>NC_058523.1:38871277-39496277 GCF_904849725.1 Hordeum vulgare subsp. vulgare
TTAAGTAAGACATAGTAATGCTTGGAGAACCATGACATGATATTGAAAAAGTAAACTCAACCAATATGAATAAACCCCATCGTTTTATCCTTAATGGAAGCAACACAAAGATGCAACTTGTCCCATTCTGTCACTGAGATATACAAACTCGCCAGGTTGAACCCACTACAATGCACCCCTCTCACTGAGGAAATACCAAACTACTTGGACAAAGCAATTTAATAAATCAAGGAGAATTGCGAAGCTATGATGATCATGCAAATAAGAATCATAATAATTTCAGAGAAGACTCAAATAGTTTTCATAAATAATCTGAACATAAACCCACAGTTCATCGAATCCCAACAAACACACCATACAAAAGAATTACATCGGATGGATCAAAGCGAAGATGTGATGATCATTGTATTGAAGATCACGAGAGAGAGAGAGAGATATAGACATCTAGATACTAACTACGGACCCATAGGTTTGTGGTGAACTACTCACACTTCATCACGGGGGCAACAAGGTTGATGAAGAGGCCCTCCGGGATCGATACCCCCTCCGGTAGAGTGTCGGAACAGAGCTCCAGATGGGATCACCATGGAACAGAGTCTTGCATCGACATAAAAAGTGTTTGGCGATAATATTTAGGGTTTATGGAATATTTATGAATTTATAGGCCAGAGAATGGAGCAATAGGGGCACAAGGGAGGCACAAGCCATCACGACACGACCACCCCCTAGACTCGTCATGTTGGCTTGTGGGCCCGTTGTGTGGCTTTAGGTCTCCTCCCAAAGCTTCTAGGTCTTCTTTTGGTCCAGAAGAAATCATAAGAAAGTTTTGTGGTAATTGGACTTCGTTTGGTACTGAAAACGTGAAAAACAAAAAAACACGTAGAAAACAGCAACTGGCCATGGGCACTGGGTTAATAGGTTAGTGCTAAAAATAATATAAATTGATGAATGATGATCCAAAAAGTATCCTAGGATGATAATATAACAACATGGAACAATAAAAAATTATAGATACGTTGGAGACCAATCAAGTATCCCCAAGCTTAATTCCAATTTTCCTCGAGTAGGTAAATGATAAAACATTTTTTTGATGTGACATGCTACCCAGTATGCAATCTTTTGCATGTATGATCATTAATAAATGATGAATTAACAAACATCAACATAGTAATAATTATAAGTACAAGCAACAAAATCATCAATCTTTCAAATTATACGATCCTACAATAATGTTTACCCCCATTAATCTTTCATATTAGCAAAGCATGACTCCGTGTTCACCACATTAATACAAATGTCAAGCACCACAGTGTCCAAGTCAGGCAATTGGATCATACTTTTTCAATGTGAATCAACTTTTTATTCTTCACTCAATGCATGAGCGTTAGCCATGGACATATCATAAGGTGGAATAGAATATGGTGGTAGATATGAAAGGGGTAAAAGTGGAGAAGATAGTCTCACATCAACTAGGCGTACCAACGGGCTATGGAGATGCCCATCGGTAGATGTCAATGCAAGGAGTAGGGATTGCCATGCAAATGATGCTAAGTGGGGTGTGCATCAAACTTGCTTGCTCATCAAGACCTCAGGAATTTGAGGAAGCCCGTCATCGGAATATGCAAGCCAAGTTTATACTCTCTCTGTTCCTATATATAAGACATTTTAGAAATTCTACTATAGACTACATATGGAGCAAAATTAGTGAACCTATACTCTAAAATATGCCTATATACATCCGTATGTAGTTCATAATGAAATCTCTAACAAGTCTTATATTTAGGAACACAGTGAGTTATAATGATAATATGATTCACACTAGCATATGAAAATGACATATCATGAGACTCTCTACATGAGGAGCATGGTGTCACTTTGAGGCACAAGTGTGTGATATGTCTCCGTCGTATCTGTAATTTTTGATTATTTCATGCCAATATTATACAACTTTCACAAACTTTTGGCAATTTTTTATATAATTTATGTGACTAACCTATTGATCTAGTGCCGAGTGCCAATTCTTGTTTTTGCATGTTTTTTGTATTGCAGTAAATACTATCAAACAAAGTCCAAACGTGATAAAAATTTACGGAGAATTATTTTGGAATTTATGTGATTTTTGGGAGGTGGAATCAACGCAAACGGGTGCTCACAGAGCCCACAACCCACCAGGGCGCGCCATAGGCCCCAAGCGCGCCCTCGTGTCTTGTGGCCTCTTCAAATGTTGGTTGGATCTCTTCTTCTAGCGCAAGAAAGATAATTTATGAAAAAATCGTGTAAAAATTTCAGCACAATCGGAGTTACGCATCGCGGAATTTAAGAAACCGTGAAGGGCGAGATCAGGGAAGCGCGAAACAGAAGATAATAGAGAGCGAGATCCAATCTCGGAGGGGCTCCCGCCCCTCCGCCGAGGCCATGGACCATAGGGGGAACTCTCCTCCCATCTAGGGGGAGGCCAAGGAAGAAGAAGAATGAGGGGGGGCTCTCTCCCCCTCTCTCCCGGTGGCGCCGGAGTGCCGCCGGTGCTAGGATCGTGACGACGATCTACATCAACAACCTTGCTACCGTTAACACCAACTTTCTCCCCCTCTATGCAGCAGTGTAACACCCCTTTTCCCCGCTGTAATCTCTACTTAAACATGATTCTCAACTCCATATATTATTTCCCAATGATATTTGGCTATCCTATGATGTTTGAAGAGATCCGTTTTGTCCTATGGGTTAATCATGATCTTGGTTGGTATGATTGTATATTTTATTTATGGTGCTGTCCTACGGTGCCCTCCGTGTCACGCAAACATGAGGGGCACCCGCTGTAGGGTGTTGCAATATGTTCATGGTTTGCTTATTGTCGGTGTTGCGGGAGTGATAGTAGCCTAAACGCGGATAAGTGGGTTATGTCGTATGGGAGTAAAGAGGACATGATACTTAATGCTATGGTTGGGTTTCACGACCTTAATGATCTTTAGTAGTTGAGGATGCTTGCTAGAGTTCCAATCATAAGTGCATATGATCCAAGCAGAGAGAGTGTGTTAGCTCGTGCCTCTGCCTCATATAAAATTGCAAGAATGATTACTGGTACTTGTTATCGATTGCCTAGGGACAAATGACTTTCTTGTTGACAAAAGCTATCCACTTTTTTTACCTTGCAATTTATTCGTAGTTTTATTATTGCAAAGTACTTTTAGTTTTATTCTTGCAAACTAGTTTCATACTTGTTTTAGGTAAAGCAAACATCAAGCGTGCGTAGAGTTGTATCGGTAGTCGATTGAACTTGAGGGAATATTTGTTCTACCTTTAGCTCCTCCTTGGGTTCGACACTCTTATTTATAGAAGAAGGATACAAACTATCCCCTATACTTGTGGGTTAGCAAGACCTTTTTCTGGCACCGTTGCGGGGGAGCAATAGTGTGGGGTGAATATTCTAGTGTGTGCTTGTTTGCTTTACCACTAAGTAGTTTTTATTTCCCGCTCTAAGTTGTTCTCTATCTTTAGTTATGGATATGGAACACGAAACACCAAAATAATTAGTGGTACTTGCTACTCATGGAGATGGGGAACCTCCTAAAACCCTCGATGCTCGTTATGTGAAAAATATTATGCACTACTTTGATAATCCTGAGAAAACCCCATTCAACATGATAATGGGAGACATGTTGGATCAACGTGAATACTTTAGGGATTATCGCTTGACACAAAAAGGGAAACTGTTATGGGATCAAATTGATATGTTGCATTGGTATGCTTGTAATTTATCCCACAAATATGATTTTACTTGTTGCTCTAGGATGAATGCTCCACACCTTCCCTTTTCATGCAAATTTAATGATAATGAAACCTTGGCTTGTTATGCTAATGGTATATATGATTACTATGATGTGGAACGAATAGAAGAATTTGTTGCTTTTAAGGGTTCTTATGAAATTGAATCTTTGTTTGAAAAGTTTGAAGATTTTGATGATTCAGTTTATAGACCTGAAAATTTTGCTATCCTTAAATATTGCTATGATAATTATAAATACAACTCCGATATTGATGCATTTTTGAGAAAGTCTCCACTATCCAAGAAGAGACTAATATTTTGCAGGAGTCTATGGAAGAAGGAATTGATGAAACTGTGAGCTCATTGGAGGAAAAAGATGATGAGGAGAGCGAAGAACAAAAGGAGGAAGAGCAGATTGATCACCCGTTCCCACCTTCTAATGAGAGTCACTCTTCAACTCATACATTGTTTAACATCCCTTCGTTCTTACCGAAGGATGAATGCTATGATAATTGCTATGATCCCGTTGATTCGTTTGAAATATCCCTTTTTGATGATGCTTGCTATGCTTGTGGCCAAGATGCCAATATGAATTATGCTATTGGAGATGAACTTGATGTTGTTCCTTGTATTAAGAATGATATTGTTGCTATTGCACCCACACATGATAATCCTATTATCTTTTGAATTCTTCAAACTACACTATATCGCAGAAGTTTGCACTTGTTAAGGATTATATTGATGGGTTGCCTTTTACCACTACACATGATGATTTTGATGAATATAATATACATGTGCTTGCTGCTCCTACCTGCAATTATTATGAGAGAGGAACTACATCTCTGCCTCTCTATGTATCCAACACGATAAAATTGCAAGAAACTGCTTATGCTATGTATTGGCCTTTACTTGATGTGCATGAATTGTTCTTTGAAAGTGTGTTATATCGACTAGAGGGGGGGGGGGGGTGAATCATCGCTGAGGAAATTCCTTGTGAGGAAATTCCTCAATGATGAATTACGTGCAACGTAAATAGCACATGATCAGAAGTGCAAAGACGACTACAACAGAATGCTTGATGACGATTATGAGAATCAATTTGCATAGTACGCATGTACAGAATAAGCAGGTGAAGATTAAATGGTGTGAAGAATTTGAGGTTGAGAAAATTCAGTGGAAGTCTTCAGAAATTTTTTCAAACAGTGACAATGAAAGTCTTCAACATACAATATTGAGGAATTGAAAGAGTTGAAGAAATAGAACCCGAGTCACGATGAAGACTGTTGTTGATGACCCAGTTCCAACTGCTGTGCCAGTCGTACGTCTCGTTTGGAGCGGCTTGGTATTGAAACCAAAAGACACACAATCCCGGGACACACAGTCCCTACCGTATTCTCCTTGAGCTAAGGACACACAGTCCTCGCCCGACATTCGTGGTAAGTCTTCTGGGTAGACTTCCAAACCCTCACAAACTCGGTCACCCAGCGATCCACAATTGACTGCTCGATGCTCTAGACCATGACACCTAACCGTCTGGAGGATGCACAATCCTCAAAGGTAAAAGGCTTCAGTTCCACACAGGAACAAATTCTTCAGTGATAATCAATCACTTGGTTTTTGGTTTGTGGACTGGTGTTTGGGGTATTTCCTCACTTGATGATTTACTCTCGAAGACTTTGAGGAATTTAGGTTGCTCTAAATGACAAGTGTCAGTTTCTCTCGGAGCAGCCAACCAGCTAGTGGTTGTGGGGGGCATCTATTTATAGTCTGGGAGCATCCCGACATGATTTGACATAAATGCCCTTAAATAATGTGATTGTTAGTGTGGATAAGATCAGTGAGGTGGCGCGTGTCGCGGCAACGGTCGGAACTTTAAACTGTGAAAGTCCTCATGTCTCTCATATTCCTCACTCTGAGGCTCTAGTAGGTTTAGGCTTGGGTTGAGCATCATGAGGAAATTCATTCGTAGTATTACCTCGACCCCCTTTAACAGTAAGGTGTTCCTATGACTCAAGAGTAAATAAAATGAAACAGAAAGAATAAATCTTCATGCTTCAAAGTCTTCAGACAGTATTTCTTCAGGAACCACCAAATTCCTCATCATCAATATCTTCATGAGGAATATCAATTTCATCGCAATTTCTTCGCGATCAAAGTCTTCAAGGTAAGACCAAAAACTTCAGCCGAAGACATACATTTTTAGGGGTCGATATTCATCGTATAACTCAAACTCCTCAGCGACTTATAGAGCCCGTGTACACTTATAAACATATTAGTCACTTAACTTATAAGTCTTCAAACCACCAAAATCAGTAAGGGCACTAGATGCACTTACAATCCCCCCCTTTTTGGTGGTTGATGACAATTAGGTTAAGTTTTCAATGGGGATAAATATATGAAGTGCAAAAACTGAGTTTGAGGAATTTGAAATCAAGATACTGAGAAACCCCCATGAAGATGTGCATATTTTGAGGGATTTGCTTTGTAGAGCAGACGCACATTGATGATTTATATCATGGAGACCTCCCCCTGTATCTTGTAAATTATGCATACATTTGACATATAATATGAGGAATTGAAAATGCATGATGAAAAATGGTGTCTGACAAATTTCAGCATGCCTGCATTAATATACTTTAAGGAATGAGTATGCGAAGAAAAATGTTCAAAAGAGTCAGAGCACCATCGGGCTTAAGTTACAACTCATTACATCAAAACACCTCAGAAGAACCAAGAGTTTGTAACTTAATAATGTTTATAAGCCCCAAAATAGATCCCGTTTGAAGACCAACTCTCATATTTCTCCCCCCTTTGTCATCAAGTGACAAAAAGGGACAGAACTGAGGACTAACGCCCTTTGAAGAAATTCACTTCTTGGCTGATAAAGATGCTTGAGGATTCTTGGAGACATGCTTCTTCCTTGGACCAGTTGCCATGTCTTCTGGTTCTTCATCACATTCAGCTATGCGAAATGAAGAAAATGAACTGTCCTCCAAGTCAGGAACTAGAATGGGCTTGAATTTCTTCGATGGAGGCCATCACCAGTCGAAGTCCTGAATAAACTCCATTTCCTCAAGTTCATCTTGAGTCTTCACATGAGCCAAGGTGGCCCAGGTTCGATCAAACACCTCATGAAGATAATAGTAATTTTTCTCCACTGCATTCTGAGTTCCGTTGAGGGTTTTCACAATGGCATTGAACTGACGTTTAACCCACTTATGATTGCGATCGACCTTTTTGAAGAAGACTGAGGAGTAGCTCTCTGTTATTCATCATTCTGGGGGCAGTTGGGCTTGGTGGATCTTGTGTAGCAGTGTCATCATAAGTATATGACTTTGCTTTGCGAAACTGGCCATCAAGGGGCCGATTTCCTTCATCAATCATAGATTTTCCTTTGCCTTCAACAGGCTCAAATGATTTCTTGATGACTCTGATTGGCGGCACATATCCGATGTGATTCGGAAAATCAGCTTGGTAGTTGATGCCTGACCTGTTTCTAATGAATCTCATGATCCACGATGCATAAATCTTCATTTCAAAAGGCGAAAGGGCATTATCAGCCAAATTTCTCAAGAAGAAATCATGAAGGTTCATTGGTATGCCATGGATGACATTGAAAAGGATATTCTTCATGATGCCTATGACATCTTCTTCATCATCGTGCCCTTTGATAGGAGCAATGACATTTGACAGGATTCTGTAGACTGTTCTTGGTTCATACTTCAAGTCTTGTACCAGAAAGCGAGTCCTTGGAGGCTGGTCCTTGGCCAAAGGCTTCATGAGGACTTCCATCAGTCTGTTGGGCAGTTCACGTTCATCATACATCAGCACTGCATCCTCTGAGTGAATTAAGATTGGAAGAGCTCGAAGCAATTCAGTGACATGTACGTTGTAGTGCGTGTGCGAAGTCATCCAATCCAAAACCCAAGTGTTGACATCCTTTGGGTCGCCAGAGATGTGTACAGTGGCGTAGAACTGAAGAATGATGTCAATGTTCCAGTCGCCTATGTCAGTACAGAAAGGTAGTAATCCAGCTTCGTGAAGAACGTTGAGGACTGGAGTAAAGCAAGGTATTTCCTCCATATCACAGTGAGGAATATGTTTATGTTGAAATATCTTGTTTCTCCCACAAAGCACTGAAGCATAATAGTTGAGTTGGTTGCTTGTCCAAAAGTTCTTGTGCCTGATGCGAAGCTTATCATATGGATTTTCGCCAGTGATGTACATCTGTTCTTCATAAAATGCCTCTTTCTGAAACTTTGGCCTTTTGGAGAAAGGCTGATTCTGTTGTGGTTGAAGATTATGCTACTGTTCTTGAGGAGTAGCCACTACCATTGTTGTTTCTGTGTTTACCACAACAATAGCAGTTTCAGTGTTGGGTGCAGTAGCATGTTCTTCAGTCTGAGCATTTTTCTCAGTTTGAGGATTTTCCTCAGCTTGAGGAATTTGCTTGTTGGAGGAGACATTTGCAGTATTCGTCGCTGCATTGTCTTCAGCTGATGTAGGTGATTCTTGAGCTGATTCCTCACGAAAGATTTTCCCATCAGAACCTGTGAGGATTTCAGTTGCAGCAGTAGTGTGAGGAATTCGAGTTTACCTGGGTGAGCGAGGATGAGTCTCTTTCCAGAAATCATCATGAATCACTGGGGTGCTGCATCCCAGTTTCATCAGCACCCACTTGTTCTTCAGTGGTCTTTGGAGGAATATTGGACTGAGGAATATCGTCTATCTGTATTTCCTCATCCATGATTTCTTCATCTTCAGCATCCGCCATTTCTTCATCATCTTCAGGAATGACATAGTCAACTCCAAAGGGAACGATCAAGTAAGATAGAGCTACATTCATAGGAGTAGCATCCACCGGGGCAGTTGAAGACTCTGACTGAGTGACCTTTTGGCGTCTGGCCTCTGAGGTTTCTGAGGTCATTGAAGCTTTTCTCTTCTTTGCTTCTTTCTCACCCGCCTTGGTCTTCTTCACATCTGATGCAGACGGAGTCACTTTCCTCACCTTTGAGGCTTGTGGTGAAGGAGCAATTTCATCAGGCAGTTTCTTCAGCTGGAGGAGTTTCTTCAGCTGGAGCAGTTTCTTCAGCTGGAATATCTTGAGGAATTTCCTCAGGAGCTGGTTCATCAGTTTCATCTTCCTCAGGCAGTTCAACATTGTAGCTTGACTGAGGTGCTGCTTGCTGCTTTGGAGGAGCCATTCTCTTGTTGTATTCATCAACTGCGGCAGATGCAACCTTGATGAAATTCACCTTGACACCTTGACGATCAAATAGACTTGTGTACTTATCTGTCAGGGTTTTAAGTTCAGCCTGACTTGATACAAGTCCTTCATACATCAACTTGAGGAGATTCTGCTTGAGGAATTTCCCCTTCTTGAGTTTAGCAGCCTTTGCTTGCTTGGCTTGCTGTTCTTTCCACTAAATCTCATTGATGAAAGTTGCTACCATGTGGCTTACACCAGGGGGAAGCTTTAAGTCATCAATAAGAGTGTTTGGATCTTCATACCAGAGGTCAATGAAATCCAGCAAAACCTTTGGGTCCATGGCAAGAGGAATGGAGCTGCCTGAGGCTTGAGCAACTCGTTCCTGCTTGTTTCTGATGATAGCTTGAAGAGTCTCCTCATCAAATTCTTCACTTCCTTCTGATGCAGAAGGAACATTGACGACTTTGATCGGACTTGGCCTGGTGCCTCTTCCAGCAGTCATTTTAGTCTTCAACAAAGGTGGCGAAGACTTTGTGACAGAGCTCGTGACAGACGGCACTGAGGAACTTGATTGAGCAGGCTGATGCTTAATGAGATGCTTCTGTTGAGGTTGTGAAGACCGTGGTGCCGTTGAAGATTTTTGCCACTGGTGCAGCCTTCTGCGCATTTGCTCTTTTGGCACTTAGGCTTTGCTTTCTTTGGCACAATCTTCTTCTGAGGAATGGCTACACCAGAGGCCTCAACAACCGAAGTGGTGGCGACAGTGCCTGCAATAGCAGAGTCATCATTGAATTTCTTCACGGCTGCTTCTGCCTTCTTCTATAGCTTAGACAAATATTTTCTCTTCTCATCAGGATAATCCTAAATGGTTTCGATGCTTGAGGGATGAGCAACTTGTTGGTCACCCTGAGGAGGCCTCTTGGAAGGTGGCTTGAGGGCAGATTTCTTCGCATACTTAGGAGTAACATACATGTACTCCTTCCACTCCTTAGCCCACCCGCGTTCAATTTTCTGAAGCCTTGTCTTGCGCGTCTCCATGGTTTCTTTGCCATGATTTCCTCATCAGGAGTGCAGTAGTCAGCGTATATGTGTTCAGGTATTTCAAAAGTTGTGTTATGTTCAAGCTTCTTTCCTCCCTTTTGCTTCCTGTCATCCTCCATTTTCTTCAAATGAGGCTTTTGCTCAGGAATATGAACTCTTGAAGATTCTGATGACACAGGTAAAGTTTCTTCAAGGAACACTGCAAATGATTTAAGTTGATGAGAGCCTAGTGATTCATCAGCTGACATTTTGTACCTGTGAACAAAGTTAGGTGCGAAGAATTTGGAGAGGTCATATGCGTTCTCAGATTTGAAGAAATTGAAATTTTTAGTAGTTGAGGAATTTGACCAGTGGGTTGAGGAATTTGACTAAGCATTCTGATCTTGGGTTCCAGAGTTGTGCAGATTCGAGAATTTACACAATTGAGGAATCTCATGAAGAATTGAGTGGTTTAGTGAAATTCATCAAGTGTTTGAGGAATGAGTGTGCGTGGCTGACAGACACTCTGAGGAAAAACAGATTTCGCGAGTCTAAAGTGAAATAATGGATCAACAGAGGCTGGAAAATAGGATTTTAATTACCCTGAGCGAAGAGCACGAAGAATTGAAGCAGTAAAAGAGAGAAGCTCTTCGGTTCAGATCTTTCGCGCCCTAACTTGGCGACAGAGATCAGCTAGGGCGGTGGCGGAGGGATAGATTCCACGTCCGGCGTGAGTTCGGTGACGGCGAGGGCGAGGTAGCAAAGCTTTTCCTCACCGGCGACGAGATTGCTAGCGGTGGCACTAGGGTTGAGCTCGAGCGGAGAAGATGAGAGGACGAAGAGTTTTTACTAAAGGGGGTAGGGGCCTATTTATAGCTCAGGTGAAAAACTGTTCGGCTAAAACTTTCGGACCAAACTGCCCTTGCCCATTCGCCCCCGCACGACACGTGGAGCCCACGACTGTAGCGGTGGAGTTCGTGGTTATCCGATCGTGAGATGTGGGTCCAGTTACTGTGTAACGTTATAAAAATGATTTTTGAATCTTTGAGGATTTCGTTGCAAAGTCCTGAGCTCACAAGGACACAGTGAGGATTTTGAACAAGTGTCAAGTAGAACGCATATGGAGAAATGAATAGACTGGGTTGAGCTTATCATAGAGGGGAGTCGGGTCTGATCACATTCACTTAGATGAAATATCAAATTGAAGACTGTGCTAGAAGTGAATTCTGTTGAGGACTTTGAAATCTAAGTCTACACACACACACACACACACACACACACACACACACACACACACATATATATATATATATATATCTATATATATATATATATATATATATATATGCAAATGAAAATCATCAAACATTTTGAAGAACTTGAAGATTTTGAAAAACTTGAGGATTTTGTGATGAAGTGTTAGATTGATGAATTTCAACTTTGAAGAAAAACAGCTTGAAGAATTTCAAAGTTGGGTGGTGACGTGACCCACCGTATAAGAATGATGATTTCAGGCGCCGCGTACAATTGTCGTAGGGCCGTGAGAACCAGATTCTTCATTACTTTCTTCACACTAAGAGTGATATTCTTCATTGATTGAATAAAAATCGATTCTTCGTGTGTTGCACATCTAAGTCATCAATTTTTCTTAAGTGTTAGGATGTGTGCATGTTTTCACAAAAAAATTGAAGACTCTAGGATATTTAGCTCACACCTCTGTTAAAATTATGCCCTAGAGGCAATAATAAATATAGTTATTATTATAATTCCTGTATCAAGATAATCTTTATTATCCATGCTATAATTGTATTGAATGAAGACTTATATACATGTGTGGATACATAGACAAAACACTGTCCCTAGCAAGCCTCTAGTTGGCTAGCCAGTTGATCAACGATAGTCAGTGTCTTCTGATTATGAACAAGGTTGTGACGCCCTCGGCTTAATCGTACGCTAACCATACACGCAAATGCGTACGATCAAACCCAAGGACTCACGGGAAGATATCACAACACCACTCTAGACACAAATAAAATAACATCAGCTTCATATTACAAGCCAGGGGCCTCGAGGGCTAGAATACGAAAGCTCGATAAACACACGAGTCAGCGGAAGCAACAATATCTGAGTACAGACATAAAACAAGGGGTGCCTTAGAGAAGGCTAGCACAAAAGATACAACGATCGAACGAGGCGAGGCCTCCTGCCTGGGAACCTCCTAACTACTCCTGATCATCAGCGGCCTCCACGTAGTAGTAGGCACCGTCGGGGTAGCAGTCGTCGGTGGCGGGGACCTCCATCTCCTGGGCTTCATCATCTGGTCGCAGCAAACGGATCAAGGGAACAAGGGGGGAGCAAAGCAGCGGTGAGTACTCATCCAAAGTACTCGCAAGTCTTACATCAGAACTATTCTAATTATGCATCAGTATCAAAGAAGGGGGGGGGTTATATGTGGACTGACTGCAGCAATGCGAGAATAGAGGGAGAAGGCCTAGTCCTATCGAAGACTAGCATCTTCAGGGTCTTGCAGCAATAGACGAGAGTAGAACACGGGTAAAACATTAATAGTCATATTGTTGCAGCAATATTAAAGTGAGGTCACGCCTAAAGATCCTCCCTCGACTCCCTGCGAGGAAGCAATCCCGAGGCAAACTAATTCCAGTTAAGTAACAATTGTAGTTGTATAAGATCGGGGCACAACTCCAAGTCGTCCTGTAACCGTGGACACGGCTATCCGAATAGTTAATTTTCATCCCTGCAGGGGTGCACCACATGTCCCGTCACGCTCGATAACACTCTGGCCGGACATACTTTTCTGGGTCCTGCCCGGCCTCGGAATATCGACACGTCGCAGCCCCACCTAAGACTAATCAGAGAGGCCAGCCCGCCGGTCTATATCCTAAGCACAAAGGGTTCATGGGCCCAGTTCCCCTTCACGCTCCTGCACGTGGCGTGGGCGGCCGACGTCAGTCCTAGCATCCCTTAATCACAAGCGCGATGCATCTCGGGACCACTCGGGCGCGCGCCGCTACACTGCTGGCATCTGAAAAGCTTCGGCTGATACCGCGACGCCGAGTACCCATAATTCTTCCCGCGTAGCCGGTTAGTGCGAAAAGGTCTCCGACCAACCCAGATCAAATACCCAAATCCATTAGCATTTTAATTAGGCCAGCAACACCGTCTCGCGGGAATCCACCCGTCTTACAACTAATCACCGAAGATCCCAGTAACCTGGTCGAGTAACTGTGTGGATGTAACATCGGGGGAATCCGAGGTATCACCCTCGTTGGATTCCGAACGATGAACCCGTCAAGGTGGGCTTAGAGGAATCACCCTCGGGGGTCCCACACTCGCGGGGTGGCACGACAGAGACGTCATCGGGAATGGTGAAAGAGGAATCACCCTCGATAACCACGACCGACTAGCTATACTACAGAGATATCATCAGGAGTACTTAGCGAGGTGTCACCCTCGGTACCCGACAGTATCCCTGTAGCATCGTACAACGAAGGGGGGTGAACGTGCTGTGTCGGGTCTGGCTCGTCGATCAGAGATCGAGAATTGAAAACAAGCGGGGCAACTGATCTACGGGGTCAGAGGGGATGACTGCTCCACCTATACTAAGCATATTAAAGGTACAGGACTGAAAGTAGCAGTTCATCAAAAACAGGCTATGCATCAGATATAGGAGCTAACTACAACAGTAGCAAAATACTAATGCAAGCAGTAGGAAGAAAGACATAGGCGATATAGGAATGATCAAGGGGAATTTGCTTGCCTTGCTGCTCTGCGGCAAAGGACTGATCGGCAGGGTCGTAGATGTACCCGGCAGCAGCGTCAGTCTCGGGGTCTACCGGTAAGAAGAGGGGGAAGAAACAATAAATAATAGCACCGATGCAACACAAAGCATGACATGGAAATATGCAGGCTAGACATGAGCTAACGCAGCAACATCCGTCATAGACGGGTCGGAAGAATATCTGACGATATTTTCCGGGTCTCGGGCTATTACCGGTTATACTGGAAACGATGGGAAAGTTCCATGTTTGCTATGCTAGGGACGTGTGACAGACGAACAGACCGTGTATCCGGGTTCGTCTCGCTTTGTTGATCAACTTTCATGTTGAAAATATTTCGATCTGACTTACGGATTATTTAATATTAATTTTCAAAGGTTTATTAATTATTTAGGAATTAAAAACAGATTTAAATGATTTAATAAAATCCCATTATGACATCATCGCGATGTCAGGCTGACATCAACATTTGACCGGTCAACTGACCAGCGGGTCCCGAACGTCATAGGCACAAGTTTTATTTAAGATTAAATATTTATTAATCAGATTAATTCAACGAGGGATCCACGTGTCATACTCTAATTATGTTAATTAATTATTTTAACTAAATATCTATTTATTTATTTATTTTAAGAAAACATTATTTTTAATTATCGCGTGGGGCCTCCCTGTCATTGACAGCGGTGCATTGGCCCCACCGGTAAGTGGCCTAAGGTTATTTTCTCATTTATTTTTATTAGATACCTATCCGTGCAAATACCGTATTCCTCTAAATATCCAAATACACAAATACATACATCACATCTCATACATACATACATACATACGCATCTAATACACCATTTATTCTTTTTCATTTTTCTTTTCTCTCAACACTCATCTCCCTCTCTCTGTTAACAGAGACAGAGAACAACTTTCTCTAACACCACCTAGAAGAACCTAAACTTTAATCCCTCCTACCGGAGTCCACCGTCGACGGATCGAGGCCCCGTTTGCCGGAACGGAACCGGGACGGCGAGGAGATCGACACGGTGGGAGGAGCCCGAGGAGGGGCTCACCGACGGTGACGTGACGGCCCGGTGAAGCCGGAGTTCGCACGAAGATGACGGTGGAGACGGCGTGGAGGCGGTGACGGTGACGGTGATGGTGACGTGCCGGCGAGGAGGAGCCGGTCGGATGTTCGCCGAGAGGGGCCCCGTGAGGAGGACCCCCGGGATGGAGCCGCCGACGGGATGGGGAGGGCCCCGGCCGCCGGATCCGGAGGGGGAGGTGGGCAAGGAGGCCGGGGTGGTGGTGCTGCCCGGCGTGGTGAAGGTGGCGCGCCGGCCGGGGAGGGGGGGCTCGCCGTCGTGGTGGGGTGGCTCGGTGGAGAAGCTCGCCGACGGGAGCAGGGGAGGGGCCGCCAGGGGGTGAGGGGGATGAGGGGCCGCTGGGGGTGAGGGGGATGAGGGGCCGCCGGGGAGGGGGCGGTGGAGGGAGAAGGCCGGCGGGGTGGGATCTGGGAGGGGAGGCGAGGTGGAGAGGAGGGGGGCGACGGGGTGGGATGGGGCTCTCATGGGGAGGGAGCCACGGGAGGTGGGAATCTGGCGTGGAGGGGGGGCCGAGAGTCACGGGAGGGAGGGAGTTACGGGAAGGAGTCACGCGACGTGGGGAAGTGGGGCCCGGTCGGTGGGGGGGGGGGGCTGGCGGCAGCGTGGGAAAAGGAGGGAGTAGCGAGGGGAGGAGGCGGCGGCTCCCAGGGGGGGGGGGGCGCTAGGGTTTGGGGAGGCCGGCTGGGCCACTTGGCCCAGTTGGGCCGGCTGGGGGGGGGGGCTTTCTTCCTTTTTTTTTGTTTGTTTTGTTTTGTTTTAGTTTGTTTTCCCTGTTTCCTTTATTTTATTATTTCTTCCTTTCAGTTTTCTTTCTTTCTTTTATCATTATTATTTCTTTAATACTTTCCTTTTTTTTATATATATATATCCTTTTAATACTTGTAATGAACCGATAAAGTGCTTCCCTTTGCTTTCAAATCATCGATCCGGACAGACGCGAATCCACGCGGGTGTGTGATGGGAATTCGATGACGTGGCATCATTAGCGGTTGATCACTGTAGCTTAATTACAATCACTACTGTAGCAAAAGTCGAGGATGTCACAATTCTCCCCTACTAACAAGAATTCTCGTCCCGAGAATTAAGAGGTAGAGGGAAAGAGCCCGGGGTATTCATCACGAAGATGATCCTCGCGTTCCCAAGTGGCTTCATCTTCAGAGTGATTTGACCACTGCACCTGAAGGAACTTGGTGACCTTGCGACGAGTCTTACGTTCAGCTTGATCGAGAATGCGGACTGGATGCTCTTTATAAGAGAGGTCTTGTTGTAGCTCAAGCATATCGTGATCCACTGCTCGAATAGGGTCCTTGAAGCAGCGACGGAGTTGAGAAACATGGAAGACATCGTGAACCTGAGAAAGGTTCGCCGGCAGTTCCAATTGATAAGCCACTCTTCCACGCCTTTCGAGAACAGTGAAAGGACCAATATAACGAGGAGCTAACTTGCCCTTGATTCCGAAACGGTGTGCACCTCTCATTGGTGTAACACGAAGATAAGCCTTTTCGCCAGGTTGATAGACCATATCTTGATGATGACGGTCATACTGACTTTTCTGACGAGACTGAGCAGCCTTCAGATTCTCATGAATAATGCGGACTTGATCTTCGGCATGTTGAATAATATCCAGACCGAAGAGTGATCGTTCCCCAGTTTCTGACCAATTCAGAGGAGTTCGACACCTTCGCCCATACAATACTTCGAAAGGGGCCATCTTCAGACTAGCTTGATAGCTATTGTTGTAAGAGAACTCGGCATACGGGAGAGATTCCTCCCATTTCTTACCGAAAGAAATGACACAAGCTCGAAGCATGTCCTCGAGAATTTGGTTGACTCGTTCAACTTGTCCCTGGGATTGAGGATGAAATGCAGTGCTGAAGGACAGATGAGTCCCCATAGCCTTCTGAAAACTTTCCCAAAATTTCGAAGTGAACAAGCTGCCACGGTCCGAACTGATTACCAACGGAATACCGTGAAGCGAAACAACTCTTGACATATAAAGGTCTGCCAGCTGACTAGCATTAATCGTTTCTTTGACGGCCAGGAAATGTGCAACTTTGGACAGTCGATCAATGACGACAAGAATAGCATCATTACCTTTCTGAGACCTGGGAAAACCAGTGACGAAGTCCATTTCAACGTGATCCCATTTCCACTCGGGAATAGAGATAGGTTGCAGAGTTCCAGCAGGCTTTTGGTGTTCTGCTTTGATACGCCGGCATATATCACATTCTTCCACATAGCGTGCAATGTCTTGTTTCATATTGGGCCACCAGAATCTTTGCCGGATGTCTTGGTACATCTTGGTACTACCCGGGTGAATAGACAATGGTGTGTCATGAGCTTCTTCCATCACCTTCCCAGTCATCCTGAGATTTTCCTTCTTATTTGGAACGAATAGGCGACCCTTGAAATACAAGGCGCCACCTTCATCAACAGTGAAAAAGGAGGGTTTACCCTTCGCAATATAGCTCTTAATCCCGTCGACATCATCGTCAAAGTTTTGTATATTCTTTATGGAGCTCACAAGATCTGGTTCAACCACTAGGTTACTGAGGGAACCCTGATTAACAACACGAAGGTTCATCTTTTGATACTCTTCAGGAGGGGGAACAAGGTAACCCTGAGGAACAATGTGGAGGTTCAGCTTACGGAATTCCTCTTGCAGACGATCGTGAACCTGATGAACCTGGAGGTGGTTGCAGTATGACTTGCGACTTAAGGCATCAGCCATTACGTTAGCCTTGCCAGGGGTATATGATATACTACAGTCAAAATCTGCTATACGCTCCATCCATCTTTGTTGACGCAGGTTCAGCTCCGGTTGAGTGAACAAGTACTTCAGACTTTGATGGTCGGTGTAGATTTCACAGCGATTACCGACAAGGTATTGTCGCCATTCCTTCAATGCATGAATGACTGCGGCAAGCTCGAGATCATGAACTGGGTAGTTCTCTTCATGAGCACGCAGTTGACGTGAAGCATAAGCGATCACCTTGCGATCCTGCATTAGGACACAACCTATTCCTTGACGAGAAGCATCACAGTATATGACGAAATCCCTTTTTGTATCTGGAGGAGCAAGTACTGGAGCGGACGTCAGTTTGTCCTTGAGCGTTTGGAAACTTTCCTGACACTTATCAGTCCATTCATACTTAACACCTTTGTGAAGCAGGTTGGTTAAGGGCTTCGCAATCTTGGAGAAGTTCTCGACGAATCAACGGCAATAGCTGGCGAGTCCGAGAAAACTTCTGACTTGCTTGACATTCTTCGGGGGAGTCCAGTCAAGAATAGCTTGAATTCATTCGGGGTTGACCGCAATACCATCCTTGGAAATCACATGACCAAGGTAAGTCACTTCGTCTAGCCAAAACTCACATTTGGAATACTTCGCATAGAGTTTATGCTCCCGAAGCTTATCCAGTACAAGACGAAGATGTTCAGCATGCTCTTCTTTGTTCTTCAAAAACACCAGAATATCATCCAGATATACCACGACAAATTTGTCGAGGTAGTCCATGAATATATAATTCATCAGTCGAGAGAAGGTTGCCGGTGCATTGGTTAAGCCGAAAGACATGACAGTGTACTCATATGATCCATATCGAGTAACAAAGGCGGTCTTTGGAATATCCTCCTTGCGAACACGGATCTGGTGGTATCCCAACCTCAAGTCGAGCTTAGAGAAAACGGTGGAACCAGCAAGTTGATCATACAAATCATTTATTCGCGGGAGAGGATATTTGTTCTGAATAGTGGCCTGGTTGATAGGACGATAGTCCTGAACCAATCGATTTGTCCCATCCTTCTTCTTAACAAAGAGAGAAGGTGCTCCCCAAGCAGAGGAACTCGGACGGATGAAATCCAGACGGAGCGAGTTGTCAATTTCTTGCTTAAGTTCAAGGAGTTCATGTGGTGGCATTTTATAAGGACGCTTGGCAATAGGAGTGGTACCGGGTACCAAGTCAATGACAAACTCGACAGCTCGAGCAGGGGGAATCCCCGGAAGTTCTTCTGGAAAAACATCTTGGAATTCTCGGACCACTGGTATGTTTTCAATCCCTTCAAGAGGCGACGTATTTAATGCATTCAAAGCATACAGCCGTGCCTCAGCATTACGGACGAGATGAGCGTGGTAGCTTACTAGTTCATCTGAAGGGTGTAGGAGGTGGATGGTTTTGGTGGCACAAACGATCGATGCCGTATGAGCTTTCAACCAGTCCATCCCCAATATGAGATCAATGTTGGATGACTTTAGTAGGATGGGGTTGGCAAGGAATTCTAATCCTTCAATTTCAACTGGAACATGGGGGCAAACCACAGAGGTTCGGCATTCGCCCCCAGGGGTGTTTACTACTATCGGGATGTTCATCTCTTCGCTCCTAATGTCATGCATGTATGCAAAATTTTCCGACATAAAGGAATGCGATGCTCCTGTATCAAACAATACAGAAGCAGGTACTGAGTTAACGAGAAGTGTACCCATCACGGTAGCAGGCTGGTCTTGAGCTTGACCCATATCAATGTTGTTGGCCTGACCACGAACATAAGCAGGCTTAGTGTTGAAGTTGCGGTTCTGGTTGTTGCCACGGCCAGTTGCGGGAAGTGCCAGCTGATTCGGATTCTGCCTGCAGTCTCTAGCACGGTGACCTGAACGGCCACACTTGAAGCACAGCCCGTCCTCAGGACGGGAAGGAGGAACTCGAGGCAGTGGAGCTGGAAGCCTCGGCTGCCTAGGTGGTGGAGGAGGCAGGCGAGGTGCAGCATAGGACGGCCTCGGAGTAGGAGCAGGTGCATGGTACATGTTGTTGGGAATCCAGATCTTCCGCTTCTGTGCAGACGAGCCCGAAGATGAGCCCATGTCACGGTTGCGCTTGCTGCTATCTTTATATTCCTGCAGACCAGTCTCAACCTGAATAGCCTTGTTCACGAGGGTGGCGAAGTCAGCATAGTCCTGAACGAGGAGTGTCAGCTTGATATCAGGGTGGAGGCCTTCACGGAACTTCTCCTGCCTGCGTGCATCAGTCGCAATGTCTTCTTCAGCATAGCGAGATAATTCTAGAAATTCCCGCTGATAAGCATCCACAGTCTTGTTGCCCTGAACTAAGTTGCGGAACTCACGCTTCTTCCGGTCCATGATTCCCTGGGGAATGTATCGAGCACGGAAAGCAGCCTTGAACTCTGCCCAAGTGATGATAGTTCCATCGGGCTGAGAGCGCCTGTGGCTGTCCCACCATTGAGCAGCGGGACCCTTCAGAAAGTATGCGGCAAAGTTGACATAGCTCGCCAGGGGCACATTGGCAGACTCTAGCTCATAAGAAATGTCACGGAGCTAGTCATCAGCATCAAGAGGCTGAGTTGAGCTGCGGTAGATCGCAGGGTTGAGACGGCAGAAGTCTTGCAGTGTCACGCCTTGTGGTTGGTTCATGTTCGGCCTTTGGAACTGATCCATGAGCCCTTGCATAAACTGGCGGTTCAGCTCAAACTGTTGGATCATCCCCGCCATATACTCAGGAGGCGGGGGTGGTGCATCGTTGGCAGGGCCACGCGGGCGGCCAACTGGTCTAACCATCCTGTTAAATATTTAGCAGGGGTAGTTTAGCTTAAAGTAATCGAAAGGCATCGCACGCATTCATGAAGTAATCAAGCATAATGAAAGGGAAATGCGATAGATACTCCATAGTAGTTGAGTTCGACATACAGACCCATACATAAGTTCGATTACAGACTAACGATTAAAAACTCGAAATTTGGCGATAGCCCGGACGCATTTGACGATACCCTGGACTCACTAGGCGGCGCGCAGGCACGCGGTGGAAGAGTACCACAACGAGATGTAGCGATAAGGCTACATCAACGTCGAAGAGGACGATCGAATCCTGGTAGCTGGCGGTGATAGAAGGTAGGGACAGGACCCTGTGTCCCGTTGTGACTCTGGTGAGGGTACCGCATCCAGTCGAGCAGCTGAGGTCCAAGTGCAATGGTTCTACCCCCAACATCAGTACACTCGAGAGCTGATGGTAGCTCTGTCCTGCTCGGCTCGCGGATGCGCATAGGTGGAACCCTCGGACAGTGTGATGGCTGTAGCTCTGTCAACGCGTCGTAAAGACGAGCGCGCGTAGCATACAACTCCACAGTCAGAGCTCGGAAAGCACGATCCATTGCCTCAGTGTACTGCACCAGAATCCGCGCGTCGTACCGACGCGTCACGTAGGGGGCGCAGACAGCGACGTAGGAACGGTCGCTGCGCTCCCGAACGTCAGAAGCGTAGGCAGTGAGATCAGACCCAGTCTCATCCCCAGCAGGAGCATGCGGGATGTATCTGAAAGGGCTCTCCTCCAGGTGAGGGTACGCTCCACGGAGTCGGGTGATGCGATGTAGGCCGCATCGTGGACGGCCATCTCGACCGACACTCCAATACCACAGAACACGTGGCGCTCGAGGGTCTCACCGCCCCTCTGGTCGAAGATGCGAACCTCAACCTGGTACTGGCACTGGTTGTACTCGCGGAAATCCTCGAACACGGTGTACTCGGGGTACCAGCGATATCCCAGCCTGGTCAGGAGATCGACCAAAATGGCCGGGAACCCAGTCGTCTCGGTGGCCTGTGTCAGGCGCACGTGCTGTCTTGCGGGACGCATCTGAAAATAAGATTGACGAATGTCAATGACAGTGTGTGTAATACATATTCAGGAGAAAAAGAGTAGATAGTCCAACGCTCTGGATTGATGTGATTCGAGAACCTAATGTTAGAGTTAGTAAAATCTTTGACCCGAAAGAGAAGAGAAAGTAGAGCCCAGAGTATAGGAAAGGAGTAAAAGATACTAATACCACCCAATTGAGATGTGGGCCCGTAAGCCACAACATCAGTGTTAGTAAAGTTTTTCAAACACTAGACTCAACTTCGGCCAAGGAGTTGGAAAGGGGGCTACCTACAGGCAGTTGGCTCTGATACCAACTTGTGACGCCCTCGGCTTAATCGTACGCTTACCATACACGCAAATGCGTACGATCAAACCCAAGGACTCACGGGAAGATATCACAACACCACTCTAGACACAAATAAAATAACATCAGCTTCATATTACAAGCCAGGGGCCTCGAGGGCTAGAATACGAAAGCTCGATAAACACACGAGTCAGCGGAAGCAACAATATCTGAGTACAGACATAAAACAAGGGGTGCCTTAGAGAAGGCTAGCACAAAAGATACAACGATCGAACGAGGCGAGGCCTCCTGCCTGGGAACCTCCTAACTACTCCTGATCATCAGCGGCCTCCACGTAGTAGTAGGCACCGTCGGGGTAGCAGTCGTCGGTGGCGGGGACCTCCATCTCCTGGGCTTCATCATCTGGTCGCAGCAAACGGATCAAGGGAACAAGGGGGGAGCAAAGCAGCGGTGAGTACTCATCCAAAGTACTCGCAAGTCTTACATCAGAACTATTCTAATTATGCATCAGTATCAAAGAAGGGGGGGGGTTATATGTGGACTGACTGCAGCAATGCGAGAATAGAGGGAGAAGGCCTAGTCCTATCGAAGACTAGCATCTTCAGGGTCTTGCAGCAATAGACGAGAGTAGAACACGGGTAAAACATTAATAGTCATATTGTTGCAGCAATATTAAAGTGAGGTCACGCCTAAAGATCCTCCCTCGACTCCCTGCGAGGAAGCAATCCCGAGGCAAACTAATTCCAGTTAAGTAACAATTGTAGTTGTATAAGATCGGGGCACAACTCCAAGTCGTCCTGTAACCGTGGACACGGCTATCCGAATAGTTAATTTTCATCCCTGCAGGGGTGCACCACATGTCCCGTCACGCTCGATAACACTCTGGCCGGACATACTTTTCTGGGTCCTGCCCGGCCTCGGAATATCGACACGTCGCAGCCCCACCTAAGACTAATCAGAGAGGCCAGCCCGCCGGTCTATATCCTAAGCACAAAGGGTTCATGGGCCCAGTTCCCCTTCACGCTCCTGCACGTGGCGTGGGCGGCCGACGTCAGTCCTAGCATCCCTTAATCACAAGCGCGATGCATCTCGGGACCACTCGGGCGCGCGCCGCTACACTGCTGGCATCTGAAAAGCTTCGGCTGATACCGCGACGCCGAGTACCCATAATTCTTCCCGCGTAGCCGGTTAGTGCGAAAAGGTCTCCGACCAACCCAGATCAAATACCCAAATCCATTAGCATTTTAATTAGGCCAGCAACACCGTCTCGCGGGAATCCACCCGTCTTACAACTAATCACCGAAGATCCCAGTAACCTGGTCGAGTAACTGTGTGGATGTAACATCGGGGGAATCCGAGGTATCACCCTCGTTGGATTCCGAACGATGAACCCGTCAAGGTGGGCTTAGAGGAATCACCCTCGGGGGTCCCACACTCGCGGGGTGGCACGACAGAGACGTCATCGGGAATGGTGAAAGAGGAATCACCCTCGATAACCACGACCGACTAGCTATACTACAGAGATATCATCAGGAGTACTTAGCGAGGTGTCACCCTCGGTACCCGACAGTATCCCTGTAGCGTCGTACAACGAAGGGGGGTGAACGTGCTGTGTCGGGTCTGGCTCGTCGATCAGAGATCGAGAATTGAAAACAAGCGGGGCAACTGATCTACGGGGTCAGAGGGGATGACTGCTCCACCTATACTAAGCATATTAAAGGTACAGGACTGAAAGTAGCAGTTCATCAAAAACAGGCTATGCATCAGATATAGGAGCTAACTACAACAGTAGCAAAATACTAATGCAAGCAGTAGGAAGAAAGACATAGGCGATATAGGAATGATCAAGGGGAATTTGCTTGCCTTGCTGCTCTGCGGCAAAGGACTGATCGGCAGGGTCGTAGATGTACCCGGCAGCAGCGTCAGTCTCGGGGTCTACCGGTAAGAAGAGGGGGAAGAAACAATAAATAATAGCACCGATGCAACACAAAGCATGACATGGAAATATGCAGGCTAGACATGAGCTAACGCAGCAACATCCGTCATAGACGGGTCGGAAGAATATCTGACGATATTTTCCGGGTCTCGGGCTATTACCGGTTATACTGGAAACGATGGGAAAGTTCCATGTTTGCTATGCTAGGGACGCGTGACAGACGAACAGACCGTGTATCCGGGTTCGTCTCGCTTTGTTGATCAACTTTCATGTTGAAAATATTTCGATCTGACTTACGGATTATTTAATATTAATTTTCAAAGGTTTATTAATTATTTAGGAATTAAAAACAGATTTAAATGATTTAATAAAATCCCATTATGACATCATCGCGATGTCAGGCTGACATCAACATTTGACCGGTCAACTGACCAGCGGGTCCCGAACGTCATAGGCACAAGTTTTATTTAAGATTAAATATTTATTAATCAGATTAATTCAACGAGGGATCCACGTGTCATACTCTAATTATGTTAATTAATTATTTTAACTAAATATCTATTTATTTATTTATTTTAAGAAAACATTATTTTTAATTATCGCGTGGGGCCTCCCTGTCATTGACAGCGGTGCATTGGCCCCACCGGTAAGTGGCCTAAGGTTATTTTCTCATTTATTTTTATTAGATACCTATCCGTGCAAATACCGTATTCCTCTAAATATCCAAATACACAAATACATACATCACATCTCATACATACATACATACATACGCATCTAATACACCATTTATTCTTTTTCATTTTTCTTTTCTCTCAACACTCATCTCCCTCTCTCTGTTAACAGAGACAGAGAACAACTTTCTCTAACACCACCTAGAAGAACCTAAACTTTAATCCCTCCTACCGGAGTCCACCGTCGACGGATCGAGGCCCCGTTTGCCGGAACGGAACCGGGACGGCGAGGAGATCGACACGGTGGGAGGAGCCCGAGGAGGGGCTCACCGACGGTGACGTGACGGCCCGGTGAAGCCGGAGTTCGCACGAAGATGACGGTGGAGACGGCGTGGAGGCGGTGACGGTGACGGTGATGGTGACGTGCCGGCGAGGAGGAGCCGGTCGGATGTTCGCCGAGAGGGGCCCCGTGAGGAGGACCCCCGGGATGGAGCCGCCGACGGGATGGGGAGGGCCCCGGCCGCCGGATCCGGAGGGGGAGGTGGGCAAGGAGGCCGGGGTGGTGGTGCTGCCCGGCGTGGTGAAGGTGGCGCGCCGGCCGGGGAGGGGGGGCTCGCCGTCGTGGTGGGGTGGCTCGGTGGAGAAGCTCGCCGACGGGAGCAGGGGAGGGGCCGCCGGGGGGTGAGGGGGATGAGGGGCCGCCGGGGGTGAGGGGGATGAGGGGCCGCCGGGGAGGGGGCGGTGGAGGGAGAAGGCCGGCGGGGTGGGATCTGGGAGGGGAGGCGAGGTGGAGAGGAGGGGGGCGACGGGGTGGGATGGGGCTCTCGTGGGGAGGGAGCCACGGGAGGTGGGAATCTGGCGTGGAGGGGGGCCGAGAGTCACGGGAGGGAGGGAGTTACGGGAAGGAGTCACGGGACGTGGGGAAGTGGGGCCCGGTCGGTGGGGGGGGGGGGGGCTGGCGGCGGCATGGGAAAAGGAGGGAGTAGCGAGGGGAGGAGGCGGCGGCTCCCAGGGGGGGGGAGGCGCTAGGGTTTGGGGAGGCCGGCTGGGCCACTTGGCCCAGTTGGGCCGGCTGGGGGGGGGGGGGCTTTCTTCCTTTTTTTTGTTTTTTTTGTTTTAGTTTGTTTTCCCTGTTTCCTTTTTTTTATTATTTCTTTCTTTCAGTTTTCTTTCTTTCTTTTATCATTATTATTTCTTTAATACTTTCCTTTTTTTTATATATATATCCTTTTAATACTTGTAATGAACCGATAAAGTGCTTCCCTTTGCTTTCCAATCATCGATCCGGACAGACGCGAATCCACGCGGGTCTGTGATGGGAATTCGATGACGTGGCATCATTAGCGGTTGATCACTGTAGCTTAATTACAATCACTACTGTAGCAAAAGTCGAGGATGTCACAAAGGTGTTGTTGCTTGATAACTGGATCACGTCATTAGGAGAATCACGTGATGGACTAGCCCAAACTAATAGACGTAGCATGTTGATCGTGTCATTTTATTGCTACTGTTTTCTGCGTGTCAAGTATTTGTTCCTATGACCATGAGATCATATAACTCACTAACACCGGAGGAATACTTTGTGTGTATCAAACGTCGCAACGTAACTGGGTGACTATAAAGATGCTCTACAGGTATCTCCGAAGGTGTTCATTGAGTTAGTATGGATCAAGACTGGGATTTGTCACTCCGTATGACGGAGAGGTATCTCGGGGCCCACTCGGTAATACAACATCACACACAAGCCTTGCAAGCAATGTGACTTAGTGTAAGTTGCGGGATCTTGTATTACGGAATGAGTAAAGAGACTTGCCGGTAAACGAGATTGAAATAGGTATACAGATACTGACGATCGAATCTCGGGCAAGTAACATACCGAAGGACAAAGGGAATGACATACGGGATTATATGAATCCTTGGCACTGAGGTTCAAACGATAAGATCTTCGTAGACTATGTAGGATCCAATATTGGCATCCAGGTCCCACTATTGGATATTGACCGAGGAGTCTCTCGGGTCATGTCTACATAGTTCTCGAACCCGCAGGGTCTGCACACTTAAGGTTCGACGTTGTTTTATGCGTATTTGAGTTATATGGTTGGTTACTGAATGTTGTTCGGAGTCCCGGATGAGATCACGGACATCACGAGGGTTTCCGGAATGGTCCGGAAACGAAGATTGATGTATAGGATGACCTCATTTGATTACCGGAAGGTTTTCGGAGTTACCGGGAATGTACTGGGAATGACGAATGGGTTCCGGGAGTTCACCGGGGGGGGGGGGGGGAACCCACCCCGGGGAAGCCCATAGGCATTGGGGGTGCCGCACCAGCCCTTAGTGGGCTGGTGGGACAGCCCAAAGGAGCCCTATGCGCATTGGAAGAAAAATCAAAGAGAAAAGAAAAAAAAGGAAGGAGGTGGGAAAGGGAAGAAGGACCCCACCTTCCAAACCAAGTAGGACTCGGTTTGGGGGGGGAGACCTTCCCCCCTTGGCTCGGCCGACCCCTTGGGGGTTCTTGGACCCCAAGGCAAGGCTTCCCCCTGTCCCTCCTATATATAGTGGGGTTTTAGGGCTGATTTGAGACGACTTTGCCACGGCAGCCCGGCCACATATCTCCACGGTTTTACCTCTAGATCGCGTTTCTGCGGAGCTCGGGCGGAGCCCTGCTGAGACGAGATCATCACCAACCTCCGGAGCGCCGTCACGCTGCCGGAGAACTCTTCTACCTCTCCGTCTCTCTTGCTGGATCAACAAGGCCGAGATCATCGTCGAGCTGTACGTGTGCTGAACGCGGAGGTGCCGTCCGTTCGGCACTAGATCGTGGGACTGATCGCGGGATAGTTCGCGGGGCGGATCGAGGGACGTGAGGACGTTCCACTACATCAACCGCGTTCACTAACGCTTCTGCTGTACGGTCTACGAGGGTACGTAGATCACACATCCCCTCTCGTAGATGGACATCACCATGATAGGTTTTCGTGCGCGTAGGAAATTTTTTGTTTCCCATGCGACGTTCCCCAACAGTGGTATCAGAGCTAGGTTCATGCGTAGATGTCTTCTCGAGTAGAACACAAAAGGTTTTGTGGGCGGTGATGTGCGTTTTGCTGCCCTCCTTAGTCTTTTCTTGATTCCGTGGTATTGTTGGATCGAAGCGGCTCAGACCGACATTACTCGTACGCTTACGAGAGACTGGTTTCATCGCTACGAGTAACTCCGTTGCTCAAAGATGACTGGCGGGTGTCAGTTTCTCCAACTTTAGTTGAATCGGATTTGACCGAGGAGGTCCTTGGATGAGGTTAAATAGCAACTCATATATCTCCGTTGTGGTGTTTGCGTAAGTAAGATGCGATCCTACTAGATACCCATGGTCACCACGTAAAACATGCAACAACAAAATTAGAGGACGTCTAACTTGTTTTTGCAGGGTATGCTTGTGATGTGATATGGCCAACGATGTGATGTGATATATTGGATGTATGAGATGATCATGTTGTAATAGATAATATCGACTTGCACGTCGATGGTACGGCAACCGGCAGGAGCCATAGGGTTGTCTTTATAACTAACGTTTGTGCTTGCAGATGCGTTTACTATTTTGCTAGGATGTAGCTTTAGTAGTAATAGCATGAGTAGCACGACAACCCCGATGGCGACACGTTGATGGAGATCATGGTGTGGAGCCGGTGACAAGAAGATCATGCCAGTGCTTTGGTGATGGAGATCAAGGAGCACGTGATGATGGCCATATCATGTCACTTATGAATTGCATGTGATGTTAATCCTTTTATGCACCTTATTTTGCTTAGAACGACGGTAGCATTATGACGTGATCTCTCACTAAAATTTCAAGATGAAATTGTGTTCTCCCCGACTGTGCACCGTTGCTACAGTTCGTCGTTTCGAGACACCACGTGATGATCGGGTGTGATAGACTCAACGTTCACATACAATGGGTGCAAAACAGTTGCGCACGCGGAACACTCGGGTTAAGCTTGACGAGCCTAGCATGTGCAGACATGGCCTCGGAACACATGAGACCGAAAGGTCGATCTTGAATTGTAGCGACCCGACTCAACGAGTCAAGCCTCTGGTGTTTCCGTACCATCCCAAGATCATGCTGGTACACACACAGTACATAATGTATATATTCAAGAGTGCAATCACACAGCTTTATTAATCGAAATCTCATAAAGAGTACTTTATTACAATAAAGGAGTACAATAAAGTGGCTGAAGGCCATCTCATGAGATTATCTAACGAAGACTAAGCGGAAGCATCAGGTAGACGAGTCCATCCGAGTCCAAGGGCATGTCGCTGAGCGTAGAACCGTAGCCTCACTCCTGGTCGGAAAAGTACTCTGCAACATGATACGTTGCAGCCGTGTAGGTCAGCATATTGAATATGCTGGCAAATCATCAAGAGAGGGGGTAAAATAATAATCAACTATCTCTACATGCATATTTGGCCGGTGGAGCTAAGTTTTGCATAAAGCCAGTTTTATCCTACAACAAAAGGGGTCGAAAGCAAAATATTACTATATAGTTTGTTGTTAACGAGATGGTTCCGCCAACCAGTTCTCGTACCCGAATAGTTGTTAACACCCACATCATTATTAAGTTGTGTCGAGATGGCTCGGCCTGGCAGTTTTCTTTTTCTTTTTTATTTTTTTGAAAAACAAACAAACAGAAGCAACAAAAAGAAAAAAAACAAAACAGAAAAAATATATTTTCCTAGCTAACAAAATACTAGAAAAAAGTAGGTACTAATATACATATATGCACTAGAATACTTAGGAAAAAACAGAATAATATATACAACTAATATATATATATAATATATATATATATATATATATATATATATATATATATACATATACATATAATATATCTATGGGAACCCTAGTTCCACCTAATGCAAATTTTTTAAAAATAGTTTTATGCAATAGGTCACACAACTCGATCGAAAAACTCAACAAAAAAAAATACTTCGGTGTTTAGAAAATTTGCAAAACCAAAATGGTGACTTTAACTCACAGGGGAGAAGTCATATTATCTCCACTCCGATAAATTGCCCGCAGTCACATAATGATAAATTTTTTCAGAAGAACACAATGATGCATAAAATATGAGATGCATATGAATGATCTATTAACATCCGAATTTAAGAAAATTGGGATGTTACAAACCTACCCACCTTAAGATGAATCTCGCCCTCGAGATTCGGGTTGGCTAGAAAATAGGTGCGGGTGGTCTCGACGAAGATCCTCTTCTCGTTCCCAGGTGGCTTCTTCCTCGGTGTGGTGGCTCCACAACACCTTGCAGAACTTGATGATCTTGTTGCGGGTAACTCTGTTGGCGGTCTCGAGAATCCGGATGGGTTTCTCCTCATACTTTAGATCACTGTCAAGCTGTATGGCCTCTAGGGGCACTGTACCTCTCAACGGAACATCGGCCATCTCAGCATGGCATTTCTTCAACTGGGAAACATGGAAGACATCATGAACTCCGGACAATCCTTCCGGCAGTTCCAGTTTCTATGCAACTTCGCCTCTACGTTCAAGAATTTTGTAGGGGCCAATGAAACGTGGGGCTAATTTTCCTTTTACACTGAATCTCTTGATTCCTCAAAGTGGAGACACCCGAAGATATGCTCGGTCTCTCACTTCGTACGTTACTTCCTTGCGTTTGCTGTCGGCATAACTCTTCTGCCTGGACTGAGCTATCTTGAGTCGGTCACGAATAAGCTTGACCTTCTCTTCAGAATCTCGGATGAGGTCGGGACCAAAAAGTTGTCGGTCTCCAACTCCATCCCACATCAATGGTGTTCTGCACCTCCTTCCGTATAGAGCTTCGAAAGGGGCCATCTTCAGACTGGTCTGGTAGCTGTTGTTGTACGAGAACTCGGCATACGGTAAATTGTCATCCCAACTAGACCCATAGTCTAGTGCGCAAGCTCTCAACATGTCTTCCAGAATCTGATTAACTCTCTCGGTCTGTCCATCTGTCTGCGGGTGAAATGCTGTGCTGAACTCCAATCTTGTTCCCAAGGTTTCGTGCAGTTGGTGCCAAAATTTTGATGTGAACTGAGTCCCTCTATCAGACACAATGCTCTTAGGTACTCCATAAATACCTTGTTCATCAGATTCATAAAATATGCCGGAGCATTAGTCAGTCCAAATGACATGACCGTCTACTCATACAAGCCGTACCGAGTGGTGAAGGCTGTCTTGGGTATATCCTGTTCACGAATCTTCAACTGATGATACCCGGATCGAAGATCGATCTTTGAGAATACGCGAGCTCCAACTAACTGATCAAACAGATCATTGATCATCGGCAAGGGGTACTTGTTCTTGATGGTCACATCGTTCAATGCACGATAATCGACAACCATTCTCAAGGACTTGTCCTTCTTTTCAACCAAGAGCACTGGGGCTCCCCAAGGTGAAGAACTTGGGCGAATATACCCTTTGTCCAATAACTCCTTAATTTGCTTCTTGATTTCTATCAAGTCATTTGCGAGCATCCGATAAGGTCTCTTGGATATCAGTGCTGTTCCGGGTAATAGCTCAATCAAGAACTCAATCTCTCTATCGGGTAGCATGCCCGGCAATTCCTCCGGAAATACATCTGGGTACTCCTGTACAATCGGTACTTCCTCCTGGACTACTCCCGTGAGAGAGTTTACTCGCTTACTCCGTGTCGGGCGTTGTGACACGTACTTAATCCGCTTCTGCTCGGGGGTGGTGAGCAAAATAGACTTAAGGGCACAATCGATATTACCTTCATACTTGGCCATCCAATCCATGCCTAGGATTACATCCAATCCCTGGGACTCTAATACAATGAGGTCGGTGGGAAAATTATGGTTCCCGATGTTGAGACTCAAAGCATGGCATCCTATCCCGGCTGTCATCATGCCTCCTGGGGAATTGACCTTAATAGGTTGGCTGAGGGTTCTAGTTGGCAAACTATACTTTTCCACAACTACCCTTGATATGAATGAATGCGTTGCACCAGAATCAAAAAGTACCAATACTGGATGTGAATTTAGCAAAAACTTACCAACCACAGTATCGGGGTGATCATAGACCTCTTCCACATCAATGTGGTTCACCTGAGCTCGAGGAAAAGGATTGGGCTTCTTAGCTGCAGAGTTGCCGTTGCCGTTGCCGTTTCCATTCCCCTGCTTGTTCTGGGGACAATCAGTGGCATAGTGTCCCTTCTTCTGACACTTGAAGCAAGTGATGTGAGTCAGATCCTTCTGAACTGGAGCTGAATTCTGCTGAGTGCCAGTACCGCCATTCTTGAAGTTGCTGTTGTTGCGGTGATTCCCATTTCCTCCATGGTTGTGGCCTCCATGGTTGTGCACAGGGTGGTTATGCTGAACATGTCCACCAAACTTACCGGATCCAGTCCCGGTATTCCCTGATTAGGGGGTGTAGCGAGGCTTCTGCTGAGTGCCGGAGTTGAACTTTCCAACCCCATACTTTCGCTTGCGGTTCTCCATCTGCTGATGTTTCCCCTCCAAGATGAGGGCCTTATCAACCAGCTCCTGGTAGTTGTTGAAGGTGGCTACCGTCAACTGAATGCTCAGCTCATCATTCAGTCCTTCCAAGAACTTCTCCTGCTTGGCCGCATCATCAACCACATCTCCAGGTGCATAACGGGCAAGCATGCTGAAATCATCAACGTACTGGGCCACAGTGTGATTCCCCTGGCGTAAGTTGCGAAACTCACGCTTCTTCAGACTCATTGCACCAGCTGAGACACGCGCGGTGTGGAAGGCTTGCTTGAATTGCTCCCAAGTGACTCCACAATGGGATAAGTAGTGGTGTAGTTCTCCCACCAAGCAGCTACAGGGCCTTCAAGTTGATGCGCGGCAAAACGCACCTTCTCAGCTTCAGAACAACCAGCGGTGATGAGTTCACGCTCCATCTTGCGAAGCCAATCATCTGTCACAATGGGCTCAATGCTGCTGGAGAAAGTTGGAGGGTTCAACCTCAGAAAACGGGTAAGGTTGTCGGCCTGGGGTGGGGGACGGTTGTTGTTGTTGTTCTGGTTCTGGATGATCAGCTGCATCAGGGTGTTTTGTTGCTGGATCAACTGGGTGAGTTCCGGCGGAAAGTTGGACTCAGGGGCGCGTCTTGGAGGCATCTGATGTTTGTAGAGGGGTGAGATTAGCATAGAACAATGGTCTAAGAGGAATTACACTACCCATATGAATGTAACACACAAGTATCACACCACACATTTTATTCAATCATCACAAAGGTTCACACGAGGATACAAAATTCGATAATCCTAAACATCGGCCTAAAACGTAAAACGATAAAGTAAATTTGGTGGTCTAGTCTAAGTGTCCTCCTCAGAATAGCATGGTGTCGGGTCCTTCGGTGGAGCTTTCTTCATAGTCCTCGTCGTTGCTGATCACGGGGGCTACGTCTCCTTCGGGATGAAGGTTCTCGCCCATGTCCAGTTCCTCCTCCAGGTATGCAACTCGAGTCTTCAGCTTCTCGATCCGCTCCAGAAAATCCTTCACTTCCAGATCATGCTCATAGTGGGCTTCTCGGGCTGCATCTTCAAGCTCAAGCTCACGGAGTGACAGTTGCTTGATCTTCCAGGCGTCCTTGATCGCGTGATACTCCAGAGTTCCCCTGTGCTTCTCCAAGGTCTGGGCATAAGACAAGAGAGCGTCATTGGTCTTGCTTGAGAGGATATCTCCGTCTTCATTTCTCCGGGATACAGTGAATAGGTCTGGAGAAATAGGGCAGCCTTTGTATTCATCCTTGATACGTCCGAGTGCACAATGGATCGCCATGTCCCTTCCGAGGTGCGATGAACTTGAAATCCATCGGCTCAGTGCGCGGCTGGAATGTCCTTCCGGGAATGTGCACCTCGATCCTGTAGCGTGAATCCTCCGGGTAAGACGAAGTTGGCTTCCCTGTGATAGACGGCAGAGCAATCCTCAAATCCTTGGTGATCTGCACAAGCTCTTTTCCGAACGGCATAGTGGTGTCGGGCTGGCAAAACTCCGTGAACTTAACAGGGACGAAGGTGGCCATCTAAACATTGGAAAATCGGAGAGAAGTCAGAAATGATCAGAAGAGGAAATAGAAGATATAAGAGAAAATAGTTTTCTTCCTAAGGCTTTTCCATTCCTAGAGGTTACGTCCTAAGGTCAGCGTGTGCTCTGAATACCATTTCTGTAGCGACCCGACTCAACGAGTCCAGCCTCTGGTGTTTCCGTACCATCCCAAGATCATGCTGGTACACACACAGTACATAATGTATATATTCAAGAGTGCAATCACACAGCTTTATTAATCGAAATCTCATAAAGAGTACTTTATTACAATAAAGGAGTACAATAAAGTGGCTGAAGGCCATCTCATGAGATTATCTAACGAAGACTAAGCGGAAGCATCAGGTAGACGAGTCCATCCGACTCCAAGGGCATGTCGCTGAGCGTAGAACCGTAGCCTCACTCCTGGTCGGAAAAGTACTCTGCAACATGATACGTTGCAGCCGTGTAGGTCAGCATATTGAATATGCTGGCAAATCATCAAGAGAGGGGGTAAAATAATAATCAACTATCTCTACATGCATATTTGGCCGGTGGAGCTAAGTTTTGCATAAAGCCAGTTTTATCCTACAACAAAAGGGGTCGAAAGCAAAATATTACTATATAGTTTGTTGTTAACGAGATGGTTCCGCCAACCAGTTCTCGTACCCGAATAGTTGTTAACACCCACATCATTATTAAGTTGTGTCGAGAGTTCAAGGAAAATTCAATGCCTTCGGCTCAAGTTGTCCATGACCGTGGACACGGCTAATCGATTAGGTTGAGTACTCTGCAGAGTTTTGCACACGTTCCCCACAAGATTTGATCGCCTCCGGGTTTGTCCTCGCACTTCAGGGTGTTTGAAGACCGGATGATCAGAACATGGTCTTTCAACGGGTCCCTCTGAATCCCTGTCGGTGCCCATCCATTCCTACCGTTCGTCTACATCTGCTAGCACCGCCTGTCCAGAGTCGCCGCGTTGTCCAACCAAGCCAGAGCCCATAATGACTTGTGGCTGTGCAGGTAAGCCTTGAGTCTTGAAGTCTCCGTCCGTCCCTTTGAGCCTGGGTGAAGCTTTCCGCAGGATGACATGGCCTCTCCAGCATCCCGGGCATCCACTGGGTTTTCCAGGGAGCCGATCAACCGTCCTTCACCCAGTGTTGCATTGCGTCCGAGGTCTTGAAAATCTTGTCTTAGTCCGGTCTTGATTATTATATCAACCTCGCATCACTCGTGGAATACACTCAACCGATAACCCGTCTACTAGAGCATAGCATATATATAACATTGTCGTCCCGGGGCCAAGTATCGGGGTGTTGGTGTTCCTACCACATGATACTACAACTATGACTAAAGTTTCCAAGTACCTAGGCAGCATGCAAATAGGGCAAAGAAGGTGATCTACTATGCATTGAAAACATAGGTAAAATAACATGATCAAAGATGACTTGCCTTGATGATAGTTGTCCTGCTCGAGCGTCTCTAAGTAACACGCTTCGCACTCCGGATGATCTACCGATACAAACACAAAGCACACCATAAGCAATTCAATCATGCCACAAGTAAAAATAACACCACATGCAAATGATTTGCAAAAGACTACGCAAAAGAATTTATCGCGCGCCGGTATGGCAGAAACTTGTTTCTGTTGAAAACACCAGAAAAAATACTTTAAAAATTCTGAAAATTCTACCACAGGAAGATTTTATCACTATAAAACAGTAGCAAAAAGAATCAACTCAATATCATTTTTCAAACTCCTGGAATAGGCAAAACAGTGCTTAAACTAAATCTGCTCTAACTTATATTTAAAAATTTCAAACACAGACAAATTTTATGTTTTTAAAAACTATAGGAAATTTGTGAGCTACTGGAAAAAGAATCAATGTCATTGGACGTAGGGATAAAAAGTTGTGGCCAAAACAAAACAGAAATTTTCTGTTTTTGAAATCTGGGCAGAAAGTTACAAAACTGCTAGTGCTAAAAAGAGGCACACGTGGCAAGATTCTACTGGTTGTGGTGGCTGTTTGTTACGTGGCTTTGAGAAAACGGCCTGAGGCTAGCAAAGTCGCCGGTTAATTCATAAGTGACTAAAAGAACCTAATGGTTTTCTGGAATAAACCGAAGGGGTACTAGTGTTCTAATCCTAGCCATTGCATGGGATTGCATGGAATCTAATGGCTAGGAGGGGTTGCATGCAAATAGAGAGAGAGAGGGAGTTAGGTACCTATTGCAGAAGCTTGCACCGGCGAGGAACGTCGCTGCCGGCGAGGGAGGAGCTCCGGGACGGGGTTGGAGGCTTCGGGGAGGCGGCGGCGGGGTTCCTCCTCCGCGGGGGAGGCGGCGGTGGAGAGAGAGAGCTCGGGGGAGGGCTCCTCCTCCTGGCGAGGCCGAGGTGCAGCAGCTTTCGGGCTGCTGCCGCTGCTCGCGGCGGCGGCTAGGGCGGCGGTGGGGTGAGGCGGCGGCGGCGGGGTGAAGTGGCGGCGGCTAGGGTTGGGGAGGGGTGACGGCGGGGAGGGGTTTATATAGGCCTAGGGGAGGTGGCAGCTATGGAAGGGGAGGGAGAATAAAAGAAAGAAATCACGGTTCCTGTAGGGAAGGAAAGAGAGGGAGCAGAAAGAAGGAAGGAGGAGAGTGCACGGGGTGGAAGGAAATCAAGGGAGAAGAGAGGAAGCTGGGAGGAAGCTGCGGTCTTGAAGAAAAAAGGAAAAAGAGGGAGAGTTCGCGTGGGGGAGAGAAGGGAGAAAGAATTAAGGAAGGAGAGGGAGGAGAGAAATAAGGGAGAGAGAGGAGATTACGTGGGTGGTTGGGGAGTGGCGTGCTGGATGCATGGCTTGCATGCATTGCATGCATTGCTCGACGTGCATGTGGGCAAGGGGCTGGGCTGAGCCCTTTTGGCTCGGCCTGGCAGTTTTCTTTTTTTTGAAAAACAAACAAACAGAAGCAACAAAAAGAGAAAAAACAAAAACAGAAAAAATATATTTTCCTAGCTAACAAAATACTAGAAAAAAAGTAGGTACTAATATACATATATGCACTAGAATACTTAGGAAAAAACAGAATAATATATACAACTAATATATATATATACATATACATAAAATATATCTATGGGAACCCTAGTTCCACCTAATGCAAATTTTTTAAAAATAATTTTATGCAATAGGTCACACAACTCGATCGAAAAACTCAACAAAAAAAAGTACTTCGGAGTTTAGAAAATTTGCAAAACCAAAATGGTGACTTTAACTCACAAGGGAGAAGTCATATTATCCCCACTCCGATAAATTGCCCGCAGTCACATAACGATAAAATTTTTCAGAAGAACACAATGATGCATAAAATTTGAGATGCATATGAATGATCTATTAACATCCGAATTTAAGAAAATTGGGATGTTACATGAATCATATAGATGATATGATTAGCATAGGGATGCTTACCACTGAAACTATACTCAACTCACGTGATGATCGGACTTGAGATAGTGTAAGTGGATCATGAACCACTCAAATGACTAGAGAGATGTACTTTTTGAGTAGGAGTTTAGCGAGTAATTTGATTAAGTTAAACTCTAATTATCTTGAACATATTCTAAGTCCACTTTGAATATATTTGTGTTGTAGATCATGGCTCACGCGACAGTCACCCTGAATTTTAATACGTTCCTAGAGAAAGCTAAGTTGAAAGATGATGGAAGCAACTTTGTAGACTGGGCTCGTAATATTAAGCTAATCTTACAAGCTGGGAAGAAGGATTATGTCCTTAATGCTGCGCTAGGAGATGAACCACCCGCTACGACTGATCAGGATGTTAAGAACGCTTGGTTAGCACGTAAGGAGGACTACTCAATAGTTCAATGTGCAGTCTTGTATGGCTTAGAACCGGGACTTCAACGTCGCTTTGAGCGTCATGGAGCATTTGAGATGTTCCAGGAGTTGAAGTTTATCTTTCAGAAGAACGCCCGGATCGAGAGGTATGAGACCTCCGATAAATTCTATGCTTGCAAGATGGAGGAGAACTCGTCTGTCAGTGAACATGTGCTCAAAATGTCTGGGTACTCAAACCGTCTAGCTGAGCTGGGGATTGAACTCCCGCAAGAAGCTATCACTGACAGAATCCTTCAATCACTGCCGCCAAGCTATAAAGGCTTTGTGTTGAACTACAACATGCAAGGGATGAACAAGTCTCCCGGCGAGTTGTTTGCGATGCTGAAAGTCGCAGAGTCTGAACTCCGTAAAGAGCATCAAGTGTTGATGGTGAATAAGACCACTAGTTTCAAGAGAAACGGCAAAGGCAAGAAGGGTAATTCAAAGAAGAGCGGCAAGCCTGTTGCCAATCCGACGAAGAAACCCAAAGCTGGACCTAAGCCTGAAACAGAGTGTTACTATTGCAAGGGTATGGGTCACGGGAAGCGCAATTGCCCCAAGTATCTGGCTGATAAGAAGGCGGCCAAAGAAAAATTAGGTATATTTGATATACATGTTATTGATGTGTACTTAACCGGCTCTCGTAGTAGTGCCTGGGTATTTGATACCGATTCTGTTGCTCATATTTGCAACTCGAAACAGGAACTACGGAATAGACGAGGGCTGGCGAAAGATGAAGTGACGATGCGCGTAGGAAATGGTTCCAAGGTTGATGCAATCGCCGTCGGCACAGTTTCACTTCAGTTACCATCAGGATTAGTTATGAACTTAAATCATTGTTATTTAGTGCCTGCGTTGAGCATGAACATTATATCTGGATCTTGTTTATTGCGAGACGGTTACTCTTTTAAGTCAGAGAATAATGGTTGTTCTATTTCTATGAGTAACATCTTTTATGGTCATGCACCCAATGTGAGAGGATTGTTCATATTGAATCTTGATAGTGATACACACATACATAACATTGAGACCAAAAGAGTTAGATTTAACAATGATAGCGCCATATTTTTGTGGCACTGCCGTTTAGGTCATATTGGTGTAAAGCGCATGAAGAAACTCCATGCCGATGGACTTTTGGAGTCACTTGACTTTGATTCACTTGACACGTGCGAACCATGACTCATGGGCAAGATGACTAAAACTCCATTCTCCGGAACAATGGAGCGTGCAAGTGACTTATTGGAAATCATACATACCGATGTGTGTGGTCCGATGAGCGTAGAGGCACGCGGCGGATATCGTTATTTTCTCACCTTCACTGACGATTTGAGTAGATATGGTTATGTCTACTTAATGAAGCACAAGTATGAAACATTTGAAAAGTTCAAGCAATTTCAGAGTGAAGTTGAAAATCATCGTAACAAGAAGATCAAGTTCCTACGGTCTGATCGTGGGGGTGAATATCTGAGTTTCGAGTTTGGTGCTCACTTAAGACAATGTGGAATTGTTTCACAATTGACACCGCCTGGAACACCACAGCATAATGGTGTGTCCGAACGTCGTAATCGTACTTTACTAGAGATGGTGCGATCTATGATGTCTCTTACCGATTTGCTGTTATCATTTTGGGGTTATGCATTAGAAACAACTGCATTCACTTTAAATAGGGCACCATCAAAATCCGTTGAGACGACACCATACGAACTGTGGTATGGCAAAAGGCCAAAATTGTTGTTTCTTAAAGTTTGGGGATGTGATGCTTATGTCAAAAAGCTTCATCCTGAAAAGCTGGAACCCAAAGCGGAAAAGTGCATCTTCATAGGTTACCCAAAAGAGACAGTTGGGTACACCTTCTATCTCAAATCCGAGGGCAAAGTGTTTGTTGCTAAAAATGGAGCTTTTCTCGAGAAGGAGTTTCTCTCGAGAGTATTGAGTGGGAGGAAGATAGAACTTGACGAGGTTTTCGAACCTCTCATCCCTCTGGATGGTGGCGCAGGGCAAGGGGAAACCTCTGTCGTTGCGACGCCGGTTGAGGAGGAAGTTAATGATGATGATCATGAAACTCCGGTTCAAGTTTCTGTCGAACCACGCAGGTCGACGAGACCATGTGCTGCTCCAGAGTGGTACGGTAATCTCGTCTTATCAATCATGTTGTTAGACAACAATGAACCTGCAAATTTTGAAGAAGCAATGGTGGGCCCAGATTCCAAGAAATGACTAGAAGCCATGAAGTCCGAGATAGGATCCATGTATGAGAATAAAGTGTGGACTTTGGAAGTACTACCTGAGGGCCGCAAGGCTATTCAGAACAAATGGATCTTTAAGAGGAAGACGGACGCTGATGGCAATGTGACCGTTTATAAAGCTCGACTTGTGGCAAAGGGTTTTCCACAAGTTCAAGGAGTTGACTACGATGAGACATTCTCACCCGTAGCGATGCTTAAGTCCGTCAGAATCATGTTAGCAATAGCTGCATTTTTCGATTATGAAATCGGGCAGATGGATGTCAAAACGGTGTTCCTTAACGGTTTCCTTAAGGAAGAGTTGTATATGATGCAACCCGAAGGTTTTGTCGATCCTAAGAATGCTAACAAGGTGTGCAAGCTCCAGCGATCCATTTATGGACTGGTGCAAGCATCTCGGAGTTGGAACAAACGCTTTGATGAGGTGATCAAAGCATTTGGGTTTATACAAGTGGTTGGAGAATCCTGTATTTACAAGAAAGTGAGTGGGAGCTCTGTGGCGTTTCTAATATTATATGTGGATGACATATTGCTGATTGGAAACAACATAGAGTTCTTGGAGAGCATAAAGGATTACTTGAATAAAAGTTTCTCTATGAAGGACCTAGGAGAAGCTGCTTACATTCTAGGCGTTAAGATCTACAAGGATAGATCAAAACGCCTGATAGGACTTTCACAAAGCACATACCTTGATAAAGTTTTGAAGAGGTTCAAAATGGAACAGTCCAAGAAAGGGTTCTTGCCAGTTTTACAAGGTACGAGATTGAGTAAGACTCAGTGCCCAGCAACTAATGAAGATAGAGAGCATATGCGCTCCGTCCCCTATGCTTCAGCCATAGGTTCTATCATGTATGCAATGTTGTGCACTAGACCGGACGTTAGCCTGGCCATAAGTATGGCAGGTAGGTTCTAGAGTAATCCAGGAGTGGATCACTGGACGGCGGTCAAGAATATCCTGAAATACCTGAAAAGGACTAAGGAGATGTTTCTCGTGTATGGAGGGGACGAAGAGCTCGCCGTAAAAGGTTACGTCGATGCAAGCTTTGACACAGATCCGGACGACTCTAAGTCGCAAACCGGATACGTATTAATTCTTAATGGGGGTGCGGTAAGCTGGTGCAGTTCCAAGCAGAGCGTCGTAGCAGATTCTACATGTGAAGCGGAGTACATGGCTGCCTCGGAGGCGGCTAAGGAGGGTGTCTGGATGAAGCAGTTCATGACGGATCTTGGAGTGGTGCCAAGCGCACTGAATCCAATAACCTTGTTCTGTGACAACACGGGTGCCATTGCCCTAGCAAAGGAACCACGGTTTCACAAGAAGACCAGACACATCAAACGACGCTTCAACCTCATCCGCGACTACGTCGAAGGCGAGGATGTAAATATATGCAAAGTGCACACGGATCTGAATGTAGCAGACCCGCTGACCAAACCTCTTCCACGGGCAAAGCATGATCAACACTAGAACTGTATGGGTGTTAGATTTATTACAATGTAATTCGCATGATGATGTGAGGGCTAGATTATTGACTCTAGTGCAAGTGGGAGAATGTTGGAATTATGCCCTAGAGGCAATAATAAATATAGTTATTATTATAATTCCTGTATCAAGATAATCGTTTATTATCCATGCTATAATTGTATTGAATGAAGACTTATATACATGTGTGGATACATAGACAAAACACTGTCCCTAGCAAGCCTCTAGTTGGCTAGCCAGTTGATCAACGATAGTCAGTGTCTTCTGATTATGAACAAGGTGTTGTTGCTTGATAACTGGATCACATCATTAGGAGAATCACGTGATGGACTAGACCCAAACTAATAGACGTAGCATGTTGATCGTGTCATTTTATTGCTACTGTTTTCTGCGTGTCAAGTATTTGTTCCTATGACCATGAGATCATATAACTCACTAACACCGGAGGAATACTTTGTGTGTATCAAACGTCGCATCGTAACTGGGTGACTATAAAGATGCTCTACAGGTATCTCCGAAGGTGTTCGTTGAGTTAGTATGGATCAAGACTGGGATTTGTCACTCCGTATGACGGAGAGGTATCTCGGGGCCCACTCGGTAATACAACATCACACACAAGCCTTGCAAGCAATGTGACTTAGTGTAAGTTGCGGGATCTTGTATTACGGAACGAGTAAAGAGACTTGCCGGTAAACAAGATTGAAATAGGTATACGGATACTGACGATCGAATCTCGGGCAAGTAACATACCGAAGGACAAAGGGAATGACATACGGGATTATATGAATCCTTGGCACTGAGGTTCAAACGATAAGATCTTCATAGAATATGTAGGATCCAATATGGGCATCCAGGTCCCGCTATTGGATATTGACCGAGGAGTCTCTCGGGTCATGTCTACATAGTTCTCGAACCCGTAGGGTCTGCACACTTAAGGTTCGACGTTGTTTTATACGTATTTGAGTTATATGGTTGGTTACCGAATGTTGTTCGGATTCCCGGATGAGATCACGGATGTCACGAGGGTTTCCGGAATGGTCCAGAAATGAATATTGATATATAGGATGACCTCATTTGATTACCGGAAGGTTTTCGGAGTTACCGGGAATGTACCGGGAATGACGAATGGGTTCCGGGAGTTCACCGGGGGGCAACCCACCCCGGGGAAGCCCATAGGCATTGGGGGTGCCGCACCAGCCCTTAGTGGGCTGGTGGGACAGCCCAAAGGAGACCTATGCACATTCGAAGGAAAATCAAAGAGAAAAGGAAAAAAAGAAGGAGGCAGGAAAGGGAAGAAGGAATCCACCTTCCAAACCAAGTAGGACTCGGTTTGGGGGGGAGACCTTCCCCGCTTGGCTCGGCCGACCCCTTGGGGGTTCTTGGACCCCAAGGCAAGGCTTCCCCCTCTCCCTCCTATATATAGTGGGGTTTTAGGGCTGATTTGAGATGACTTTGCCACGGCAGCCCGACCACATATCTCCACGGTTTTACCTCTAGATCGCGTTTCAACGGAGCTCGGGCGGAGCCCTGCTGAGACGAGATCATCACCAACCTTCGGAGCGCCGTCACGCTGCCGGAGAACTCTTCTACCTCTCCGTCTCTCTTGCTGGATCAAGAAGGCCGAGATCATCGTTGAGCTGTACGTGTGCTGAACGCGGAGGTGCTGTCCGTTCGGCACTAGATCGTGGGACTGATCGCGGTATAGTTCACGGGGCGGATCGAGGGACGTGAGGACGTTCCACTACATCAACCGCGTTCACTAACGCTTCTGCTGTACGGTCTACAAGGGTACGTAGATCACACATCCCCTCTCGTAGATGGACATCACCATGATAGGTCTTCGTGCGCGTAGGAAATTTTTTGTTTCCCATGCGACGTTCCCCAACAACCTCAACTTGCAAAACCTTCTCTCATCCAAGGGCTTAGTGAAAATATCTGCTAGCTGATTGTTAGTCTTCACATGATCAATGATGATATTGTCCTTAAGGACATGGTCCCGAAGAAAATGATGATGAATCTGGATGTGCTTAGTCTTCGAGTGTTGTACTGGGTTGTAGGCGATCTTGATTGCACTCTCATTATCGCAGTAGAGAGGCACATTCTTCATGTTGATGCCGTAGTCTCTAAGGGTTTGCTTCATCCATGGCAATTGAGCACAGCAGGATCCAGCAGCAATGTACTCAGCTTCGGCAGTGGAGAGAGAAACACAATTCTGCTTCTTTGAGGACCAGCAGACTAATGATCTTCCGAGGAAATGGCATGTGCCTGATGTTGACTAGCGATCCACACGGTCACCAGCATAATCAGAATCAGAATATCCAATGAGATGAAGATTTGAACCCTTGGGGTACCATAATCCTAGTGTTGGTGTGTGAGCTAAGTATCGAAGAATATGCTTCAGAGCCTTATGGTGTGATTCCTTCGGTTTTGCTTGAAAACGAGCACACATGCAAACACTAAGAATTATATCTGGCCTAGATGCACATAGATACAATAAAGAGCCAATCATTGAGCGATATACCCGCTGATCGAAATCTTTACCGTTTTCGTCAGTGCAGAGGTGGCCGCTCGTAGGCATAGGAGTCTTGACGCCTTTGCATTCATGCATGTTGAATTTCCTAAGAACATCCTTGAGGTATTTCTCGTGTGATATGAAGATGCCATTGCGTTGTTGACGAATTTGAAGACCTAAGAAGAATTTCAGCTCCCCCATCATAGACATATGATATTCTTCACTCATCATGTAAGCAAATTCATCACTGTAACGTTTGTCAGTACAACCAAATATAATGTCGTCGACATATATTTGGCACACAAATAGTTCATTGTCATAAGATTTTGTGAAAAGAGTTGGATCGAGTGAACCAGGTTTGAAGCCTTTCTTCATGAGGAATTCCTTCAATGTATCATACCACGCCCGAGGGGCTTGCTTGAGGCCATAGAGAGCCTTTTTAAGTCTGAAGACTTTGTGTGGATGCTTCGGATCCTCAAAACCTAGGGGTTGAGCAACATATATACTTCTTCCTCAAGCTTACCATTGAGGAATGCACTTTTCACATCCATCTGATAGAGTAATGTTATGATGATTAGCATAAGCAAGTAGTATTCGAATAGCTTCAAGTCTAGCAACAGGTGCAAAAGTTTCATCAAAATCAATTCCTTCAACCTGTGTGTAGCCTTGGGCTACAAGCCGTGCCTTATTCCTCACCACTTGACCATCCTCATCTTGCTTGTTTCGGAAAATCCACTTGGTGCTGATGATATTGTGCTTGCGAGGATCTGGTCGTTTGACGAGTTCCCGTACGTCATTTAGTTTGAACTGAAGAAGTTCATCTTGCATGGCTTGAATCCACTCAGGTTCCATGAAAGCTTCAACAACTTTTGAGGGTTCTGTGATAGACACAAAAGAGGAATGCCCACAAAAGATAACTAAATGTGAAGCTTTTGAGCGAGTGAGAGGACCTATCGCATTGATGTCATCAAGGATTTTGTCAAGTTCTACTTCATTTGCAATCCTTTGATGAGCTGGTTGAGGATTTTGTCTGGGCTGAGGAGTTTGAACTAGAGCAATTTCCTCAGGTGCACCTTCTTGAACTTCATCAGTGTTGGGGACGATTTCTTCAGCAATTTCCTTAGTAGGAACAATGTCTTCAGTAGCTTTGAACTTGATTGCTTCCTCAGGAGATAATTTATCTGGCACAGGAGGCAATTGCTCTCTTTGCAAGCCATTAGTTTCATCAAACCACACATCTAAAGTTTCAACAACCTTATTGTGATAGGTGTTGAAGACTCTGTAGGTGTGCGAGTCCTTTCCGTAACCAAGCATAAAACCCTCATGTGCTTTAGGTGCAAATTTTGAGCTATGGTGAGGATCTCTAATCCAGCATTTTGCACCGAAGACTTTGAAGTAACTTACATTGGGTTTCTTATTAGTGAGGAGTTCATATGAGGTTTTCTTGAGGAATTTGTGACGATATACCCTGTTGATGATGTGGCAAGCAGTGTTGATTGCTTCAGGTCAGAAGCGACGAGGAGTCTGATATTCTTCAGGCATAGTGTGTGCCATTTCAACCAGAGTCCCGTTCTTGCGTTCAACGACGCCATTCTGTTGAGGAGTATAAGGAGCAGATAATTCCTGAGTAATACCAAGTTCATCAAGATAATCATCAAGGCCAGTGTTTTTGAATTCTGTGCCATTATCACTCCTGATGTGTTTGATCTTGATGCTGAAGTTCGTCGAGGCCCTTGAGGAAAATAGTTTGAAGACTTCCTGCACTTCAGTTTTATACAGAATGATATGTACCCAAGTATATCGAGAATAGTCATGAACGATGACAAAGCCATATAAGGATGATCCATTGGTTACAGTAGCATAATGAGTAGGTCCAAACAGATCCATGTGAAGAAATTCAAACGGACGAGTGGTAGTCATGATAGTCTTCGAGGAGTGTTTGGATCTGGTCATTTTTCCAGACTCACAAGCACCGCAGAGTTGGTCCTTGAGGAATTTGACTGATTCGATGCCAATGACGTGCTTCTTCTTTGCTAGCGTGTGCAAATTCCTCATGCCTACATGACCAAGTCTTCAATGCCATAGCCAGCCTTCTGAGGTTTTTGCTAGTAAGCATTGGCTGGTTGAGGACCTGTGGAAAAACCAACAATGTACAAATCTCCTCAATTAAAGCCTTCGAAGAATTTGGATCTGTCAGATTCCATGATGAATACACATCTATATTTTCCAAAGATAACAATCATATCAAGATCACAAAGTATTGAGACTGACATGAGGTTAAACCCAAGGGATTCGACTAGCATCACTTTGTCCATGTGCCTATCCTTGGAAATAGCCACTTTGCCAAGTCCCAATACCTTGCTTTTACCTTTGTCATCATAAGTGATTTGCTTCAGAGGTGCTGGAGTCAGTGGCATATTCATCAGCAAGCTTTTATCACAGTCATGTGGTTTGTGCAACCACTGTCAAGAGCCCACTCAATACTCTTGGGTTTGTCATCCTGCAGATGAATTAGTACAACTTACCATCTCATATGCTTCAGACTTGAAGAATATGATTTCATTTTCATCAGATAGGAATTTCATCATAAATAGTAAATTTGAGGACGTGTGAAATGTTGTCATTTCATCAATTTTAGCTTTCGTCCAATCAAGCATTTTCCTCAGGTCTCCAGCAAATTCTTCACATGATGATTTCCATCTGGAGAGACTTGACCTGCAGAAGTGATTAGTTCAATTTCTTCACCACCCACATCTGAAGGGGTGGCAAAGAGTTCATCATTCTGCGAGCACCATATGAGAAAGGGGGCATTGAAGGTAATGCACTTCTCTTCACAGTAGGGGGTTAGAGTACTCAAATGAATAGGAAGAGAAGTTATTTGAGGATTTATGAACATAATGATTTGAGGTATAACGCTCATATTCATATCCCTTGTAATTTCCCTGCATATCAGAAGCATTATCTCGAGTACGAGCATCGTTTTGACGAGTTGAGGATTTTGATCCTCTTGAAGACTTTGGTCCACCTGAGGAATTTGATTTGGGGTTCAGGTTCTTCACACGTGGTGTCGGAAGGACATTCACCTGAAGATTTTCCAAGCAACTTTTGGGGACCCAGATTTTCCTCAGGGGTGGTCCATTCCTGCAGTTCGTTCCAACATATCGAGAAAATACTTCACCAATTGATTTTTGAACAGTTTATAGTTGGAGTCAAATGACTCATCTGAGGAATAAGATAATTCACATGCAAAGCCTGTTAGAGTGGATGGATCAACATGAGGTCCTGTAGCAGCAACCCATGAGGTTTTGGGATACTACTCAGGTTTCCAGTATGATCCATCAACATTCAATTTCCTCTCAAAGGCAATTCCTTCTTTCCCCGGGTTCCTGTTGAAAAACTGCTTTTTGAGCACATCGCAAAGGGTTTGATGCCCTTTGAGAGTTTTGTATATGCCTGTCACATACAATTCCTTCAGCCCTGCATTTTCGTCAGTAACATTTGTGGTTTACTCAAGTGAGGAATTTGATACCACAAGAGCAGTTGAAGAATTTGTAGCAATAGAAGCATTTGATGATTCTCGTGAAGAATTGGCAGTTTCACGCTGGATGCGTTTGAGACATGGTGGTGTGAATTCAACCTGAGCAACACTAATATGTTGAGCAAGCAATGAATCATTTTCCATTCGAAGATCGTCATGAGACATCTTCAACTTCTCAAGTTCAAGTTTCCTTTGAATAAATTCATAGAAAAGTTTCTCATGATCAACCAAGAGTGTGCCATAACGATCTTGAAGACTATCAAATGTAGACTAAAGACTTTTCATATCTTCAGTGAGGATTTGAGTATGATTTATTTCATCATTCAACATGTCATTGCTTCTGTCTAGCAGTTTTTGAAGCTTTTCAATGGAACTTTGTTGTTTAGTTGCAATGTTGGCAAGTTTGCTGTAACTGGGTATTTTATAATCATCAGGTTCACAGTCACTTGAGTCAGAGGAGGAAGTGTCATTCATTACCTTTGAACCTTTTCCCATGAAGCAATAGGTTGGAGTGAAGTCATCAGCATAGTCATCTATGTAGATATCATTGTCATTTTCTTCAAGGTTGAAGATTGACTTGCTGAAGAATGTGGTAGCCAGTGCAAGACTTGCCACACGAGAGTCCGAGTCCTCTTCAGAACCTTCCTCTTCATCACATTCCTCAGATTCTTCCACATAATCCATTTCCTTGCCAATGAGTGCCCGACCTTTCTGAAACTAGTCTTCTTGTGTGATGAGGACTTTGAGGATGAGGATTTTGAAGATTTCTTATTTTTCTTCGAGTCATCACAACTTTCATCCTTGTATTTCTTGTTTTTAATTCCGTCACCCAGCGAGGACAATCAGCAATATAGTGACCAGATTTTATGCATTTGTGGCAGGTTCTTTTCTTGTAGTCCTCAAATGAAGATTCTGATTTCCTCATATCTCTTCTTGAAGATTTACCAAGCTGGCCACACCTTGTAAGCTTCTGGAATTTTCTCACGAGCATTGCAAGCTCCTGTCCAAGTTCTTCACGATCACCAATGCTGCAATCTGAGTCTTCTTCTTCAGATGAGGAAATTGCTCTGGCCTTCATCGCACGAGGTCTTGAGTAGATTGGTCCATACAAATCTCTCTTTTCTTCCTGTTGGAATTCATGAGTATTAAGTCTTTCGAGTATATCAGCAGGATCAAGCATCTTATAGTCTCCTCTTTCTTGAATCATCAGAACTAGTGTGTCAAATGATGGATCCAGAGATCTTAGCAGTTTCTTCACAACTTCATGGTCAGTAATGTCTCGAGCTCCAAGTGCTTGCAGTTCATTTGAGATGTCAGTAAGGCGATTAAAGGTATCTTGGCAGCTTTCGTTGTCCAGCCTGTTGAAGTGATTGAAGAGATTGCGAAGAACATCAACACGAGAGTCACACCAAGTTGAAATTCCTTCATTGACTTTGGACAACCTATCCCAGATAAGCTTAGCTGTTCCCAAAGCACTCACTCTGCCATACTGACCTTTGCTCAGATGGCCATAGATGATATTCTTCACTTGAGAATCAAGTTGCTTGAATTTCTTCACATCACTAGCAGAGATAGTAGCAGTGATGGAGGGAATACCATGTCCACAATGTACCAGAGATCATTGTCAATAGCGTGAAGATGCATCTACATCTTTGTATTCCAGTAGGGAAAGTCCTTTCCTTCAAAGGTAGGACATCCTGCAGTAACCTTGATCATACCTGTAGTCGACATAACTAAAACTCCAGGTGGTTAAACCAAAATCACACAGAACAAGGGAGTACCTCGCTTTGATACCAATTGAAAGTGCGTTATATCGACTAGAGGGGGGTGAATAGCCGATATTTAGAATTTCATCGCTGGGGAAATTCCTTGTGAGGAAATTCCTCAATGATGAATTACGTGCCGTGAAAATAGCACAGGACCAGAAGTGCAAAGACTACTACAACAGATTGCTTGGTGAAGATTATGAGAATCGGTTTGCACAGTAGGCATGTACATAACAAGCAGGTGAAGATTAAATGGTGTGAAGAATTTGAGGTTGAGAAAATTCAGTGAAAGTCTTCAGCAAAATTTTCAAAAAATGACAATGAAAGTCTTCAACATACAATATTGAGGAATTGATTGAGTTGAAGAAATAGAACCCGAGTCACGATGAAGACAGTTGTTGATGACCCAGTTCCAACTGCTGTGACAGTCGTACGTCTGGTTTGGAGCGGCTTGGTATTGAAACCAAAAGACACACAGTTCCGGGACACAAAGTCCCTACCGTATTATCCTTGAGCTAAGGACACACAGTCCTCGCCCAACACTCGTGGTAAGTCTTCCGGGGCAGACGTCCAAACCCTCACAAACTTGGTCACCCAGTGATGCACAATTGACTGCTCGATGCTCTAGACCATGACACCTAACCGTCTGGAGGATGCACAGTCCTCAAAGGTAAAAAGCTTCAGTTCCACACAGGAACAAATTCTTCAGTGATGATCAATCACTTGGTTTTTGGTTTGTGGATTGGTGTTTCGGGTATTTCCTCACTTGATAATTTACTCTCGAAGACTCTGAGGAATTTGGGTTGCTCTAAATGACAAGTGTCAGTTTCTCTCGGAGCAGCCAACCAACTAGTGGTTGTGGGGGGGGGGGGCTATTTATAGCCTGGGAGCATCCCAACATGATTTGACATAAATGCCCTTAAATAATGTGACTGTTGGTGTGGATAAGATCAGTGAGGTGGCGCGTGTCGCCGCAACGGTCGGAACTTTCAACTGTGAAACTCCTCATGTCTCTCATATTCCTCACTCTGAGGCTTTAGTAGGTTTGGGCTTGGGTTGAGCATCATGAGGAAATTCATTCCGTAGTATTACCTCGAACCCCTTTCATAGTACGGTGTTCCTATGACTCAAGAGTAAAGAAAATGAAACAAAAAGAATAAATCTTCACGCTTCAAAGTTTTCATACAATATTTCTTCAGGAACCACCAAATTCCTCATCATCAATATCTTCATGAGGAATATCAATTTCATCGCAATTTCTTCGTGATCAAAGTCTTCAAGGTAAGACCAAAAACTTCAGCCAAAGACATACATTTTTAGGGGTCGATATTCATCGTATAACTCAAACTCCTCAGCGACTTATAGAGCCTGTGTACACTTATAAACACATTAGTCACTTAACCGATAAGTCTTCAAACCACCAAAATCACTAAGGGCACTAGATGCACTAGATGCACTTACATTCTTGTATGACATGCCGATGCATAGGAAGATAGTTAGAGTTCAATTGCTTGATATATGTTGCTTTGTGCTCACTACTAAATGCCAAATCATTGCTAGTTAAAATTGGCTTTGATATACCTTGGGATCTGGGTGGATCCATTACTTGAGCACTTTATGCCTAGTTTAATGGCTTTAAAGAAAGCACTGCCAGGGGAACAACCCGAAAGTTTTAGAGAGTCATTTAATTCTGTTGAGTGCTTTTATAAAGTTTAAAAACAAAAAAATATAGAGGGGCACTTAAAACTTCACAAAAATAGAAGCGATTGAAAGGTGACGCATTGGTGAAGTGAGGGTCGACCATGAACACTTGTGTTCATGCTCATGGAAACAATGTAGAATTTTTCATGAAGATTCTCACAAAAATAATTATCCCCTTGTACAAATCCATTGTATTATAAAAATGATGTGCCAGTATTTGCCTTTAGGATGGGTAGATTGTACAAATCCATTGTATTATAAAAATGATGTGCCAAGATTTGCCTTTAGGATGGGTAGATTGCTTCTTGGTATGTGCGGTGCAGAAACAGAAACTTTGGCTGTAGAGCGTGAATTTTCATTTTTTACTGGAACGTAAAAAGGTTCTGAAACTCTTTTCGCAGTCTTGCTATACAAATTTTCTATTTCCTCCTAATGTTTCAGAATTTTTGGAGTACCATAAGTATGATAGATGTAAATATTTCTACAGACTGTCCTGTTTAAGACAGCTTCTGTTTTTGATGCGTTGTTTTGCTTGTTTTGATGAAACAATCGATTTTTATCGGTGGTATGAGCCATGAAAAAGTTATATTACAATAGCTACAATGAAAAAACAAAATATGATTTGGTTTACAACAGTACTTATAGTAGTCATTTGCTTTATTATACTAACGAATCTAACCGAGCTTTCTGTTGAGTTTTGTGTGGATGAAGTGATCAAAGATCGAGGAAGTCTCGATATGAGGAGAAAGAGAGGAAAGAGCTCAAGCTTGGGGATGACCAAGTCACCCCAAGTAAATATTCAAGAGACTCAAGGTCTAAGCTTGGGGATGCCCCGGAAGGCATCCCATCTTTCTTTAACAAGTATCGATATGTTTTCGTCTTTGCTTCGTTCATGTGATATGTGCAAATCTTGGAGCGTCTTTGGCATTTAGTTTTCATTTTTTCTGTTATGCACCATGCTGGTATGATATAGTCCATGTTTGATTTATAGAATGCTCATTGCACTTCACTTATATCTTTTGTGTATGGCTTTATAGAATGCTTCATGTGCCTCACTTATATCATTTGAAGTTTGGATTGCCTGTTTCTTTTCACATAGAAAACCATTGTTTGTAGAATGCTCTATTGATTCACTTATACTTATTAGAGCACGATCTCTTGTAGAAAGAATTAAACTCTCATGCTTCACTATCTATTTAGAGAGTCAACATGAATTGGTCATTTGCATGGTTAGTCATAAAATCCTACATAAAACTTATGGATCACTGAATATGATACTAGTAAACGGTTGTGGTTAGTAAGAATATTGGTGTTAAGGTTTTTGATTCCCGAAGCATGCACATATAGTCTCTCGTTATGCTGGGAAGTTGGAGCACAATTTAGCCTTGATTGTCTATCTTTGTGTGAAGGTTGGGGACGCGCGATGGTTAACTCCTACCAACCTCCCGCCTAGGGGCATACGTAGTAGTACTTTGCTTTGAGGCCTAATAAACTTTTGCAATAAGTATATGAGTTCTTTATGACTAATGTGAGTCCATGGATTGTATGTACTCTTACCTTTCCGCAATTTGCTAGCCTCTACGGTACCGTGCATTGCCCTTTCTCACCTCGAGACGTGGTGCAAACCTCGCAGGTGCATCCAAATCCCGTGATATGATACACTTTAGCACACATAAGCCTTATTACATCTTCCTCAAAACAGCCACCATACCTACCTATTATGGACTTTCCATAGCCATTCCGAGATATATTGCCATGCAGTTTCCATCGCCTCCGTTTGACTTGAGTATTCATTGTCGTATTGCTTTGCATGATCATATAGCTGACATAGTAGTTGTGGCTCAGCCACCGTGCATCATTTTTTATAAAAGTTAGGCTAGATCATTGCACATCCTGGTACACTGCCAGAGGCATTCATGTAGAGTCATATTTTGTTCTAGGTATCGCCGTTTGACTTGAGCATTCATTGTCGTATTGCTTTGCATGATCATATAGCTGACATAGTAGTTGTGGCTCAGCCACCGTGCATCATTTTTTATAAAAGTTAGGCTAGATCATTGCACATCCTGGTACACTGCCAGAGGCATTCATGTAGAGTCATATTTTGTTCTAGGTATCGAGTTGTAATTTTTATTTCTTTTGAGTTATAAGTAAATAGAAGTGTGATGATCATCATTATTCATTATTAGAGCATGTCCCAATGAGGAAAGGATGATGGAGACTATGATTCTCCCACAAGTCGGGATGAGACTCGGGACAATGAGAGAAAAATATATATATAAAAAGGAAAAAAAAGAAAAGAAAGAAAGAAAATAAACAAAAAAGAAGAAAAAAAAGAAAAAGAGAAAATGGGCATGCTAGTTGCACACTTGTGCTTCAAAGAAGCACCATGTTTTTCATATGGAGAGTCTCTTATGTTGTCACTTTCATATACCGGTGAATTTTTTTCATTATAAGATTATATGCAGACCCACTTAGTTTTCATATGGAGCTTTTTCATACACTTATAGCTCTTAGTGCATTCGTTGCATGACAATCCCTACTCCTCACACTGATATCAATTGATGGGCATCTCCATAGCCCGTTGGTTAGCTGCGTCGATGTGAGACTTTCTTACTTTTTTGTCTTCTCTATATTTACCCCTATTATCATACTCTATTCCACCCGTAGTGCTATATCGATGGCTTGCGCTCATGTATTGCGTGAGGGTTGAAAAAGCTGAAGCGTGTTAAAAAGTATGAACCAATTGCTTGGCTGACACCGGGATAGTACATGATTTATACTTTGTGTTAAGAAGACAGAGCATGACAAGATTATATGACTTTGTAGGGATAGCTTTCTTTAGCGTTGATATTTTAAAAGACATGATTGTTTATTGGGATGCCTGAGTATTGATGTCTTTATGTCAAATTATAGATTATTGCTTTGAATCACTTATGTCTTAATATTCATGCCATGATTAGATATATGATCAAGTTTATGCTAGGTAGCATTCCACATCAAAAATTATTATTTTTACCATTTACCTACTCGAGGACGAGCACGAATTAAGCTTGGGGATGCTGATACATCTCCGTCGTATCTATAATTTTTGATTGTTTCATTCCAATATTATACAACTTTCACATACTTTTGGCAACTTTTTATATGATTTATGCGACTAACCTATTGATCTAGTACTCAGTGCCAGTTCCTGTCTTTTTGCATGTTTATTGTATCCCAGAATATCCATATCAAACGAAATCCAAACGTGATAAAAATTCATGGAGAATTATTTTGGAATTTTTGTGATTTTTGGGAGGTGGAATCAACGCAAACGGGGACCATAGAGCCCATAACCCACCATGGCGCGTCACAGGCCCCAGGCACACCCTGGTGTCTTGTGCCCTCCCCAAACGTCAGTTGGAGCCCTTATTCTGGTGCAAGAAAGATAATTTATGGAAAAAAATCATGTAAAAATTTCAGCGCAATCGGAGTTACGGATCTGTGGGAATTTAAGAAACCATGAAGGGCCAGATCTGGGAGGCGCAAAACAGAAGAGAACAGGGAGGGAGATCCAATCTCGGAGGGGCTCCTTCCCCTTCGCGCGCCATGGAGGACATGGTCCAGAGGGTGAACTCTCGCCCATCTAGGGGGAGGCGAAGGAAGAAGAAGAAGGAGGGGGGGGGCTCTCTCCCCCTCTCACCCGGTGGCACCGGAGTGTCGCCGGGGTGAGGATCATGACGGCGATATACATGAACAACCTTGCTGCCGTCAACAACAACTTTCTCCCCCTCTATGAAGCGGTGTAACACCCCTTCTCCCTGCTGAAAATCTACTTAAACATGATGCTCAACTCCATATATTATATCCCAATGATATTTGGCTATCCTATGATGTTTGAGTAGATCCGTTTTGTCCTATGGGTTAATCGTGATCTTAGTTGGTATGATTGTATATTTTATTTATGGTAATGTCCTACGGCGCCCTCCGTGTCGCGTAAACGTGAGGGGGCCCTGTTGTAGGGTGTTGCAATATGTTCATGGTTTTCTTATTGTCGGTGTTGCGGGGGTGACAGTAGCCTAAACGCGGATAATTGGATTATGGCGTATGGGAGTAAAGAGGACTTGATACTTAATGCTATGGTTGGGTTTCACGACCTTAATGATCTTTAGTTAGTGAGGATGCTTGCTAGAGTTCCAATCATAAGTGCAGATGATCCAAGCAGAGAGAGTATGTTAGCTCATGCCTCTCCCTCATATAAAATTGCAAGCATGATTACCGGTACTTGTTATCGATTGCCTAGGGACAAATGTCTTTCTTGTTGACAAAAGCTATCCACTTTTATTACCTTGCAATTTATTCATAGTTTTATTCTCGCAAAGTACTCATAGTTTTATTCTTGCAAAATAGTTTCATACATGTTTTAGATAAAGCAAACATCAAGCATGCATAGAGTTGTATCGGCGGTTGATAAAACTTGAGGAAATATTTGTTCTGCCTTTAGCTCCTCGTTGGGTTCGACACTCTTATTTATCGAAGAAGGCTACAAATGATCCCCTATACTTGTGCGTTATCAGTGTGGTAAAGGATAATAGTAAAGTCCCTTCTCTCTTTTTCTCTCATTCATTTTTTTCAACTCTCTTTTTTATGGTGGGCTCATTTGGCCTCCCCCATTTTTATTTTTTGTCTGGAGTCTCTTCCCGACTTGTGGAGAAATCATAGTCTCCATCATCATTTCCTCGCTAGGACAATGCTCTAATAATAATGATCATCACATTTTTATTTACTTACAACTCATGAAAGCTCGATATGAAGGACCATGTCTCAATATGAATGCCTCTGGTAGTGTACGAGGATGTGCAATGATCTAGCATGATATGTATCAGCAATATAATGAATGGTGGCTTTGCCACAAATTCTATATTAGTTCTATATGATCATACAAATAAATAACATGATGAATGAACTAGTCATATGATGTAACAGTGGAATTTGCATGGCAATATATCTCAGAATGGCTATGGAAATGCCATGATAGGTAGGTACTGTAGTTGTTTTGAGGAAGATATAGAAAGGTTTATGTGTGATAGAGCATATCATGCCATGGTGTTTGAAGCACTGGCAAAGTTCACACACATCCTCGAGGTGATAATTGGCAATGCACGGTATCAAAGTGTTGGGTAACGTAGCATAAATTCAAAAAATTTCCTACGCATATTCAGATCTTCCTATGGAGAGACCAGCAACGAGAGAGGGGTGAGTGCATCTTCATAACTTTGAAGATCACTAAGCGGAAGCATCACTAGAACGCGGTTGATGGAGTCGTACTCGCAGCGATTCAGATCACGGTGTGATTCCGATCTAGTGCCGAACTACGACACCTCCGCGTTCAACACACGCGCAACCCGGTGACGTCTCCCGCACCTTGATCCAGCAAGGAGGAGGGAGAGGTTGGGGAAGAACTCCAATAGCACGACGGCATGGTGTCGATGGAGAGACGAGGTCTCCCGGCAGGGCTTCGCCAAGCACCGGCAGAGAGGAGGGGGAAGAAGGGCAGGGCTGCGCCGAGAGAGAGAGAAAACCGTGTGCGGAACAGCCCCGAAACCTCAACTATATATAAGGGAAGAGGGAGGGGGCGCAGCCCTTAGGGTTCCCACCCCCAAGGCGTGCGGCAGCCCCATCTGCGCTAGGAGGTGGCGGCCAGGAGGGGAGCAGGGGTGGTGCGCACCCCTGGTGGGCCTTAGGCCCACCTGGCTTAGGGTTTGCCCCCCTTCCCTCCCCCTGCGCATTGGGCTGAGTGGGGAGGTGCACCAGCCCACCTAGGGGCTGGTTCCCTCCCCCAATTGGCCCATCTTACCTCCCGGGGTCGTTGCCCCCCTTCGGTGGACCCCCGGGCCCACCTCCGGTGGTCCCGGTGGTCCTGGTACGTTACCGGTGATGCCCGAAACACTTCCGGTGTCCGAAACCATCCCTCCTTTATATCTATATTTACCTCTGGACCATTCCGGAGCTCCTCGTGACGTCCGGGATCTCATCCAGGACTCCTAACAACTTTCGGTAACCTCGTATAACAATTCCCTGTAACCCTAGCGTCATCGAACCTTAAGTGTGTCGACCCTACGGGTTCGAGAGACAGGCATACATGACCGAGACACCTCTCCGGCCAATAACCATCAGCGGGGTTTGGATACCCATGGTGGCTCCCACTTGCTCCACGATGATCTCATCAGATGAACCACGATGTCAAGGATTCACTCAATCCCGTATACAATTCACTTTGTCTGTCGGTATAGAACTTGCCCGAGATTCGATCGTCGGTATACCTATACCTTGTTCAATCTCGTTACCGGTAAGTCTCCTTACTCGTTCCGTAGCACGTCATCGTGTGACTAACTCCTTAGTAACATTGAGCTCATGATGATGTTCTACCGGGTGGGCCCAGAGATACCTCTCCGTCACACGGAGTGACAAATCCCGATCTCGATTCGTACCAACCCAACAGACACTTCCGGAGATACCCGTAGTGCACCTTTATAGTCACCCAGTTACGTTGTGACGTTTGATACACCCAAAGCACTCCTACGGTATCCGGGAGTTGCACAATCTCACGGTCAAAGGAAAAGACACTTGACATTAGAAAAGCTTTAGCATACGAACAATACGATCTAGTGCTATGCTTAGGATTGGGTCTTGTCCATCACATCATTCTCCCAATGATGTGATCCCGTTATCAATGACATCTAATGCCCATGACCAGGAAACCATGATCATCTATGACTAACGAGCTAGCCAACTAGAGGCTTGCTAGGGACACATTGTGATCTATTTATTCACACATGTATTACTGTTTCCTGTTAATACAATTATAGCATGAATAATAGACGATTATCATGAACAAGGAAATATGATAGTAACCATTTTATTATTGCCTCTAGGGCATATTTCCAACAGTCTCCCACTTTCACTAGAGTCAATAATGTAGTTACATTGTGATGTATCGAACACCCATAGCATTATGGTGTTTCTCATGTTTTTCTCGTGGAAGAGGTTTAGTCAACGGGTCTGCAATATTCAGATCTGTGTGTACTTTAAAAATATCTATTACTCCACTCTGGACATGGTCGTGGATGGAGTTGTAGCGGCGTTTGATGTGCTTCGTCTTCCGGTGAAACCTGGGCTCCTTGGCTATGGCAATGGCCCCAGTGTTATCACAGAAGAGTGTCATTGGACCCGACGCGCTTGGAACCACTCCAAGGTCGGTGATGAGCACCTTCATCCAAATTCCTTCATGAGCCGCTTCTGAAGCAGCTATGTACTCCGCTTCACATGTAGATGCTGCCACGACTTCTTGCTTGCTGCTGCACCAGCTCACTGCCCCACCATTTAAAACATATATGTATCCGGTCTGTGACTTAGAGTCATCCGGATCTGTGTCGAAGCTGGCGTCGGCGTAACCCTTTACGACGAGCTCTTCGTCACCTCCATAAACGAGAAACATTTCCTTAGTCCTTTTCAGGTACTTAAGGATATTCTTGACCGCTGTCCAGTGTTCCATACCGGGATCACTTTGGTACCTCCCTACCAAACTTATGGCAAGGTTTATATCAGGTCTGGTACACAACATGGCATACATTAGAGAGCCTACGGCTGAAGCATAGGGGACATAACTCATCTTCTCTCTATCTGCTGCCATGGTCGGCAACTGAGTCTTACTCAATCACATACCTTGCAAAACTGGCAAGAACCCTTTCTTTGAGTTTTCCATATTAAACTTCTTCAATATCTTGTCAAGGTATGTACTTTGCGAAAGACCTATGAGGCGTCTCGATCTATCTCTATAGATCTTGATGCCTAATATGTATGCAGCTTCTCCAAGGTCCTTCATTGAAAACCTCTTGTTCAAATAGGCCTTTATGCTCTCCAACATTTCCGTATTGTTCCCCATCAATAGTATGTCATCCACATACAGTATGAGGAAAGCTACAAAGCTCCCACTCACTTTCTTGTACAGACAGGCTTCTCCGTAAACCTGTATGAATCCAAACGCTTTAATCACCTCATTAAAGCGAATGTTCCAACTCCGAGATGCTTGCACCAGCCCATAGATGGAGTGCTGGAGCTTGCACACTTTGTTAGCACCCTTAGGGTCGACAAAACCTTCTGGTTGCATCATATACAACTCTTCCTTAAGGTTCCCGTTAAGGAACGCTGTTTTGACGTCCATTTGCCAAATTTCATAATCATAAAAGGCGGCAATCGTTAACATGATTCGGACTGATTTCAGCTTCGCTACGGGAGAGAAAGTCTCTTCGTAGTCAACTCCTTGAATTTGTCGAAAACCCTTTGCGACAAGTCGAGCTTTATAAATGGTACATTACCGTTTGCATCAGTCTTCTTCTTGTAGATCCATTTATTTTCTTTGGCTCGCCGGTCATCGGGCAAGTCCACCAAAGTCCATACTTTGTTCTCATACATGGATCCTATCTCGAATTTCATAGCTTCAAGTCATTTGTTGGAATCCGGGCCCGCCATCGCTTCTTCATAGTTCGAAGGTTCACCGTTGTCTAACAACATGATTGCCATCACAGGGTTGCCGTACCACTCTGGTGCGGAGCGTGCCCTCGTGGACCTTTGTGGTTCAGTAGTAACTTGATCCGAAGCTTCATGATCATTATCATTAACTTCCTCTTCAGTTGGTGTAGGCGCCACAGGAACAACTTCCCGCGTTGCGCTACTGTCCTATTCGAGAGGGGGTGTAATTACCTCATAAAGTTCTACCTTCCTCCCACTTACTTCTTTCGAGAGAAACTCTTTCTTTAGAAAGGATCCGTTCTTGGCAACAAAGGTCTTACCTTCGGATCTAAGACAGAAGGTATACCCAATAGTTTCCTTAGGGTATCATATGAATACACATTTCTCCGCTTTGGGTTCGAGCTTTTTTGGTTGAAGTTTCTTCACATAAGCATCGCAGCCCCAAACTTTAAGAAACGACAACTTAGGTTTCTTGCCAAACCATAGTTCATACGGTGTCGTCTCAACGGATTTAGATGGTGCCCTATTTAAAGTGAATGCTGTAGTTTCTAATGCGTATCCCCAAAATGATAGCGGTAAGTCGGTAAGAGACATCATAGATCGTACCATATCTAATAAAGTGCGATTACAACGTTTAGACACTCCGTTGCGTTGCGGTGTGCCAGGGGGCGTCAGTTGTGAAACGATTCCACACTTCCTTAGGTGTGTGCCAAACTCGTGACTCAAATATTCTCCTCCACGATCAGATCGTAGACACTTCATTTTCCTGTCACGTTGATTCTCGACCTCACTCTGAAATTCCTTGAACTTTTCAAATGTCTCAGATTTGTGCTTCATCAAGTAGATATGCCCATACCTACTCAAATCATCGGTGAGAGTGAGAACATAACGATAGCCACCGCGAGCTTCAACGTTCATTGGACCACACACATCAGTATGTATTATTTCCAATAAGTCGGTTGCTCTCTCCATTATTCCTGAGAATGGAGTCTAACTCATCTTGCCCATGAGGCACGGTTCGCATGTGTCAAATGATTCAAAGTCAAGAGACTCTAATAGTCCATCAGTATGGAGCTTCTTCATGCGCTTAACGCCGATATGACCAAGGCGGCAGTGCCACATGTATGTGGGACTATCATTATCAACTTTACATCTTTTGGTACTCACACTATGAATATGCGTAACATCATGATCGAGATTCATCAAGAATAAACCATTCACCAGCGGAGCATGACCATAAAACATATCACTCATATAAATAGAACAACCATTATTCTCTGACTTAAATGAGTAGCCGTCTCGCATTAAGCAAGACCCTGATACAATGTTCATGCTTAAATCTGGTACTAAATAACAATTATTAAGGTTTAAAACTAATCCCGATGGTAGATGTAGAGGTAACGTGCCGATGGCGATCACATCGACCTTGGAGCCATTCCCGACGCGCATCGTCACCTCGTTCTTTGCCAGTCTCCGCTTATTCCATAGTTCCTGCTTTGAGTTGCAAATGTGAGCAACAGGACCGGTATAAAATACCCAGGAGCTACTACGAGCGCTGGTAAGGTACACATCAATAACATGTATATCACATATACCTTTAACGTTTCCGGCCTTCTTGTCCGCTAAGTTTTTGGGGCAATTCCGCTTCCAGTGACCCTTTCCCTTGCAATAGAAGCACTCAGTCTCAGGCTTGGGTCCATTATTTTTCTTCTTCCCGGCATCTGGCTTACCGGGCGCGGCAACAGCTTTGCCGTCTTTCTTGAAGTTCTTCTTACCCTTGCTCTTCTTGAAACTAGTGGTCTTGTTGACCATCAACACTTGATGCTCTTTCTTGATTTCTACTTTTGCAGACTTGAGCATCTGGTAGAACTCGGGAATGGTCTTCTCCATCCCTTGCATGTTGTAGTTAAGCACAAAGCCTTTGTAGCTTGGTGGGAGAGACTGGAGGATTCTGTCAATTATAGCATCATCCGGAAGTTTGACTCCAAGTGAAGTCAGACGACCGTGTAACCCAGACATTTTGAGTATGTGCTCACTGACAGAACTTTTCTCCTCCATCTTACAGCTAAAGAACTTGTCGGAGACTTCATATCTCTCGACACGGGCATGAGCTTGAAAAACTAGCTTCAACTATTGGAACATCTCATATGCACCGTGTTGCTCAAAACGCCTTTGGAGCCCCGTTTCTAAACTGTATAGCATGCCACACCTAACGAGAGAGTAGTCATAGCTCCGCGTTTGCCAGACGTTCAGAATGTCCTGGGCTTCTGTGGGTGCGGGAGGGTCACCTAGCGGCGCATCAAGGACATAAGCCTTTTTAGCTGCTTCAAGGATGAGCTTCAAGTTGCGAACCCAGTCCGAATAGTTGCTACCATCATCTTTCAGCTTGTTTTTCTCTAGGAATGCGTTGAAATTGAGGTTGACGTTGGCCATCTACAATATTTATAAAGACAACTTTTAGACTAAGTTGATGACAATTAAGTTCATTTAATCAAATTAAGTATGAACTCCCACTTAAATCGACATCCCTCTAGTCATCTAAGTGATACATGATCCATGTTGACTAACCCGTGTCCGATCATCACGTGAGACGGACTAGTCACCATGGTGAGCAACTTCATGCTGATCGTATTCAACCATACGTCTCATGTTCGACCTTTCGATCTCTTGTATTCGAGGTCATGTCTGTACATGCTAAGCTCGTCGAGTCAATCTAGGTGTTCTGCGTGTGTAAATCTGGCTTACACCCGTTGTATGCGAACGTTAGAATCTATCACACCCGATCATCACGTGGTGCTTCGAGACAACGATCCTTCGCAACGGTGCACACTTAGGGGAATACGTTCTCGAAATTTTAAGAGGGATCATCTTATTATGCTACCGTCGTTCTAAGCAATAAGATGAAAAACATGATAAACATCACAATGCAATCATATAGTGACATGATATGGCCATTATCATCTTTGCTCTTTCGATCTCCATCTTCAGGCATCACATGATCATCATCGTCAACGGCGTGACACCATGATCTCCATCATCATGATCTCCATCATCGTGTCTCCGTGAAGTCGTCACGCCAACTACTACTATCACTACTACTATAGCTAACCGTTAGCAATGAAGTAAAAGTAGTAAGCACATGGCGTTGCATCTCATACAATAAATTAAGACAACTCCTATGGCTCCTGCCGGTTTTCATACTCATCGACATGCAAGTCGTGAAACCTATTACAATAACATGCTCATCTCATACATCATACATGCAACACCACAACTTTGGCCATATCACATCACATGTCAAACCCTGCAAAAACAAGTTAGACGTCCTCTAATTGTTGTTGCAAGTTTTACGTGGCTGATTTGGGTTTGTAGCAAGAACGCCTTCTTACCTACGTGACAGCCACAACGGTGATATGCCAAAGCTATTTACCCTTCATAAGGACCCTTTTCATGAAATCCAATCCGACTAGAGTAGGAGAGACAGACACCCGCTAGCCACCTTTATGCACGATGTGCATGTCTGTCGGTGGAACCAGTGTCACGTAAGCGTACGTGTAAAGTCGGTCCGGGCCGCTTCATCCCATAATACCGCCGGAAAGTAATAAGACTAGTAGCGGCAAGCAATTGACAAATCATCGCCCACAACCTTTTGTGTTCTACTCGTGCATAGAATCTACGCATAGAAAACCTGGCTCGGATGCCACTGTTGGGTAACGTAGCATAAATTCAAAAAATTTCCTATGCATATTCAGATCTTCCTATGGAGAGACCAGAAATGAGAGAGGGGTGAGTGCATCTTCATACCTTTGAAGATCTCTAAGCGGAAGCGTTAATAGAACGCGGTTGATGGAGTCGTACTCGCAGCGATTCAGATCGCGGTGTGACTCCGATCTAGTGCCGAACTACGGCACCTCCGCGTTCAACACACGTGCAGCCCGGTGACGTCTCCCGCACCTTGATCCAGCAAGGAGGAGGGAGAGGTCGGGGAAGAACTCCAGCAGCACGACAGCGTGGTGTCGATGGAGAGACGAGGTCTCCCGGCAGGGCTTCGCCAAGCACCGGCAGAGAGGAGGAGGAAGAAGGGCAGGGCTGAGCCGAGAGAGAGAGAAAACCGTGTGCGAAACAGCCCCGAAACCTCAACTATATATAGGGGAAGAGGGAGGGGCGCAGCCCTTAGGGTTCCCACCCCAAGGGGTGCGGCAGCCCCATCTGCGCTAGGAGGTGGCGGCCAGGAGGGGAGGAGGGGTGGTGCGCACCCCTGGTGGGCCTTAGGCCCACCTGGCTTAGGGTTTGCCCCCCTTCCCTCTCCCGTGCGCATTGGGCTGAGTGGGGAGGTGCACCAGCCCACCTAGGGGCTGGTTCCCTCCCCCTATTGGCCCATCTTACCTCCCGGGGTCGTTGCCCCCTTCGGTGGACCCCCGGGGCCACCTCCGGTGGTCCCGGTGGTCCCGGTACGTTACGAGTGATGCCCGAAATACTTCCGTTGTCCGAAACCGTCCGTCCTATATATCAATCTTTACCTCCGGACCATTCCGGAGCTCCTCGTGACGTCCGGGATCTCATCTGGGACTCCGAACAACTTTTGGTAACCTTGTATAACGATTCCCTATAACCCTAGCGTCATCGAACCTTAAGTGTGTAGACCCTACGGGTTCGGGAGACAGGCAAACATGACCGAGACACCTCTCCGGCCAATAACCATCAGCGGGGTCTGGATACCCATGGTGGCTCCCACTTGCTCCACGATGATCTCATTGGATGAACCACGATGTCAAGGATTCAATCAATCCCGTATACAATTCCCTTTGTCTGTCGGTATAGAACTTGCCCGAGATTCGATCGTCGGTATACCTATACCTTGTTCAATCTCGTTATCGGTAAGTCTCTTTACTCGTTCCGTAGCACGTCATTGTGTGACTAACTCCTTAGTCACATTGAGCTCATGATGATGTTCTACCGAGTGGGCCCAGAGATACCTCTCCGTCACACGGAGTGACAAATCCCGATCTCGATTCGTACCAACCCAACAGACACTTTCGGGGATACCCGTAGTGCACCTTTATAGTCACCCAGTTACGTTGTGACGTTTGATACACCCAAAGCACTCCTACGGTATCCGGGAGTTGCACAATCTCACGGTCGAAGGAAAAGACACTTGACATTAGAAAAGATTTAGCATACGAACAATACGATCTAGTGCTATGCTTAGGATTGGGTCTTGTCCATCACATCATTCTCCCAATGATGTGATCCCGTTATCAATGACATCTAATGCCCATGACCAGGAAACCATGATCATCTATTGACTAACGAGCTAGCCAACTAGAGGCTTGCTAGGGACACATTGTGATCTATTTATTCACACATGTATTACTGTTTCCTGTTAATACAATTATAGCATGAACAATAGACGATTATCATGAACAAGGAAATATGATAATAACCATTTTATTATTGCCTCTAGGGCGTATTTCAACACAAAGAGGCTAGCAAAATATGAGGAGGTGAGATTGCGTATGTCCATGGTTTTACATTAGTCATGAAGAACTCATATACTTATTGCAAATTTGTATTAGTTCATCACAAATCAAAGCACTACTCACATGCCCCGAGGGAGAGGGTTGGGAGGAGTTAACCATCACGTGACTCCGACTCGAAACAACACTAGGATTTCAACGAGGAATAGAAATGCTCACACATCCCCGCCATACCCTTTCAATATTTAGAGAAACAAGAAATTATCACCTCTTAATACCAATACTTCTATGGATCAAAAATGATGCACTCACACCTTTTTCATATTGCCACATCAATATCATTATCCCACAATTTCTCTATATGTGCTACATGATGGTTTTGATTATCATTCATTGAATACTTATTATTTTTGAACTAGCTTTATGAACCATGCAAATTACCGCTACTGTTTATTAACTCCCAAAAAACTATAAGTGAAGAACGAGAGTGCAAATATTTCTATAAAATCTACACGCCACCGTGCTAAAAAATATATAGGTGACGTATTAGAGAAACTCCTTACCTCAAAAGATATAAGTGAAGCACAAAGAGTATTCTAACTTAGAACTGTATGTATCTCTCAGGTTGGTGTGCCCAGAAAAATATGATTGTGTCAAACTAAAAATAAAAAGCATACTAAAGAAAATGATGCTCCAAGCAAAACTCATATGATGTGACGAATAAAAATGTAGCTCCAAGTGACATACCGATGGATTAAGACGATAGAGGGGTGCCTTCTGGGGCATCCCTGAGATTATACACTTGAGTCTTACTAGAATATTACCTTGGGGTGCCTTGGTCGTCCCCAAGCTTAGGCTCTTGCTTCTTCTTATTTCATTGTCCATCGCGATAACATCCAAAACTTGGAAACTTCGATCACACAAAACTCAACGAAACTTCATGAGATCCGTTAGTATAAGCAACATATCAAATACTTAGTTACTATTTTAAACTGATTCATATTTCCTTATTTCATAATAGGTACTATATTATAACTTCTCCATGGCTTTTACATAGCATCATCAAAACAAGCAAACTATGCAAGAAAAAACAGAATCTGTCTAAAACAGAACAATCTGCAGTAATCTATAAACAACCTACACTTATGTAACTCCAAAAATTATGAAAAATCAGGAAGACCTGATTAATTTGTACATAAATTCCGAGTATAAAATTCAGCTTAATAATACGTTCCAATAAAATCATAGAAATTATGCACTGGACATCAAAGTTTCTGTTTTTGCACCATATCAATTATACTTATCATACAAGTCATCCCAATGGCTTTACTTGGAAAAAACACTAATTTAAACATAAAAACATAATAATTACAGAGTAAATAATCATGTCATCACACCAAGACAGAAAGTGAAAAGCAAAAATTAAGTTAACTATTTGGTTACCTCCCGACAAGCGCTATTATTTTATGCCCCTAGCTAGGCATATTGCAAATGATCAAGTGTTGTCATCTTTGACTCTCAACCCATAAGTGGCCCTCATGATAGATTCATAAGGTTCTTTTATTCTCTTCCTAGGAAAGTGTTCCATCCCTTCCTTTAAAGGAAATTGGAACCTTACGTTTCTCTCTTTCATATCAATAATTGCATCTATAGTTCGTAGGAGAAGTCTTCCAAATATTATTGGACAAGTAGGATTGCAATCAATATCATGCACAATGAAATATAAATGCACATAATTTTTATTTACAATAATGAGAACATCATTAATTATACCTAAAGTTTTCTTAATGGTAGAATCCGCAAGGTGCAAGTTTAGGGAACACTCTTGAATATTAGTGAGACCAAGCACATCACAAAGATATTTAGGTATTATTGAAACACTAGCACCAAGGTCACACAAAGCATTGAATTAATATTTATTTATCTTTATTTTGATAGTAGGTTCTCATTCATCATGCAAATTTCTAGGAATAGAAACTTCAAGTTCAAGTTTATCATCATATGCCTTTATCATTGCTTCCACTATATGATTAGTGAAAGCCTTGTTTTGTTCATAAGCATTGTGTGAGATAATAATGGTTTGAAACAAGGAAATACATTATACTAAAGATCAACTTTAATAATTAAATTCCTTGTAATCCAAGATAGTGGGCACATCACTAGTTAACATTTTCACCTATCCAAACCCACCTTTTCAGTTTTAGCATTAGAATCATCACCCTCCGAGCAAACATGACGATCTCTAACTCAAGTTGACTCATCTCCAATACCTTTATCATTAGCATTCAGATAAGTAAATAAATATTCAATAGGAGAAGTGCCAATCATTTTAAGATCTTCACCATGATTTTGGTAAAAACCAAGTGGGAGAGCCTTTTCTAGGAATTCTTGGTTAGCTTTCAACTTAGCGGTCCTCTCCCTACTTTCATTCATAGATATTTGGATTGATTTCATAGTCTCCTTAAAATCATGCTTGGGTGGAAAAGGTTTACTTTTAGAGTTTCTACATCAAGAGCAATTCTACCCATGTTTTTGGCCAAAGTGTGATCGTATGCATCTTTTCCTCTACCATAATATTCAAAACTTTTTGAGAACTAATGGATTCTTTAATGGTGTTTTCAAGATCAGAGGATAACTTATTATTATTGGTAGAAGGATTTCCATAAGAATTTCCTAAGAATTACCATAACCACTAGAAGGATTACCGGTATATGGCCTAACATTGAAATTACCCCTATGGGCATTGTTTTTAAAATTATTTCGCGAGATAAAATTCTCATAAATGGCAGTATCATTTTTATCAATCAAAGTAGACAAGTGCATGTCATTAGGATCAACATGAGAATTTTTATTAGCACCAAATTCATAAGAGCATCTACTTTTTCACTCAAAGTAGCGATTTCTTCACCAGAATTTACCTTCTTACCAGTTGGACCTCTTTCGGTATGCCATTGAGAATAGTTGGCCATGATGTTGTCCAGAAGTTTGGTGGCCTCTCCTAAGGTCACCTCCACGAAGGCACCACATGCGGGAGAATCTAGAAGATTTCTAGATACAAAGTTTAGTCCCGCATAGAAATTTTGGATAATCATCCACAAGTTTAAACCATGAGGTGAGGATCTCTAATCCAGCATTTTGCACCGAAGACTTTGAAGTAACTTACATTGGGTTTCTTATTAGTGAGGAGTTCATATGAGGTTTTCTTGAGGAATTTGTGACGATATACCCTGTTGATGATGTGGCAAGCAGTGTTGATTGCTTCAGGTCAGAAGCGACGAGGAGTCTGATATTCTTCAGGCATAGTGTGTGCCATTTCAACCAGAGTCCCGTTCTTGCGTTCAACGACGCCATTCTGTTGAGGAGTATAAGGAGCAGATAATTCGTGAGTAATACCAAGTTCATCAAGATAATCATCAAGGCCAGTGTTTTTGAATTCTGTGCCATTATCACTCCTGATGTGTTTGATCTTGATGCTGAAGTTCGTCTAGGCCCTTGAGGAAAATAGTTTGAAGACTTCCTGCACTTCAGTTTTATACAGAATGATATGTACCCAAGTATATCGAGAATAGTCATGAACGATGACAAAGCCATATAAGGATGATCCATTGGTTACAGTAGCATAATGAGTAGGTCCAAACAGATCCATGTGAAGAAATTCAAACGGACGAGTGGTAGTCATGATAGTCTTCGAGGAGTGTTTGGATTTGGTCATTTTTCCAGACTCACAAGCACCGCAGAGTTGGTCCTTGAGGAATTTGACTGATTCGATGCCAATGACGTGCTTCTTCTTTGCTAGCGTGTGCAAATTCCTCATGCCTACATGACCAAGTCTTCAATGCCATAGCCAGCCTTCTGAGGTTTTTGCTAGTAAGCATTGGCTGGTTGAGGACCTGTGGAAAAACCAACAATGTACAAATCTCCTCAATTAAAGCCTTCGAAGAATTTGGATCTGTCAGATTCCATGATGAGTACACATCTATATTTTCCAAAGATAACAATCATATCAAGATCACAAAGTATTGAGACTGACATGAGGTTAAACCCAAGGGATTCGACTAGCATCACTTTGTCCATGTGCCTATCCTTGGAAATAGCCACTTTGCCAAGTCCCAATACCTTGCTTTTACCTTTGTCATCATAAGTGATTTGCTTCAGAGGTGCTGGAGTCAGTGGCATATTCATCAGCAAGCTTTTATCACAGTCATGTGGTTTGTGCAACCACTGTCAAGAGCCCACTCAATACTCTTGGGTTTGTCATCCTGCAGATGAATTAGTACAACTTACCATCTCATATGCTTCAGACTTGAAGAATATGATTTCATTTTCATCAGATAGGAATTTCATCATAAATAGTAAATTTGAGGACGTGTGAAATGTTGTCATTTCATCAATTTTAGCTTTCGTCCAATCAAGCATTTTCCTCAGGTCTCCAGCAAATTCTTCACATGATGATTTCCATCTGGAGAGACTTGACCTGCAGAAGTGATTAGTTCAATTTCTTCACCACCCACATCTGAAGGGGTGGCAAAGAGTTCATCATTCTGCGAGCACCATATGAGAAAGGGGGCATTGAAGGTAATGCACTTCTCTTCACAGTAGGGGGTTAGAGTACTCAAATGAATAGGAAGAGAAGTTATTTGAGGATTTATGAACATAATGATTTGAGGTATAACGCTCATATTCATATCCCTTGTAATTTCCCTGCATATCAGAAGCATTATCTCGAGTACGAGCATCGTTTTGACGAGTTGAGGATTTTGATCCTCTTGAAGACTTTGGTCCACCTGAGGAATTTGATTTGGGGTTCAGGTTCTTCACACGTGGTGTCGGAAGGACATTCACCTGAAGATTTTCCAAGCAACTTTTGGGGACCCAGATTTTCCTCAGGGGTGGTCCATTCCTGCAGTTCGTTCCAACATATCGAGAAAATACTTCACCAATTGATTTTTGAACAGTTTATAGTTGGAGTCAAATGACTCATCTGAGGAATAAGATAATTCACATGCAAAGCCTGTTAGAGTGGATGGATCAACATGAGGTCCTGTAGCAGCAACCCATGAGGTTTTGGGATACTACTCAGGTTTCCAGTATGATCCATCAACATTCAATTTCCTCTCAAAGGCAATTCCTTCTTTCCCCGGGTTCCTGTTGAAAAACTGCTTTTTGAGCACATCGCAAAGGGTTTGATGCCCTTTGAGAGTTTTGTATATGCCTGTCACATACAATTCCTTCAGCCCTGCATTTTCGTCAGTAACATTTGTGGTTTACTCAAGTGAGGAATTTGATACCACAAGAGCAGTTGAAGAATTTGTAGCAATAGAAGCATTTGATGATTCTCGTGAAGAATTGGCAGTTTCACGCTGGATGCGTTTGAGACATGGTGGTGTGAATTCAACCTGAGCAACACTAATATGTTGAGCAAGCAATGAATCATTTTCCATTCGAAGATCGTCATGAGACATCTTCAACTTCTCAAGTTCAAGTTTCCTTTGAATAAATTCATAGAAAAGTTTCTCATGATCAACCAAGAGTGTGCCATAACGATCTTGAAGACTATCAAATGTAGACTAAAGACTTTTCATATCTTCAGTGAGGATTTGAGTATGATTTATTTCATCATTCAACATGTCATTGCTTCTGTCTAGCAGTTTTTGAAGCTTTTCAATGGAACTTTGTTGTTTAGTTGCAATGTTGGCAAGTTTGCTGTAACTGGGTATTTTATAATCATCAGGTTCACAGTCACTTGAGTCAGAGGAGGAAGTGTCATTCATTGCCTTTGAACCTTTTCCCATGAAGCAATAGGTTGGAGTGAAGTCATCAGCATAGTCATCTATGTAGATATCATTGTCATTTTCTTCAAGGTTGAAGATTGACTTGCTGAAGAATGGGGTAGCCAGTGCAAGACTTGCCACACGAGAGTCCGAGTCCTCTTCAGAACCTTCCTCTTCATCACATTCCTCAGATTCTTCCACATAATCCATTTCCTTGCCAATGAGTGCCCGACCTTTCTGAAACTAGTCTTCTTGTGTGATGAGGACTTTGAGGATGAGGATTTTGAAGATTTCTTATTTTTCTTCGAGTCATCACAACTTTCATCCTTGTATTTCTTGTTTTTAATTCCGTCACCCAGTGAGGACAATCAGCAATATAGTGACCAGATTTTATGCATTTGTGGCAGGTTCTTTTCTTGTAGTCCTCAAATGAAGATTCTGATTTCCTCATATCTCTTCTTGAAGATTTACCAAGCTGGCCACACCTTTTAAGCTTCTGGAATTTTCTCACGAGCATTGCAAGCTCCTGTCCAAGTTCTTCACGATCACCAATGCTGCAATCTGAGTCTTCTTCTTCAGATGAAGAAATTGCTCTGGCCTTCATCGCACGAGGTCTTGAGTAGATTGGTCCATACAAATCTCTCTTTTCTTCCTGTTGGAATTCATGAGTATTAAGTCTTTCGAGTATATCAGCAGGATCAAGCATCTTATAGTCTCCTCTTTCTTGAATCATCAGAACTAGTGTGTCAAATGATGGATCCAGAGATCTTAGCAGTTTCTTCACAACTTCATGGTCAGTAATGTCTCGAGCTCCAAGTGCTTGCAGTTCATTTGAGATGTCAGTAAGGCGATTAAAGGTATCTTGGCAGCTTTCGTTGTCCAGCCTGTTGAAGTGATTGAAGAGATTGCGAAGAACATCAACACGAGAGTCACACCGAGTTGAAATTCCTTCATTGACTTTGGACAACCTATCCCAGATAAGCTTAGCTGTTCCCAAAGCACTCACTCTGCCATACTGACCTTTGCTCAGATGGCCATAGATGATATTCTTCACTTGAGAATCAAGTTGCTTGAATTTCTTCACATCACCAGCAGAGATAGTAGCAGTGATGGAGGGAATACCATGTCCACAATGTACCAGAGATCATTGTCAATAGCGTGAAGATGCATCTACATCTTTGTATTCCAGTAGGGAAAGTCCTTTCCTTCAAAGGTAGGACATCCTGCAGTAACCTTGATCATACCTGTAGTCGACATAACTAAAACTCCAGGTGGTTAAACCAAAATCACACAGAACAAGGGAGTACCTCGCTTTGATACCAATTGAAAGTGCGTTATATCGACTAGAGGGGGGTGAATAGCCGATATTTAGAATTTCATCGCTGGGGAAATTCCTTGTGAGGAAATTCCTCAATGATGAATTACGTGCCGTGAAAATAGCACAGGACCAGAAGTGCAAAGACTACTACAACAGATTGCTTGGTGAAGATTATGAGAATCGGTTTGCACAGTAGGCATGTACATAACAAGCAGGTGAAGATTAAATGGTGTGAAGAATTTGAGGTTGAGAAAATTCAGTGAAACTCTTCAGCAAAATTTTCAAAAAATGACAATGAAAGTCTTCAACATACAATATTGAGGAATTGATTGAGTTGAAGAAATAGAACCCGAGTCACGATGAAGACAGTTGTTGATGACCCAGTTCCAACTGCTGTGACAGTCGTACGTCTGGTTTGGAGCGGCTTGGTATTGAAACCAAAAGACACACAGTTCCGGGACACAAAGTCCCTACCGTATTATCCTTGAGCTAAGGACACACAGTCCTCGCCCAACACTCGTGGTAAGTCTTCCGGGGCAGACGTCCAAACCCTCGCAAACTTGGTCACCCAGTGATGCACAATTGACTGCTCGATGCTCTAGACCATGACACCTAACCGTCTGGAGGATGCACAGTCCTCAAAGGTAAAAAGCTTCAGTTCCACACAGGAACAAATTCTTCAGTGATGATCAATCACTTGGTTTTTGGTTTGTGGATTGGTGTTTCGGGTATTTCCTCACTTGATAATTTACTCTCGAAGACTCTGAGAAATTTGGGTTGCTCTAAATGACAAGTGTCAGTTTCTCTCGGAGCAGCCAACCAACTAGTGGTTGTGGGGGGGGGGCTATTTATAGCCTGGGAGCATCCCAACATGATTTGACATAAATGCCCTTAAATAATGTGACTGTTGGTGTGGATAAGATCAGTGAGGTGGCGCGTGTCGCCGCAACGGTCGGAACTTTCAACTGTGAAACTCCTCATGTCTCTCATATTCCTCACTCTGAGGCTTTAGTAGGTTTGGGCTTGGGTTGAGCATCATGAGGAAATTCATTCCGTAGTATTACCTCGAACCCCTTTCATAGTACGGTGTTCCTATGACTCAAGAGTAAAGAAAATGAAACAAAAAGAATAAATCTTCACGCTTCAAAGTTTTCATACAATATTTCTTCAGGAACCACCAAATTCCTCATCATCAATATCTTCATGAGGAATATCAATTTCATCGCAATTTCTTCGTGATCAAAGTCTTCAAGGTAAGACCAAAAACTTCAGCCAAAGACATACATTTTTAGGGGTCGATATTCATCGTATAACTCAAACTCCTCAGCGACTTATAGAGCCTGTGTACACTTATAAACACATTAGTCACTTAACCGATAAGTCTTCAAACCACCAAAATCACTAAGGGCACTAGATGCACTAGATGCACTAGATGCACTTACATTCTTGTATGACATGCCGATGCATAGGAAGATAGTTAGAGTTCAATTGCTTGATATATGTTGCTTTGTGCTCACTACTAAATGCCAAATCATTGCTAGTTAAAATTGGCTTTGATATACCTTGGGATCTGGGTGGATCCATTACTTGAGCACTTTATGCCTAGTTTAATGGCTTTAAAGAAAGCACTGCCAGGGGAACAACCCGAAAGTTTTAGAGAGTCATTTAATTCTGTTGAGTGCTTTTATAAAGTTTAAAAACAAAAAAATATAGAGGGGCACTTAAAACTTCACAAAAATAGAAGCGATTGAAAGGTGACGCATTGGTGAAGTGAGGGTCGACCATGAACACTTGTGTTCATGCTCATGGAAACAATGTAGAATTTTTCATGAAGATTCTCACAAAAATAATTATCCCCTTGTACAAATCCATTGTATTATAAAAATGATGTGCCAGTATTTGCCTTTAGGATGGGTAGATTGTACAAATCCATTGTATTATAAAAATGATGTGCCAAGATTTGCCTTTAGGATGGGTAGATTGCTTCTTGGTATGTGCGGTGCAGAAACAGAAACTTTGGCTGTAGAGCGTGAATTTTCATTTTTTACTGGAACGTAAAAAGGTTCTGAAACTCTTTTCGCAGTCTTGCTATACAAATTTTCTATTTCCTCCTAATGTTTCAGAATTTTTGGAGTACCATAAGTATGATAGATGTAAATATTTCTACAGACTGTCCTGTTTAAGACAGATTCTGTTTTTGATGCGTTGTTTTGCTTGTTTTGATGAAACAATCGATTTTTATCGGTGGTATGAGCCATGAAAAAGTTATATTACAATAGCTACAATGAAAAAACAAAATATGATTTGGTTTACAACAGTACTTATAGTAGTCATTTGCTTTATTATACTAACGAATCTAACCGAGCTTTCTGTTGAGTTTTGTGTGGATGAAGTGATCAAAGATCGAGGAAGTCTCGATATGAGGAGAAAGAGAGGAAAGAGCTCAAGCTTGGGGATGACCAAGTCACCCCAAGTAAATATTCAAGAGACTCAAGGTCTAAGCTTGGGGATGCCCCGGAAGGCATCCCATCTTTCTTTAACAAGTATCGATATGTTTTCGTCTTTGCTTCGTTCATGTGATATGTGCAAATCTTGGAGCGTCTTTGGCATTTAGTTTTCATTTTTTCTGTTATGCACCATGCTGGTATGAGATAGTCCATGTTTGATTTATAGAATGCTCATTGCACTTCACTTATATCTTTTGTGTATGGCTTTATAGAATGCTTCATGTGCCTCACTTATATCATTTGAAGTTTGGATTGCCTGTTTCTTTTCACATAGAAAACCATTGTTTGTAGAATGCTCTATTGATTCACTTATACTTATTAGAGCACGATCTCTTGTAGAAAGAATTAAACTCTCATGCTTCACTATCTATTTAGAGAGTCAACATGAATTGGTCATTTGCATGGTTAGTCATAAAATCCTACATAAAACTTATGGATCACTGAATATGATACTAGTAAACGGTTGTGGTTAGTAAGAATATTGGTGTTAAGGTTTGTGATTCCCGAAGCATGCACATATAGTCTCTCGTTATGCTGGGAAGTTGGAGCACAATTTATCCTTGATTGTCTATCTTTGTGTGAAGGTTGGGGACGCGCGATGGTTAACTCCTACCAACCTCCCGCCTAGGGGCATACGTAGTAGTACTTTGCTTTGAGGCCTAATAAACTTTTGCAATAAGTATATGAGTTCTTTATGACTAATGTGAGTCCATGGATTGTATGTACTCTTACCTTTCCGCAATTTGCTAGCCTCTACGGTACCGTGCATTGCCCTTTCTCACCTCGAGACGTGGTGCAAACCTCGCAGGTGCATCCAAATCCCGTGATATGATACACTTTAGCACACATAAGCCTTATTACATCTTCCTCAAAACAGCCACCATACCTACCTATTATGGACTTTCCATAGCCATTCCGAGATATATTGCCATGCAGTTTCCATCGCCTCCGTTTGACTTGAGTATTCATTGTCGTATTGCTTTGCATGATCATATAGCTGACATAGTAGTTGTGGCTCAGCCACCGTGCATCATTTTTTATAAAAGGTAGGCTAGATCATTGCACATCCTGGTACACTGCTAGAGGCATTCATGTAGAGTCATATTTTGTTCTAGGTATCGCCGTTTGACTTGAGCATTCATTGTCGTATTGCTTTGCATGATCATATAGCTGACATAGTAGTTGTGGCTCAGCCACCGTGCATCATTTTTTATAAAAGTTAGGCTAGATCATTGCACATCCTGGTACACTGCCAGAGGCAGTCATGTAGAGTCATATTTTGTTCTAGGTATCGAGTTGTAATTTTTATTTCTTTTGAGTTATAAGTAAATAGAAGTGTGATGATCATCATTATTCATTATTAGAGCATGTCCCAATGAGGAAAGGATGATGGAGACTATGATTCTCCCACAAGTCGGGATGAGACTCGGGACAATGAGAGAAAAATATATATATAAAAAGGAAAAAAAAGAAAAGAAAGAAAGAAAATAAACAAAAAAGAAGAAAAAAAAAGAAAAAGAGAAAATGGGCATGCTAGTTGCACACTTGTGCTTCAAAGAAGCACCATGTTTTTCATATGGAGAGTCTCTTATGTTGTCACTTTCATATACCGGTGAATTTTTTTCATTATAAGATTATATGCAGACCCACTTAGTTTTCATATGGAGCTTTTTCATACACTTATAGCTCTTAGTGCATTCGTTGCATGACAATCCCTACTCCTCACACTGATATCAATTGATGGGCATCTCCATAGCCCGTTGGTTAGCTGCGTCGATGTGAGACTTTCTTACTTTTTTGTCTTCTCTATATTTACCCCTATTATCATACTCTATTCCACCCGTAGTGCTATATCGATGGCTTGCGCTCATGTATTGCGTGAGGGTTGAAAAAGCTGAAGCGTGTTAAAAAGTATGAACCAATTGCTTGGCTGACACCGGGATAGTACATGATTTATACTTTGTGTTAAGAAGACAGAGCATGACAAGATTATATGACTTTGTAGGGATAGCTTTCTTTAGCGTTGATATTTTAAAAGACATGATTGTTTATTGGGATGCCTGAGTATTGATGTCTTTATGTCATATTATAGACTATTGCTTTGAATCACTTATGTCTTAATATTCATGCCATGATTAGATATATGATCAAGTTTATGCTAGGTAGCATTCCACATCAAAAATTATTATTTTTACCATTTACCTACTCGAGGACGAGCACGAATTAAGCTTGGGGATGCTGATACATCTCCGTCGTATCTATAATTTTTGATTGTTTCATTCCAATATTATACAACTTTCACATACTTTTGGCAACTTTTTATATGATTTATGCGACTAACCTATTGATCTAGTACTCAGTGCCAGTTCCTGTCTTTTTCCATGTTTATTGTATCCCAGAATATCCATATCAAACGAAATCCAAACGTGATAAAAATTCATGGAGAATTATTTTGGAATTTTTGTGATTTTTGGGAGGTGGAATCAACGCAAACGGGGACCATAGAGCCCATAACCCACCATGGCGCGTCACAGGCCCCAGGCACACCCTGGTGTCTTGTGCCCTCCCCAAACGTCAGTTGGAGCCCTTCTTCTGGTGCAAGAAAGATAATTTATGGAAAAAAATCATGTAAAAATTTCAGCGCAATCGGAGTTACGGATCTGTGGGAATTTAAGAAACCATGAAGGGCCAGATCTGGGAGGCGCAAAACAGAAGAGAACAGGGAGGGAGATCCAATCTCGGAGGGGCTCCTTCCCCTTCGCGCGCCATGGAGGACATGGTCCAGAGGGTGAACTCTCGCCCATCCAGGGGGAGGCGAAGGAAGAAGAAGAAGGAGGGGGGGGGGGCTCTCTCCCCCTCTCACCCGGTGGCACCGGAGTGTCGCCGGGGTGAGGATCGTGACGGCGATATACATGAACAACCTTGCTGCCGTCAACAACAACTTTCTCCCCCTCTATGAAGCGGTGTAACACCCCTTCTCCCTGCTGAAAATCTACTTAAACATGATGCTCAACTCCATATATTATATCCCAATGATATTTGGCTATCCTATGATGTTTGAGTAGATCCGTTTTGTCCTATGGGTTAATCGTGATCTTAGTTGGTATGATTGTATATTTTATTTATGGTAATGTCCTACGGCGCCCTCCGTGTCGCGTAAACGTGAGGGGGCCCTGTTGTAGGGTGTTGCAATATGTTCATGGTTTTCTTATTGTCGGTGTTGCGGGGGTGACAGTAGCCTAAACGCGGATAATTGGGTTATGGCGTATGGGAGTAAAGAGGACTTGATACTTAATGCTATGGTTGGGTTTCACGACCTTAATGATCTTTAGTTAGTGAGGATGCTTGCTAGAGTTCCAATCATAAGTGCATACGATCCAAGCAGAGAGAGTATGTTAGCTCATGCCTCTCCCTCATATAAAATTGCAAGAATGATTACCGGTACTTGTTATCGATTGCCTAGGGACAAATGTCTTTCTTATTGACAAAAGCTATCCACTTTTATTACCTTGCAATTTATTCATAGTTTTATTCTCGCAAAGTACTCATAGTTTTATTCTTGCAAAATAGTTTCATACATGTTTTAGATAAAGCAAACATCAAGCATGCATAGAGTTGTATCGGCGGTTGATAAAACTTGAGGAAATATTTGTTCTGCCTTTAGCTCCTCGTTGGGTTCGACACTCTTATTTATTGAAGAAGGCTACAAATGATCCCCTATACTTGTGCGTTATCAGTGTGGTAAAGGATAATAGTAAAGTCCCTTCTCTCTTTTTCTCTCATTCATTTTTTTCAACTCTCTTTTTTATGGTGGGCTCATTTGGCCTCCCCCATTTTTATTTTTTGTCTGGAGTCTCTTCCCGACTTGTGGAGAAATCATAGTCTCCATCATCATTTCCTCGCTAGGACAATGCTCTAATAATAATGATCATCACATTTTTATTTACTTACAACTCATGAAAGCTCGATATGAAGGACCATGTCTCAATATGAATGCCTCTGGTAGTGTACGAGGATGTGCAATGATCTAGCATGATATGTATCAGCAATATAATGAATGGTGGCTTTGCCACAAATTCTATATTAGTTCTATATGATCATACAAATAAATAACATGATGAATGAACTAGTCATATGATGTAACAGTGGAATTTGCATGGCAATATATCTCAGAATGGCTATGGAAATGCCATGATAGGTAGGTACTGTAGTTGTTTTGAGGAAGATATAGAAAGGTTTATGTGTGATAGAGCATATCATGCCATGGTGTTTGAAGCACTGGCAAAGTTCACACACATCCTCGAGGTGATAATTGGCAATGCACGGTATCAAAGTGTTGGGTAACGTAGCATAAATTCAAAAAATTTCCTACGCATATTCAGATCTTCCTATGGAGAGACCAGCAACGAGAGAGGGGTGAGTGCATCTTCATAACTTTGAAGATCACTAAGCGGAAGAATCACTAGAACGCGGTTGATGGAGTCGTACTCGCAGCGATTCAGATCACGGTGTGATTCCGATCTAGTGCCGAACTACGACACCTCCGCGTTCAACACACGCGCAACCCGGTGACGTCTCCCGCACCTTGATCCAGCAAGGAGGAGGGAGAGGTTGGGGAAGAACTCCAATAGCACGACGGCATGGTGTCGATGGAGAGACGAGGTCTCCCGGCAGGGCTTCGCCAAGCACCGGCAGAGAGGAGGGGGAAGAAGGGCAGGGCTGCGCCGAGAGAGAGAGAAAACCGTGTGCGGAACAGCCCCGAAACCTCAACTATATATAAGGGAAGAGGGAGGGGGCGCAGCCCTTAGGGTTCCCACCCCCAAGGCGTGCGGCAGCCCCATCTACGCTAGGAGGTGGCGGCCAGGAGGGGAGCAGGGGTGGTGCGCACCCCTGGTGGGCCTTAGGCCCACCTGGCTTAGGGTTTGCCCCCCTTCCCTCTCCCCTGCGCATTGGGCTGAGTGGGGAGGTGCACCAGCCCACCTAGGGGCTGGTTCCCTCCTCCAATTGGCCCATCTTACCTCCCGGGGTCGTTGCCCCCCTTCGGTGGACCCCCGGGCCCACCTCCGGTGGTCCCGGTGGTCCTGGTACGTTACCGGTGATGCCCGAAACACTTCCGGTGTCCAAAACCATCCCTCCTTTATATCTATATTTACCTCTGGACCATTCCGGAGCTCGTCGCGACGTCCGGGATCTCATCCAGGACTCCTAACAACTTTCGGTAACCTCGTATAACAATTCCCTGTAACCCTAGCGTCATCGAACCTTAAGTGTGTCGACCCTACGGGTTCGAGAGACAGGCATACATGACCGAGACACCTCTCCGGCCAATAACCATCAGCGGGGTTTGGATACCCATGGTGGCTCCCACTTGCTCCACGATGATCTCATCAGATGAACCACGATGTCAAGGATTCACTCAATCCCGTATACAATTCACTTTGTCTGTCGGTATAGAACTTGCCCGAGATTCGATCGTCGGTATACCTATACCTTGTTCAATCTCGTTACCGGTAAGTCTCCTTACTCGTTCCGTAGCACGTCATCGTGTGACTAACTCCTTAGTAACATTGAGCTCATGATGATGTTCTACCGAGTGGGCCCAGAGATACCTCTCCGTCACACGGAGTGACAAATCCCGATCTCGATTCGTACCAACCCAACAGACACTTCCGGAGATACCCGTAGTGCACCTTTATAGTCACCCAGTTACGTTGTGACGTTTGATACACCCAAAGCACTCCTACGGTATCCGGGAGTTGCACAATCTCACGGTCAAAGGAAAATACACTTGACATTAGAAAAGCTTTAGCATACGAACAATACGATCTAGTGCTATGCTTAGGATTGGGTCTTGTCCATCACATCATTCTCCCAATGATGTGATCCCGTTATCAATGACATCTAATGCCCATGACCAGGAAACCATGATCATCTATGACTAACGAGCTAGCCAACTAGAGGCTTGCTAGGGACACATTGTGATCTATTTATTCACACATGTATTACTGTTTCCTGTTAATACAATTATAGCATGAACAATAGACGATTATCATGAACAAGGAAATATGATAGTAACCATTTTATTATTGCCTCTAGGGCATATTTCCAACAGTCTCCCACTTTCACTAGAGTCAATAATGTAGTTACATTGTGATGTATCGAACACCCATAGCATTATGGTGTTTCTCATGTTTTTCTCGTGGAAGAGGTTTAGTCAACGGGTCTGCAATATTCAGATATGTGTGTACTTTAAAAATATCTATTACTCCACTCTGGACATGGTCGTGGATGGAGTTGTAGCGGCGTTTGATGTGCTTCGTCTTCCGGTGAAACCTGGGCTCCTTGGCTATGGCAATGGCCCCAGTGTTATCACAGAAGAGTGTCATTGGACCCGACGCGCTTGGAACCACTCCAAGGTCGGTGATGAGCACCTTCATCCAAATTCCTTCATGAGCCGCTTCTGAAGCAGCTATGTACTCCGCTTCACATGTAGATGCTGCCACGACTTCTTGCTTGCTGCTGCACCAGCTCAGTGCCCCACCATTTAAAACATATATGTATCCGGTCTGTGACTTAGAGTCATCCGGATCTGTGTCGAAGCTGGCGTCGGCGTAACCCTTTACGACGAGCTCTTCGTCACCTCCATAAACGTGAAACATTTCCTTAGTCCTTTTCAGGTACTTAAGGATATTCTTGACCGCTGTCCAGTGTTCCATACCGGGATCACTTTGGTACCTCCCTACCAAACTTATGGCAAGGTTTATATCAGGTCTGGTACACAACATGGCATACATTAGAGAGCCTACGGCTGAAGCATAGGGGACATAACTCATCTTCTCTCTATCTGCTGCCATGGCCGGCAACTGAGTCTTACTCAATCACATACCTTGCAAAACTGGCAAGAACCCTTTCTTTGAGTTTTCCATATTAAACTTCTTCAATATCTTGTCAAGGTATGTACTTTGCGAAAGACCTATGAGGCGTCTCGATCTATCTCTATAGATCTTGATGCCTAATATGTATGCAGCTTCTCCAAAGTCCTTCATTGAAAACCTCTTGTTCAAATAGGCCTTTATGCTCTCCAACATTTCCGTATTGTTCCCCATCAATAGTATGTCATCCACATACAGTATGAGGAAAGCTACAAAGCTCCCACTCACTTTCTTGTACAGACAGGCTTCTCCGTAAACCTGTATGAATCCAAACGCTTTAATCACCTCATTAAAGCGAATGTTCCAACTCCGAGATGCTTGCACCAGCCCATAGATGGAGTGCTGGAGCTTGCACACTTTGTTAGCACCCTTAGGGTCGACAAAACCTTCTGGTTGCATCATATACAACTCTTCCTTAAGGTTCCCGTTAAGGAACGCTGTTTTGACGTCCATTTGCCAAATTTCATAATCATAAAAGGCGGCAATCGTTAACATGATTCAGACTGATTTCAGCTTCGCTACGGGAGAGAAAGTCTCTTCGTAGTCAACTCCTTGAATTTGTCGAAAACCCTTTGCGACAAGTCGAGCTTTATAAATGGTACATTACCGTTTGCATCAGTCTTCTTCTTGTAGATCCATTTATTTTCTTTGGCTCGCCGGTCATCGGGCAAGTCCACCAAAGTCCATACTTTGTTCTCATACATGGATCCTATCTCGAATTTCATAGCTTCAAGTCATTTGTTGGAATCCGGGCCCGCCATCGCTTCTTCATAGTTCGAAGGTTCACCGTTGTCTAACAACATGATTGCCATCACAGGGTTGCCGTACCACTCTGGTGCGGAGCGTGCCCTCGTGGACCTTTGTGGTTCAGTAGTAACTTGATCCGAAGCTTCATGATCATTATCATTAACTTCCTCTTCAGTTGGTGTAGGCGCCACAGGAACAACTTCCCGCGTTGCGCTACTGTCCTATTCGAGAGGGGGTGTAATTACCTCATAAAGTTCTACCTTCCTCCCACTTACTTCTTTCGAGAGAAACTCTTTCTTTAGAAAGGATCCGTTCTTGGCAACAAAGGTCTTACCTTCGGATCTAAGACAGAAGGTATACCCAATAGTTTCCTTAGGGTATCATATGAATACGCATTTCTCCGCTTTGGGTTCGAGCTTTTTTGGTTGAAGTTTCTTCACATAAGCATCGCAGCCCCAAACTTTAAGAAACGACAACTTAGGTTTCTTGCCAAACCATAGTTCATACGGTGTCGTCTCAACGGATTTAGACGGTGCCCTATTTAAAGTGAATGCTGTAGTTTCTAATGCGTATCCCCAAAATGATAGCGGTAAGTCGGTAAGAGACATCATAGATCGAACCATATCTAATAAAGTGCGATTACAACGTTTAGACACTCCGTTGCGTTGCGGTGTGCCAGGGGGCGTCAGTTGTGAAACGATTCCACACTTCCTTAGGTGTGTGCCAAACTCGTGACTCAAATATTCTCCTCCACGATCAGATCGTAGACACTTCATTTTCCTGTCACGTTGATTCTCGACCTCACTCTGAAATTCCTTGAACTTTTCAAATGTCTCAGATTTGTGCTTCATCAAGTAGATATGCCCATACCTACTCAAATCATCGGTGAGAGTGAGAACATAACGATAGCCACCGCGAGCTTCAACGTTCATTGGACCACACACATCAGTATGTATTATTTCCAATAAGTCGGTTGCTCTCTCCATTATTCCTGAGAATGGAGTCTAACTCATCTTGCCCATGAGGCACGGTTCGCATGTGTCAAATGATTCAAAGTCAAGAGACTCTAATAGTCCATCAGTATGGAGCTTCTTCATGCGCTTAACGCCGATATGACCAAGGCGGCAGTGCCACATGTATGTGGGACTATCATTATCAACTTTACATCTTTTGGTACTCACACTATGAATATGCGTAACATCATGATCGAGATTCATCAAGAATAAACCATTCACCAGCGGAGCATGACCATAAAACATATCACTCATATAAATAGAACAACCATTATTCTCTGACTTAAATGAGTAGCCGTCTCGCATTAAGCAAGACGCTGATACAATGTTCATGCTTAAAGCTGGTACTAAATAACAATTATTAAGGTTTAAAACTAATCCCGATGGTAGATGTAGAGGTAACGTGCCGATGGCGATCACATCGACCTTGGAGCCATTCCCAACGCGCATCGTCACCTCGTTCTTTGCCAGTCTCCGCTTATTCCATAGTTCCTGCTTTGAGTTGCAAATGTGAGCAACAGGACCGGTATAAAATACCCAGGAGCTACTACGAGCGCTGGTAAGGTACACATCAATAACATGTATATCACATATACCTTTAACGTTTCCGGCCTTCTTGTCCGCTAAGTTTTTGGGGCAATTCCGCTTCCAGTGACCCTTTCCCTTGCAATAGAAGCACTCAGTCTCAGGCTTGGGTCCATTCTTTTTCTTCTTCCCGGCATCTGGCTTACCGGGCGCGGCAACAGCTTTGCCGTCTTTCTTGAAGTTCTTCTTACCCTTGCTCTTCTTGAAACTAGTGGTCTTGTTGACCATCAACACTTGATGCTCTTTCTTGATTTCTACTTTTGCAGACTTGAGCATCTAGTAGAACTCGGGAATGGTCTTCTCCATCCCTTGCATGTTGTAGTTAAGCACAAAGCCTTTGTAGCTTGGTGGGAGAGACTGGAGGATTCTGTCAATTATAGCATCATCCGGAAGTTTGACTCCAAGTGAAGTCAGACGACCGTGTAACCCAGACATTTTGAGTATGTGCTCACTGACATAACTTTTCTCCTCCATCTTACAGCTAAAGAACTTGTCGGAGACTTCATATCTCTTGACACGGGCATGAGCTTGAAAAACTAGCTTCAACTATTGGAACATCTCATATGCACCGTGTTGCTCAAAACGCCTTTGGAGCCCCGTTTCTAAACTGTATAGCATGCCACACCTAACGAGAGAGTAGTCATAGCTCCGCGTTTGCCAGACGTTCAGAATGTCCTGGGCTTCTGTGGGTGCGGAAGGGTCACCTAGCGGCGCATCAAGGACATAAGCCTTTTTAGCTGCTTCAAGGATGAGCTTCAAGTTGCGAACCCAGTCCGAATAGTTGCTACCATCATCTTTCAGCTTGTTTTTCTCTAGGAATGCGTTGAAATTGAGGTTGACGTTGGCCATCTACAATATTTATAAAGACAACTTTTAGACTAAGTTGATGACAATTAAGTTCATTTAATCAAATTAAGTATGAACTCCCACTTAAATCGACATCCCTCTAGTCATCTAAGTGATACATGATCCATGTTGACTAACCCGTGTCCGATCATCACGTGAGACGGACTAGTCACCATGGTGAGCAACTTCATGCTGATCGTATTCAACCATACGTCTCATGTTCGACCTTTCGATCTCTTGTATTCGAGGTCATGTCTGTACATGCTAAGCTCGTCGAGTCAATCTAGGTGTTCTGCGTGTGTAAATCTGGCTTACACCCGTTGTATGCGAACGTTAGAATCTATCACACCCGATCATCACGTGGTGCTTCGAGACAACGATCCTTCGCAACGGTGCACACTTAGGGGAATACGTTCTCGAAATTTTAAGAGGGATCATCTTATTATGCTACCGTCGTTCTAAGCAATAAGATGAAAAACATGATAAACATCACAATGCAATCATATAGTGACATGATATGGCCATTATCATCTTTGCTCTTTCGATCTCCATCTTCAGGCATCACATGATCATCATCGTCAACGGCGTGACACCATGATCTCCATCATCATGATCTCCATCATCGTGTCTCCGTGAAGTCGTCACGCCAACTACTACTATCACTACTACTATAGCTAACCGTTAGCAATGAAGTAAAAGTAGTAAGCACATGGCGTTGCATCTCATACAATAAATTAAGACAACTCCTATGGCTCCTGCCGGTTTTCATACTCATCGACATGCAAGTCGTGAAACCTATTACAATAACATGCTCATCTCATACATCATACATGCAACACCACAACTTTGGCCATATCACATCACATGTCAAACCCTGCAAAAACAAGTTAGACGTCCTCTAATTGTTGTTGCAAGTTTTACGTGGCTGATTTGGGTTTGTAGCAACAACGCCTTCTTACCTACGTGACAGCCACAACGGTGATATGCCAAAGCTATTTACCCTTCATAAGGACCCTTTTCATGAAATCCAATCCGACTAGAGTAGGAGAGACAGACACCCGCTAGCCACCTTTATGCACGATGTGCATGTCTGTCGGTGGAACCAGTCTCACGTAAGCGTACGTGTAAAGTCGGTCCGGGCCGCTTCATCCCATAATACCGCCGGAAAGTAATAAGACTAGTAGCGGCAAGCAATTGACAAATCATCGCCCACAACCTTTTGTGTTCTACTCGTGCATAGAATCTACGCATAGAAAACCTGGCTCGGATGCCACTGTTGGGTAACGTAGCATAAATTCAAAAAATTTCCTATGCATATTCAGATCTTCCTATGGAGAGACCAGAAATGAGAGAGGGGTGAGTGCATCTTCATACCTTTGAAGATCTCTAAGCGGAAGCGTTAATAGAACGCGGTTGATGGAGTCGTACTCGCAGCGATTCAGATCGCGGTGTGACTCCGATCTAGTGCCGAACTACGGCACCTCCGCGTTCAACACACGTGCAGCCCGGTGACGTCTCCCGCACCTTGATCCAGCAAGGAGGAGGGAGAGGTCGGGGAAGAACTCCAGCAGCACGACAGCGTGGTGTCGATGGAGAGACGAGGTCTCCCGGCAGGGCTTCGCCAAGCACCGGCAGAGAGGAGGAGGAAGAAGGGCAGGGCTGAGCCGAGAGAGAGAGAAAACCGTGTGCGAAACAGCCCCGAAACCTCAACTATATATAGGGGAAGAGGGAGGGGCGCAGCCCTTAGGGTTCCCACCCCAAGGGGTGCGGCAGCCCCATCTGCGCTAGGAGGTGGCGGCCAGGAGGGGAGGAGGGGTGGTGCGCACCCCTGGTGGGCCTTAGGCCCACCTGGCTTAGGGTTTGCCCCCCTTCCCTCTCCCGTGCGCATTGGGCTGAGTGGGGAGGTGCACCAGCCCACCTAGGGGCTGGTTCCCTCCCCCTATTGGCCCATCTTACCTCCCGGGGTCGTTGCCCCCTTCGGTGGACCCCCGGGGCCACCTCCGGTGGTCCCGGTGGTCCCGGTACGTTACGAGTGATGCCCGAAATACTTCCGTTGTCCGAAACCGTCCGTCCTATATATCAATCTTTACCTCCGGACCATTCCGGAGCTCCTCGTGACGTCCGGGATCTCATCTGGGACTCCGAATAACTTTTGGTAACCTTGTATAACGATTCCCTATAACCCTAGCGTCATCGAACCCTAAGTGTGTAGACCCTACGGGTTCGGGAGACAGGCAAACATGACCGAGACACCTCTCCGGCCAATAACCATCAGCGGGGTCTGGATACCCATGGTGGCTCCCACTTGCTCCACGATGATCTCATTGGATGAACCACGATGTCAAGGATTCAATCAATCCCGTATACAATTCCCTTTGTCTGTCGGTATAGAACTTGCCCGAGATTCGATCGTCGGTATACCTATACCTTGTTCAATCTCGTTATCGGTAAGTCTCTTTACTCGTTCCGTAGCACGTCATTGTGTGACTAACTCCTTAGTCACATTGAGCTCATGATGATGTTCTACCGAGTGGGCCCAGAGATACCTCTCCGTCACACGGAGTGACAAATCCCGATCTCGATTCGTACCAACCCAACAGACACTTTCGGGGATACCCGTAGTGCACCTTTATAGTCACCCAGTTACGTTGTGACGTTTGATACACCCAAAGCACTCCTACGGTATCCGGGAGTTGCACAATCTCACGGTCGAAGGAAAAGACACTTGACATTAGAAAAGATTTAGCATACGAACAATACGATCTAGTGCTATGCTTAGGATTGGGTCTTGTCCATCACATCATTCTCCCAATGATGTGATCCCGTTATCAATGACATCTAATGCCCATGACCAGGAAACCATGATCATCTATTGACTAACGAGCTAGCCAACTAGAGGCTTGCTAGGGACACATTGTGATCTATTTATTCACACATGTATTACTGTTTCCTGTTAATACAATTATAGCATGAACAATAGACGATTATCATGAACAAGGAAATATGATAATAACCATTTTATTATTGCCTCTAGGGCGTATTTCAACACAAAGAGGCTAGCAAAATATGAGGAGGTGAGATTGCGTATGTCCATGGTTTTACATTAGTCATGAAGAACTCATATACTTATTGCAAATTTGTATTAGTTCATCACAAATCAAAGCACTACTCACATGCCCCGAGGGAGAGGGTTGGGAGGAGTTAACCATCACGTGACTCCGACTCGAAACAACACTAGGATTTCAACGAGGAATAGAAATGCTCACACATCCCCGCCATACCCTTTCAATATTTAGAGAAACAAGAAATTATCACCTCTTAATACCAATACTTCTATGGATCAAAAATGATGCACTCACACCTTTTTCATATTGCCACATCAATATCATTATCCCACAATTTCTCTATATGTGCTACATGATGGTTTTGATTATCATTCATTGAATACTTATTATTTTTGAACTAGCTTTATGAACCATGCAAATTACCGCTACTGTTTATTAACTCCCAAAAAACTATAAGTGAAGAACGAGAGTGCAAATATTTCTATAAAATCTACACGCCACCGTGCTAAAAAAATATATAGGTGACGTATTAGAGAAACTCCTTACCTCAAAAGATATAAGTGAAGCACAAAGAGTATTCTAACTTAGAACTGTATGTATCTCTCAGGTTGGTGTGCCCAGAAAAATATGATTGTGTCAAACTAAAAATAAAAAGCATACTAAAGAAAATGATGCTCCAAGCAAAACTCATATGATGTGACGAATAAAAATGTAGCTCCAAGTGACATACCGATGGATTAAGACGATAGAGGGGTGCCTTCTGGGGCATCCCTGAGATTATACACTTGAGTCTTACTAGAATATTACCTTGGGGTGCCTTGGTCGTCCCCAAGCTTAGGCTCTTGCTTCTTCTTATTCCATTGTCCATCGCGATAACATCCAAAACTTGAAAACTTCGATCACACAAAACTCAACAAAACTTCATGAGATCCGTTAGTATAAGCAACATATCAAATACTTAGTTACTATTTTAAACTGATTCATATTTCCTTATTTCATAATAGGTACTATATTATAACTTCTCCATGGCTTTTACATAGCATCATCAAAACAAGCAAACTATGCAAGAAAAAACAGAATCTGTCTAAAACAGAACAATCTGCAGTAATCTATAAACAACCTACACTTATGTAACTCCAAAAATTATGAAAAATTAGGAAGACCTGATTAATTTGTACATAAATTCCGAGTATAAAATTCAGCTTAATAATACGTTCCAATAAAATCATAGAAATTATGCACTGGACATCAAAGTTTCTGTTTTTGCACCATATCAATTATACTTATCATACAAGTCATCCCAATGGATTTACTTGGAAAAAACACTAATTTAAACATAAAAACATAATAATTACAGAGTAAATAATCATGTCATCACACCAAGACAGAAAGTGAAAAGAAAAAATTAAGTTAACTATTTGGTTACCTCCCGACAAGCGCTATTATTTTATGCCCCTAGCTAGGCATATTGCAAATGATCAAGTGTTGTCATCTTTGACTCTCAACCCATAAGTGGCCCTCATGATAGATTCATAAGGTTCTTTTATTCTCTTCCTAGGAAATTGTTCCATCCCTTCCTTTAAAGGAAATTGGAACCTTACGTTTCTCTCTTTCATATCAATAATTGCATCTATAGTTCGTAGGAGAAGTCTTCCAAATATTATTGGACAAGTAGGATTGCAATCAATATCATGCACAATGAAATATAAATGCACATAATTTTTATTTACAATAATGAGAACATCATTAATTATACCTAAAGTTTTCTTAATGGTAGAATCCGCAAGGTGCAAGTTTAGGGAACACTCTTGAATATTAGTGAGACCAAGCACATCACAAAGATATTTAGGTATTATTGAAACACTAGCACCAAGGTCACACAAAGCATTGAATTAATATTTATTTATATTTATTTTGATAGTAGGTTCTCATTTATCATGCAAATTTCTAGGAATAGAAACTTCAAGTTCAAGTTTATCATCATATGCCTTTATCATTGCTTCCACTATATGATTAGTGAAAGCCTTGTTTTGTTCATAAGCATTGTGTGAGATAATAATGGTTTGAAACAAGGAAATACATTATACTAAAGATCAACTTTAATAATTAAATTCCTTGTAATCCAAGATAGTGGGCACATCACTAGTTAACATTTTCACCTATCCAAACCCACCTTTTCAGTTTTAGCATTAGAATCATCACCCTCCGAGCAAACATGACGATCTCTAACTCAAGTTGACTCATCTCCAATACCTTTATCATTAGCATTCAGATAAGTAAATAAATATTCAATAGGAGAAGTGCCAATCATTTTAAGATCTTCACCATGATTTTGGTAAAAACCAAGTGGGAGAGCCTTTTCTAGGAATTCTTGGTTAGCTTTCAACTTAGCGGTCCTCTCCCTACTTTCATTCATAGATATTTGGATTGATTTCATAGTCTCCTTAAAATCATGCTTGGGTGGAAAAGGTTTACTTTTAGAGTTTCTACATCAAGAGCAATTCTACCCATGTTTTTGGCCAAAGTGTGATCGTATGCATCTTTTCCTCTACCATAATATTCAAAACTTTTTGAGAACTAATGGATTCTTTAATGGTGTTTTCAAGATCAGAGGATAACTTATTATTATTGGTAGAAGGATTTCCATAAGAATTTCCTAAGAATTACCATAACCACTAGAAGGATTACCGGTATATGGCCTAACATTGAAATTACCCCTATGGGCATTGTTTTTAAAATTATTTCGCGAGATAAAATTCTCATAAATGGCAGTATCATTTTTATCAATCAAAGTAGACAAGCGCATGTCATTAGGATCAACATGAGAATTTTTATTAGCACCAAATTCATAAGAGCATCTACTTTTTCACTCAAAGTAGCGATTTCTTCACCAGAATTTACCTTCTTACCAGTTGGACCTCTTTCGGTATGCCATTGAGAATAGTTGGCCATGATGTTGTCCAGAAGTTTGGTGGCCTCTCCTAAGGTCACCTCCACGAAGGCACCACATGCGGGAGAATCTAGAAGATTTCTAGATACAAAGTTTAGTCCCGCATAGAAATTTTGGATAATCATCCACAAGTTTAAACCATGAGTAGGGCAATTTCTAATCATTAATTTGATCCTCTCCCAAGCTTGTGCAACATGTTCATGATGTTGCTATTTAAAACTCATTATTTTATTTCTAGGATAGATGATCTTAGGAGGAGGAAAATACTTGGCAATGAAAGCATCTTTACACTTTCCCATGTTCCAATACTATTACATGGTAAAGATGAAAACCAAGCCTTAGCTTTATTTCTTAGTGAAATGGAAACAATTTTAGTTTCACAATATCATTATCCATATACTTTTTTATTTTTCACATCACAAAGTTCAACAAATGTATTAAGATGAGCAGCGGGATCCTCATTAGGACTTCCTGAAAATTGTTGTTTCATGACAAGATTCAGCCATGCAACATTAATATAAAAATCCTCCGCACTATTGGCGGGTGGTATAGGAGTACTAATAAAATCATTATTATTGGTATTTGACAAGTAACACAACTTGGTAGTATTTTGGGACATGGTAACCGATCAAGCAAAGTGACAAGCACGACAAGTAAACTAGAGAGTGAAGATGCAAATTAGTGTTAAGCAAAGATTTTTTTTGTTTTTTTGTTTTTTTAAGAAAGAAAGATATAAAAGAAAATAAAAATAAGAACAAGTGAATGTCAATTTGTGTGAAGTTAGTTGATAGTTGGTGATGATATTTCCTGGCAACGGCGCCAGAAATTCTTCCTGATACTTGTGATTTGCGTTGCGTTTTCCGTGAAGAGGAACGGGTAATCGAAGCACTGTGCGGGCAAGTATTTCCCTCGATTAAGAAACTGTTGGGGAATGTTGCATGGGTAACATTTTTTTCCTACGCTCACCAAGATCAATCTATGGAGACTAACATCTATGAGAGGGGGAATGCATCTACATACCCTTGTAGATCGCTAAGCGGAAGCATTGAGAAACATGGTTGATGTAGTTGAACGTCTTGGCGACACAATCACGGTCCATCCCGCGATTCGATCATTAACGTCCTGATCAAGTGCCGAACGGACCACACCTCCGTGTTTAGACACATGCAGCCCGATGACACCTTCACCTCATCGATTCAGCGAGCGATAGTGAAGTTGAGGCTGAGTTCGCCGACAGCACGACGACGTGGTGATGGTGGTGGTGGAGCGATCTCGACAGGGATTTGCCAAGCACTACCACGATCACGATAGTGGAGAAATACTATGAGATAGGGGGGCAACACCATTTCTTTTTCAGGTGTTGCTACCCTCCCTCTCCTCTAGTATATATAGGAGGAGGGGAGGAGGGGGTGTGCCCTAGGGTTTCCCCTAGGGTTGGGGCGGCGGCCACCAAGGTGGCTTGGCCATCAAGGAAGGTGGCGCCACCCTTGGGCCAGCCCTCCACCAGCCTTTGGCCGCATGGGCCTTGGTGGGATGGGCGCCCAGCCCACCAGGGGTTGGTGCACACCCCTCTTAGCCCAAGTGGCCTCCCGGAGCAAGTGAGCCCCTTATGGTGGACCCCCGGAACCCTTTCGGCACTCCCAGTACATTACCGGTGATGCCCGAAACATTTTCGGTGACCAAAACAGAACTTCCTGTATATCAATCTTTACCTTCGGACCATTACGAAGATCCTCTTCATATCCGGGATCTCATCCCGGACTCCAAACAACCTTTTTTCACCAACACAATAAATCAACTATGTTTATATCATGACCGAACGTAAAATGCGCAGACCCTATGGGTTCGAGAACTATGTAGACATGACCGAGACACCTCTACAGTCAATAACCAATAGCGGGACCTAGATGCCCATATTGGTTCCTACATATTGTACGAAGATATTTATCGGTCGAACCAACGATATCAAGGATCCAACTAATCCCGTATGCGGTTCCTTTTGTCTATCGGTATGTTACCTACCCGAGATTCGATCGTCGGTATCTCCATACTTAGTTCAATCTCGTTACTTGCAAGTCTCTTTACTCATTTCATAATACAAGATCCCGTGGTTATGTCCTTAGTCACATTGCTTTCAAGCTTACAGTGATGCTGTATTACCGACTGGGACTCAAGATACCACTCCGTCACATGGAGTGGCAAATCCCAGTCTTGATCCATGCTAACTCAACACACACCCTCGGAGATAAATGTAGAGCATCTTTATAATCACTCAGTTATGTTGTGACGTTTGATACACACAAAGAATTCCTCCGGTGTCAATGAGTTGCATGATCTCATGGTCATATGAACAAATACATTGACATGCAGAAAGCAATAGTAGAAAACCGGATACGATCAAACATTGTGCTTAAGGTTTGGGTCTTGTCCATCACATCATTCTCCTAATGATGTGATCCCGTTATCAAATGAAAACTCATGGATGTGGCTAGGAAACCTTAGCCATCTTTGATCAATGAGCTAGTCTATTAGAGTCATACTAGGGACACTTTGTTTTCTATGTACCCACACATGTATTTCAGTTTCCAATCAATACAATTATAGCATGGATAATAGACGATTATGATGAATAAGGAAATACAATAATAACCACTTTATTATTGCTTCTAGGCCATATTTCCAACAATCTCCTACTTGCACTAAAGGCAATAATCTAGTATCACAAGGTGAAGAATCTAACACCCATAGAGTTCTCGTGATGATCATGTTTTGCTCATTGAAGGGGTTTAGTCAACGGATTTGCAACATTTAGACCCATATGTACTTTGCAAATGTTTATGTCCTCTTCCTTGATATAATCGCGAATGGAACTGAATTGACGCTTTATGTGTCTGGTTCTTTTGTGAAACTATGGTTCCTTGGCTAGAGCAATGGCACAAGTGTTGTCACAAAAGAGGGTCATTGGATCTAGTGCACTGGGCGCAACTCCAAGATCCGTCTTGAACTCCTTCATCCACACACCTTCCTTCGTTGCTTCTGAAGCAGATATGTACTCCACTTCACACATAGATCCGCTACCACGCTTTGCTTGGAACTGCAGCAGCTTACCGCTCCACCATTTAGAATAAATACGTATCTGGATTGAGACTTGGAGTCATCGAGATCAGTGCCAAAGCTTGCATCGACGTAACCCTTTACGACGAGCTCTTGATCACCTCCACAAATGAGACACGTCTCTATAGTCCTTTTCAGGTACTTAAGGATATTCTTGACCGCTTTCCACTGTTCACGTACTTAAGTACTCCTGGATCACTTTGAAACCTTCCATCATACTTATGGCAAGGTTGACATCTGGTCTTGTGCACAACATCACATCCATTATAGAGCCTATGCCTGAAGCATAGGGGATGACACTCATCTTTTCTCTATCCTTTGTAGTTGCTGGGCATTGAGTCTTACTCAACTTCACACCTTGCAGGACAGGCAACAACCCCTTCTTGGACTGATCCATTTTGAACTTCTTCAAAACCTTGTCAAGGTATGTGCTTTGTGGAAGTCCTATTAAGCGTCTCGATCTATCTCTATAGATCTTGATGCCTAATATATAAATAGCTTCTCCAAGGTCTTTCATTGAAAAACTCTTCTTAAAATATATCTTCACGCTTTCCAAAAGTTTTATATTGTCTCCAATCAGCAATATGTCATCCACATATAATATTAGAAACACTATAGAGCTCCCACTCACTTTCTTGTAAATACAAGCTTCTCCATAAACTTGTATAAACCCAAACGCTTTTATCACCTCATCAAAGTGAATATTCCAACTCTGAGATGCCTGCACAAGTCCATAAATGGATCGCTAGAGCTTGCATACTTTGTTAGCATTCTGTGGATCGACAAGACCTTCCGGTTGCATTATATACAACTCTTCCTTCAGGAAACCGTTAAGGTACACTATTTTGGACATCCATGTGCCAAATTTCATAATCGAAAAATGCAGCTATTGCTAACATGATTGTGACGGACTTAAGCATCACTATGGGTGAGAAAGTCTCATCGTAGTCAACTCCATGAACTTATGAAAACCCCTTTGCCACAAGTCGAGCTTTATAGACAGTGAAATTACCGCCTGCGTTCGTCTTCCTCTTAAAGATCCATTTGTTCCGAATATCCTTCCGTCTTTCAGGTCGTACATTTAAAGTCCGTATTTTATTTTCATCCATGGATCCCATCTCGTATTTCATGGCCTCTAACCATTTGTTGGAATCCAGGCCAACCATCGCTTCTCCATAGCTCATAGGTTCATCGTTTTCGAACAACATGACCTCCAAGACAGGATTACCATACCACTCAAGAGCAGTACGTACCCTTGCCGACCTAAGAGGTTCGATAGTGAAACGCCCAAGATGCGGTCCTATCCTTATTTTGGCGCGAGGGCCTCGTCAGGGATAGAAACACATCTCGTCGTTTCGCAAGAACGGATATCGTAACAAGTACATGTACTAAAAATATGAGTATAAGGTGTTGGCTTACACTCGCCACAAGCTACATCAGAGTCACATCAGTACAATACATACAATCATCATGAAGAAGAGCAGGGTCCGTCTACGGACGAAAACAAACGATAAAAGAACGACGTCCATCCTTGCTATCCGAGGCTGCCGGCCTGGAACCCATCCTAGATCAATGATGATGAAGAAGAAGAAACTCCAAATAGCACAATCAGCGCGCTCACGTCAAAGTAACCCTTTACCTGTACCTGCAACTGGTGTTGTAGTAATCTGTAAGCTACAGGGACTCAGCAATCTCATTTCAAAAAGTATCAAGACTATCAAAGCTTAATGGGTGAGGTATGGTTAAGTGATGATGCTGCATCAAGCGACTAAGCATTTATTTGAGGTGGCTAACTTACGAGTACAAGAATAAGAGGGGGATGATCTACGCATAGCGGACGTGAACTACTAATGATCAAATGAATGATCCTGAACACCTACTTATGTCAGGCATAACCCCACCGTGGCCTCAGTCAAAGAAAGGAACTCACGAGAGAGACAGTCACAGTTACACACTTAGTTGGCATATTTTAATTAGACTTACTTCAAGTTATCTAGAACCGGATGTGTTGGGGATATTACCTGCGGTGTAACCCGCCCTAGCTGGGCCGGGTCACTAAAGGGGCAACTCATCTATTGGTAATACAAGCCTTGGCCCAAGGGGCCCAGGAGCCGGATGGCGGTTCAGGAGCTATATAGAGTATACAGCGCCAAGGAGGCTTCCAGTCTTGGAAAGCACGACGCCTTAGAGATAAAGGAAACCACGATCTGTAGTGTAGTTAGGACTCTTGTAAATCCTAGGGTCTCGACCTGTATATAAAGGTGAGTCCCTATGGAAGATAGGGCATGTTAGAAATCATCGAGAGCTAGGTCAGACGAGTTACGCCCTTCTTGTAATCGGAACCACCATCAATCTACACAAAGTAGGACGTAGGATTTTACCTCCACACGAGGGGCCGAACCTGGGTAAATCTGAGTCTTGCTTTTGCTCACCCCCTTGAGTCGCCACCAAGGTGCGATGGCTCCTTCATTAAGTACTTTCACGAGGACATCTGCCGTGACAAAACCATGACAGTTGGCACCCACCGTGGGGCTAGCGCATGATGGATTTGAGTTCTCGGAGGGAGCCTTACCAGGGTCAGAAAGCTACGCGGTCGGCATCATGATGAAGAGCCGCCGCGGAAAGTACTACATCGATAACTCACTGTGGGGGCCTGAAGCCGATTCAGTCGAATCTGGTTACAGAGTCCCCTTCGGCAAGATCAACATCTTCATCGGCATGATTGGAACACCCGTGCCTGAGCCAGACACCTCCACCGACATTGTCGAGCCGGCCAGGTACGTCCTCCCCATCACACGACATGATAGGAGACACCATGTTTTTGTCGGTTTTACGCAGGGAGCCAGCGTACAAGACGAACCGGCAGTCCAGGAGGTCACCCCCGTCAATTCTGATGGCGAGTCATCCATGGGCGAGACATCTTCAATTCATTCCCTTCAAGAAGGACAACTCGGAGGGTTGTCACTGGCGATGGACGCCGAGATCCTTGAAAAATCCCGTCGACAAATCGCCATCTATATGGCAAGGGCAACACAACCTTAGCAAAAACCGACCGACAACAATGAGACTGGCGAGACATCGAAAACCCCGGCTCAAGCCATGGCGGACTCAACGGCGGAGGTCACTATGCTCATGACAACCACTGTGACGGCAGAGAATCAGGAAGCGATCAACGCCGAGCTGGCGAAGATGCGGGAGGCGATGGCCAAAGCTCAGCGGGACGTGGAAGCGGAAGCTGCCAGGATGGCGACACAATAGGCCAGGATCACTGCAAAGACGGAACGGTTGAACACCGAAGGCTGGCGGCTCGAGAGACAACAGCGCGCGTCTGATGCTATTCACTAGAGGAGGCATCATGGGCGCCTCCCGTCCAACTTACATCCAACTCGCCTCTTCGACACCCTGCGCACTCCTGGGGCGGGACCTAATCCACCTTTGCAAGCCGCTCCACGGGGAGGTCCGGTTCAACCACCTAACCCGCCACCGCCTCAATCAACGGATGCCCATGCAACTAGCTTCCAGACACCACGAGGTCACTTCTCAAATCCCGTGGATAATGTGCTGGCGGCAACACGCCACTTGAAGTCCCTCCTGATCTACGGAAAATCCCCGGCCGAGGTGGAGGCAAGAAACGCCATCGAGATGCTGAAGACAGTAGTGGTCCAACATGCGCAATACTCACACAGCCATGACCGGTTACACTCCACGCCCCAGGCGAGTCACACCAGGAGTCGCCACAAGGACCAATCCGCAGTGACCAGTGGGCAACAACGTTTGCCTCAGACCAACCCGCTCGGGGTGCCTGATACGCGAGCCCAAGACATTGTGGATGCAACACGAGCCGCGCGTCAGATGGAGAAGGCAGCCGCGGCGGGTCAGGGCTATCCGGCTTATACCCAGACACCCCCCGCATCGCTCGATGCCGGAGGCAGGCACATCGGGGTATCGTGTCTCATGCCGCTCTACGCAATGAGCGGATGCCGAAGGATTTCAAAGGACCAAGGAAGGTACCCAACTACACACCAGATCTCGAACCAGGGTCATGGATTGAGAGTTACGAACTTGCAATGGACATGCTCGACGTGAACGAGGCGGTTTGCGCCAAGTATTTCACTATGTTGCTTGAAGGAACGACGCGTGCATGATTGAAAAACCTGCCACCTAACTCCATCAACAATTGGGCAGAGTTAAAGGAGCGTTTCATCAAAAATTTCCGACGGACTTGCAAATGCCCGATGACCATTGTCGACTTACAACATTGCATTCAGCGACCGGACGAGTCGGCCCATCATTGGACATGGCGGGTTGCGGAAGTCATTCATTCGTCAGACGACATCTCGACGGCTCACGCATTGTTGATTCTGGAGAAAAATTGCCATTACGAGCCTCTCGTGCTGAAGCTGGGGCGACTTAAGCGTAAGGTGCATGACATGGGCGAGTTGATGGACACCCTCACCAAATATGCCGAGTCCGATGACACCAAGGATCCTGGAGAGGACGATGACAAGGTTAGCATTGCCAGGAAGGGCGAGTCATTAAAGGGTCACTTCCAGTTTCAAGGACGGGGTAACCACAACCATGGCGGGCAAGGTAAAAGAAGACAACAGGAAGGTCCCACAGATTTCGTCGCTAATACCAATACCGGCAACGGAAACCAGCGCTAGAAGAAGTGGGGTTTCAGTGGGAAGAAGCCTCGTAACTATCATGAAATGCTGAAGGGCCCCTGCCCACAACATACTACGTCTGAGGGGCCGGTGACCCACTCTTGGGAGGATTGCTATGTGATGCAGGAGTTCTGAGCTGAGGCGCTCAAGAAAGGCCAAGGAGGTGATCAGGGCCAGCGACAGGAACAGTTCGGCACGCCCGGGTCACGCCGAAGCCCGTTCGGCGGTTTCCCTAACCCGGGTCCACAAGGCGGGTCACATCCTAATAGCGGACAGTACCAAGTTCACAACCAACATAAGTATAATGCGTCAGGAGTGTTTCAGCAACCACCCCCGCAAGGAGATCTCGAGCGACATGATGATCGTAGTGGTTTCCAGAATAACCCTAAGCATCTGAACAGCGGGCAGTAGCATGTGTCCACCACTAGCACCTGCAAACGGGACCACAAGGTGAAACATAGAACTTTCAGCGTGGCTGAAACGGCGCTCCCCAGGTACCTTCATTGGTCTGAACAGCCCATAACCTGGCGTAGGGAGGGTCACCCGCCCCAAGTTGAAAACCCTGGCGACTTGGCTTTGGTCGTGGCTCCCCAAGTCGGAGGATACACCCTTTCCAAAGTCCTTATGGATGGAGGCAACAACATTAACATCCTGTACTTCGATACCTTTTGAAGGATGAATCTCTTGGAGAAAGACTTGATGCCGTCGTCCATGGTTTTCCACGGCATTGTTCCGGGTAAGTCGGCGTATCCAATTGGGTGGATTAAACTTAACGTGGCTTTTGGCACGGACTCCAATTACAGGAGCGAGTCACTCATGTTCGAGGTGGTCAAAATCAAGAGCCCTTACCACACATTGTTTGGAAGGCCGGCATACCCTCATTTCATGGCTCGCCCATGTTATGTTTATATCAAGCTCAAGATGCCTGGCCCTAAGGGGCCTATCACGATCAGTGGAGACATGAAGATAGCCCAAGAGTGCGAAGAAGGAGAGGCACCTTATGCCGAGACGGCTTGCGCGGCCGAGGAGCTCAAGTTTCACCAAGCCAATGTTGACCCGACGGACATGACGCCGCTTAAGAGGACAACAATTGACTCTGAGCCACCCCTCAAGTTTAAGACAACGGACGATACCAAGGTTATAGACTTTACGCCTGGTAACTCAACCAAGCAGTTCACTATTCGGACGGGTCTGGATCCCAAATAGGAAAGCACGCTCATCGAATTCATCCGTGAGAATTGGGACATCTTCGCATGGAAACCTTCTGACATGCCAGGTGTACCGAGAGAATTCGCTGAGCACCATCTTAATACTGACCCCAAAGTAAAGCCAGTTCGGTAGTACGTTCGCAGGTTTAATGAGGAACGACATAAGGCGATTGAAGAGGAAGTCACCCGGCTTTTGGCCGCCGGGTTCATCATCGAGGTTTTCCATCCTGAATGGTTGGCTAACCCGGTCCTGGTGCTAAAAAAGAACGGAACTTTCCGCATGTGTGTCGACTATGCCGACCTCAACAGAGCCTATCCGAAGGATCCCTTCGCCCTTCCCCGCATTGATCAAATCATTGACTCAACGGTGGGTTGTGAGTGTTTGTGTTTCTTGGCTGCTTATTCAGGATACCACCAGATCAAGATGGTGGTGGCACACCAAGAGAAAACGTCCTTCATAACCCCCTTCGGAGCCTTCTGTTACGTGTCTATGCCATTCGGGCTCAAGAGTGCGGGGGCGACTTATCAGCGTTGCATCCAAAATTGTTTGCATAACCAGATCAGACGTAATGTCCACGCTTATGTTGACGACATTGTAGTCAGATCTCAGAAGAAAGAGTCGCTCTTGGAGGATCTCAAGGAGACTTTTGACAATTTGCGCGTATACCAGATGAGGCTTAACCCCACCAAGTGCATGTTTGGTGTTCCTGCAGGAAAGTTATTGGGTTTTCTGGTGTCAGAATGAGGCATTGAAGCTAACCCGAACAAAATTGAAGTGATCACTTCGCTAGGAAAGCCGACTAATATTAACCAAGTCCAACGCATGGCGGGTCGTATCGCGGCTCTAAGTTGCTTTATAAGTCGCCTTGGGGAGAAAGCCATTCCTCTTTAGCAGTTACTCAAAAAAACTGATCGTTTCGTATGGACAGACGAAGCCAACGAAGCCTTTGAAGCCTTGAAGCGACAAATGGCTAAGACGCCAGTTCTGGCGGCTCCGACAGACTAGGAGCCTATGCTCTTGTACATCACGGCTAATTCTAAGGCAGTGAGCGTGGCAGTGGTTTTCGAGCGGAAGGAAGAAGGGAAGGAATATCCGGTTCAGCGACCAATATATTTTATCAGTGAAGTCCTGACCCTTTCCAAACAACGCTACCCGCATTGGCAGAAGCTGGTCTTTGGGGTGTTTATGGCGACTCGGAAGCTGAAGCACAACTTCCAAGAGCATCCCATCACGGTAGTCAGTTCTGCCCCCTTAGTGACATTATACAAAATCGAGAAGCAACTGGACGGATTGCTAAGTGGGCCATCGAGCTAGGGCCTCATCATGTGCGATATACTCCCCGTACGGCCATTAAATCTCAAGCACTAGTGGATTTCATCAATGACTGGACCGAGTTGCAGATTCCAGAAGATAGGCCCGATCACACATATTGGACCATCTATTTTGATGGATCTAGGCAGTTGGAAGGCTCGGGGGCTGGTGTGGTGTTAACTTCGCCTCAGGGCGACAAATTCTGCTACGTCCTCCGGCTCATGTTTCCGTGTACCAACAATGCAGTAGAGTATGTAGCCTTGCTCCATGGGTTGCGACTCGCCAAAGAGATGAACCTCACGCGAGTCAGATGTTTGGTCGACTCAGATCTGGTGGCACAACAGGTTTCTCGCACTTGGGATTCTAGAGATCCCTTGATGGCGGCTTACAGGCGAGCTATGTCGGACATGTCAGGTCACTTTCATGGTTATCAAGTGGATCACATCGACCGGCGACTCAATCAAGCAGCACGTGCCCTTTCCCGTCTCGGTTCACAGCATAAGCCGGTTCCTCCCAATGTCTTTTTGGATGTATTACATAACCCTTCGGTGAGGCTACCTTCAGAGGAAGATTTGGCGGTGCCAGACCCTGAGTCTCAACTTGTGGCGGCTCTTCGTGCCACCCCAGATTGGGAGATTCCCTACATGGCGTATCTCACACGAGGCGAGTTACCCGCGGATGAGTTATTGGCTCGCCAAATCGTCCGTCACTGCAAATCCATGGTCATACATAACAGCGAGTTGCATAAGCAAAGCACTTCAGGGGTATTTCAAAGGTGTGTCTCTTTCGAGGAAGGATGTATGATCCTCAATGAAATTCATGCGGGCGACTGTGATCATCATGCCGGGTCACGCTCCTTGGTTTCTAAAGCCTTTAGGCATGGGTTTTATTGGTTGACGGCTCATGCAGACGCGGAAGAGATAGTTCGCCGATGTGATGGTTGCCAGAAATTTGGACGCCAGATGCACGTGCCGGCTCAGGAGTTACGGATGATTCCAATCACTTGGCTATTTGCAGTCTAGGGGCTGGATATGGTTGGTCCTTTCAAGATGTCGTCCAATAAAAAGACTCACCTATTGGTGGCGGTTGACAAGTTCACTAAGTGGGTTGAAGCAGAACCTGTTAGTAGCTGTGATGCAGATACGGGTGTCAAATTCTTGAAAATGTTGATTTTCCGGTTTGGATACCCTCATAGCATCATAACTGACAATGGCACTAATCTATAAAAGGGCACAATGCAAGAGTTTTGTGGTCGAGAGCATATCCGGCTTGAGGTTTCTGCAGTCGCGCATCCCCAGTGTAATGGGCAGGCAGAAAGGACGAATCAGGAAATACTGCGAGGAATCAAGCCCCGGCTTATGGTACCTTTGGAGCGTACTCCAGGATGTTGGGTGGAAGAGTTGCCCTCAGTATTATGGAGCATCAGGACCACCCCAAACCGTTCCACGGGTTTTACTCCTTTCTTTCTTGTCTATGGGGCAAAGGCGATGTTGCCAAGCGACATCAGAAACGATTCACCGCGAGTCGCCGCCTATGTGGAACAGGACAACAAGTTGACACGACAAGATTCATTGGATGCTTTGGAGGAAGAGTGAGACTTGGCTGCGTCGCGATCAGTGATCTATCAACAAGACTTGCGACGCTATCACAACCGCCGTGTCAAGAGCCGGACTTTTCAAGAGGGCAACTTAGTGCTCCGGTTGATTCAAGACCACACTGGTATGCATAAGTTATCACCTCCATGGGAAGGACCGTTTGTCATCAGCAAGAATCTTCAGAACGACTCATACTACTTGGTGGATCTTCGCCCAGATCGGCCAACTACAGAGGTTGAGATAACTCGCCCGTGGAATATAGCCCACCTGCGGCCTTACTACACCTAGAGCTATGGGCTCCTTTCTTTTCTGCAAATCTCAGAACTTGTAATCTTTTATTTATAAAGCAATAAAGCCGGCACCCACGAAATTCGGGGTCCTTTGCCGTTTCAGCTTCTGGAAAGCATGAGTCTTTATTTTTCTATGAGTCGTCCAAGCATGGACGCTTTCAGTACCAAAGAGCATAAGTCGCCACGCTGCACTTGTTTCAAAACTGGGTACTGATAAGCCAAAGAGGACCAAAGTTGCCACGTTGCACGGTTCAAACATGGGTGCCTTATATGGTTTTGAGCATAAAACCAACTTACTTGGGGGCTACTAGTTCCCAAGTCGTTTTGCAGTAAGAGCGTAAGCGCTTCTGAAATCCTATGTCCGACTTTTCCCTAATCATAGGTCACGTGGGGGCTTCCACTCACCGAGTTCAGCCTAAATACCCTCTTGGCTAGTGAAAAATTACCGCATTACAAATGGTTACACTGGACTATGTGTTGGACGAGTCGCCATATAGATCCATGTACTCTTGGCGAGTCAATCCGCTTTTTGGACCCTGAACTCGCCTTGGTTAAAACATGAAAGGTACCGGCCAGAGCCACACATGGAAAATAGAGAAACCAGTGGTTCACTGAACCTGCTTCACTGAAGCCTGACTCGCGCCTGATCAGTCGGTCTAAAAACTTGGGCTATTGCAAAAGCCTCCTTCGAGTAGCACTGGAGTTTCGCGAACTCGTCCTATCCTGTCGTAGCTCATCGAGCCGACAAATTTTTTACGACTATCTTCATGGCACTGCCACAAGGTTTCGTAAAACTTTATATGACTCACCGCGACTCACTGAGCCGACTCTTTGTTTATAATTCGCCATGACTTATTGAGTCGGCCTATGGCGTTTTCTCCCTGATAATCAGGTTGAAGAAGCTTTTCTTGTCGACATGACACTCCTAAGCTATCAAGCATCAAGATTGGTAAAGGCGACTCATGATTCTCTTAAAGGATAAGCTATTGAGCAATGTCAAAGCAAAATAGATGGATCGAAGATTGTTTCCCTAAACAACTATTACATGGCTCACACGGCCATACCGGGTATCATCTCCCGGTCAAGGAAAGATCAAATTGTTTTTCCAGCAATGACTACACCCTGGTTAGACTTAAGCCGCCTCCGGGTCGCCTTGCCTTGAGCTCTCTCCATCTTCAATTTGTAAGTCGCTGAATTTCCAGTTGCACTTGGACAAGGTGACGAATTCATCTTCGTCGTTTAGAAAGACAAATAAGTCCGCTTCAAAGCCGAAGGGATTCTTGGGCCGGCGAGGAGTTAGGCTGGTAAATCCAAATGAAGGAGGAGTCACCTTTTTGTTGTTTACGTCATACACAGCCTGGTATTTGTTCAAGTCCAAACTGGCTGCGAGCTAAGTTGCCGCGGCACGGGACTCTTTCACAACCTGGTGGTAATCATCTTCAGTAAACTCTGACTCGTCGTCCTTCAGCTCAGGGTAGACAGCTGCTACTTCCTATGGCTTGAGTTTAGGGGCATACGCCAGGCACCAACTTAGGGTGGTCAGGGCTCCCTTGCGGGAGGCTGACCTCTTTAGCTCCTGTACTTGTGGTGGCAACGTTGACAAGCAACCCAGCATATTCTTGATAGACTTGATTGGTTCCTTGTTGCCCATTATTTCCTTCATCGTCAACATGCTCCCTGTATACAACCGCTCTGTAAAGGTGTAAATCGCCTTAAGCTTCAGGATGCAGTCGTCTTGGAGATTGGCGGCTCGTGGACCTACAAAGGGAAAAATAATGACAATCAGTATTTGCAAACTAAGGTTATGACTTCCTTTTCCAAACGAGGGAATTTCTCCTTACCAGAGATGGCTTGGGTCATGCTGGAGACATGCTTTCTTAGACGGTAGAGCTCCTGAAGGACGTCTTCTAACTTTACCTCGGCTTGTTCTGCCTGCTGGAGGAGGACCGCTTGGTCAGCATTGGCTTTCTTCTCAAACTTTTTGTGGTTGGCTTTCATCTTCTCCATGTCAGCCAGATCCAACTGATATTTTTTGTCAGACGCAGTTCGAGCATCCTGCTATTCAGCTAAGCTTTTCTTCAAGTCATCAAGAGATGACTCGGCCCGGGTCACATATTCCTGCAAACCAATTTTGGGGAGACTAGTTTCAGAACTGTTGCAAGCAACATCCCTGACACTTGGTGGCTAATGTATGATTCTATTCGAAGTCATACAAAATACAAAACCTGGTTCATCTTTCAAAAGATGACCCATCCCTTGGGGGCTACAGGTTGAAATTTTTCTCTAAATACAAGACCCGACTCATCTTTCAAAAGATGACCCGCCCTTGGGGCTATAGGTTGAAATTTTTCTCTAAATACAAGACCCGACTCATCTTTCAAAAGATGACCCGGCCCTTGGGGGCTACATGTTGAAGCTTTTATCTGATACAAGACCCGACTCATCTTTCAAAAGATGACCCGGCCCTTGGGGGCTACAGGTTGAAGCTTTTATCAAATACAAGACCCGACTCATCTTTCAAAAGATGACCTGACCCTTGGGGTGTACAGGTTGAAGCTTTTATCTAATACAAAACCCGGATCATCTTTCAAAAGATGACCCGGTCCTTGGGGGCTACAGCTTGAAGCTTTTATCTAATACAAGACCCGACTCATCTTTCACAAGATGACCCGGCCCTTGGGGGCTACAAGTTGAAGTTTTTCTATATAATGCAAGATCCGGCTCATCTTTCAAAAAGATGAGCCGACCCTTGGGGGCTATGGACAAATATGGGTCTATCAGCGATTGCAACAAATATTATTTTATCAAGCAAGACTAGTCTCCTGGAAGGCTAATGGGTGGAAGAACACATAATAAAGGACATACCTCATGTTTGATTCTCATCATGTGGATCAAACTCTTCTCCATTTCATAACTCGTCTCCACGCGACTTACGAAGCCAGAGCAGAGTTGGTCAAATTCGAGCTTCTCATAATGGGGAAGCTTGAACTTAGTGACATCTTGTTCTGTGGAAGGATGGGTTTCTTTTGATGTGTGTTTGGATAACACCGCCGCTGTAGGTTTGGAGTAACCAGTACCAGTGATAATCACGGTATCTGGATCTTCAGTCGCCTTAGAAGAGTTGGGCGGGTCAACATTATGTTGGGTAACATAGCATAAATTCAAAATTTTCCTATGCATGTTCAGATCTTCCTATGGAGAGACCAGCAACGAGAGAGGGGTAAGAGCATCTTCGTACCTTTGAAGATCGCTAAGCGGAAGCATTGCTAGAACGCGGTTGATGGAGTCGTACTCGCGGCGATTCCGATCTAGTGCCGAACAACGGCACCTCCGCGTTCAACACACATGCAGCCCGGTGACGTCTCCCGCACCTTGATCCACCAAGGAGGAGGGAGAGGAGCAGGGCTGCGCCGAGAGAGAGATGAAACCGTGTGTCAAACAGCCCCGAACCCTCATCTATATATAGGGGGAGAGGGAGGGGGCGCAGCCCTTACGGTTCCCACCCCAAGGGGTGCGGCAGCCCCAAATGGGAGAGGGGGCGGCGGCCAGGGCAGGGAGGAGGGGTGGCGCACCCCTCTGGTGGGCCTTAGGCCCACCTATGCTAGGGTTCCCCCCTTCCCCCCTTTCTCTGGTGCACATGGGCTGGGTGGGGGGCGCACCAGCCCACCTAGGGGCTGGTTCCCTTCCCCACTTAGCCCATCTAGCCTCCCGGGGTCGTTGCCCCCCTTCGGTGGTCTCGGTGGTCCCGGTACATTACCGGTGACGCCCGAAACACTTCCGGTGTCCAAAACCATCCGTCCTATATATCAATCTTTACCTCCGGACCATTCCGGAGCTCCTCGTGACGTCCGGGATCTCATCCGGGACTCCAAACAACTTTCGGTAACCTCGTACAACAATTCCCTATAACCCTAGCGTCATCGAACCTTAAGTGTGTAGACCCTACGGGTTCGGGAGACAGGCAGACATGACCGAGACACCTCTCTGGCCAATAACCATCAGCGGGGTCTGGATACCCATGGTGGCTCCCACTAGCTCCACGATGATCTCATCGGATGAACCACGATGTCAAGGATTCAATCAATCCCGTATATGATTCCCTTTGTCTGTCGGTATAGAACTTGCCCGAGATTCGATCGTCGATATACCTATACCTTGTTCAATCTCGTTACCGATAAGTCTCTTTACTCGTTCCGTAGCACGTCATCGTGTGACTAACTCCTTAGTCACATTGAGCTCATGATGATGTTCTACCGAGTGGGCCCAGAGATACCTCTCCGTCACACGGAGTGACAAATCCCGATTTCGATTCGTGCCAACCCAACAGACACTTTCGGAGGTACCCATAGTGCACCTTTATAGTCACCCAGTTACGTTGTGACGTTTGATACACCCAAAGCACTCCTACGGTATCCGGGAGTTGCACAATCGAACGGTCGAAGGAAAAGATACTTGACATTAGAAAAGCATTAGCATACGAACAATACGATCTAGTGCTAGGCTTAGGATTGGGTCTTGTCCATCACATCATTATCCCAATGATGTGATCCCGTTATCAATGACATCTAATGCCCATGATCAGGAAACCATGATCATCTATTGACCAACGAGCTAGCCAACTAGAGGCTTGCTAGGGACACATTGTGATCTATTCATTCACACATGTATTACTGTTTCCTATTAATACAATTATAGCATGAACGAGAGACGATTATCATGAACAAGGAAATATGATAATAACCATTTTATTATTGCCTCTAGGGCATATTTCCAACAGTCTCCCACTTGCACTAGAGTCAATAATCTAGTTACATTGTGATGTATCGAACACCCATAGCATTATGGTGCTGATCATTTTTTGCTCGTGGAAGAGGTTTAGTCAACGGGTCTGCAATATTCAGATCCGTGTGTACTTTACAAATATCTATCACTCCACTCTGGACATGGTCCTGGATGGAGTTGTAGCGGCGCTTGATGTGCTTCGTCTTCCAGTGAAACCTGGGCTCCTTGGCTATGGCAATGGCTCCAGTGTTATCACAGAAGAGTGTCATAGGACCCGACGCGCTTGGAACCACTCCAAGGTCGGTGATGAGCTCCTTCATCCAAATTCCTTCATGAGCCACTTCTGAAGCAGCTATGTACTCCGCTTCACATGTAGATGCTGCCACGACTTCTTGCTTGCTGCTGCACCAGCTCACTGCCCCACCATTCAACACATATACGTATCCGGTCTGTGACTTAGAGTCATCCGGATCTGTGTCGAAGCTAGCGTCGACGTAACCCTTTACGACGAGCTCTTCGTCACCTCCATAAACGAGAAACATTTCCTTAGTCCTTTTCAGGTACTTAAGGATATTCTTGACCGCTGTCCAGTGTTCCGTACCGGGATCACTTTGGTACCTCCCTACCAAACTTATGGCAAGGTTTATATCAGGTCTGGTACACAGCATGGCATACATTAGAGAGCCCACGGTTGAAGCGTAGGGGACATAACTCATCTTCTCTCTATCTGCTGCCGTGGTCGGCGACTAAGTCTTACTCAATCTCATACCTTGCAAGACTGGAAAGAACCCTTTCTTTGAGTTTTCCATATTGAACTTCTTCAATATCTTGTCAAGGTATGTACTTTGCGAAAGACCTATGAGGCGTCTCGATCTATCTCTATAGATCTTGATGCCTAATATGTATGCAGCTTCTCCAAGGTCCTTCATTGAAAAACTCTTGTTCAAATAGGCCTTTATGCTCTCCAACATCTCTATATTATTCCCCATCAATAATATGTCATCTACATATAGTACGAGGAAAGCTACAGAGCTCCCACTCACTTTCTTGTACAGACAGGCTTCTCCGTAAACCTGTATGAACCCAAAGCTTTAATCACCTCATTAAAGCGAATGTTCCAACTCCGAGATGCTTGCAATAGCCCATAGATGGAGCGCTGGAGCTTGCACACTTTGTTAGCACCCTTAGGGTCGACAAAACCTTCTGGTTGCATCATATACAACTCTTCTTTAAGGTTCCCGTTAAGGAACGCTGTTTTGACGTCCATTTGCCAAATTTCATAATCATAAAAGGCGGCAATTGCTAACATGATTCAGACTGATTTCAGCTTCGCTACGGGAGAGAAAGTCTCTTCGTAGTCAACTCCTTGAATTTGTCGAAAACCCTTTGCGACAAGTCGAGCTTTGTAAACGGTTACATTACCGTTTGCATCAGTCTTCTTCTTGAAGATCCATTTATTTCTATGGTTCGCCGGTCATCGGGCAAGTCCACCAAAGTCCATACCTTGTTCTCATACATGGATCCTATCTCGGATTTCATGGCCTCAAGCCATTTGTTGGAATCCGGGCCCGCCATTGCTTCTTCATAGTTCGAAGGTTCACCGTTGTCTAACAGCATGATTTCCATCACAGGGTTGCCGTACCACTCTGGTGCGGAGCGTATCCTTGTGGACCTTCGCGGTTTAGTAGTAACTTGATCCGAAGCTTCATGATCATCATCATTAACTTCCTCTTCAGTCGGTGTAGGTGCCACAGGAACAACTTCCTGCGCTGCGCTACTTTCCTGTTCGAGAGGGGGTGTAATTACCTCATCAAGTTCTACCTTCCTCCCACTTACTTCTTTTGAGAGAAACTCTTTCTCTAGAAAGGATCCGTTCTTGGCAACAAAGGTTTTACCTTCGGATCTAAGATAGAAGGTATACCCAATAGTTTCCTTAGGGTATCCTATGAATACGCATTTCTCAGCTTTGGGTTCGAGCTTTTCTGGTTGAAGTTTCTTCACATAAGCATCGCAGCCCCAAACTTTAAGAAACGACAACTTAGGTTTCTTGCCAAACCATAGTTCATACGGTGTCGTCTCAACGGATTTAGACGGTGCCCTATTTAAAGTGAATGCTGCAGTTTCTAATGCGTATCCCCAAAATGATAGCGGTAAGTCGGTAAGAGACATCATAGATCGTACCATATCTAATAAAGTGCGATTACGACGTTCAGACACTCCGTTCCGTTGCGGTGTGCCAGGCGGTGTCAGTTGTGAAACGATTCCACACTTCCTTAGGTGTGTGCCAAACTCGTGACTCAAATATTCTCCTCCACGATCAGATTGTAGACATTTAACTTTTCTGTCACGTTGATTCTCAACCTCACTCTGAAATTCCTTGAACTTTTCAAACATCTCAGATTTGTGCTTCATCAAGTAGATATACCCATACCTACTCAAATCATGGGTGAGGGTGAGAACATAACGATAACCACCGCGAGCTTCAACGTTCATTGGACCACACACATCAGTATGTATTATTTCCAATAAGTCGGTTTCTCTCTCCATTATTCCTGAGAATGGAGTCTTAGTCATCTTGCCCGTGAGGCACGGTTCGCATGTGTCAAATGATTCAAAGTCAAGAGACTCTAATAGTCCATCAGTATGGAGCTTCTTCATGCGCTTAACGCCGATATGACCAAGGCGGCAGTGCCGCAAGTATGTGGGACTATCATTATCAACTTTGCATCTTTTGGTACTCACACTATGAATATGTGTAACATCACGATTGAGATTCATCAAGAATAAACCATTCACCAGCGGAGCATGACCATAAAACATATCACTCATATAAATAGAACAACCATTATTCTCTGACTTAAATGAGTAGCCGTCTCGCATTAAGCAAGACCCTGATACAATGTTCATGCTTAAAGCTGGTACTAAATAACAATTATTAAGGTTTAAAACTAATCCCGACGGTAGATGTAGAGGTAGCGTGCCGACGGCGATCACATCGACCTTTGAACCATTCCCGACGTGCATCGTCACCTCGTCCTTGGCCGGTGTCCGCTTATTCCGCAGTTCCTGCTTTGAGTTGCAAATGTGAGCAACAGCACCGGTATCAAATACCCAGAAGCTACTACGAGCGCTGGTTAGGTACACATCAATAACATGTATATCACATATACCTTTAACGTTGCCGGCCTTCTTGTCCGCTAAGTATTTGGGGCAATTCCGCCTCCAGTGACCTTTTCCCTTGCAATAGAAGCACTCAGTCTCAGGCTTGGGTCCGTTCTTATTCTTCTTCCCGGCATCTGGCTTACCGGGCGCGGCAACAGCCTTGCCGTCTTTCTTGAAGTTCTTCTTACCCCTGCCTTTCTTGAAACTAGTGGTCTTGTTGACCATCAACACTTGATGCTCCTTCTTGATTTCTACTTCTGCAGACTTGAGCATCGAGTACAACTCGGGAATGGTTTTCTCCATCCCTTGCATGTTGTAGTTAAGCACAAAGCCTTTGTAGCTTGGTGGGAGAGACTGGAGGATTCTGTCAATGATAGCATCATCCGGAAGTTCGACTCCAAGTGAACTCAGACGACCGTGTAACCCAGACATTTTGAGTATGTGCTCACTGACAGAACTGTTCTCCTCCATCTTACAACTGAAGAACTTGTCGGATACTTCATATCTCTCGACACGGGCATGAGCTTGAAAAACTAGCTTCAGCTCTTGGAACATCTCATATGCCCCGTGTTGCTCAAAACGTCTTTGGAGCCCCGTTTCTAAACTGTATAACATGCCACACCTGACCAGAGAGTAGTCATCACTCCGCGCTTGCCAGACGTTTAGAATGTCCTGGGCTGCTGCGGGAGCGGGAGGGTCACCTAGCGGCGCATTAAGGACATAAGCCTTTTTAGCTGCTTCAAGGATGAGCTTCAGGTTGCGAACCCAGTCCGCATAGTTGCTACCATCATCTTTCAGCTTGTTTTTCTCTAGGAATGCGTTGAAGTTGAGGTTGACGTTGGACATCTACAATATTTGTAAGGACAACTTTTAGACTAGGTTCATGACAATTAAGTTCACTTAATCAAATTAAGTATGAACTCCCACTTAAATCGACATCCCTCTAGTCATCTAAGTGATACATGATCCATGTTGACTAACCCGTGTCCGATCATCACGTGAGACGGAATAGTCACCATGGTGAGCAACTTCATGCTGATCGTATTCAACCATACGACTCATGTTCGAGCTTTCGGTCTCTTGTATTCGAGGTCATGTCTGTACATGCTAAGCTCGTCGAGTCAACCTAGGTGTTTCGCGTGTGTAAATCTGGCTTACACCCGTTGTATGCGAACGTTAGAATCTATCACACCCGATCATCACGTGGTGCTTCGAGACAACGAACCTTCGCAATGGTGCACACTTAGGGGAATACGTTCTCGAAATTTTAAGAGGGATCATCTTATTATGCTACCGTCGTTTTAAGCAATAATATGTAAAACATGATAAACATCACAATGCAATCATATAGTGACATGATATGGCCATTATCATCTTTGCTCTTTCGATCTCCATCTTCAGGCATCGCATGATCATCATCGTCAACGGCGTGACACCATGATCTCCATCATCATGATATCCATCATCGTGTCTCCGTGAAGTAGTCACGCCAACTACTACTATCACTACTACTATGGCTAACCGTTAGCAATGAAGTAAAAAATAGTAAGCACATGGCGTTGCATCTCATACAATAAATTAAGACAACTCCTATGGCTCCTGCCGGTTGTCATATTCATCGACATGCAAGTCGTGAAACCTATTACATTAACATGATCATCTCATACATCATACATGCAACATCACAACTTTGGCCATATCACATCACATGTCAAACCCTGCAAAAACAAGTTAGACGTCCTCTAATTGTTGTTGCAAGTTTTACGTGGCTGATTTGGGTTTCTAGCAAGAACGCCTTCTTACCTACGTGACACCCACAACGATGATATGCCAAAGCTATTTACCCTTCATAAGGACCCTTTTCGTCAAATCCAATCCGACTAGAGTAGGAGAGACAGACACCCGCTAGCCACCTTTATGCACGATGTGCATGTCTGTCGGTGGAACCAGTCTCACGTAAGCGTACGTGTAAGGTCGGTCCGGGCCGCTTCATCCAACAATACCACCGGAAAAGAATAAGAGTAGTAACGGCAAGCAAATTGACAAACCATCACCCACAACTTTTGTGTTCTACTCGTGCATAGAATCTACGCATAGAAAACCTAGCTCGGATGCCACTGTTGGGTAACGTAGCATAAATTCAAAATTTTCCTACGCATGTTCAGATCTTTCTATGGAGAGACAAGCAACGAGAGAGGGGTAAGAGCATCTTCGTACCTTTGAAGATCGCTAAGCGTAAGCGTTGCTAGAACGAGGTTGATGGAGTCGTACTCGCGGCGATTCCGATCTAGTGCCGAACAACGACACCTCCGCGTTCAACACACGTGCAGCCCGGTGACGTCTCCCGCACCTTGATCCAGGAAGGAGGAGGGAGAGGTTGGGGAAGAAGTCCAGCAACACGACGGCGGGGTGTCGGTGGGGAGACGAGGTCTCCCGGCAAGGCTTCGCCAAGCGCCGGCAGAGAGGAGGAGGGAGAGGAGCAGGGCTGCGCCGAGAGAGAGATGAAACCGTGTGTCAAACAGCCCCGAACCCTCATCTATATATAGGGGGCGAGGGAGGGGGCGCAGCCCTTAGGGTTCCCACCCCCAAGGGGTGCGGCAGCCCTAGATGGGAGAGGGGGCGGCGGCCAGGGCAGGGAGGAGGGGTGGCGCACCCCTCTGGTGGGCCTTAGGCCCACCTATGCTAGGGTTCCTCCCTTCCCCCCTTTCTCTGGTGCGCATGGGCTGGGTGGGGGGCGCACCAGCCCACCTAGGGGCTGGTTCCCTTCCCCACTTAGCCCATCTAGCCTCCCGGGGTCGTTGCCCCCCTTCGGTGGTCCCCCGGGACCACCTCCGGTGGTCCCGGTGGTCCCGGTACATTACCGATGACGCCCGAAACACTTCCGGTGTCCAAAACCATCCGTCCTATATATCAATCTTTACCTCCGGACCATTCCGGAGCTCCTCGTGACGTCCGGGATCTCATCCGGGACTCTGAACAACTTTCGGTAACCTCGTACAACAATTCCCTATAACCCTAGCGTCATCGAACCTAGTGTGTAGACCCTACGGGTTCGGGAGACAGGCAGACATGACCGAGACACCTCTCTGGCCAATTACCATCAGCGGGGTCTGGATACCCATGGTGGCTCCCACTAGCTCCATGATGATCTCATCGGATGAACCATGATGTCAAGGATTCAATCAATCCCGTATACGATTCCCTTTGTCTGTCGGTATAGAACTTGCCAGAGATTCGATCGTCGGTATACCTATACCTTATTCAATCTCGTTACCGGTAAGTCTCTTTACTCGTTCCGTAGCACGTCATCGTGTGACTAACTCCTTAGTCACATTGAGCTCATGATGATGTTCTACCGAGTGGGCCCAGAGATACCTCTCCGTCACACGGAGTGACAAATCCCGATCTCGATTCGTGCCAACCCAACAGACACTTTCGGAGGTACCCGTAGTGCACCTTTATAGTCACCCAGTTACGTTGTGACGTTTGATACACCCAAAGCACTCCTACGGTATCCGAGAGTTTCACAATCTCACGGTCGAAGGAAAAGATACTTGCCATTAGAAAAGCATTAGCATACGAACAATACGATCTAGTGCTAGGCTTAGGATTGGGTCTTGTCCATCACATCATTCTCCCAATGATGTGATCCCGTTATCAATGACATCTAATTTCCATGATCAGGAAACCATGATCATCTATTGACTAACGAGCTAGCCAACTAGAGGCTTGCAAGGGACACATTGTGATCTATTCATTCACACATGTATTACTGTTTCCTGTTAATACAATTATAGCATGAACGGTAGACGATTATCATGAACAAGGAAATATGATAATAACCATTTTATTATTGCCTCTAGGGCATATTTCCAACACATTATCAGTGGTTTCCTTTAAAGGGCCTGGAGAGTTATGCCGGACATCAGGAATGTCATCCGCAGGATCATCATGAGCCGCCGCTGGCTCCTCATCAAGCTGTGGGGCAGAGGTGCTCACGCCTAACACATCAGTTGTCTTAGGAGCAGAAGACAAGTCGCCAGTTTTTCTCTTCTTTGCTTGTGCTCTGAGATAAAGATGTCAAAGTTAGAACAAATATCACTATTGGGAAGGGAGAAGGTTAATAAAAGAAACTTACCCCTGTACATGAATCATTGGCGGAAGAGTTGACATCACTGAGTCGCCAGATGAAGGAGGAGAAACCTGAAAGAGTAAAAGTACAAAGAGTGAATGAGTGGTGAGTCACATTTTTACAAGGAGGAGAGTGTGTTTAAGAGGAGTATACCTCACTTGTGCGCTTCCGACCGGTTGTCTTTTCAGGTAACCCGGAAACTATGTCGCCATAGCGGCTCCGGGTTTTACGTTTGGGAGTACATTTCTCCTTCTTCAAAAGGAAATCAGGGTCCATATAAGCATTTGGGTGAGACATTGGAACTTTTCCACAAATCCGCCTGGCCGGCCTAGGTGAAGAGGAAGTTGAGTCGGAAGAAATATAAATTACCTTGACCACGTCATCTTGGCTCTCATAGCCATCGTCCTACGTACAAAGGTAACCGGACATAAGCATAAGTCAGAACATAATGATGACAAACAAAAGGGTAAATTTTTACCTCTGATTGTTCTTCGCCGGCTTGGGACTCGTCGACGACGGATTAATCCTTGTCGGCGTCTTTGCCCTTGCTTGTCTTTTTCTTCTTCTTCTTTGGCGGCTTATTCGTTTTCTGGGTAGTCACCTTTGGCCTTCGAGACCAAAATGGATCACGTTTCTGGTGGATAGAATCAAATTTCAAACCTGAATCGTCGACACATATGTTGAAAAAACGTAGAAGGAGGCGACTTAGAATGTTATCGGTGGAGCCGGGTTGGCGAGGCAGAAGGGCTTGAGTCCGACCTTGGCACTATTTTCCAAGGACTCGCCAGTTAGCTTCTTTATTATGTCAACAATATCTCTCTCGGGGAGTCTTTTATGATGAAAATATTGCGGGTGGTTCACACTGCCATCGTATTCGCACATCATACCATTTCGGCGACTCAGAGGGAGAATATTCCACTCCACCCAGCAATGGAACAAGTCAACCCCGGTGAGCCCATTATTGGTGAGAGACCGCAGCTCAGAGAAGATTGGGATGAATTCTAATTCTTCTTCTTCGGTAAGCTTCTCTGGTAGCTTGAAGTCCATGGGTAAGCGATCTTCTCTATAACCCGGAAGTGGGTTCTCACCGGGGGGAGAAGTGTCACGACAATGAAACCAAGACTCGGCCCAGCCTTTGGGATGGTTGGGCAGGAGGACAGATGGAATGTTGACCCCCCCCCCCCCCCCCCGAGTTCCAAGTTGGGCCCGTTGGAAAATTCGGTCTGGCGATTTAGATGGAAGAAGTCCCAGAATAATGGAACTGTGGGCTCTATCTGCATGTATGGCTCGCAAAAAACTTGGAACTGACAGAGATTGCTGATGGAATTGGGTCCCAGATCCCGAGGATGAACGTTGAGGAAACGCAAAGCGTCTCTAGAGAACTTTGATCCAGGCGGCTTGAAGCCTCATTCAAGATGATCAATGAAGATGACTACTTCCTCCTTGGCAGGATTGGGAGTCACCTCGCTTGGGGCAGTCCGCCAACCAATGACTTCCTTACTATCAAGATGACCCGACTTGACAAATTTCTGAACAAAGGCGTCGTTAATCTTGGTTGGTAGCCAATCGCATTTTGAGATGCTAACCATGACTACAAAAAAGAAGGAACAAGGCGACTCATTAAGGACCATAAAATGTGGTAACTCGGCAGTTGGAGATCTACAATATGTCTGTATGGGCCTTATGACTCGCCATTAGGGGCCCACGAAAAAAGACCTGAATATGAGGATATTCTAACTCGCCAGTTGAGGCGACTTATGGTATGTCTATAAAGGCGTTATGACTCGCCCTTCGGTGATCAAGGGCGTAGCTTTGGCAATGTTCTAACTCGCTGTGGTGGAGGATGGCGATTGGCGATTCAAAAATGATTCTTTCCTTAGGGATATTCCCGAAGGGGGATAAACAAGTTTCTAAAAACAAGCAATGAAATACGGATCTACGGATGGATCAAATTAAGGAAATAATGTTCAAACGAGGCTGCAAAGAGTCAAAGTGACCAACAAACGCGGCGGTGCTACTATACTCTACTACTACGAAGGATCTATCAGAAGTATAGTTGATGGATCTAGAACGAGAAGGGGTCATCGTTGCATTCCGGGGATGAACTTAGACGGACATTGAAGCAAGGTCTAACCCTAATGGGGAGGGAAGCTTACCTGAGAAAGGAGGATGATTCCCGGAAGAAGATGCAGAAGGTTCGCGGCGGATCTTCCTCCTCCGGTCGGCCTGCGGATGTCTGGGCTGAGACGGCTGGCGGCGAAGCTTCAGGAATGGCGGTGAGACACGAGAGCTGGCACGAGGAAGATGAAGGTCGATGAGGGAGCCGAAGTAGGGGTAGGTGACGGTGCTCCCACTCCCCCCTTCGGTTATTTAAAGGTGAGGTGCTGGAATCGAGGCGACACGTGTAGGAATAGAGGCGACAAACTAAAAATTTGCAATGATGGCGCCTGGATTTCCGGGATAAATAAATGGCGGTGCAAAAGATCCGTTGGGTGGCTGCGTCATGAAGCCCCAAAATTGAAGGGATAAGGTGATGTCATCGAAAACTGATTGGTGGCTCAAATAATTCATGACGGATGGCAGCTTATCGTTCATGAAAGGGTAGGAGTAATACAAGTCGCCCCAAGATGAGTGAAAGTTTATTGGCGTGAATAAATTCAAGACAATCTGGGCCTAATGTTGGGGATATTACCCGCGGTGTAACCCGCCCTAGCTGGGCCAGGTCACTAAAGGGGCAAGTCATCTATTGGTAATACAAGCCTTGGCCCAAGGGGCCCAAGAGCCGGATGGCGGTTCAAGAGCTATACACAGGATAGACCGCCAAGGAGGCTTCCAGTCTTGGAAAGCACAGCGACTTAGAGATAAAGGAAACCACGATCTGTAGCATAGTTAGGACTCTTGTAAATCCCAGGGACTCAATCTGTATATAAAGGCAAGTCCCTGGGAAGATAGGGCAAGTTAGAAATCATCGTGAACTAGGTCACGCGAGTTACACCCTCCTTGTAATCGAAACCACCATCAATCTACACAAAGCAGGACGTAGGCTTTTACCTCCACACGAGGGGCCGAACTTAGGTAAATCTGAGTCTCGCTTTCGCTCACCCCCTTGAGTCGCCACTGATGTCAGCTGTGCTTCCCCTTGCAATGGCACCAGAAGAATGCTGCTAGCACTCTCCGGCAATTGAAACTAGAAGAACGTTGTTGACGGCCCACCAACGCGTGGGATCGTAGCAGTTTACGAGGGTAGAGTATTCGACCCAAACTTGTTGGCAAGCTAGACAGGAGGTGAGAGAATACTCTCGAGTATTAGCTGCTGAATTTGTCAGATTCAACCACACCTGAAAGATTAGTATCTGCAAGAAAAGTAGTAACAACAAAGTAGTATGATAACAACGGTGTCAGCAACGATCTGTTGACGACAGACTATTCCTAACGATTGTATCAATGGCGCCAAGTTGCCTCGTTGACGGAAATTGTCAGTTCCCGTCAACGACCAGCGAACTAAAATTGTAACAGGTAGCAGCAGTGTAACGAGCAATAACAATGGCAAGGAACAACAGTAGTGACAGTAGTAGCAAGTAGCAACAGTAGCAAGAGACAGTAGCAGCAGAGCAAGACAAGTAACACAAGTAGCAACAGTAGTAACAGGAGCAGAGCAAGACAAGTAACATCAGCAGCAACAGTAGCAGAGCAAATGTAGCGACCCGACTCAAAACGAGTCAAGCCTCTGTGTTTCTGTGCCATCCCTGGATCAGTATGCTGGCACACACAGTACATCAATGTATATATCAAAGTGCAATCACATGTAAATAGCGTAAAACTGATATATACCTTAAATATCTCAGCGGAAGCAGTCAAGGGAGTGGAGTCCCAATAAACACCAACGGCAAGTTGAGTGTAGACCGTAACCCTGAATCGTACTCTTACTCGTTGAAGAAAAATATCTGCAACATAAGACGTTGCAGCCGTGTAGGTCAGCATATTGAATATGCCGGCAAGTCACATATGAGAGGGGGTAAAATGTCATCTATACTATATGCATATATGGCAGGTGGGGCTATAAGTTTTTAGCGGAAAGCAAGTTTTCTCCTACATCAAGAGAGGCTTAAAAGCAAAATGTTACTACGTTGTTTGTTGTTAACGAGATGGTTCCGCCAACCAATTCTCGTACCCGAGTTGTCAATAATTCCCACATCAATATTATTATTTGTGTTGAGAATTTCAGATAACGTCAGTTCCTTTGGCTCAAGTTGTCCATGACCATGGACACGGCTGATCGATTAGGTTTGAGTACACTGCAGAGTTTTGCACACGTTCCCCACAAGATTTGATCGCCTCCGTGTATGTCCTCGCACTTCAGGGTGTTTGAAGACCGGATGATCAAAACATGGTCTTTCAACGGGTCCCTCTGAATCCCTGTCGGTGCCCATCCAATCCTACCGTTCTTCTACTTCTGCTAGCACCGCCTGTCCAGAGTCGCCGCGTTGTCCAACCAAGCCAGAGCCCATAATGACTTGTGGCTGTGCAGGTAAGCCTTGGGTCTTGAAAATATCCGTCCGTCTCTTTGAGCCTGGGTGAAGCTTTCCGCAGGATGTCATGGCCGTCTTCAGCATCCCGGGTCATCCACTGGTTTCTCCAGGGAGCCGATCAACCGTCCTTCACCCAGAGTTGCATTGCATCACGAGGTCTTGAAAAGTCTTGACTTAACCGGTCTTGGTTATTAAATTACTCTCGCATCACTCGTGGTAAACTCTCAACCTGAATCCCGTCTACTCAAGCATAGCAATATGAAATTTGTCGTCCCGGGCCAAGTAACGGGGTTGTTGGGGGCCTACCACATGATACTACATTATGTAACCATAATTTCCAAGTACCTACTCAGCATGCAATTGGGCATAGGATGGTAGAACTACGATGCATAAAACATAGGTGATACATGATCAAATGACTTGCCTGGTATTACTTGATGAAGATAGTCGCTCTCAAAATCCTAATAATTCTACTCGCCACACTCCGAGCAATCTATCGTAAATGAATAACATTCAATAAACATTCATGCCAAAAAGGAAGAACCAAGAGAACATAAGAACAAAGCATGTCTTGGTGCAAAATAACAACGTACTAAGGTTTAATAAAAAGGTCCTAAGTGTGTTGTAAAGTGAAGGTGCATGAATGAGATCAAAAGAGTTAATGGACGATGAACTATTGCTATATAAGCTCGACTTGCATACACTATGGGAGATGATAAAAAATATTGACAGAACAACATGAATGTTGTTTGACAAATAGTATAAGACATAAGAATTTATTTGTAGAAATAATTTCTTGAAATGGAACACTACAACGCAAGTTATAGCGAATTGAAGCATGAATTGAATTTGCATTCAAAAGGTCAAGAAAAGTTGAACTGAAGTACGATGGTTACGTACAAAAAAAAATATGACATGAGTGTTTAGGGGTAAAAGGAATCAATTGAAACGATGGTACGATTTGCAAGATAAGATCAAATGAATGTTCGAATACAAATTTGAATCGCACAAATTTGTAAGGTTCAAAGGTCGAAACTAATGATGCTACTGGATATAGGAGATCAATATGAGCGTGTAGAAAAAAGAATTACTAGATTTGAAAGAGCGGATCAAAAGATACAAATACTTCAATATAACATTGAATCGGCTTAGAACGATGTGAACACTTTTGGGCACTAATAGATAAATCTGATTTGATCAAAATTTGAAGTTGAAAAGTTAAAACTAACGATACAAACGGGAAGATTACTTCGATACGAATCTGACGCAATTGGATTCATCTAAAACGGAGCTACGGATAAAAAGAGATGATCAAAAGAAGTTTGAATATCAATGTGAACAAATTTCGAAATTTGAAAATTTCAAAAAGTTGATATGATAGGTTCATCGGATAGGTGGGATCAAGACGAAACTCTAGGCGTTGGTTTCATCTAATTCGGATAAACGAGTAAAAAGTTATGGCTATTTGAAAAATCAGGGCCAAGCTGTTTTACGGAAGAAAAGTGCTATGTCTAAAAGAATTCTAGTACTAATGTGTAAATACCAAGACTAATTAATATATCTAATTACTCTACGGTAGACTAGTGTAGGAATACTAGTCTAGAAATAATAAACTATGGGAGTATAAAAAAATACGAAGAGAAATACCTTTAGAATGCAGAGTAAGAATTAATTCCAATGAGGAGACGACTTCGAGAAATCCCGCCGAAGAGAAAATAATATTTTTATTTAATAAACCTAGTCAAACCAAAAGATTGATTTAACCCGAAATAGACCATTTTTTGGATGCTCCTATGGGTCTATATTTATAGATGGAAAGAAGGTCTAAAAGTCAATAGCTAGGAAATGTGGGACTAAACATATACGAAAAGAGGAGAAAAGGAGGGAGAGGAGCCACATGGGCCAAAAGAAAACATGCACCCGCATGGGCCAAGCACACGGCGCACACACACACATGCATGGGTGTGAGCTTCTATTTCGTTTTTTTAACATATTTTTTTTGAAAAAATAAAATAAAAGGACAGTGAAGAAAAACGTATAAATGAAAAAGAGAGAACATTTTATATAGGCATATTATATATCAAAAATTTCAGAATAAAATGTCCTACAACATGAACATCTTATTTTTCACAAAATAAAAACTTTATAACTTTTTTTAAATCCAATAAAATCCAAATTTTGTCTTTAAATTTTTTTGGCACTATTTTTCTTTTGACTTTTATTTTTTGGGGGGTGTCATGTTACCTCCTCTCTTTCTTGCTTGGCAAGTATATTGTCAGGAAATATTTTGTGGTTGAAATCTTGTGCCAAAAATAAAATAAAAATTCAAATAAAAAACCAAAGGAAAATTCAAGTGCCATATTCATCCAAATTCTTTATAGTTGAAGAAGTCATGTTATCTTCTCTCGCTGATTTTAAATGGATGAATTTGAATTCAAAAGAAAAATGGGAAAGTCATTTTATTCCCTCTCATTGAAAAGTTTTAAAAACTGATAAATTTCACTCAAGTTTCAATCACTCAAACAAACAAACAATCAATCTAATAATTATATTAACATTCCAAAATTTATAATTTTGGGATGTTACAAACTACCACACTTAAAATGAATCTCGTCCTCGAGATTCGAAGAGGCTAGAAAGAAAAGGTTTAGGTTTTGGAGGTCTTCTAACAAATCCAACCTCCGGCAAAGTGGGGTGCTACCACACTTAAACGGAGAGTTACCGGTCCCTCAAATTATTAACAATACTCTGGGATCTTGGCATCTGACTCCTCACATTCTTCATGGTAACTACTTTGGTGAAGCTCTACCATTGTATTCATAATGTTTCCATCAAAATCAAGGGTTCTTCTGTTGATATAAGCTTCTTCCGTCACTGGGTCTTCTTAACTGACAGGTCTCGTGGTCATTCTAAATAACTTCTCGATGGTTCTCATGGTGGTCTATCATTTGTGGTTATCCTGCAGAGAGAAGGGTCTTGGTTTCATCCTCACCGTAAAATTTCCTACGCGTGACAACAAATGCCATGTACATGGGGCTTTCATCATACCATTCTAAGGCTTGAACAAAAGCTTCAAAGAACGTCGTCTCTCACTATGGGTAAGTCTCTGAGATTTACCATTCCGAATAGCAAGAGAATGATAATAGTAAGTCATCATGGTGGCCAAGCCATGTCGCACTGAAATCATTACCTTGTATAAGGTTTAGTGAATCTCGTATACTAACACTTGGGCATCCTAACAAGCGTTGCAGAGTTTCTCTTGTCCACGAACAAAGTTTGGATAAACCATTGGTTCTGCAAGCTGAACAAAACATCTATCGTTTCTTCACCACTCTCAGGTTGTCGTATGCTCCTAAGAAAACGTTTGCTGATACATGTTTCCTTCTCCAAAAAGATACTACTTGATCCTTGTTAGTCCCGGGGTCTGTGGGTTTCAGGCATACTTGGGGTAAATGTGACACGCAGCTGGGTAGTGGGTGGTTCCTTCACACAAGAAACAAGTCACCTGACTAGTTGGGCATTCCTCAGCTGGGTGATTTTCTTCACAATGAGTGCATCCATCCTTGTGTTCTTTCTGGGTGTGTCCTATTTCTCCATAGATCTTGCATGCACAAGTCTTCTCCTTCGGATTATCGTAGAACTTTTGAATAAGACGGGATCTTAACAAAGTCTTCTTGAATTCGTCCCAGGTTTCTGCTCCACTAAATCCTTGTATGGCATGATGCATTTTCCACCAGATTGCAACACTTTGTCTAAAGTATTGAAGAGCGTGTTCCAATTCATACTTCCTTGAGATCAAGTTGCTCCCGAAGTGGTTCTCCATGTTCTGAATCCATATATCAGCCTCGAGCTGGGTCATTGGTCCAGAGATTACAAGTCCAGCTTCATACTCCATCTGGTAGGGTTGATGTTTTGGGGATGAGATGGGTAAGAGAGAGAGAGGGAGAAACACACAATACATACAATATTTTTGAGAATAGGTTTTATTTGTGGCTGTCGGAAAACATACGCCAATGACGGCTCACAAATCATCATAACTAACGTGGGTATATAACAGGGGTTTGGACTTCTAATGGTCATATAAATATTCGAACGCTACAGGGTCTTTGAATTCTTCGGGTCTTGAGAGTCTTCAATGGGTGTAGCTTCAATTCTTCAAATGCATGGTGAAATCCTCTTTACTTTGAAGAAGAACTCCGTTGATTTTTTTCATGAGGTCAAAGGGGTAAGGGTATTGTCTAACTATTGGAGGTGAGAAATAACATTTGATGAAGTCAGAAGAGATGAGAGGTAAAGAATGTTCTTGGAAATAAAATTTTAGAGAGATCCTTTCCCAAGAAATTTCCAGCTTCTAGGGTCACGTCCTACAGTCAACATGTGCTCTGATACCATTTCTGTAGCGACCCGACTCAAAACGAGTCAAGCCTCTGTGTTTCTGTGCCATCCCTGGATCAGTATGCTGGCACACATAGTACATCAATGTATATATCAAAGTGCAATCACATGTAAATAGCGTAAAACTGATATATACCTTAAATATCTCAGTGGAAGCAGTCAAGGGAGTGGAGTCCCAATAAACACCAATGGCAAGTTGAGTGTAGACCGTAACCCTGAATCGTACTCTTACTCGTTGAAGAAAAATATCTGCAACATAAGACGTTGCAGCCGTGTAGGTCAGCATATTGAATATGCCGGCAAGTCACATATGAGAGGGGGTAAAATGTCATCTATACTATATGCAGATATGGCAGGTGGGGCTATAAGTTTTTGCGGAAAGCAAGTTTTCTCCTACATCAAGAGAGGCTTAAAAGCAAAATGTTACTACGTTGTTTGTTGTTAACGAGATGGTTCCGCCAACCAATTCTCGTACCCGAGTTGTCAATAATTCCCACATCAATATTATTATTTGTGTTGAGAATTTCAGATAACCTCAGTTCCTTTGGCTCAAGCTGTCCATGACCGTGGACACGGCTAATCGATTAGGTTTGAGTACTCTGCAGAGTTTTGAACACGTTCCCCACAAGATTTGATCGTCTCCGTGTATGTCCTCGCATTTTAGGGTGTTTGAAGACCGGATGATCAAAACATGGTCTTTCAACGGGTCCCTCTGAATCCCTATCGGTGCCCATCCAATCCTACCGTTCTTCTACATCTGCTAGCACCGCCTGTCCAGAGTCGTCGCGTTGTCCAACCAAGCCAGAGCCCATAATGACTTGTGGCTGTGCAGGTAAGCCTTGGGTCTTGAAAATATCCGTCCGTCTCTTTGAGCCTGGGTGAAGCGTTCCGCAGGATGTCATGGCCGTCTCCAGCATCCCGGGTCATCCACTGGTTTCTCCACGGAGCCGATCAACCGTCCTTCACCCAGAGTTGCATTGCATCACGAGGTCTTGAAAAGTCTTGACTTAACCGGTCTTGGTTATTAAATTATTCTCGCATCACTCGTGGTAAACTCTCAATCTGAATCCCGTCTACTCAAGCATAGCAATATGAAATTTGTCGTCCCGGGCCAAGTAACGGGGTTGTTCGGGGCCTACCACATGATACTACATTATGTAACCATAATTTCCAAGTACCTACTCAGCATGCAATTGGGCATAGGATGGTAGAACTACGATGCATAAAACATAGGTGATACATGATCAAATGACTTGCCTGGTATTACTTGATGAAGATAGTCGCTCTCAAAATCCTGATAATTCTACTCGCCACACTCCGAGCAATCTATCGTAAATGAATAGCATTCAATAAACATTCATGCCAAAAAGGAAGAACCAAGAGAACATAAGAACAAAGCATGTCTTGGTGCAAAATAACAACGTACTAAGGTTTAATAAAAAGGTCCTAAGTGTGTTGTAAAGTGAAGGTGCATGAATGAGATCAAAAGAGTTAATGGACGATGAACTATTGCTATATAAGCTCAACTTGCATACACTATGGGAGATGATAAAAAATATTGAGAGAACAACATGAATGTTGTTTGACAAATAGTATAAGACATAAGAATTTATTTGTAGAAAGAATTTCTTGAAATGGAGCACTACAACGCAAGTTATAGCGAATTGAAGCATGAATTGAATTTGCATTCAAAAGGTCAAGAGAAGTTGAACTGAAGTACGATGGTTACGTACAAAAAAATATATATGACATGAGTGTTTAGGGGTAAAAGGAATTAATTGAAAAGGTGGTACGATTTGCAAGATAAGATCAAATGAATGTTCGAATGCAAATTTGAATCGCTCAAATTTGTAAGGTTCAAAGGTCGAAACTAATGATGCTACTAGATATAGAAGATCAATATGAGCGTGTAGAAAAAAGAATTACTAGATTTGAAAGAGCGGATCAAAAGATACAAATACTTCAATATAACATTGAATCGGCTTAGAACGATGTGAACACTTTTGGGCACTAATAAATAAATCTGATTTGATCAAAATTTGAAGTTGAAAAGTTAAAACTAATGATACAAACGGGAAGATTACTTCGATACGAATCTGACGCAATTGGATTCATCTAAAACGGAGCTACGGATAAAAAGATATGATCAAAAGAAGTTTGAATATCAATGTGAACAAATTTCGAAATTTGAAAATTTCAAAAAGTTGATATGATAGGTTCACCAGATAGGTGGGATCAATACGGAACTCTAGGCGTTGGTCTCATCTAATTCGGATAAACGAGTAAAAAGTTATGGCTATTTGAAAAATGAGGGCCAAGCTGTTTTACGGAAGAAAAGTGCTATGTCTAAAAGAATTCTAGTACTAATGTGTAAATACCAAGACTAATTAATATATCTAATTACTTTACGGTAGACTAGTGTATGAATACTAGTCTAGAAATAATAAACCACGGGAGTATAAAAAATACGAAGAGAAATACCTTTAGAATGCAGAGTAAAAATTAATTCCAATGAGGAGACGACTTCGAGGAATCCCGCCGAAGAGAAGATAATATTTTTATTTAATAAACCTAGTCAAACCAAAAGATTGATTTAACCCGAAATAGACGATTTTTTTGGATGCTCCTATGGGTCTATATTTCTAGGTGGAAAGAAGGTCTAAAAGTCAATAGCTAGGCAATGTGGGACTAAACATATACGAAAAGAGGAGAAAAGGAGGGAGAGGAGCCACATGGGCCAAAAGAAAACATGCACCCGCATGGGCCAAGCACACGGCGCACACACACACGTGCATGGGTGCGAGCTTCTATTTCGTTTTTTTTGAACAGATTTTTTTTGAAAAAATAAAATAAAAGGAAAGTGAAGAAAAACGTATAAATGGAAAAAGTGAGAACATTTTATATAGACATATTATATATCAAAATTTTCAGAATAAAATTTCCTACAACATGAACATTTTATTTTTCACAAAATAAAAACTTTATAAATTTTTTTAAATGCAATAAAATCCAAATTTTGTCTTTAAATTTTTTTGGCACTATTTTTCTTCTAACTTTTATTTTTTGGGGGGTGTCATGTTACCTCCTCTCTTTCTTGCTTGGCAAGTATATTGTTAGGAAATATTTTGTGGTTGAAATCTTGTGCCAAAAATAAAATAAAAATTCAAATAAAAACCAAAGGAAAATTCAAGTGCCACATTCATCCAAATTCTTTATAGTTGAAGAAGTCATGTTATCTTCTCTCACTGATTTTAAATGGATGAATTTGAATTCAAAAGAAAAATGGGAAAGTCATTTTATTCCCTCTCATTCAAAAGTTTTAAAAAGTTATAAATTTCACTCAAGTTTCAATCACTCAAACAAACAAACAATCAATCTAATAATTATATTAACATTCCAAAATTTATAATTTTGGGATGTTACAGCAAAACAAGTAAAAGCAGCAGTAGGACAAACTCGTAGGCAATGGGTCGGTGATTTGTTTGGATGATATTCATCATGCAACAGTTATAACACGGAGAGATATGTGGATAGCTCCCGTTCGTCAATGTGATGTAGGCATGCATTCCGTGTGTCGTTATACGTGCTTAGGGAAAAGAACTTGCATGACATCTATTGTCCATCCCTCCCGTGGCAGCGGGGTCCAAAAGGAAACTACGGGATATTAAGGTTCTCCTTTTAATAAAGAACCGGACCAACGCATTTGCACTTGGTGAACACATGAACTCCTCAAACTATGGTCATCACCGGGAGTGGTTCCGGTTATTGTCACTCCGGGGTTGCCGGATCATAACAGATAGTAGGTAACTACAACTTGCAAGATCGGATCTAAAACACACATACATTGGTGACAACATAATAATTTCAGATCTTAAATGATGGCACTCGGGCCCTAGTGACAAGCATTAAGCATGGCAAAGTAGTAGCAACATCAATCTCAGAACATAGTGGATACTAGGGATCAATCCCCACCAAAACTAACTCGATTACATGATAGATCTCATCCTACTCATCACCGCCCAGCGAGCCTACGAATAGATTACTCACGAAGACGAAGAACTTCATGGAATTGGAGAGGGAAGATGGTTGATGATGACGATGGCGACGATTTCCCCTCTCCGGAGCCCAAGACGGACTCCAGATCTGCCCTCCAAATGAAGAACAGGTTGTGGCGGCGCCTCCGTATCGTAAACGCGACGAAAACTTTTTTTTTCTGGGACGAAAGGGAACTTATAGATCTGAGATTGGGGGCGGCAGAGCCGTGTGGGCTCCACAAGCCTGCCCACCGCCACCAGGGGGTGGGGGGGTGGCGGCGTCAGGGCTTGTGGCTCACTTGCCCACCCCCTCAGGTGGAACTTAGCGCAGATATTTTTCATATTTTCCAAAAATGATCTCCGTAAATTTTCAGGACGTTTGGAGAACTTTGATTTCTGCACAAAAATAACACCAAGGCAATTCTGCTGAAAACAGCGTCAGACCAGGTTAGTTCCATTCAAATCATGTAAATTAGAGTCCAAAACAAGGGCAAAAGAGTTTGGAAAAGTAGATACGATGGAGACGTATCAACTCCCCCAAGCTTAAAACCTTGCTTGTCCTCAAGCAACTCAGTTGACAAACTGAGAGAGAAAGAAAAGCTTTGACAAACTCTGTTTGATCTTGTTGTTGCAACTATGTCTAACTCATAACCAGAATTTTAGCAAGATCACAAGTTAACCACATAAGAAAATGACACAAAGGTCTCACGGTAAACTAATATCAATGACATAATCAGCTAACGAGCAAATAATAATGAGTTTCAAATACCAACACTTCAATCAAACACAAGCATGAAGCAATATGAATAGGTGGTATCTCGCTAGCTCTTTGTGAGACAGCAAAACATAAATGCAGAGCACTTTCAAAGATCAAGGGCTGACTAAACATTGTAATTCATAGCAACGAAGATCCAGTCATAGTCATACTCAGTATCAATCAAAAGCAAAGCATAAAAATGACAGAGTTGCTCTCTAATTGGTGCTTGTAAAAGAGCAGGATGACTTAATAGGAAAATAAATAGACAGGCCCTTTGCAGAGGGAAGCATTGATTTGCAGAGGTGCCAGAGCTCAAGCTTTGAAAACAGAGATAATAATTTTGGGTGGCATGCTTTCATTGTCAACGCAATGACCAAGAGTTCTCAATATCTTCCATGCTACTCATGCTATAGGCGGTTCCCAAACAGAAAAGTAAAGTTTTAACTCCCCACCACCAATCAATCGCACTCCACAGCTAGCCGAATCCTCGGGTACCGTCCATACTAACATCAATCCGGGGGGGGAGTCTTGTTTTACAGTTATGTTTTCGATTTAAGCGTGGAACTGGGCATCCCAATTACCGGCCCCTTTCTCGTGAATGACAGTGAATAAACACATGTCGAGGATAACACTCCTAGCATGGAAGATACCAATATCCCCCTGTCACGACATGAGCGGTTCGGGCATGCAAAACAGATTATTTCTTGAAGGTTTAGAGAGTGGCACATGCAAATTTACTTGGAACGGCAGGTAGATACCGCAAATAGGTAGGTATGGTGGACTCTCATGGAAAAACTATTGGGTTTATGGAAGTGGATGCACAAGCAGTATTCCGCTTAGTACAAGTGAAGGCTAGCAAAAGACTGGGAAGCGACCAACTAGAGAGCGACAACAGTCATCAAGATGCAATGAGTTTGACTAACATTGAATGCAAGCATGAACAAGATATAAATCACCATGAACACGAACATCATAGAGGCTATGTTGATTTTGTTTCAACTACATGCATGAACATGCACCAAGTCAAGCCACTTGAAACATTCAAAGGAGAATACCATCCTATCATACTACATCATAGTCATCTCAAAATATATGTTGGCATTCAAGACAAACCATTATAAGCTCTCGGCTAAATAAGCATGGCATCAGAAACTATGATCTCTAAGTTGTCATTGCAAACATGGTTTTCTCACAACAAAGCTAAATCTGGGTCGACAAGCTAGTCATATTTACAAAAACAAAATAGATAGAGTTCATACCAGCTTTTCAGTCTCAGTCACTTCATCATATATCATCATTATTGACTTTCACTTGCACGATCGAACGATGTGAACAATAATAAGCGCATTGGACTAAGCTGAATATGCAGGCAAACACAAAGGAGAAGACAAAGTAATATGGCTCTTTGAAAGCTAAACAGGTAAGCATGCAAGAACCAATAAACATTGTAACCAATATCTTCTACCTTGACACGAAGAAAAAGAAATCTATTTACACGGGAAAGCTCCCAACAAGCAAAAAAAGAAAGAAAAATATTTTTGGGTTTTCTCGAAAGGACACAAAACAAGAAAACAAGAAAACGAAAATAAACTAGCATGGATAATACAGTGGCAAAGTGTAAACACCGGCTAACAAAGGGAAAGCATAAGCATGAATGTAAAGTCGGTGAGAACACGTACTCCCCCAAGCTTAGGTTTTTGGCCTAGCTTGGTCTACTCCCATGGTGGGAAATAACCAGCTCCTGGATACTCCGGAGCAGACTGTGGATGTGAGACAGCCCGAGACCGACGCCCAGAAGATTCCCCCTTTTTATTTCTGTTTACGTCGTGTGATTAGTTTTATTTGTTGCATCGTCATGTAGTTTGCATCATGGCATCTTGCATCATATGTTGCGTGTTGTGATCTGGGTTGTGAGTGCTCTCGGTGTCTTTGGTGCAATAGGTCGCCGCCCTCCCTCCTCTTTTAGTTGTTTTGTGGCTGCGTTCAAGTTTTCGTTTTATCCCCTTTTAAAAAATAGGTTTGTCTTCTTTTAAAAAACCCTTTTATTAAATGTGGGGGTAACCCTTGGGTTTTATTTTATTTCTCCTTTTGTTGTATTTTAAAGCCGTCTCATTTTCTTTTCTCTTTTAAAGGGCTTTTATTTTATTCTTTAATAAAAGAGGTTTTATTTTATTCTTCAAAAGGGTTTTAAATTTTTGATTCTTCAAAAGATTTTATTTTATTCGTGTGAGAAAAATGCCCAAGCTATTTTATAGTTGGGGTATAAATTTTCAAAGAAGCAAAGGCATTATTTTATTTTATTTTATCTTTTTTAAAAGCCTTTATTTGTTTAAAAGTTTCTGATTTAAAAGTTAAAAAAAACAACAACGAGGGGGAGGGAGTTCCCAGGCCCAGGCCAGTCCCAGGCCCAGACCCCCTGCCCTAGCGAGAGGGAACCCTCCTCCCGATTCCCTCACCTCTCCCGTTCCTCCCCTGTCCCCAGACCTCTTCTTTCCCTAGCCCATGCCCTCGCCTCCTCTCGCCGGGGATTCGCCCTGAGCCGCCTCCCATCTCCCTCCTCGATCCCTGCCGCAAGTAGCTGCTCCACCCGCGCGCCGGTGCCGCGTCGCTCGCGTGCTCGCCTCTTCCTCGCCTCCGTAAGTCTCGCGCCCGACATGCTCGCCTGCAGCGCCGTTCCCCATGCCGAGCTCGCCGATGTTGATGCTTGTGCTGCTACTGGTCGCTGCCTTCTGCTGTTGCTTGTGTTGTCGCCGCTGTAGCTCCTTGTTGCTGCTAGTTGTAGCTAGCCTGGCCGTTGCATTCTTGTTTCTTGTTGCTGTTGCCGCTGTGGCATGCTGTTGCTGGTGGCTATAGACTAGTTGCCTTGCTAGCTGATGCTTGCTAGGCTGGTTGGAGATGCTTTGTGTTGCATGGCTGTTGCCTACAGATTGCTGTTGCTGTGCCATGCTTCTAGCTTGCTCTTGCTGCTTGGCAGGCTTGCTATTGCGTAGATCATGCTCCTGTCGCCGGTGCTTGCGTTTAGCTAGATGCATGCCGTAGCTTGCTGTTGCTGCTAGCGTAGTCTGAGTCAGATTCTAGTGCTGTTGCTGGTGATGCTTAGCTGCTATTGCTTGCTTGTGTGTTGCCCGTTGCCCATTGTCTTCTTTCGTCGTGCCTCGACACATGGGAACCCGAGATACGGGATCACCCCATTCTTTATTTAACGTTCCCGCACACGCTTCCTGTATGTTGGCATGATATCTCGACGAGTATCGGGATAGGTACGCTGTTGTGGCATCGTTTACGTCTTGCCGACATAGTTCCCTTTTCGCTCGCCGTGGCGACACATGTTTCCTTCTCTTCTTGCCCGTGATGTTTGAACTTGCGTGCATGACGCATTCATGGCATAATTGTCTTGTGTTGCATGTCTCTTATAACGTAGCTCCGATCTATGTCTCGCGTGTTACCCTACTAGGATGCCACATAGAACCGTCGCTTGACCCCTTGCCATGTTAAAAACATTTAACCTTGCCGGTAAATTAACGGGAGTGAACTAATAATTAAACGTGGAGTTTCGTTCGAGCTTCACTTAATGTGTAGTGTTTGCGTGAGGTGAATTGCCATGCCATCCCTTGCATCAATGAACTGATCATCCATCATAGTAGGTTATGCATCATGTTGTGCACCGTGTGGTGAATATCTGTGTTGATGTTTGATTCCGGTTTGCTCCGTCTCGATAGAGTTCCGCAAGCGAGTCGGAATGTGAGGACCCGTTTGACTACGTTGGTTCGCCGACCTCTCGGAGTTGTTCTTCTTCCAAGCGAGATCTCAGGAAAGATGACCATTTCCCTAGATACCATTACTATCATTGCCATGCTAGTTATTTCGATGCTATCGATTATGTCTCGTTGCCTACCACATGTTAAATATCAGCCTCTCAACAATGCCATCATAACCTTCAACCTGTTCAACCTAGCAAACCACTGATTGGCTATGTTACCGCTTACTTAACCCTGTTGTTAGCGTTGCTAGTTGCAGGTGCAGTTGCTTACATGGGTTCCTTGTTTTATCACCCTATTAAATGCTATTTGATTTAATGCACCTATATACTTGGTAAAAGGTGGAAGGCTCGGCATTTTTCTAGCCTGGTGTTTTGTTCAACCTTTGCCCCCTTAGTTTCGGCGACCGGTGTTATGTTCCATAAACGAGCGCTCCTAACACGATCGGGGTTGTTATGGGGACCCCCTTGATAATTCGTTTTAGATTAAAGCTGGTCTGGCAAGGCCCAACAGTGGTACTACATTTGCCCAACATAATAATTTGTTAATACTAAAAGCATAGGGCGTCATGAACCCGAGGAGTAATTTCACATAATACAGGGAGGGCCAGTGCTGATGGTGCTGGTCCAAAACAGAGCACTGTGCGGGGCCACCGCGAGGAAACTCGAGGTTTGGCACTCGTACATGTCGCTTATCCGTCGTGTCCTGAGAACGAGATACGCGGCTCCTATCGGGATCGTCGACACGCCGGGCGGCCTTGCTAGATTAGTTTTACCTTTGACGAGATATCTTGTGCATCGGGATTCCGGTGATGCTTTGGGTAATCTCAGAGTTGAGGTTTTCCACTAGGGAATCCGATGAGATCGCGAGCTTCGTGATTGAGGATTTCTATGCGGCTTGTGGTAATTTGTGATGGATTAGTTGGAGCACCCCTGCAGGGTTAAATATTTTCGGAAAGCCGTGCCCGCGGTTATGTGGCAACGTGGAAGCTTTGTTTAACACTGGTTCTAGATAACTTGAAGTTAACTTAATTAAAATATGCCAACTGTGTGCGTAACCGTGACTGTCTCAGTCGTGAGTTCCTTCTCCGATCGAGGACACGGTGGGGTTATGTCTGACGTAGGTAGGTGTTCAGGATCATTCATTTGATCATCAGTAGTTCACGTCCACTATGCGTAGATCTTCCCCCTCTTGTTTCTTGTACACGTAAGTTTAGCCACCAAATATATGCTTAGCCGCTGCTGCAACCTCACCACTTAACCATGCCTCACCCATTAAGCTTTGCTAGTCTTGATACCTTTGGAAATGAGATTGTTGAGTCCCCTGTGGCTCACAGATTACTACAACACCAGGTGCAGGTACAGGTAAAGGTTACTTGACGCGAGCGCGTTGATTGTTCATTTGGAGTTGCTTCTTCTTCTTCTTCTTCATCGATCTAGGATGGGTTCCAGGTCGGCAGCCTGGGATAGCAAGGATGGATGTCGTTCTTCTTTTCTCGTTTGTTTTCATCCGTAGTCGGACCCTGTTCTTACTCTTGATGATTATGTAATGTACTGATGTCACTCTGATGTAGCTTGTGGCGAGTGTAAGCCAATTCTATATATATATCTCTTCTTTTCAGTACATGTACTTGTAACGATATCCATTCTTGCGACACGACGAGATGCGCTTCTATCCCTGGCGAGGCCTTCATGCTAAATTGAGGATAAGGTCGCATCTTGGGCGTGACATGTTGGTATCAGAGCAGTACCGACCTAGGAGCCCCCTTGATTGATCGAACTTGGCCGAGTCGAGTCTAGTGAAAAACTGCTTTGAGTCTAGTTATATATCGGAGAGTAGGATTCTTTTTTCTCCCCTTCTATGCTCTGATGAGGAATATGGACGTAATAAGTTATTCTACTCCTCTTCTCACTCAAATGTTTTTAGGATCACGCGGATATTTTTGGAATCTATATGATGCCGATGTGATGGAGTTCTGTCTTGGTGCCTCCTATCTGCTTTAAGTTTCAGGGGAGTTGAGGTCCAAGGGATTCTCGAGCACATCGTTATCATTCAGATATCTTAGTATCTCAGGACGAAGGATGTTCGTAATTGCTTCAATACTAGTAGTGGCGAGATAACCCCGATGTCCCCAGTACTGGTGCAGATTGTTCGAGAGTACTGCCATACTTTGTATCGTTGTGATCATGAGGGTCTGTATTAGATGAAGGTCCGAGATTCTGGTTGTGTGGTGACGGATGTGATACAGGTGACGGGTTAGTATAGGAGTTGTGTAATATTACTCCTTGTATCCATGTACCAGATTGCATGACCAGATATTTCGGGAATTCTTAGGTGGGAATTCAAGTAGTTACTTATAGGACAATCTTCCAACAAGTGCATGATGTTAGGTTGGGGTTCGACATCTAGTGGATTCGTTTGTTCACGGTCGACTTACAGCGGTACATGTTGTGTCTTAAAGAGTCCTTGTAGTTTGCTACGACTCGGGGACACTTCGTATGTCGGGTGCACTGCCTTGCACTTGATGGCTACTGTAAAATCGAGCCCGTGCGATCCTGTCCACGGAAATATCGGACGAAATCTTTCTCATGAGTTTGTTTTGGCTTGTTTCGTAAGCCACACCCTTTGTTTTGTTGAACTATGTTAATTCAAGTTGCTTCGATGTCAATGGTGTTTTCAGATCTTTCCTAATCGGTGTTCTCATATTCTTATGTGAGAATGCAAATCATTTTGCTCAATCAATTGTCTCATCAATTTTGTCAACCGGAGTCGTCATGTTAATTCTTTTCCAACCAGTGTGCTTCTCTGCAACTGAATTCAATCTTCTCCAGTTGTTGCAGATCATTCTCTCATTTTATTCCGGAGTTCATCTCATGTGTCCCAAGTTGTCTTTGTTTTTTCCCACCCTCCCGCCCTTTTTCTCAGTGATTCAATTTTTATCCAGGAGTTTTCTTTTCTTTGTGCTTCCGCTATCTGTTCTTTTCTCTCTTACCCTGTGTTTCATTGTGAAGATTCTCAGGAGCTTCGTGTTCATCCTTATTCAGTCGTGTTATCTTTTCCGGTGAATTAATTCAGTTGTTCGTGTTCATCATATATTATTCTTCTTTGTGATTCTTTCCCATGTTGGAGATTCTTTTCAGCCTATGTTGTTCATTTATTCCTCTCTTTTCGATATGGAGCGTTGAAGTTATCTCAGTAATTTTTGTTTTTAATCTTTTCAATTATTTCGAGGTGCTCAACCTCATCTAGTTTTCTTTTTACCGGTGCAATATCAATCTTTCTAGCAATCTTTTCTAACTGTGGTTTCTTCGAGTGGGCCCATAACCCATAGGTTCCTTTCCAGGATCTTTCCTGGCTCTTTTAATCTTTTCTCGGAGATCATTAATTCTTTTCAACTATGACGTAAGTATGAATTTCATCAGTCATATTCCTTCTTCAAGATCTATTTGAATTAGTTCTCATATTTGGCTCAACCTTGCATTCTTCTTTATTCTGGAGTGTCTCATTAATTCTTGGTGGTGTTCTCCTCCTCATTCTTAGCTTGCTATCCGAAGGAGTGTTTCTCTCTATCTTGGTTCATTCTTTTGAAGATTCATCATTTCAGCTTTGTGTCATAATCTTAATTGTTGTTAGTCATGAGTAATTCCTTTCTTGCTATCCGGTGCATTTCTGTATTTTCATTCTCGTTCCTCTGAAGGCCATCATGTTAGAAGATTCTTCGTTCTCAGCTTTCAGCTTTCATCCTCAATTCTTCTCAATTGTTGTCTCTTCGTTCGTCTCTCGGGTTTTTCCGGTGCCTTGTTATAGTTTTCTCTCAGGTGGCTCATGATCCCTTCTTTCTCATGTTTTTCCATTCATTGATGGTTGCCTCATTTATTTCAATTCTCACCGGTGTTTCTTGCAACAATTCTTCTAGTTTGTGCTCATATCTCTCCTCAATCTTTTCAGAAGAATAAGTTGGATGCGAGATCCGTTGCTTGTCATCAATTTAATATGGTGAAGGATAAGCATAACATAATTCTTATTCTTGTTTCATCAAACGATTTCAATTCTTCGTCCGGGTGGCTCTCGATAACAATTCTTTTCTCAAGTGTTCCTATCCTTGTTTTCCGGAGTTCCAAGTTCTATCAAGTATCTCTTGTGAGGCTTCATCTAAATATTGGTAAGGTCATAATCTTATTCTTTTCTACCTTCATATCTTTGCATCATTCATTTGTTTACGGAGGTCCTTCATGGTGGTTCATCAAGGTTTCAATTCATTCTCAAGTGTTCTTCAAGATTCTTATTGGAGAACCTCAAGTATCCTTTCTCTTGCATTTCTATGTGCAATTGTCTTCCTTATCCTTTGAGGTGGTATTATAGCATTCTTGTTAGTGTAGGAGCCTCGAAGAGTTTTCCTTTCAAGAATGAGATAATTAAATCCACCAATTCTTTGATCATGAGATATTTCAACCCATGATTTCTTCATTGACCTATATGGTTTGGATTTCACCTAAAGCCTTTCCTATGGATTGTTGCTATCATGGTGCTTGTCATTAATCCAAGTTCTCAATGTATCCTCTTGGTGTAAGAAATTGTTCATATCTTGTTTCTTCCAAACAATCCTTGTTTATGTTAGTGGCTGGTTGTCACTTCATTAGTTTGGAAAGGTTTCCATAAGCCCACTACTATCTTGTTCTTTCGTTGTTGTTTTCCAACAACTCCGTCCAATTCTTCTTGTAAGGATGCTTGCCAAGTTCATTGGAGTTGATAGTTGTCATTCTTTTCTTCCGTATGAGCTAGTTCATATTCTCTTGTTCCGGAGGCATTGTGATGTTGCTCTTTTGGGTCTATTATGTTGTTCTATCAAGTTCATGGTGTTCCCTTGTTCTATTTACTTGTTTGTTGTGAATATTTTCTAATTTTCTCTTCTTATCGAATTTTTTGTCCCATTTTCCTACCGAAGTGCTGCCGAAATTTTCCGTGAATTCTTGCTTCTTTCTCATATCATTCCTCATATCTTTGCAACCTTCAAGGATGGTTGGTTTCACTCGTTTGTCAAAGAAGCGACTAAGTTGTTACCTCTTGTTCCTTCTCACCCTCTCCCCCTTCCATTCTTGGATCTCGGGGCGAGATCCTCTTGCAGTGTAGGAGAGTTGTGACAGCCTGAGACCGACGCCCAGAAGATTCCCCCTTTTTATTTCTGTTTCCGTCGTGTGATTAGTTTTATTTGTTACATCGTCATGTAGTTTGCATCATGGCATCTTGCATCATATGTTGCGTGTTGTGATCTGGGTTGTGAGTGCTCTCGGTGTCTTTGGTGCAATAGGTCGCCGCCCTCCCTCCTCTTTTAGTTGTTTTGTGGCTGCGTTCAAGTTTTCGTTTTATCCCCTTTTAAAAATAGGTTTGTCTTCTTTTAAAAAACCCTTTTATTAAATGTGGGGGTAACCCTTGGGTTTTATTTTATTTCTCCTTTTGTTTTATTTTAAAGCCGTCTCATTTTCTTTTCTCTTTTAAAGGGCTTTTATTTTATTCTTTAATAAAAGAGGTTTTATTTTATTCTTCAAAAGGGTTTTAAATTTTTGATTCTTCAAAAGATTTTATTTTATTCGTGTGAGAAAAATGCCCAAGCTATTTTATAGTTGGGGTATAAATTTTCAAAGGAGCAAAGGTATTTATTTTATTTTATTTTATCTTTGTGAAAAGCCTTTATTTGTTTAAAAGTTTATTATTAAAAAGTTAAAAAAAACAACAACGAGGGGGAGGGAGTTCCCAGGCCCAGGACAGCCCCAGGCCCAGACCCCCTGCCCTAGCGAGAGGGAACCCTCCTCCCGATTCCCTCTCCTCTCCCGTTCCTCCCCTGCGCCGTTTCCTCCCTTTGTCCCGATACCTATTATCTCCCTAGCCCATGCCCTCGCCTCCTCTCGCCGGGAATTCGCCCTGAGCCTTCTCCCATCTCCCTCCTCGATCCCTGCCCCAAGTAGCTGCTCCACCCGCGCGCCGGTGCCGCGTCGCTCGCGTGCTCGCCTCTTCCTCGCCTCCGTCAGTCTCGCGCCCGACGTGCTCGCCTGCAGCGCCGTTCCCCATGCCGAGCTCGCCGATGTTGATGCTTGTGCTGCTGCTGGTCGCTGCCTGCTGCTGTTGCTTGTGTTGTCGCCGCTGTAGCTCGTTGTTGCTGCTAGTTGTAGCCAGCCTGGCCGTTGCATGCTTGTTGCTTGTTGCTATTGCCGCTATGGCATGCTGTTGCTAGTTACTGTAGACTAGTTGCCTTGCTAGCTGATGCTTGCTAGGCTGCTTGGAGATGCTTTGTGTAGCGTGGCTGTTGCCTACAGATTGCCGTTGTTGTGCCATGCTTCTAGGTTGCTCTTGCTGCTTAGCAGGCTTGCTGTTGCGTAGATCATGTTCCTGCCGCCGGTGCTTGCCGTTTAGCTAGATGCATGCCGTAGCTTGCTGTTGGTGCTAGCGTAGTCTGAGTGAGATGCTAGTGCTGTTGCTGGCGATGCTTAGTTGCTGTTGCTTGCTTGCGTGTTGCCCGTTGCCCGTTGTCTTCTTTCGTCGTGCCTCGACACATGGGAACCAGAGATACGGGATCACCCCATCCTTTATTTAACGTTCCCGCACACGCTTCCTTTACGTTGGCACGATATCTCGACGAGTATCGGGATAGGTACGTTGCCGTGGCATCATTTCCGTCTTGCCGACATAGTTCCCTTTTCGCTCGCCGTGGCGACACATGTTTCCTTCTCTTCTTGCCCCTGATGTTTGAACTCGCATGCATGACGCATTCATGGCATAATTGTCTTGTGTTGCATGTCTCTTGTAAAGTAGCTCCAATATATGTCTCGCGTGTTACCCTACTAGGATGCCACGTAGAACCGTCGCTTGACCCCTTGCCATGTGAAAAACATTTAACCTTGCCGGTAAATTAACGGGAGTGAACTAATAATTAAACGTGGAGTTTCGTCGATATGCAACCCGTTGCATATCGAGCTTCACTTAATGTGTAGTGTTTGCGTGAGGTGAATTGCCATGCCATCCCTTGCATCGATGAACTGATCATGCATCATAGTAGGTTATGCATCATGTTGTGCATCGTGTGGTGAATATCTGTGTTGATGTTTGATTCCGGTTTGCTCCGTCTCGATAGAGTTCCGCAAGCGAGTCGGAATGTGAGGACCCGTTCGACTATGTTGGTTCGCCGACTTCTCGGAGTTGTTCTTCTTCCAAGCGGAATCTCAGGAAAGATGACCATCTCCCTAGATACCATTACTATCATTGCCATGCTAGTTATTTCGATGCTACCGATTATGTCTCGTTGCCTACCACATGTTAAATATCAGCCTCTCAACAATGCCATGATAACCTTCAACCTGTTCAACCTAGCAAACCACTGATTGGCTATGTTACCGCTTGCTTAACCCTGTTGTTAGCGTTGCTAGTTGCAGGTGCAGTTGCTTCCATGGGTTCCTTGTTTTATCACCCTATTAAATGCTATTTAATTTAATGCACCTATATACTTGGTAAAAGGTGGAAGGCTCGGCCTTTTTCTAGCCTGGTGTTTTGTTCCACCTTTGCCCCCTTAGTTTCGGCTCCCGGTGTTATGTTCCATAAACGAGCGCTCCTAACACGATCGGGGTTGTTATGGGGACCCCCTTGATAATTCGTTTTAGATTAAAGCTGGTCTGGCAAGGCCCAACATTGGTACTACATTTTCCCAACATAATAATTTGTTAATACTAAAAGCATAGGGCGTCATGAACCAGAGGAGTAAGGTCACATAATACAGGGAGGGCCAGTGCTAAATGGTGCCGGTCCAAAATAGAGCACTGTGCGGGGCCACCGCGAGGAAACTCGAGGTTTGGCACTCGTACGCGTCGCTTATCCGTCGTGTCCTGAGAACGAGATACGCGGCTCCTATCAGGATCGTCGACACGTCGGGCGGCCTTGCTGGATTATTTTTACCTTTGACGAGATATCTTGTGCATCGGGATTCCGGTGATGCTTTGGGTAATCTCAGAGTTGAGGTTTTCCACTAGGGAATCCGACGAGATCGCGAGCTTCGTGATTGAGGATTTCTATGCGGCTTGTGGTAATTTGTGATGGACTAGTTGGAGCACCCCTGCAGGGTTAAATCTTTTCGGAAAGCCGTGCCCGCGGTTATGTGGCAACGTGGAAGCTTTGTTTAACACTGGTTCTAGATAACTTGAAGTTAACTTAATTAAAATATGCCAACTATGTGCGTAACCGTGACTGTCTCTATCGTGAGTTCCTTCTCCGATCGAGGAGACGGTGGGGTTATGTCTGACGTAGGTAGGTGCTCAGGATCATTCATTTGATCATCAGTAGTTCACGTCCGCTATGCGTAGATCTTCCCCCTCTTGTTTCCTGTACACGTAAGTTTAGCCACCAAATATATGCTTAGCCGCTGCTGCAACCTCACCACTTAACCATGCCTCACCCATTAAGGTTTGCTTGTCTTGATACCTTTGGAAATGAGATTGCTGAGTCCCCTGTGGCTCACGGATTACTACAACACCAGTTGCAGGTACATGTAAAGGTTACTTGACGCGAGCGTGTTGATTGTTCATTTGGAGTTGTTTCTTCTTCTTCTTATTCATCGATCTAGGATGGGTTCCAGGTCGGCAACCTGGGATAGCAAGGATGGACGTCGTTCTTCTTTTCTTGTTTATTTTCGTCTGTAGTCGGACCCTGCTCTTACTCTTGATGATTATGTAATGTACTGATGTGAATCTGATGTAGCTTGTGGCGAGTGTAAGCCAATTCTATATATATATATCTCTTCTTTTCAGTACATGTACTCGTAACGATATCCATTCTTGCGACACGACGAGATGCGCTTCTATCCCTGGCGAGGCCTTCATGCCAAATTGAGGATAGGGTCGCATCTTGGGCGTGACAGGGTGCCACTGCTGTGTGAGCTCCTCTGGCTCCCACTGATAAACTAGTGTCTGGTACTGGACTGGCGGCTCGGGCACGGGCACGTGTGGTTGGGCCAGGCCCCAATATGCGTAGATGTCCGAGGGAATAATAGTGTACCTGCGTGCATGAAGATCGAACAAAGAAGGAACAGGCAAAGTAATATTCTCTCGAGTACCCTGACTAAATACCAGGTTATAAATCATCCGTCTACTAGCATCTCTATCCAAAAAATCATGGCGAACCATGCTGTCATAATCGAGATATTTCTCAGGGAGAAGCATCTCTCCTTCCTCTCCCAGCCTAATGGGTATCTCAAAGTGTCTGGCAAGACGGGTAGCGTAGATACCTCCATAGAGAACACCCTTGGAACGGTTGATGTTCAACCGTTGGGCCACTATAGCACCTAGGCTGTTAGTCTTATCATTATAAAGGCCTTCACGCAAAACCGCAAGGTCTGGAGAACTAAGTGATCCAGCCTCCCCACGGCCAATCAAACATTTTCCCACAAATAGTGAGAAGTACCGAAGCATAGGAAAATGTATGCTAGCAATTCTAGCGCGAGACACTCCTCTCTCCTCTCCAACAGCAATAGAACCAATGAAATCCTCCAAGTCCCGTGGACGAGGGTCACGGATATCCCCCAAATAAGGTAATTTGCATACATTGCAAAAATCCTGCAGCGTCATGCACTCGGGGACATCGTATATCATGAACTCAACCATGGGAGGATTCTTCCTCGGATAAAAGTTGAAGCTTTGAACGAAAATGTTGGTGAGGAGGAGGTATTGTGAACACTTATCTGCAATGAACACAGTAAGACCCGCGTTCTCCACCAAGTAAGAAAAGTCTTCATAAAGTCCGTCGGCGCGGAAAAATTCATCACTTGGCCACTCGCACGCTCGAACTTCTGTGACTCGAGGAACTATGTACTTGGGGTGGTTCTTCTTGTCCTCCTTGGGGTTACGACTTGAAGAGCCTCTCAAGAACCTCTTCATCTTTTCCTTTTTCTAGCTCTGAAAAATTCGGAAATTTTTAGAAACTTCGAAAGAAAAGTGAATAAAGATTAACCCAACTTGTAGCAACTACACCTACTAGTGCCTAGAGACCGTATCACGCGCTAAAACTATTTGGGACCAGCTAAAATCAACATTTCTAGCTCAAGAACAGGGTCACCAAGGTAGCAAGAATACGCGAAGGATAAAGTACTAGAGCAAAAACTAATTGGACCAATGGAGGAGTCACTTACCAATGAGTAATTTCCCAAAACGGTTCAGAGAATGGTGCTGTGAGCAAGGAGATCGAAAATCACAGCCAAATGAGCAAGAACACGGGTTTGGGCTGCGAAACAATTCTTTGTGGAGGTGGAAGAAAAGGCTGGGAGCTGGAATGAGTGGAGGGGGTCCCTGTGGGCCCCACAAGCTTGCACTCCGCCACCAGGGGGTGGTGGCAGTGGCAGGGCTTGTGGCCCACTAGTCTGGCCCCGAGGCCAACTCTCAGGCCCAGTAATTTTCAAAAATTCCAGAAAAAATCATACTAGATTTTAAGGACCATCGGAGAACTTTTATTTTCGAGGTATTTTTCTCCGGGACGCTAAAACAGAAAACACGAAAAGCTAAACTAATTCTATCATTTTTTTTCTAAGCAAAAGAAAATGAAAGCTTAAAACAGAGGTATGTGACTCTTTGATTCATCCGTTTCATGGTCATCGAAAGAAATCCGTCAATGGGGTTGATCAAGTCCTCATGACAAAACCTTCTCGAATATCTAGAGAGAACGGAGAATTTTCTGATAGCCACTAAGTCACCTCAACGGGGATATGTATCTCCCCAACAAGCAAGTCATACTTCATCTTGACACGAGGAATAGGGCATTCAAAGCTCCCAATAAGAATCGATGAAGTCTTTTCGATAGCATTGATGCAATGTACTTGATATCGTTTCTTTGGAAAGTGCACTGTCTGCTCATTACGGTTGACATGGAAAGTGACATTGCCTTTGTTCCAATCTATAACAGCCCCTGCCGTGTTTAAAAAGGGTCTTCCGAGGATGACAGCCATGGCATCATCCTCGGGAATATCCAAGATAACAAAGTTTGTTAAGATAGTGGTATTAGCAACCACAACACGCACATCCTCGCAAATGTCGATAGGGAAAGCAGTTGATTTGTCGGCCATCTACAGAGAAATTTTGGTGGGTGTCAACTTATCCAATTCAAGTCTACGATAAAGAGAGAGCGACATAACACTAACACCGGCTCCAAGGTCACATAAGGCAGTTCTTACATAGTTTCCTTTAATAGAACAAGGTATAGTGGGCACTCCGGGATCACCAATTTTCTTAGGAGTTACACCTTTGAAAGTGTAGTTGGCAAGCATGGTGGAGATCTCAAGATCTGGTATCTTCCGTTTATTAGTCACGATATCTTTCATGTACTTGGCATACAGAGACATTTTGAGCATATCAGTTAACCGCATCTGCAGAAAAATGGGTCTTATCATCTCAACGAATTGCTCAAAATCCTCATCATCCTTTCTCTTGGATGGCTTAGGAGGAAAGGGCATAGGTCTCTGAACCCATGGCTCCCTTTCTTTACCATGCTTCCTAGCAGTGAAGTCATTCTTGTCGAATTTCTTAGGTTGTGGATTATCAGGATTAACCGTAGGTTCAATCTCCACATCCTCATCATTGCTAGGTTGAGCATTATTATGAACATCACTGTCCATATTGTCACCAGGTTCTGTTGGAATTATGCCCTAGAGGCAATAATAAATATAGTTATTATTATAATTCCTGTATCAAGATAATCGTTTATTATCCGTGCTATAATTGTATTGAATGAAGACTTATATACATGTGTGGATACATAGACAAAACACTGTCCCTAGCAAGCCTCTAGTTGGCTAGCCAGTTGATCAAAGATAGTCAGGGTCTTCTGACTATGTACAAGGTGTTGTTGCTTGATAACTGGATCACGTCATTAGGAGAATCACGTGATGGAATAGACCCAAACTAATAGACGTAGCATGTTGATCGTGTCATTTTGTTGCTACTGTTTTCTGCGTGTCAAGTATTTGTTCCTATGACCATGAGATCATATGACTCACTGACTCCGGAGGAATGCTTTGTGTGTATCAAACATCGCAACGTAACTGGGTGACTATAAAGATGCTCTACAGGTATCTCCAAAGGTGTTCGTTGAGTTAGTATGGATCGAGACTGGGATTTGTCACTCCGTGTGACGGAGAGGTATCTTGGGGCCCACTCGGTAATACAACATCACACACAAGCCTTGAAAGCAATGTAACTTAGTGTAAGTTGCGGGATCTTGTATAATGGAACGAGTAAAGAGACTTGCCGGTAAACGAGATTGAAATAGGTATACGGATACTGACGATCGAATCTCGGGCAAGTAACATACCGAAGGACAAAGGGAATGACATACGGGATTATATGAATCCCTGGCACTGAGGTTCAAACGATAAGATCTTCGTAGAATATGTGGGATCCAATATGGGCATCCAGGTCCTGCAATTGGATATTGACCGAGGAGTCACTCGGGTCATGCCTACATAGTTCTCCAACCCGCAGGGTGTGCACACTTAAGGTTCGACGTTGTTTTATGCGTATTTGAGTTATATGGTTGGTTACCAAATGTTGTTCGGAGTCTCGATCACGGACGTCACGAGGGTTTCCGGAATGGTCCGGAAATGAAGATTGATATATAGGATGACCTCATTTGATTACCGGAAGGTTTTCGGAGTTAACGGGAATGTACCGGGAATGACGAATGGGTTCCGGGTGTTCACCAGGGGGGGGCAGCCCTAATTGCTCCATATATATAGGAGGTGGGAAAGGAGAGAAGGACTCCACCTTCCAATCCTAGTTGGACTAGGATTGGAGGAGGACTCCTCCTCCCTTGGTGGCGCAGACCTTGGGGCTCCTTGAGCCTCAAGGCAAGCTTCCCCTCCCTCCTCCCATATATATGGAGCAATTAGGGCTGATTTGAGACAACTTTTCAAGGTAGCCCGACCACATACCTCCACGGTTTTACCTCTAGATCGCGTTTCTGCGGAGCTCGGGCGGAGCCCTGCTGAGATTAGATCACCACCAACCTCCGGAGCGCCGTCACGCTGCTGGAGAACTCATCTACCTCTCCGTCTCTCTTGCTGGATCAAGAAGGCCGAGATCATCATCGAGCTGCACGTGTGCTGAACGCGGAGGTGCCGTCCGTTCGGCACTAGATCGTGGGACGGATCGCGGGACGGTTCGTGGGACAGTTCGCGGGGCGGATCGAGGGACGTGAGGACGTTCCACTACATCAACCGCGTTCACTAACGCTTCTGTTGTGTGATCTACAAGGGTACGTAGATCGGAAATCCCCGCTCGTAGATGGACATCACCATGATAGGTCTTCGTGCGCGTAGGAAATTTTTTGTTTCCCATGCGACGTTCCCCAACAGTGGCATCATGAGCTAGGTTCATGCGTAGATGTAATATCGAGTAGAACACAAAAGTTTTTGTGGGCGGTGATGTGCGTCTTGCTGCCCTCCTTAGTCTTTTCTTGATTCCGCGGTATTGTTGGATTGAAGCGGCTGGGACCGACATTACTCGTACGCTTACGAGAGACTGGTTTCATCGCTACGAGTAACTCCGTTGCTCAAAGATGACTGGCAAGTGTCGGTTTCTCCAACTTTAGTTGAATCGGATTTGACCGAGGAGGTCCTTAGATAAGGTTAAATAGCAATTCATATATCTACGTTGTGGTGCTTGCGTAAGTAAGATGCGATCCCACTAGATACCCATGGTCACCACGTAAAACATGCAACAACAAATTAGAGGACGTCTAACTTGTTTTTGCAGGGTATGCTTGTGATGTGATATGGCCAATGATGTGATGTGATATATTGGATGTATGAGATGATCATGTTGTAATAGATAAATATCGACTTGCACATCGATGGTACGGCAACCGGCAGGAGCCATAGGGTTGTCTTTAAACTAACGTTTGTGCTTGCACATGCGTTTACTATTTTGCTAGGATGTAGCTTTAGTAGTAATAGCATGAGTAGCACGACAACCCCGATGGCGACACGTTGATGGAGATCATGGTGTGGCGCCGGTGACAAGATGTAACATCCCAAATTTTGGAATGTTAAAATAATTATTAGTTTGATTGTTTGTTTGATTGAGTGATTGAAACTTGTGGAAATTAGAAACTTTTCAAAACTTTTGAATGAGAGGGAATAAAATGACTTTCCCCTTCTCTGGTGAATTCAAATTCAATCTTTTAAAAGCAAAGAGAGAAGATGACATGACTTCTTCAACTATAAAGAATTTGAACGGAGATATTTGCATTTGAATTCTTTTGCATTTCTATTTGTTTTCTTCATGCAAGAAATGTCGGGGAATAAAATTCTTGCAAGCAAGAAAAGAGAGGAGGAATATGACCCTCCAAAACCAGGGGCACTTTTGAAATATTTTGAGCCAAGAAAGCCAAAGTTTTATTGTGAAAATAATTGCCAAAAACAAATAAAGCATTTAGGGGAATTTTCTGAAAAAACATTTTTTTAAGTTTTTATTTTAGCCTTGGAAAAATGTTAATCGAGTAGAGGATATTTTTCTGAAATTTTTGGTATATAATACCCTCTATTAATTATTTTATTTTATTTTCTTTTTATTCCTTTTAGTTTCTGTTTTATTAAAAATCTAAAATCGGGAACTATATCTTTTTTATTAGGAAAGCGCCTCGGGCGCTTTATAGCCGAATCGACCCATGCCTTTTAGCCCGGGACCGAATCCCTTAGGATCCGGCTGACCGAGCCTGCCGCGACCCCCTCTCTCTCTATGCCAGTGGGTCCCGCGCCCGCTCCTGCACCCTGCCGGTGACCCCCTTCCTTTCCTCTCTCTCCTTTCCATTCCTCTCTCCACCCCGAGCCACCATGGCCGAAACTTCCTTGCCTCCCCCTATTCCCTTCCCTATGGCGCCACCCACCCTCCTCCTATAAGACCCGACCGCCCCGAGCCGTCCTCGCCCGTTCCCCACCCTCGCCGCCGCCCTGCCCCACCCTCGCCGCCTGCCCGAGACCTCGCCGGAGCCGAAACACCCCGGCGCCCCGCAGCCCACCCCAGCCCCGCTTCGCCTCGCCGCAGCCACCACCTGACGCGGGAGCACCACCGCAACCCATTACCCACCCCAGCTCGAGCCCCTCGCCACCCCCTCGCCGCCTGCCCGAGCCCTCGCCGGAGCCGAGCTCCACCCAAAGCTCCTCGAGCCACGTAGCTCACCCCGGCGCCTCCCTTGCCCCTCCGACGCCACCACCCGACGGAGGAGGACCGCCGCCGTCTCCCCGACCCCTCGGACCTCGCCGGAGACCACCGGAGCCGCCACCCGTCAACCGCGCCGCCTCGGCTTCGCCGGCGACCTCGCCGGAGTATCCACCACCCCTGTAAGCTCCCCCCTATTTTTATCCGTTAGATCTTAGTCAACGGTGTAGATTAGAGTAGGATAACCTTTCGGTTTTTAACCAAAAACCGCCGGTTTTTATTCACTCAACTTTTAGCCAGAGAACTTTTTCTTATACTTCGGCCATTCGCTGGTTAGCCTACGCAGCGCACACCCCCTAGCCAACCAGAGATCGCCACGTGGCCCGTTCACTAGTTAGCTTTTATTCATTTTTTCTCTGTTTAGTTCCAAAAACAGAAAAGTTCCAATCTTGTTTAGCCCATAGCTTTTGATCCGTAAGTCCAATAGAGTTGATTCGTTTTCCAGTAGCTCACAAATTTCCTGTAGTTTTTAAAAACATATAATTTTTCTATGTTTGAAATTTTCAAATTTGAATTAGATCAGATTTAGTTTAAACCTTATTTTGCTTATTCCAGGAGTTTAAGAACAGATTTTAATTTGATTCTTTTTGCTACTGATCACTAGTGATCTTATTTATCAGTGGTAAAAATGTCAGATTCATTTGAGAATTTTAGCTCACTGTTTCTTGTGAAACAATTTCTGTTTCACCTCTTTTAGGATTGCGGCTAATTCCTTTTCTAGAATTGTTTTTAAAATATTTTCATTATTATTTCAGAAAGATTATTGTTTTGTTTATGTTAGTAAACAGTAGTTTTGCAACAATTTTTGATTTTATTTTTATTTGTTCTCATGAAATCAATTCTAGTTCCTTAGTAACTTGCAATTGGTTTCTCCACTGTTTCAAATCCCGTTTGGAAATACTTTCAAATAGTTTTGTGAAAAATACTCTATTTTATCTTAGTTAAACTTATATCTTAGTTCCTTGTTATTATTTTCTGTTAGAAAAAAAAACTATTTAGTGTTTGACGTAGTAGAAGACTCCCTAGGCTTATTTGAAGTTTCTTTCGGTTTCCTATTCGCTCTCTCTTTTGTTTTGATTGCTAGAATGATTGCTAGTATGAGTGCTTATGTGAATGATATGTTTGTTATATAGATTTCATCGGAGAGTGATGAGTAGTCTATCAAGTTATTTCTCGAGAAATTCTTCTTCGTCAACATTACCAGGCAAGTCACTTTGATCATACTATCACCTATGTTTTATGCATCGTAGTTCTACCATCATATGCCCAAATTTGCATGCTGCTCAGGTACTTGGAAATTTTAGTATATTTTGCAGTATCATGTGGTAGGCACACAACAACCCCGATACTTGGCCCGGGACGACAAATTTCATATTGCTATGCTTGAGTAGACGGGATTCCGGTTGAGTGCATAACACGAGTGATGCGAGGTTGATTAAATAATCAAGACCGGTTAAGACAAGATTTGCAAGACCTCGGACGCAATGCAACTCTGGGTGAAGGACGGTTGATCGGCTCCCTGGAGAACCCAGCGGATGACCCGGGATGCTGGGGATGGCCATGACATCCTGCGGAAAGCTTCACCCAGGCTCAAAGAGACGGACAAATATTTTCAAGACCCAAGGCTTACCTGCACAGCCACAAGTCATTATGGGCTCTGAATTGGTTGGACAACGCGGCGACTCTGGACAGGCGGTGCTAGCAGATGTAGAAGAATGGTAGGAATGGATGGGCACCGACAGGGATTCAGAGGGACCCGTTGAAAGACCATGTTTTGATCATCCGGTCTTCAAACACCCTGAAGTGCGAGGACATACACGGAGGCGATCAAATCTTGTGGGGAACGTGTGCAAAACTCTGCAGAGTACTCAAACCTAATCGATTAGCCGTGTCCACGGTCATGGACAACTTGAGCCAAAGGAACTGAAGTTATCTGGATTTCTCAACACCATTAAATATATTTGATGAGGGTAACTATTGACAACTCGGGTACGAGAACTGGTTGGCGGAACCATCTCGTTAACAACCAACAATGTAGTAACATTTTGCTTTTAGCCCTCTCTTGTTGTAGGAGAAAAATTTGCTTTACGCTAAAACTTATAACCCCACCTGCCATATATGCATATAGTATAGATGACATTTTACCCCTCTCTTATGTGACTTGCCGGCATATTCAATATGCTGACCTACACGGCTGCAACGTCTTATGTTGCAGATATTTTTCTTCGACGAGTAAGAGTACGATTCAGGGTTACGGTCTACACCCAACTTGCCGTTGGTGTTTATTGGGACTCCACTCCCTTGACCGCTTCCGCTGAGATATTTAAGGTATATATCAGTTTTTACGCTATTTTACATGTGATTGCACTTTGATATATACATTGATGTACTGTGTGTGCCAGCATACTGATCCAGGGATGGCACAGAAACACAGAGGCTTGACTCGTCTTGAGTCGGGTCTCTACACAAGAAGATCGTGCCGGTGCTTTGGTGATGGAGATCAAGGAGCACGTGATGATGGCCATATCATGTCACTTACGAATTGCATGTGATGTTAATCGTTTTATGCACCTTATTTTGCTTAGAACAATGGTAGCATTATGAGGTGATCTCTCACTAAAATTTCAAGATGAAATTGTGTTCTCCCCGACTGTGCACCGTTGCTAGAGTTCGTCGTTTCGAGACACCACGTGATGATCGGGTGTGATAGACTCAACGTTCACATACAATGGGTGCAAAACAGTTGCACACGCAGAACACTCGGGTTAAGCTTGACGAGCCTAGCATATGCAGACATGGCCTCGGAACACATGAGACCGAAAGGTCGATCATGAATCATATAGTTGATATGATTAGCATAGGGATGCTTACCACTGAAACTATACTCAACTCACGTGATGATCGGACTTGGGCTAGTGTAAGTGGGTCATGAACCACTCAAATGACTAGAGAGATGTACTTTTTGAGTGGGAGTTTAGCAAGTAATTTGATTAAGTTAAACTCTAATTATCTTGAACATAGTCTAAGTCCACTTTGAATATATTTGTGTTGTAGATCATGGCTCACGCGACAGTCACCCTGAATTTTAATATGTTCCTAGAGAAAGCTAAGTTGAAAGATGATGGAAGAAACTTTGTAGACTGGGCTCGTAATCTTAAGTTGATCCTACAAGCTGGGAAGAAGGATTATGTCCTTGATGCTGCGCTAGGAGATGAACCACCCGCTACAGCTGACCAAGATGTTAAGAACGCTTGGTTAACACGTAAGGAGGACTACTCAGTAGTTCAATGTGTAGTCTTGTCCGGGACTTCAACGTCTCTTTGAGCGTCATGGAGCATATGAGATGTTCCAGGAGTTGAAGTTTATCTTTCAGAAGAACGCCCGGATCGAGAGGTATGCGACCTCCGATAAATTCTATGCTTGCAAGATGGAGGAGAATTCGTGTGTCAGTGAACATGTGCTCAAAATGTCTGGGTACTCAAACCGTGTAGCTGAGCTGGGGATTGAACTCCCGCAAGAGGCTATCACTGACAGAATTCTTCAATCACTGCCGCCAAGCTATAAGGGCTTTGTGTTGAACTACAACATGCAAGGGATAACAAGTCACCCGGCGAGTTGTTTGCGATGCTGAAAGTCGCAGAGTCTGAACTCCATAAAGAGCATCAAGTGTTGATGGTGAATAAGACCACTAGTTTCAAGAGAAACGGCAAAGGCAAGAAGGGTAATTCAAAGAAGAGCGGCAAGCCTGTTGCCAATCCGATGAAGAAACCCAAAGCTGGACCTAAGGCTCAAACAGAGTGCTACTATTGCAAGGGTATGGGTCACTGGAAGCGCAACTGCCCCAAGTATCTGGCTGATAAGAAGGCGGCCAAAGAAAAATTAGGTATATTTGATATACATGTTATTGATGTGTACTTAACCAGCTCTCGTAGTAGTGCGTGAGTATTCGATACTGGTTCTGTTGCTCATATTTGCAACTCGAAACAGGAGCTGCGGAATAGGCGAAGGCTGGCGAAAGATGAAGTGACGATGCACGTAGGAAATGGTTCCAAGGTTGATGCAATCGCCATTGGCACAGTTTCACTTCAGTTACCATCAGGATTAGTTATGAACTTGAATAATTGTTATTTAGTGCCTGCGTTGAGCATGAACATTATATCTGGATTTTGTTTATTGCTTGACAGTTACTCTTTTAAGTTAGAGAATAATGGTTGTTCTATTTCTATGAGTAACATCTTTTATGGTCATGCACCCAATGTGAGAGGATTGTTCATATTGAATCTTGATAGTGATGATACACATATACATAACATTGAGACCAAAAGAGTTAGAGTTAACAATGATAGCGCCATGTTTTTGTGGCACTGCCGCTTAGGTCATATTGGTGTAAAGCGCATGAAGAAACTCCATACCGATGGACTTTTGGAGTCACTTGACTTTGATTCACTTGACACGTGCGAACCATGCCTCATGGGGAAGATGACTAAAACTCCGTTCTCCGGAACAATGGAGCGTGCCAGTGACTTGTTGGAAATCATACATACCGATGTGTGCGGTCCGATGAGCGTGGAGGCACGCGGTGGATATCGTTATTTTCTCACCTTCACTGACGATTTGAGTAGATATGGTTATATCTACTTAATGAAGCACAAGTCTGAAACATTTGAAAAGTTCAAGCAATTTCAGAGTGAAGTTGAAAATCATCATAACAAGAAGATCAAGTTCCTACGGTCTGATCGTGGGGTGAATATCTGAGTTTCGAGTTTGGTGCTAACTTAAGACAATGTGGAATTGTTTCACAGTTGACACCGCCTGGAACACCACAGCGTAATGGTGTGTCCGAATGTCGTAATCGTACTTTATTAGAGATGGTGCGATCTATGATGTCTCTTACCGATTTGCCGTTATCGTTTTGGGGTTATGCATTAGACACCGCTGCATTCACTTTATATAGGGCACCATCAAAATCCGTTGAGACGACACCATACGAGCTGTGGTATGGCAAAAGGCCAAAGTTGTCGTTTCTTAAAGTTTGGGGATGTGATGCTTATGTCAAAAAGCTTCAGCCTGAAAAGCTGGAACCCAAAGCGGAAAAGTGCATCTTCATAGGTTACCCAAAAGAGACAGTTGGGTACACCTTCTATCTCAAATCCAAGGGCAAAGTGTTTGTTGCTAAAAACGGAGCTTTTCTCGAGAAGGATTTTCTCTCGAGAGAATTGAGTGGGAGGAAGATAGAACTTGATGAGGTTGTCGAACCTCTCGTCCCTCTGGATGGTGGCGCGGGGCAAGGGGAAACCCCTGTCATTGCGACGCCGGTTGAGGAGGAAGTTAATCATGATGATCATGAAACTTCGGTTCAAGTTCCTATCGAACCACGCAGGTCGACGAGACCACGTGCTGCTCCAGAGTGGTACGGTAATCCTGTTTTGTCAATCATGTTGTTAGACAACAATGAACCTGCAAATTATGAAGAAGCAATGGTGGGCCCAGATTCCAACAAATGGCTGGAGGCCATGAAGTCCGAGATAGGATCCATGTGTGAGAACAAAGTGTGGACTTTGGAAGTCCTACCTGAGGGCCGCAAGGCTATTCAGAACAAATGGATCTTTAAGAAGAAGACGGACGCTGACGGCAATGTGACCGTTTATAAAGCTCGACTTGTGGCAAAGGGTTTTTCACAAGTTCAAGGAGTTGATTACGATGAGCCATTCTCACCCGTAGTGATGCTTAAGTCCGTCAGAATCATGTTAGCAATAGCTGCATTTTTCGATTATGAAATCTGGCAGATGTATGTCAAAACGGCGTTCCTTAACGGTTTCCTTAAGGAAGAGTTGTATATGATGCAACCCGAAGGTTTTGTCGATCCTAAAAATGCTAACAAGGTGTGCAAGCTCCAGCGATCCATTTATGGACTGGTGCAAGCATCTCGGAGTTGGAACAAATGCTTTGATGAGGTGATCAAAGCATTTGGGTTTATACAAGTGGTTGGAGAATCTTGTATTTACAAGAAAGTGAGTGGGATCTCTGTGGCGTTTCTAATATTATATGTGGATGACATATTGGTGATTGGAAACACGTAGAGTTTTTGGAGAGCATAAAGGATTACTTGAATAAAAGTTTCTCTATGAAGGACCTAGGAGAAGCTGCTTACATTCTAGGCATTAAGATCTACAGGGATAGATTGAAACGCCTGATAGGACTTTCACAAAGCACATACCTTGATAAAGTTTTGAAGAGGTTCAAAATGGAACAGTCCAAGAAAGGGTTCTTGCCAGTTTGACAAGGTACGAGATTGAGTAAGACTCAGTGCCCAGCAACTGATAAAGATAGAGACCATATGAGCACCGTCCCCTATGCTTGAGCCATAGGATCTATCATGTATGCAATGCTGTGCACTAGACCGGACGTTAGCCTCGCCATAAGTATGGCAGACAGGTTCCAGAGTAATCCAGGAGTGGATCACTGGACGGCGGTCAGGAATATCCTGAAGTACCTGAAAAGGACTAAGGAGATGTTTCTCGTGTATGGAGGTGACGATGAGCTCGCCGTAAAGGATTACGTCGATGCAAGCTTTGACACAGATCCGGACGACTCTAAGTCGCAGACCGGATAAGTATTTATTCTTAATGGGGGTGCGGTAAGCTGGTGCAGTTCCAAGCAAAGCGTCTTAGCTGATTCTACAAGTGAAGCGGAATACATGGCTGCCTCGGAGGCGGCTAAGGAGGGTGTCTGGATGAAGCAGTTCATGACGGATCTTGGAGTGGTGCCAAGCGCACTGAATCCAATAACCTTGTTTTGTGACAACACGGGTGCCATTGCCTTAGCAAAGGAACCATGATTTCACAAGAAGACCAGACACATCAAACGACGCTTCAACCTCATCCGCGACTACGTCGAAGGGGAGGACGTAAATATATGCAAAGTGCACACGGATCTGAATGTAGCAGACCCGCTGACTAAACCTCTTCCACGGGCAAAGCATGATCAACACCAGAACTGTATGGGTGTTAGATTTATTACAATGTAATTCGCATGATGATGTGAGGGCTAGATTATTGACTCTAGTGCAAGTGGGAGACTGTTGGAATTATGCCCTAGAGGCAATAACAAATATAGTTATTATTATAATTCCTGTATCAAGATAATCGTTTATTATCCATGCTATAATTGTATTGTATGAAGACTTATATACATGTGTGGATACATAGACAAAACACTGTCCCTAGCAAGCCTCTAGTTGGCTAGCCAGTTGATCAAAGATGGTCAGGGTCTTCTGACTATGTACAAGGTGTTGTTGCTTGATAACTGGATCACGTCATTAGGAGAATCACGTGATGGACTAGACCCAAACTAATAGACGTAGGATGTTGATTGTGTCATTTTGTTGCTACTGTTTTCTGCGTGTCAAGTATTTGTTCCTATGACCATGAGATCATATGACTCACTGACACCGGAGGAATTCTTTGTGTGTATCAAACGTCGCAACGTAACTGGGTGATTATAAAGATGCTCTACAGGTATCTCCGAAGGTGTTCGTTGAGTTAGTATGGATCGAGACTGGGATTTGTCACTCCGTGTGACGGAGAGGTATCTTGGGGCCCACTCGGTAATACAACATCACACACAAGCCTTGCAAGCAATGTCACTTAGTGTAAGTTGCGGGATCTTGTATTATGGAACGAGTAAAGAGACCTGCCGGTAAACGAAATTGAAATACGTATGCGGATACTGACGATCGAATCTCGGGCAAGTAACATACCGAAGGACAAACGGAATGCCATACGGGATTATATGAATCCCTGGCACTGAGGTTCAAACAATAAGATCTTCGTAGAATATGTGGGATACAATATGGGCATCTAGGTCCCGCTATTGGATATTGACCGAGGAGTCACTCGGGTCATGTCTACATAGTTCTTGAACCCGCAGGGTCTGCACACTTAAGGTTCGACGTTATTTTATGCGTATTTGAGTTATATGGTTGGTTACCGAATGTTGTTCGGAGTCCCGGATGAGATCACGGACGTCACGAGGGTTTCCGGAATGGTCTGGAAACAAAGATTGATATATAGGATGACCTCATTTGATTACCGGAAGGTTTTCGGAGTTACCGGGAATGACGAATGGGTTCCGAGTGTTCACCGAGGGGGGGGGGGGCAGCCCACCCCGGGGAAGCCCATAGGCCTTGGGGGTGGCGCACCAGCCTTTGGTCGGCTGGTGGGACAGCCCAAGAAGGCCCTATGCGCCATAGATAGAAAATCAAAGAGAAAAGAAAAAAAAGGAGGTGGGAAAGGAGAGAAGGACTCCACCTTCCAATCCTAGTTGGACTCCTTGAGCCTTCCAATCCTCATCCCTTGGTGGCACAGCCCTTGGGGCTCCTTGAGCCTCAAGGAAAGCCTCCCCTCCCTCCTCCTATATATATGGAGCAATTAGGGCTGATTTCAGACAACTTTTCATGGCAGCCCCACCACATACCTCCACGGTTTTACCTCTAGATCACGTTTCTGCGGAGCTCGGGCGGAGCCCTGCTGAGATTAGATCACCACCAACCTCCGGAGTGCCGTCACGCTGCCGGAGAAATCATCTACCTCTCCGTCTCTCTTGCTGGATCAAGAAGGCCGAGATCATCGTCGAGCTGCACGTGTGCTGAACGTGGAGGTGCCGTCCGTTCGGCACTAGATCGTGGGACGAATCACGGGACGGTTCGCGGGGCGGATCGAGGGATGTGAGGATGTTCCACTACATCAACCGCCTTCACTAACGCTTTTGTTGTGCGATCTACAAGGGTACGTAGATTGGAAATCCCCTCTGGTAGATGGACATCACCATGATAGGTCTTCGTGCGCGTAGGAATTTTTTTTGTTTCCAGTGCGACGTTCCCCAACAGGTTCATGTTCATCACCAGATTGTGTATGTGCATCAGACGCAGAAATATCATTAGGTTCTTTAGGTGTGACAATATTTGGTGAACTGGCATGCAAGCTTCTATCATCCTTCTTCTTCCCCTTAGGATGACTAGGTGTATCAACATTGATTCCTTGAGAATCTTGATCAATTCTCTTAGGATGACCTTCAGGATACAAAGGTTCCTGAGTCATTTTGCCTCCTCTAGTAATGACTCTGACAGAGTTGTCATTTAATTCATTGAGCAAGTCATTCTGAGCTTTAAGTACTTGTTCTACCTGAGTAGTAATCATAGAGGCATGTTTACTCAGAAGCTTCAGATCATTGACATTTCTGTGTACACAAGCACTTAAATGGCTAAGCATACGAGTACTTTGTTCCAAATGTCTGCTATCATAATCATTGAAACTCTGTTGTTTGGCAACAAAGTTGTCAAATTCATCAAAGCATAGGCTAGCAGGTTTGTCAAAAGGAGTATCACTCTCATCAAACCTACGTAGAGAATTCACTTCTACTACCTGTATCGGGTTATCGAGACCATGGATCTCTTCGATAGGTGGTAGATTTTTGACATCTTCAGATCTAATGCCTTTCTCTTGCGTAGATTTCTTGGCTTCTTGCATATCTTCTGGGCTGAGGAATAGAATTCCTCTTTTCTTTGGAGTTGGCTTAGGAGGTGGTTTGGGAATAGTCCAAGCATTATCTTTGATCAGGATGTTATTCAGTAAGGTCTCAGCTTGTTCTACAGTTCGTTCCCTAAAAACAAAACCGGCACAACTATCTAGGTGGTCTCTAGAGGCATCGGTAAGTCCGTTATAGAGGATATCAACTATCTCGTTCTTCTTAAGAGGGTGATCAGGCAAAGGATTATGTAGCTGGACGAGCCTCCCCCAAGCTTGTGGAAGACTCTCTTCTTGGAGTTGAGCAAAGTTGTATATTTCCTGCAAGGCAGCTTGCTTCTTATGGGCAGGGAAATATTTCTAACAGAAGTAATAGACCATATCCTGGGGACTACTCACACATCCAGGAGCAAGAGAGGTGAACCAGGCTTTAGCGTCATCCTTTAGAGAGAAAGGAAACAACTTAAGGATATAATAGTGACGGATCTTCTCCTCTTTAGTGAAAAGGGTGGCTATATCGTGTAGTTTGGCAAGATGGGCTACGACCGTCTCAGACTCATAACCGTGAAAATGATCGGATTCGACTAGAGAGATTATCTCAGGATCGACAGAGAATTCATAATCCTTATCGGTGATAAAGATAGGTGAAGTGGCAAACTTCGGGTCGTAGTTCATCTTAGCTTTCAGAGATTTTTCCTTCCACTTGAGAAGTAATTTGTCAGCGTCATAGGAATCCTTACACGCAAGAAAATCCTCAGCTATCTCACCCTCCATAACGTAACCCTCAGGTATATCAGGCAATTCATATCTAGGAGAGCTAGATCTAGCAGGAGCAAAAGCAGGTTCTATCTCAATAGTATCGGCAGTTTCAGAAGCATCACGAGCATTGGCAGTAACTCTAGCAATATGAGCATCAAGGAACACCCCTACTGGAACATCAGGCAAAGTAGTATCTCTAGCAGTATCAAGCATAACATCATCACGCAAAATAGCATCTCTAGCAGTATCAAGCATATCATCTTGAGCAATATCAGGCAAAGCAGTATCAGGCATAGTATCTCTAGCAGTATCAAGCATAGCATCATCAGGCATAGTATCAAGCATAGCATCTCTAGCAGTAGCATCATAAGCATCATCAAGCACATGCGACATATCAAGATTTATAGCAGGAGGTGACGTCGCAAACTTACTCATAACTGAAGGTGAATCAAGTGCAGAGCTAGATGGCAATTCCTTACATCCCCTCGTAGTTGAGGGCAAGAATTTGGTCTTCGGATCCTTCAGATTCTTCATAGTGATCAGCAGATATAAATCCCAAGTGACTCAGAGAATATAGCAATACCTCCCCGGCAACGGCGCCAACAAAATGCTTGATGTCAGCTGTGCTTCCCCTTGCAACGGCACCAGAAGAATGCTGCTAGCACTCTCCGGCAATCGAAACTAGAAGAACGTTGTTGACGGCCCACCAGCGCGTGGGATCGTAGCAGTTTTCGAGGGTAGAGTATTCAACCCAAACTTGTTGGTAAGCCATACAGGAGGTGAGAGAATACTCTCGAGTATTAGCAGCTGAATTTGTCAGATTCAACCACACCTGAAAGATTAGTATCTGCAAGCAAAGTAGTAACAACAAAGTAGTATGATAACAACGGTGTCAGAAACGATCTGTTGACGGCAGACTATTCCTAACGATTGTATCAATGGCGCCAAGTTGCCTCGTTGACGGAAATTGTCAGTTCCCGTCAATGATCAGCGAACCAAAATTGTAACAGATAGAAGGAGTGTAACGAGCAATAAGAGTGGCAAGGAACATCAGTAGTGACAACATTAGCAAGTAGCAACAGTAGCAAGCGACAGTAGTAGCAACAGTAGCAGCAGAGCAAGACAAGTAACAGCAGTAGCAACAATAGTAACAGCAGCAGAGCAAGACAAGTAACAGCAGGAGCAACCGTAGTAACAACGACATAGCAAAACAAGTAACAACAACAGTAGGACAAACTTGTAGGCAATGGGTCGGTGATTTGTTTGGATGATATTCATCATGAAACAGTTATAACATAGAGAGATATGTGGCTAGCTCCCGTTCGTCATTGTGATGTAGGCATGCATTCCATGTGTCGTCATACGTGCTTAGGGAAAAGAACTTGCATGACATCTATTGTCCATCCCTCCCGTGGCAGCGGGGTCCAAAAGGAAACTACGGGATATTAAGGTTCTCCTTTTAATAAAGAACCGGACCAACGCATTTGCACTTGGTGAACACATGAACTCCTCAAACTATGGTCATCACCGGGAGTGGTTCCGGTTATTGTCACTCCGGCGTTGCCGGATCATAACAGATAGTGGGTAACTACAACTTGCAAGATCGGATCTAAAACACACATACATTGGTGACAACATAATAATTTCAGATCTTAAATGATGGCACTCGGGCCCTAGTGACAAGCATTAAGCATGGCAAAGTAGTAGCAACATCAATCTCAGAACATAGTGGATACTAGGGATCAATCCCCACCAAAACTAACTCGATTACATGATAGATCTCATCCTACTCATCACCGCCCAGCGAGCCTACGGATAGATTACTCACGAACGACGAAGAGCTTCATGGAATTGGAGAGGGAAGAAGGTTGATGATGATGATGGCGACGATTTCCCCTCTCTGGAGCCCAAGATAGACTCCAGATCTGCCCTCCAGATGAAGAACAGGTTGTGGCGGCGCCTCCGTATCGTAAACGCGATGATTTTTTTTCTCGGACGATAGGGAACTTATAGACCTGAGATTGGGGGCGGCGGAGCCGTGTGGGCCCCACAAGCCTGCCCACCGCCAACAGGGGGGTGGCGGAGCCTAGGCTTGCAGCCCACTGGCTCACCCCCTCCGGTGGAACTTGGCGCAGATACTTTTCATATTTTCCAAAAATGATCTCCGTAAATTTTCAGGTCATTCCGAGAACTTTCATTTCTGCACAAAAATAACACCATGGCAATTTTGCTGAAAACAGCGTTAGTCTGGGTTAGTTCCATTCAAATCATGCAAATTAGAGTCCAAAACAAGGGCAAAAGAGTTCGGAAAAGTAGATAAGTTGGAGACGTATCAACTCCCCCAAGCTTAAAGCCTTGCTTGTCCTCAATCAATTCAGTTGACAAACTGAAAGAGACAAAAGAAAAACTTTGGTGAACTCTGTTTGATCTTGTTGTTGCAACTATGTCTAACTCATAACCAGAATTTCAGCAAGATCACAAGCAAACCACATAAGCAAATGACATCTAGGTCTCACGGTAAACTCATATCAATGGCATAATCAACTAGCGAGCAAATAATAATAAGCCTCAAATGTCAACACTTCAATCAAAACAACATGAAGCAGTGCGAACAGATGGTATCTCGCTAGCTCTTTCTGAGACCGCAAAACATAAATGCAGAGCACCATCAAAGACAAAACATTGTAACTAATGGCAAAGAAGATCCAGTCACAGTCATACTCAACACAGTTAAAAGCAAAGCATAAAAATGACAGAGGTGCTCTCTAATTGGTGCTTTTATAAGAGGAGGATGACTCAATAGGAACATAAATAGACAGGCCCTTCGTAGAGGGAAGCATTGATTTCGAGAGGTGCCAGAGCTCAAGCTTTGAAAACAGAGATAATAATTTTGGGTGGCACGCTTTCATTGTCAACGCAATGACTAAGAGTTCTCAACGTCTTCCACGCCACACATGCTATAGGCGGTTCCCAAACAAAAAAGTAAAGTTTTGACTCCCCCACCACCAATCAATCACACTCCACGGCTAGCGGAATCCTCGGGTACCGTCCATACCAACATCAATCCTCGGGGAGTTTTGTTTGCAATTATCTTTTCGATTTGAGTATAGAACTGGGAATTCCAATTACCGACCCTTTTCTCGTGAATGATAGTGAATAAACACATATCGAGGATAACACGCCTAGCATGGAAGATACTGATAGCCCCCTGTCACCGCATGAGCGGTTCGGGCATGCAAAATAGATTATTTCTTGAAGATTTAGAGAGTGGCACATGCAAATTTACTTGGAACGCGAGGTAGATACCGCATATAGGTAGGTATGGTGGACTCATATGGAACAACGTTGGGTTTATGGGGGTGGATGCACAAGCAGTATTCCCGCTTAGTACAAGTGAAGGCTAGCAAAAGACTGGGAAGCGACCAACTAGAGAGCGAAAACAGTCATCAAAATGCAATGAGATTAACTAACATTGAGTGCAAGCATGAGTAGGACATAAATCACCATGAACATGAACATCATAGAGGCTATGTTGATTTTGTTTCAACTACATTCGTGAACATGCGCCAAGTCAAGCCACTTGAATCATTCAAAGGAGGATACCATCCTATCATACTACAACACAGTCATCTCAACATTCATGTGGGCATCCAAGACAAACCATTATAAGCTCCTAGCTAAGTAAGCATGGCTTAAGAAACTATGATCTCTAAGTTGTCATTGCAAACAAGTTTCTCTCACAACAAAGCTGAATCAGGCATGACGAGCTAGTCATATTTACAAAAAGAAAATAGATTGAGTTCATACCAGCTTTTGCAGGCTCAGTCACTTCATCATATATCGTCATTATTGCCTTTCACTTGCACGGCCGAACGATGTGAACAATAATAAGCGTGCTCGTGCATTGGACTAAAGCTGGAATCTGCAGGCAAACACAAAGGAGAAGACAAAGTAATATGGCTCTTTAAAAGATAAACAGATATGCATGCGAGAGCCACTAAACATTGTAACCAATATCTTCTACCTTGACCCAAAGAAAAAGAAAACTATTTACACGGGAGAGCTCCCAACAAGCAAAAGAAGAACAAGAAAATCTTTTTGGGTTTTCTCAAACTAGACAGACACACAAAAAGAAAACGACAAAAAAGAAATAAACTAGCATGGATGATACAGTGGCAAAGTGTGAACACCGACGAACAAAGTGAAAGCATAAGCAAGAATGTAAAGTCAGTGAGAACACGTACTCCCCCAAGCTTAGGCTTTTGGCCTAAGTTGGTCTACTCCCAAGGATGGTCCTGGCGACACCCAAAATCATAAAGGGAGTTATACGGGAGCGCTCCAGCCACTGCCTGAATAGCTGCCTCACGAAGACGAGCAACCTTTGCCTCCCTCTCATACTCCTCTGCCTCTCCTCTCGTTATGTAATATCTATGTTTTACCTGAAAGTCAAAGAAGGCAGGAGTAGGAAGGGTAATATGGAAAACACGCTGCCGATTAAATATCAAACGGTATAGGAGGGATTCGTCATCCCACTCAAGGAACTGGTAGCGTGTCAAAGTGACGCGGTCAAGGAAAGCCGTATGGAGCGGGGGATCTCCTTCGCGGATGGGTACTCCAAGAAAATTTGCTATGCGGGTGGCATAGATCCCACCAAAGAAATCCCCTTCATTAGCATTATTATTCAGCCTCCTTGCTATAATAGCTCCCATGTTGAAACTCTTATCACCCGTTACTGCGCTCTTAAGGATACTAAGGTCGGGTGCGCAGAGGTGACAATGCTCAATCTTGCCATTAATGCGTCTACCTATGAAGATGGCAAAATAATGCAAGGCAGGAAAATGAATGCTCCCCATGGTAGCCTACGTAATATCCCTAGTTTCCCCAATAGTTATACCAGAGAAAAAATCTCTAACCGAAGATTTAGGAGGATCATTGAGGCTACCCCAAATAGGTATCTTGCAAATTCTATTGAAATCCTCTAAATCCATAGTATACGATTTGTCATAGAGATCAAATAGAACCGATGTGTCACGGCCAGCTGAAAATTTGAATCTACGAACAAAAGAGGCAGTGAGAGCAACATACTGTTCACATTTATCGGATATGAAGTCTTCGAGTCCGACGTTGCGAAGAACTGCATCAAACTCATCTTTGAAACCTGCGTCAATCATAAATTCGTCAGAAGGCCATTCACATGGTTGTACCTGCGCGTCCGTTGGTTGGTAAGGATCGGGCTCCCGAATCGCAAGACGGGGACCTCTCTTGCTTGAGGAAAAACCATGACGGTTTCTCCTAAACATCTTCCTTTTCTGAAATTTTCAGTGACCCAAAGGAAAAGTGAGCAGGGCTCAACTAAACTCGTAGCAACTACTCCAACATGTGCCTAGAAGCCATATTACGCATCAAAACTACTTCGTACCAGCTAGAATTAGCATGCAAAGCTCGAGAACATGGTCACCAAGGCAGCAAAAATACGCGAAGTATAAGGCACTAGAGCAAAAACTAATTGGTCCAATGGAGGGTTCACTTACCAAGGAGTAATTTCCCCAAAACAGTTCGGAGAATGGTGCTTTGAGGAAAGAGATCAAAAATCCCAGCAAGAGGAGCAAGAACACGGGTTTGAGCTGTGAAACGATTTTTTCTGGAGGTAGGAGAACCAGATGAGAGCAAGAATGAGTGGACGGGGTGCCTGTGGGTGCCACAAGCCTGGGTGGCGCGGCCAGGGGGGTTCCCGCGCCCCAAGGGCTTGTGGCCCACTGGTGCAGCCCCCAGACAAGCTCTTCGTCCGAGTATTTTTCAAAAAATCCAGAAAAAATCAGACTTGATTTTCAGGACGTTCGGAGAACTTTTATTTTCGGGGTACTTTTCTACCAGACGCTAAAACAGAAAACAGGGAAATCTAAACTAAATCTATCATTTTTCTTCTATGCAATCGAAGGTGAAAGCTTGGAACAGAGGTTCGTGACTCCTCGATTCATCCATCTCATGGTCATCGAAAGAAATCCGTCAGTGAGGTTGATCAAGTCTCTTTGACAAACTTTCTCGAATCACAAAAGAGAACGGAGAATTCTCGAATAGTCACTAAGTCACCTCAATGGGGATATGTATCTCCCCAACAAGCAAATCATACTTCATCTTGACACGAGGTATAGGGCATTTAAAGCTCCCAATAAGAATCGATGAAGTCTTTTCGATAGCATTGATGCAATGTACTCGATATTGTCTCTTCGGAAAGTGCACCGTATGCTCATTACCGTTGACATGAAAAGTGACATTGCCTTTGTTGCAATCTATAACAGCCCCTGCAGTGTTTAAAAAGGGTCTTCCGAGGATGACCGCCATGGCATCGTCCTCGAGAATATCTGAAAGTGCGTTATATCGATTAGAGGGGGGTGAATAGGAGATTTTTAGAATTTCATCAATGAGGAAATTCCTTTTGAGGAAACTCCTCACTGATGACTAACTTACAGCGGAAACAGTAAAGGATCAGACATGCAAACGTTCACACCAGCAGTATTTCAGAGTGAAGAATGTGAAAACAGATTGCACAGTAAGCAGGCACGCTGAGTACAGATGATGATTAACTATTGTGAAGAATTTGGGGTTGAGGAAATTTAGAGAAAGTCTTCAGCAAATTCTTCAAATAGTCACAGTGAAAGTCATCAACACATAATACACAGAAAGTACAGAGTTGAGGAATTAGAACCCGATTCTCAGAGAAGACAGTCGTTGATGACCCAGTTCCAACTGCTGTGACAGTTGTACATCTGGTTTGGAGCGGTTTGGTATTGAAACCAAAGGAGACCGAGTCTCGGGACACACAGTCCCTACCGTATTCTCCTTGAGCTAAGGACACACAGTCCTCGCCCAACACTCGTGGTAAGTCTTCAGGGCACACTTCCAAACCCTCACAAACTTGGTCACCCGGCGATCCACAATTGACTGCTGGATTGCTCTAGACCATGACGCCTAACTGTCTGGAGGATGCACAGTCCTCAAAGGTAAAAGGCTTCAGTCCCACACAGCAACAACTTCTTCAGTGATGCTCAATCACTAGGTTTGGTTTGTGGTTTCGGTGGGTGGTGTATTTCCTCACTGATGAATTACTCTCGAAAGCTCTGAGGAATTTGGGTTGCTCTTATGACAAGTGTCAGTTTCTAACGGAGTAGCCAACCAGCTAGTGGTTGTGGGGGGTGGCTATTTATAGCCTGGGAGCATCCCGACATGATTTGACACTAATGCCCTTAAATAATATGACTGTTGGAGTGGATAAGACCAGTGACTTGGCGTGGTTATCGAAACGGTCGGGACCCTCAACTGTGAGAGTCCTCATGTCACTCATATTCCTCACTTGAGGCTTTTGGTAGGATTAGGCTTGGGTTGAGCATCATGAGGAAATCCATTCCATAGTGTTACTTTGACCCCCTTTAACTGTATGGTGTTCCTATTCATCAAATGCGAAGAAAGTAAAACAGAAAACGTAAATCTGCACGCTTCAATTTCTTCAGAATGATTTTCTTCAGGAACCACCAGTTTTCTCAATATCAGTATCTTCATGAGGAATATCGATTTCATCGCAGATTCCTCGCGATTCATTTCTTCAGCTTCAGACCAATTTCCTCAACTGAAGACATATATTTTTGGGGTCGATATTCTTCAAATATCTCAAACTCCTCAATGACTTATAGATCCTGTGTCCACTTATAAACACATTAGATACTTAACCTATAAGTCTTCAAACCACCAAAATCACTAAGGGGCACTAGATGCACTTACAATCTCCCCCTTTTTGGTGGTTGATGACAATTAGGTTAAGTCTTCAACAGGGATAGAAGTGTAAATACTCATTTGAGGAATTTGAAAACAAGATTCAGAGAGACTCCCCCTGAAGATGTGCATACCTTGAGGATTTTGCTTTTATAGCAGATGCACATTGATGATTTATATCATGGAGATCTCCCCCTGAGTCTTGTAAATCATGCATGCATATAACAGATTATATGAAGAAAATGAAGATGCATGATGGCAAATGGTATCTGACGAATTCCAGCATGCGTGCATTAAAACTTGAGGAATAAGCATGCGAAGAAAAACGTTCAAAAGCGTCAGAGTACCATCGGGCTTAAGTTACAACTCATTACATAAAAACTTCAGAAGAGCCAAGAGTTTGTAACTTAAATATAGTTCATAAGCCCCCAAAATATCCCGCTTGAAGACTAACTCTCGAGTTTCTCCCCCTTTGTCATCAAGTGACAAAAAGGGACAAACTGAGGACTAACGCTCGTGAAGACTTCATTTCTTGGTGGTTGAGGAAGAGCTGCGATGCTTCTTGGGAGTAGTCTTCTTCCTTGGGCCGGTTGCTTTGTCGAGTTGTTCCTCATCAGATTTAGTAGTGCGGAATGAAGAGAAGGAGCTATCTTCAAGGTCTGGCACTTGAATGGGCCTGAACTTCCTCTTGGGAGGCCACGACCAGTCAAAGTCCTGCTCAAAGTTCATTTCTTCAAGCTCACTCTGAGTCTTCAGATGTGCAAGTGTAGCCCAGGTGCGATCGAAAACCTCATGCAGATAGTGATGATTAATCTTCATAGAGTTCTGAGTTTTAGTGAGGGTTTTCACAATGGCACCAAACTGGCGTTTGACCCATTTGTGGTTGTGATCCACCTTCTGGTGAAGACTGAGGAGAAGCTCTCTGGTGGTTAGCATGCGAGGAGGAACAGGGCTTGCTGGACGAGTCTCAGTATCATCCCATGAAGAATATGCTTTTGGCTCTCTGAACTGGCCATCAAGGGGCCTGCTGCCTTCTTCAATCATAGATTTTCCTTTTCCTTCAATGGGCTCAAAAGTCTTCTTGTTGACCCAAATAGGAGGCATATACCCAACATGGTTTTGACAATCATCATGAAAGTTGATGCCTGTGCTTGTCCTGATGAATCTCATGATCCACGGGGCATAAATCTTGTGATCATAGGGGCACATGGCATTGTCGACCAAAGTCCTCAAGAAGAAATCATGGATATTGATAGGAATACCATGAATGATGTTGAAGAGGATATTCTTCATGAGGCCTACAACATCTTCTTCATCGTCATGGCCTTTGATTGGCGCGAGCACACTGCAGAGGATTCTGTAGACAGACCAGGGTGTGTACTTGAGCTCATGGACGAGGAATGTGGTTCTTGAGGGTTTTCCTGCAGCCAAAGGCTTCATGAGGACTTCCATCATTCCATTTGGCAGCTCACGCTCACCATAAAGCTTCACTGCCCCATCTAAGGGAATTGGTACGGGCAGTTCTGTGAGGAGTTTAGAAGCAGGAGCTTTGTAGTGAGTATTTTGGGACATCCAGTGAAACACCCAAGTGTTGATGTCATCAGCGTTGCGAGATATGTGCAGAGTTGCATAGAACTGAATAATAAGCTCACTATTCCATTCTGATATGTCTGAGCACATAGGGAGCAAACCTGCATCGTGGAGTACATTGAGGACTGGTTCCAGGCAGGGTATTTCTTCAAAGTTTCAGAAATCTTCTTTCTGAAACTTTGGACGCTTGGAGAATGGTTGGCGCTGAACTGGCTTAAGATTCTGCTGAGGAATGGGGGAGGAGACAACCATGGCAGTCTCTGGGTTGAGCACAATGAATTCATTGTCTTGGGCGGGTGCATTTTCTTCAGCATTTTCCTCAAGTTGAGGAATTTCATCAGCTGGTACTTCTTGCTTGGGAGATGATTCTTGCTCTAGCTGAGCTTCAGGCTGAGGAATTTCTGCTTCTTTCTCATTTGGAGGAGTTGGGTCAGCCTGTTCCTCATCTTGAGGAGTCTGCTCAGAATGTACATTTTCCTCAGCTTGTTTTTCTTTAGCTGGCTTTGTGGCAGAAGTAGTTTCATCAGCTTCTGCAGCTGATGCTTGAGCAGTCTCTGTCTGAGGAATAAGAGGTTGAGGACTGTCATCAATCTAGATTTCTTCATCAGTGTGTTCCTCAAAGGCGACATCCTTCATTTCCTCATCTGCCCGTGTAGCTGGGTCATCAATGACGACCATCTGATATGAAGGGGCGACATTTAGAGGCACTCGATCCGGAGGAGCAGTTTCTTCAGTTTCTTTGAGGCGCTTTGCCTCTGTCTCTTCTACTGCTGAGGAGGCTTTTCTCTTCTTTGCTTCCTTTTCAACAGCCCTTGTTTTCTTCACGTCTGATGCAGACGAAATTATCTTCTTCACCTTTGAAGCTTTAGGTGAAGGTGTTCTTTCTGCAGATTCTTCAGCTGGTAGTGAGGAACCAGCTGGAACAGAGTCATGAGCCTGCTTTGATGAAGCTGCTGGATCAGGAGCAGTTTCATCAGTGGTTGCTATCTCATCAGTTGCAGTTTCCGTGATGATTTCTTCAATGGCCGGTTCATCAACACGACGCTCTTGGTGTTCTTCCTCAGCTTGAGAAGTTTCTTCCTCATCAGGAGATGCATCTGGTGGCTGCTCAACCAGGGGCTGAGGAGTTGGTGCTCATTGTGCGGTTCTCTTGTTGTAGTCATCAACAACACTAGTGGCTAGCCTGATGAAATTGCGCTTGATGCTTTTGCGATCTGACAGCTTGTCATACTTGTCAGTTAATACTTGCAGCTCTGCCTGGGTTGACACCAGTGCATCAGGAGTCAGCTTGAGGAGATTCTACCTGAGGAATTTCTCGTTTTTGGCCTTTGCAACCTTTGCGTGCCGGGCCTGTTGTTCTTTTCACTTGGCTTCATTTACGAAGGTGGCCACCATGTGGCTGATGCCAGGAGGAAGTTTCAAATCATCAATGGGTATGTTTGGGTCCTCATACCATATATTGATGTAGTCGAGGAGGACCTTGGGATCCATGGCCAGAGGAATAGCACTGCCTGATGCTTTTGCTACCCTTTCTTGCTTGTTTCTGATGATGGCTTGCAGGGTTTCATCATCATAATCATCACTTCCCTCTGATGCAGACGGGACTGCGATGATTTTGCTGGGGCTGGGCAGAGGTGCACGTTCAGTAGTGGTCAAAGTCTTCACAAGTGGTGTTGAAGACTTTGTCTCCGAGCTAGTTGCAGCTGGGAGTGAGGAGCTGGAGCTGGCGGTCGTAGGCTTCATGACATGCTTCTGTACTGTTTTCTCGTGAGGCTTTAGAGGTGGAGCTGAGGATTTTGGTACTGAGGAGATTGGTGCAGAGGGTTTTGGCGCTGATGGTTTTGGTGTTGAAGGTTTTGCTAATGAGGGTTTTAGAACTGAGGGTTTTGGAGCTGAGGGTTTTGTGAGAGAAGCCTGAACAGACTTCTCTTGAGGCTTTGGAGCCCTTTGCTTTGATGGCACAGACTGCGTGTGAGGAATTTCTGAGCCTGAGGTTTCTGCCGCTGAGGAATTAGCAGCACCGGAGGCAGCAGCTGAGGATTCATTAAATTTCCTCACTGTAGCTTCTGCTTGTTTCTTGAGCTTGGCCAGATGTTTTTCTTTCTCATCTGGGTAGTCATCAATTGTCATGAGGCTTGAGGGATGTGCTACCTTATGATCCTCAAGTGGGGCCCTTCTGCCAGGAGGCTTCAAAGCGAATTTCTTCGCATATTTTGGAGTCACAAACCTGTACTCCTTCCATTCCTTCGCCCATCTGCGTTCAATCTTCTGCAGCCATATCTTTCTCTTGGCCATTGTCTCATGTTCATCAGGCATACAATAGTCCAAGTATATGTCCTCAGGGATATCAGCAGCTATGTTCTGCTCCAGTTTCTTTCCTCCCTTATGTTTTCTCTCTTCCTCCATTTTCTTCAGTTGAGGACTTTGCTGATGATTTTGAACTCTTGAGGATTCTGATGAGCCTTGAAGAGTTTTTTCCAGAAATGCTGCAAATGAGTTAATGTGATGAGAACCGAGAGATTCATCAGCTGACATGTGTGTACCTGTGAAAAGAGTATAGTTGCGAGGAATTTGGAGAGGTCATATGCGTTCTCAGATTTGAAGAAAAATGAAAAAGTTTGACAGTTTGAGGAATATAACCAGTGGTTGAGGAATTTGCCTAAGCATACTGTGCTTGGGTTCCACAGTTGTACAGATCCGAAAATTCGCACAATTGAGGAATCTCGTGAAAATCTTAGATGCTTAGCTAGTTCATCAATGATTGCGGTGATAGGTAGTGTTTGAGGAATCATGTGCGCATCGTATCTTGAGGAAAAACAGATTTCACATAGAAGATGTAAAATTTCAGATCTAATCTGCTGTAAAAATGGGATATATTTACCCTGGAAGGTGCGAACGAAGAACACAGAAAGTAGTGTTGGAGAGGCTCTTCGGTCGAGTGTCCAATGCTCCCTAACTTGGCGGCAGAGGACGTCTGTGGCGACGGCGGACGAAGATGGTCCGACTCCGGCGTGATCCTGGCGACGAAAAGGTCGAGGCAGTGAAGCTCTTCTTCACTGGCGACAAGACTACCAGCAGTGGCGCTAGGGTTTGGTGGAGTGTGCTGTGGCAGGAGAGCGATGAGGCGAAGAAGAGGATACCGAGGGGGATAAAGACATACTTATATCCCAAAAGTTACTGTTTGGCGTGAAAGTTTTGGACCAGATAGTCCCTGCCTCTACGTCTCCACAGGACACGTGTAGCTCCCGTACGATGCGGTGGAGATAGTGAAGATCGTGGTTATCCGATCGTGAGAAGTGGGGTTCAGTTACTGTGCCTTTAAAGAAAACAATTTTTTTTAAGATTTGAGGATTTTCGTTACAAAATCATCAGCTGACAAGGATGCAGTGAGGATTTTGAACAAAGTTTCAAGTAGAACGCATATGAAGAATTGAATAGACTGGATAAGTATAGCATAGAGGAAAAGTAGGGTCCAAACACATTGACTTAGCAGAAACATCAACTTGAAGAATTGGCAATAAGTGAATGCTGTTGAGGACTAGAAGTCACGGTCTATCTAGGAAAATGAAAGTCATCAAGTGTTTTTGAAGATTTTGTAATAGATCATCACAATGAAGAATAACTATTTTGAAGAAAAATGCATTGTGAGGAAATTGATCATTTGAAGAAAATCAACTTGAGGAATTTCACATTGGGCGGTGGCGTTACCCACCATATAAGAATGTTGATTACAGACGCCGCATACAATTGTCGGAGGGCCCTGAGAATCAATTTCTTCGTTAATTTCTTCACATTCAGAGTGACTTTCTTCATCAGTTGAAGAAAATCGTTTCATCATGTGTTGCACATCTAAGTCATCAACTTTGCATAAGTGTTAGGATGTGTGCATGTTTTTACAAAACATTTGAAGACTCTAAGATATTTAGCTCACACCGCAACTTGCAAAACCTTTTCTCATCCAAGGGCTTAGTGAAGATATCTTCCAGTTGATCATCAGTCTTCACATGGTCGATGAGGATATTGCCCTTGAGGACATGGTCCCGAAGAAAATGATGACGAATCTGGATGTGCTTGGTCTTCGAGTGCTGTACTGGGTTGTATGCAATCTTGATAGCACTCTCATTGTCACAGTAGAGAGGCACATTCTTCATGTTGATGCCGTAGTCCTTGAGGGTTTGCTTCATCCACAACAATTGAGCACAGCAAGAACCAGCAACAATGTACTCACCTTCGGCAGTGGAGAGTGATACACAATTCTGCTTCTTTGAGGACCAGCAAACTAGTGATATTCCGAGGAAATGGCATGTGCGAGAAGTTGACTTGCGATCCACACGGTCACCAACATAGTCTGAATCAGAATACCCTACCAGATGAAGATTGGAGCCCTTGGGATACCATAATCCTAGTGTTGGTGTGTGAGCTAAGTATCGAAGAATATGTTTCACAGCCTTATGGTGTGATTCCTTCGGTTTTGCTTGAAAACGTGCACAGATGCAAACACTAAGCATTATATCTGGCCTAGATGCACATAGATACAATAAGGAGCCAATCATAGAACGATATACCTGCTGATCGAAATCTTTACCATTTTCATCAGTGCCGAGGTGGCCGTTGGTAGGCATTGGAGTCTTGGCACCTTTGCATTCGTGCACGTCGAATTTCCTCAGAACATCCTTGAGGTATTTCTCCTATGATATGAAGATTTCATTGCTTTGTTGACGAATTTGAAGCCCTAAGAAGAATTTCAGCTCCCCCATCATGGACATATGATATTCTTCACTCATCATGTAGGCAAATTCATCACTGTATCTTTTGTCAGTACAACCAAATATGATATCATCAACATATATTTGACATACAAACAGCTCATTATCATAAGATTTTGTGAAAAGAGTTGGGTCGAGTGAACCAGGTTTGAAGCCTTTCTTCATGAGGAATTCCTTCAATGTATCATACCATTCCCGAGGGGCTTGCTTGAGACCATACAGAGCCTTTTTGAGTCTGAAGACTTTGTCTGGATTCTTTGGATCCTCAAAACCCAGGGGCTGAGCAACATATACTTCTTCCTCAAGCTTACCATTGAGGAATGCACTTTTCACATCCATTTGATATAAGGTGATGTTATGATGATTAGCATAAGCAAGTAGTATTCGAATAGCTTCAAGTCTAGCAACAGGTGCAAAAGTTTCATCGAAATCTATTCCTTCAACCTGGGTGTAGCCTTGGGCTACAAGTCGTGCCTTGTTCCTCACCACTTGACCGTCCTCATCTTGCTTGTTTCGGAAAATCCACTTGGTGTCGATGATGTTGTGCTTGCGAGGATCTGTTCGTTTGACGATGTCCCATGTGTCGTTCAACTTGAATTGAAGAAGTTCGTCTTGCATGGCTTGGATCCACTCCGGTTCCAGAAAAGCCTCAGCTACTTTTGAGGGTTCTGTGATGGATACAAAGGAAAAATGCCCACAAAAGATAACTAAGTGTGAAGCTTTTGAGCGAGTGAGAGGACCTGGCGCGTTGATGTCGTTGAGGATTTTGTCATGTTCTACTTCGTTTGCAATCCTCGGATGAGCTGGTTGAGGATTTTGTCTCGGCTGAGGAAGTGGTGCTGTTGCAATTTCCTCAGGAGCATCTTCTTGGTTTTTTATCAGCGATGGGGATCGTTTCTTCACCAATTTCCTCAGTGGGGACAATGTCTTCAGTAGGCTTAAGCTTTATCGCTTTCTCAGGAGACAACTTATCTGGATCAGAACGCAATTGCTGTCTTTGCGAGCCATTAGTTTCATCAAACCGCACATCTATAGTCTCAACAACTTTGTTGTGATAGTTGTTGAAGACTCTATAGGTGTGCGAGTCCTTTCCATAACCGAGCATAAAACCTTCATGTGCCTTAGGTGCAAATTTTGAGCTATGGTGAGGATCTCTAATCCAGCATTTTGCACCGAAGACTTTGAAATAACTTACATTGGGTTTCTTGTCAGTGAGGAGTTCATATGAGGTTTTCTTGAGGAATTTGTGAAGATATACCCTATTGATGATATGGCATGCAGTGTTGATTGCTTCAGGCCAGAAGTGACGAGGAGTCTGATATTCTTCAAGCATAGTTCTTGCCATTTCAACCAAAGTCCTGTTCTTCCTTTCGACGACACCATTCTGCTGAGGAGTATAAGGAGTAGACAATTCGTGAGTAATACCAAGTTCATCAAGATAATCATCAAGGCCAGTGTTTTTGAACTCAGTTCCATTATCACTCCTGATGTGTTTGATCTTGATGCCAAAGTTCGTCGAGGCCCTTGAAGAAAATCGTTTGAAGATTTCCTGCACTTCAGTTTTATACACTATGATATGCACCCAAGTATATCTGGAATAATCATCAACTATGATGAAGCCATATAAAGATGCTGCATTGGTTAGTGTGGCATAGTGAGTAGGTCCAAATAAATCCATATGAAGCAATTCGAATGGACGTGTAGTGGTCATGATGGTTTTAGAGGGATGCTTGGATCTGGTCATTTTCCCAGATTCACAAGCACCGCACAGATGATCCTTGAGGAATTTGACTGATTCGATGCCGGTGACATGCTTCTTCTTTGCAAGCGTGTGCAAATTCCTCATGCCTGCATGACCTAGTCTTCGGTGCCACAGCCATCCTTCTGAGGTTTTTGCTAGTAAGCAAGTGGCTGGTTGAGGACCTGTAGAGAAATCAACAATGTACAAATCCCCTCTTCTTACACCTTCGAAGACTTTGGATCTGTCAGATTCCATGATGACTACACATCTATATCTACCAAAGATAACAATCATATCAAGATCACAAAGCATCGAGACTGACATGAGGTTAAAACCAAGGGATTCATCAAGCATCACTTTGTCCATATGCCTATCCTTGGAAATAGCTACTTTGCCAAGTCCCAATACCTTGCTTTTACCTTTGTCAGCATATGTGATTTGCTTCAGAGGTGATGGAGTTAGTGGCATATTCATCAGTAAGCTTTTATCACCAGTCATGTGATGTGTGCAGCCACTATCGAGAACCCACTCAGTATTTTTGGGTTTGTCATCCTGCAGATGAATTAGTACAGCTTACCATCTCATACGCTTCAGATTTGAAGAATATGATACTAATTTCATCAGTTCAGTAATTTCATCATAACAGAAATGTAAGGACGTGTGAAATATTTCTATTTCATCAATTATTAGCTTGCGTCCTATCAAGCATTTCCTCAGGTCTCCAGCAAATTCTTCAGATGATGATTTTCATCTGGAGACCTGACCTGCAGAAGTGATTAGTTCGATTTCTTCACCACCCACATGTGAAGGGGTGGCAAAGCGTTCATCATCCTGCGAGCACCATATGAGAAAGGTGGCATTGAAGCTAATGCACTTCTCTTAACAGTAGGGGGATTAAAGTGCTCATGTGAATATGCAGAGAACTGGTTTGAGTATTTATGAACATAATGATTTCAGGAGTAACGCTCATATTCATATTCCTTGTAGTTTCCCTGCATGTTAGATGCATAAGCACGGGTACGAGCATAGTTTTGACCAGTTGAGGACTTTGATCCTCTTGAAGACTTTGGTCCTCCTAAGGAATTTGATCTGGGGTTCAGATTCTTCAGTGGTGGTCTCATGAGGACATTCACCTGAAGATTTTCAAGACAACTTTTGGGAACCCAGATTTTCCTCAGAGGAGGGCCATTCCTGCAGTTAGTTCCAACATATCGAGCAAATACTTCAGCAGATTGATTTTTGAACAGTTTATAGTTGGAATCAAATGACTCATCCGAGGAATAGGATAATTCACATGAGAAGCCAGTTAGACTAGATGGATCAAAAGGAGGCCGAGTAGCAGCAAACCATGAGGTTTTAGGATACTGCTCAGGTTTCCAATAAGATCCATCAGCATTTAATTTCCTCTCAAAGGCAATTCCTTCTTTCCTCGGGTCCTGTTCAAGATCTGCTTTTTGAGCACATCACAAAGGGTTTGATGTCCTTTGAGGCTTTTTTGCAGTTGAAGAATTTGTAGCAATGGTAGCATTTGATGATTCTGGTGAGGAATTAGCAATTTCGCGTTCAATGCATTTAAGACATGGAGGAATAAATAAAACTTGACTAGCGCTGATCTTTTGAGCTAGTAATGAATCTTTTTCCATACGAAGATCATCATGAGACATTCTCAGCTTCTCAAGATCAAGCTTCCTTTGAAGAAATTCGTAGGAAAGCTTCTCATGATCAGTGAGGAGTGTATCATAACTATCCTGAAGATTATCAAATCTAGACTGAAGACTTTTCATGTCATCATTGAGGATTTGGTTAAGGTTCATTTCATCATTCAACAGATCATCACTTTTGTCTAGCAGTTTTTGAAGCTTTTCCAGAGCAGTTTGTTGTTTGGTGGGAATGATAGCAAGTTTACTGTAACTGGGTTTCTTATAATCATTATGTTCACAGTCACTTGAATCAGAGGAGGAGGCATTATTTGATACCTTTGAACCTTTTGTCATGAAGCAATAGGTTGGAGCGATGTCATCAGCATAGTCATCAGTATGGATGGTGCAATCATTTTCTTCAAGATTGAAGATTGACTTGCTGACGAAAATGGTTGCTAATGCAAGACTAGCCTGTCCGGATTCTGAGTCTTCATCAGAACCCTCTTTTTCATCACATTCTTCTGATTCTGTCTTGGAGTCCATTTCCTTGCCAATAAGTGCCCGAGCCTTTCTGAAACTAGTCTTCTTGTGCGATGAGGGCTTTGAAGATGAGGATTTTGAAGATTTCTTCTTCTTCTTCAAGTCATCAGAACTGTCATCCTTGTATTTCTTCTTCTTTGATTCCTTTCCCTAGCGGGGACAATCAGTAATGTAATGACCTGATTTCTTGCACTTGTGACAGGTTCGTTTCTTGTAGTCCTCAGATGCAGATTCTGATTTCCTCATGTCTCTTCTTGATGATTTACTGAACTAGCCTCGTCGTGTAAATCTCTGGAATTTCCTCACAAGCATTGCAAGCTCCTGTCCAAATTCTTCAGGGTCACAACTGTTGTCATCTGTGTCTTCTTCTTTACACGAGGAAATTGCTCTAACCTTCAGTGCACATGGTCTGGAATAGCTTTGTCCATAGAGATCTCTCTTTTCTTCTAGCTGGAATTCATGAGTATTTAGCCTTTCAAGGATATCAGCTGGATCCGTCATCTTGTAGTCTGGTCTTTCTTGAATCATCAGAACTAGAGTGTCAAATGAAGAATCCAAGGATCTCAGCAGTTTCTTCACAACTTCGTGATCAGTGATGTCTCGAGCTCCCAGTGCTTGCAGTTCATTTGATATATCAGTGAGGCGATCAAAGGTGTCTTGGCAGCATTCATTGTCATGTCTCTTGAAGCGATTCAAGAGATTGCGAAGAATATCAACACGGGAGTCACGCTGGGTTGATACTCTTTCGTTTACCTTGCACAGTCTCTCCCAGATCAGTGTTGCAGAGCCCAAAGCACTTATTCTTCCAAACTGGTCAGGGCTCAGATGGCCACAGATGATGTTCTTCGCTTGAGAATAAAGTTGCTTTAATTTCTTCACATCAGCTGCAGTGACACTGGCAGAAATGATGGGGACGCCGTTTTCCACAATATACCAGAGATCATTGTCAATAGCTTGTAGATGCATTTGCATTTTGTTATTCCAGAAGGGAAAGTTCTTCCCTTCGTAGGTAGGACATGCTGTAGTCACCTTGAACATGCCTACAGTTGACATAACTAAAACTCCAGGTGGTTAAACCAAAATCACACAGAACAAGGAAGTACCTTGCTCTGATACCAATTGAAAGTGCGTTATATCGACTAGAGGGGGGGTGAATAGGAGATTTTTAGAATTTCATCATTGAGGAAATTCCTTTTGAGGAAATTCCTCACTGATGACTAACTTACAGTGGAAACAGTAAAGGATCAGACGTGCAAACGTTCACACCACCAGTATTTCAGAGTGAAGAATGTGAAAACAGATTGCACAGTAAGCAGGCACGCTGAGTACAGATGATGATTAACTATTGTGAAGAATTTGAGGTTGAGGAAATTCAGAGAAAGTCTTCAGCAAATTCTTCAAACAGTCACAGTGAAAGTCATCAACACATAATACAAAGAAAGTACAGAGTTGAGGAATTAGAACCCGATTCTCAGAGAAGACAGTCATTGATGACCCTGTTCCAACTGCTGTGACAGTTGTACATCTGGTTTGGAGCGGCTTGGTATTGAAACCAAAGGACACCCAGTCCCGGGACACACAGTCCCTACCGTATTCTCCTTGAGCTAAGGACGCACAGTCCTCGCCCAACACTCGTGGTAAGTCTTCAGGGCAGACTTCCAAACCCTCACAAACTTGGTCACCCGGCGATCCACAATTGACTGCTGGATTGCTCTAGACCATGATGCCTAACCATCTGGAGGATGCACAGTCCTCAAAGGTAAAAGGCTTCAGTCCATCAAAGGAACAACTTCTTTAGTGATGCTCAATCACTAGGTTTGGTTTGTGGTTTCGGTGGGTGGTGTATTTCCTCACTGATGAATTACTCTCGAAGGCTTTGAGGAAATTGGGTTGCTCTTATGACAAGTGTCAGTTTCTAACGGAGCAGCCAACCAGCTAGTGGTTGTGGGGGGTGGCTATTTATAGCCTGGGAGCATCCCGACATGATTTGACACTAATGCCCTTAAATAATATGACCGTTGGAGTGGATAAGACCAGTGACTTGGCGTGGTTATCAAAACGGTCGGGACCCTCAACTGTGAGAGTCCTCATGTCACTCATATTCCTCACTTGAGGCTTTTGGTAGGATTAGGCTTGGGTTGAGCATCATGAGGAAATCCATTCCATAGTGTTACGTTGACCCCCTTTAACAGTACGGTGTTCCTATTCATCAAATGCGAAGAAAGTAAAACAGAAAACGTAAATCTTCACGCTTCAATTTCTTCAGAATGATTTTCTTCAGGAACCACCGGTCTTCTCAATATCAGTATCTTCATGAGGAATATCAATTTCATCGCAGATTCCTCGCGATTCATTTCTTCAGCTTCAGACCAATTTCCTCAACTAAAGACATATATTTTTAGGGGTCGATATTCTTCAAATATCTCAAACTCCTCAATGACTTATAGATCCCGTGTCCACTTATAAACACATTAGATACTTAACCTATAAGTCTTCAAACCACCAAAATCACTAAGGGGCACTAGATGCACTTACAATATCCAAGATAACAAAGTCTGTTAAGATAGTTACGTTAGCAACCACAACAGGCACAACCTCGCAAATGCCGATAGGGAAAGGAGTTGATTTGTCGGCCATTTGCAGAGAGATTTCAGTGGGTTCAACTTATCCAGTTCAAGTCTACGATAAAGAGAGAGAGGCATAAGACTAACACCGGCTCCAAGGTCACATAAAGCAGTTCTAACGTAGTTACCTTTAATGGAGCAAGGTATAGTGGGCACTGATACGTCTCAAACGTATCTATAATTTTTTATGGTTTCACGCTGTTATCTTGTGATCTTTGGATGTTTTATGTACCTTTTATATCTTTTTTGGGACTAACTTATTAATTCAGTGCCAGTTCCGGTTTTTTCTGTGTCTTTGGCTCTTTTCAGATCTGATTTTGGAACAGAGTCCAAACGGAATAAAATCCCCGAAAAGATTTTTTCCCGAATGGAAGAAGATCAGGGGGCCTGTGGGCCAAGCCAGGAGGGCTCCTGGGAGCCCACAAGCCCCCACTCCGCCACCAGCGGGGAGGCGACGGTGGCAGGGCTTGTGGCCTCCCTAGCCACCCCCTGACCTAGATCTTTGGCCTATATATTCCCTAAAATACAGCAAAATATCAGGGGAGCCTCGAAAATACTTTTCCGCCGCCGCAAGCTTCCGTTTCCGCGAGATCTCATCTAGAGACCCTTCCCGGCGCCCTCCGGAGGGGACTTTGGAGTTGGAGGGCTTCTTCATCATCATCATCGCCCCTCCAATGACTCATGAGTAGTTCACTTCAGACCTACGGGTCCGTAGTTAGTAGCTAGATGGCTTCTTCTCTCTCTTGGATCTTCAATACAAAGTTCTCCATGATCTTCATGGAGATCTATCCGATGTAATCTTCTTTGGCGGTGTGTTTGTCGAGATCCGATGAATTGTGGATTTGTGATCAGATTATCTATGATATATATTTGAGTCTTTGCTGATTTCTTATATGCATGATTTGATATCCTTGTAAGTCTCTCCGAGTCTTGGGTTTTATTTAGCCAACTAGATCTATGATTCTTGCAATGGGAGAAGTGCTTGGTTTTGGGTTCTACCATGTGGTGACCTTTCCCAGTGACAACAGGGGCAGCAAGGCACACATTAAGTAGTTGCCATCAAGCATAACAAGATGGGCTCTGTCGTTGATATGAGATTGTCCATCTACATCATGTCATCTTGCTTAAGGTGTTACTCTGTTTTTTGGACTTAATACACTAGATGTATGCTGGATAGCGGTCGACATGTGGAGTAATAGTAGTAGATGCAGAAAGTATCGGTCTACTTGTTTTGGACGTGATGCCTATAGATATAATCATTGCCATAGATATCGTCACGACTTTGCGCGGTTCTATCAATTGCTCGTCAATATTAGTTCACCACCATCTACTTGCTTTCATGAGATAAGCCACTAGTAAACACTACGGCCCCCGGGTCTATTCACATCCATCATTTACACCTCCGCTTTTACTTTGCTTTGTTACTTTGTTGCTTTCAGTTCTCACTTGGCAAACAATCTATAAGGGATTGACAACCCCTTCATAGCGTTGGGAGCAAGCTTTTTGTGTTTGTGCAGGATCATGTGATACTCCTCCACTGTATTGATACCTTGGTTCTCAAACTGAGGGAAATACTTACCACCGATGTGCTACATCAGCCTTTCTGCTTCGAGGGAACACCAACGCAAGGCTCCAAGGCCACGGGGGAAGTCCTTTGCATATTTTCCTAGGAAGTCCCTTAAGGCGTAGCCGTAGCAGAAGGATTCCTGGTGCCGTCGACACGACTATTCCTGGCGCCGTTACCAGGGAAGCACAACTGACATCAGAAGTATTTCTGGCGCCGTTGCCGGGGAGGAGAGATCAAGATCTATCCAAGTAGGTCTCACAAACTCATCTCTTGCATTTACTTTTGTTGCCAGTTGCCTCTCGTTTTCCTCTCCCCCACTTCACATTTGCCGTTTTCATTTGCCTTTCTCCTTTGCCTTTTTGTTCGCCCTTTTCTCTCGCTTGCTTTCCGTTCGCTCATGTGCCATGTGCCTTCATTATGCTTGCATCTTCGCTTGCTGAAAATATAGTGATATGGATCCTCATCCACTAGCTAATCTCTTTAAGAGAACCACTTATGTGGAACGAATTGCTAGTGAGTTGAGGGCACTGGACTATCTTTATGGAGTTTTGCTTGAGATGCGTGAATCTGAAAATCGTGATGAAGAAACTTATGAAGTGATTGACGAGATCTCCTTGGATGAAAAGCATGATTGCAATGGTTTCACTATAAATTCTATTAGTGAAAATCATGCTAAATATATGCAAAACCATAAGCTTGGGGATGCTAGTTTTGCTTTGACCACTACTTGTTGCAATGGTCGTGATTGGGGTGATGATCTTTCTTATGATCTTGAAAATTTGTTTAATCCTCATGATGAATATGATATTTGCAATAAGATTGAAAGTGGGTTTGGAGAAGTCATGACTTTAGATGATAATCCCACTATTTTTGAAGAGCGTCAACTTTGCATGGATGTGGATCATGAAAAGAATATCCTTTGTGATAGTTACATTGTTGAATTCGAATATGATCCCACATGTAATAGCTATGAGAGAGTAAAATATTGTGGTAGAAACTTTCATGTTACCAAATTACCTCTCGTTATGTGGAGATTGCTATTTTCTCTTTCTTCTTCCTTGCATTTGGCAACTATTGATTGTCTTGCCAATTTGTTCTCCTATAAAATGCCTCTCCATAGGAAGTATGTTAGACATAAATGTGATTTTCACATGCTTTAGGATGCTTTCGTTGTGCTTCAATTCTTGTCTTTTGTGAGAGCATCATTCAATGCCTAGCTAAGGGCGTTAAACAAAACCGCTTGTTGGGAGGCAACCCAACGAATCTATCCTTTTTCTTTCTGTTTTGTGTTTTCCACACTTTCATAATTCTGTTATGATTGTGTTTTTTGTGTTTCTTTTTGTGTTTGTGCCAAGCAAAACCGTTATGATTAGTCTTGGGGATGATCATTTGGTCATACTGGAAAAGAAACAAACTTTGTGCTCACGAAAAGAATTTTTGTATTTTTTCTATAAGAGCTTTGAGTTGATTCTTTTTGCTGCTGATTGCTACACAAATTCTTCGGACTGTCGTAATTTTTACAAATTTCTACCGTAAGAGGATGGCGTCTCCCTCCCACCTCCCACAGCGGCGACCCAATGGCGATCTGGAACTCTAGCCGTCACATCCTCCATCCTCGCCACTCCTCTGCTCAGGTGAACCTTCCCGACCCTCCTCTCGTGGTCGTGCATGGCCTGCATGGGTGGTTCTACGTTGGATCTGGATTTCTCGCACGGTTTGGCTTTCTCTAATGAGGTTTATCGCCACTCGGGTTTTATGGTGCACCCTATGAAGCATCATCGCTCTTTCATCATGGTGATTTCCTTTGGTCGTCACGTGTTCTGGCTTTCGCCTGACACAGTCGCTGCAGCTCTGGAATCGGTGATTGGAGGATCGGCTATTGAGTTTCGTGTCTCTCAAATCACAGATTCGGTTTTCTCCTTCAAGGTCTCCTGCATGCAAGTTGGTTTTCACATTCTGGAATTGCGTTCTTTCAAGTGTTCAAGTTTTAAGTGCTTCTTCCATCTTTGGGGACATGGAGGTCCTAATTGGCATCGGCAATTTGCTCTGTGGAAGAAGCAATGTGATGCTGAGTGGATTATTGTGAGCCCTTCTAAGAGGAGAGCCTCTTTAGGTATGATGGCCATGCATTCCAGACCTCTCAAGTCTTCTCTTAAATCTGGATCTTCTCTTCGTAAGAAGCTAACTTTTGCATCCCTTCAGCAATATGAGGTTTGCAAGGGCTACAGATATCCTGTTTCCCATGATGAGTTAGTCACGCTTGAGCAGGCTGGTTATTCGGTGCCTTCCCCTGAACGTGTCATCATCTCCGCACCACCGCCGGCGGAACTCTGGTGGACGACAGCCACGCCGCATATTACGTTTGGGACAGTTTCTTGCCAAGTTTCATCTCCCGGTTCTTCCGGCGAGGATTTTCAAACTGCCAAATTATTCGGAACTTCCCACATGCAACAAGAAGCTACATCTGATCCAGCCGAGATTCATGGTATTTTGAATGATGAGAATCAATTTTCGGTGGCAAGTTTGGATTCTGGGCAAATTTCCTCTCTCATTAGTGAGCCTGCCGAGGTTATTTCTTCCCGTGGGCCCGAGCCTAATTGCCCGATGAATATTCCTTCCTCTCAGGAGGCCCATCTGGCCTTTGACGAACTCATTAATAGCATGGTGGAGGATATCTTTTCTTGCTCTATTTGCAATGCTCGGGGCCATCTAGCTGCGAACTATACGGCTTGGCCTGGATGCTCTGACAACACGGTGGGCCACGCACGATCTAGAGGAACCTCTTTTATGCGTAATAATTGTCTTACTTGGAACTGTAAGAGTCCCACCACCTCCCCTGTCGCTGATATCTCGGGAACTGCTGATACTCTCGGCGAAACAGCAACCCCTACGACACAGTTCCGTCCTGTCTCATCGCCGTCGCCTCCTCGAACTCCCTCTGAGACACCACCGGTCACTCCGCCACCGCCTCCCGCAATCGCGAACTTTGAGCTTGATCCTGAGTTCTTCCTCCCGCCTGGTCACAATATCATCGATGGAGGAGCCGACCGGCTACCTCGGACCTACACCACGCCTGCAGTCCCCATCACCAGACGTCATGAGCACTTTGTCATCGCTGACGTCCACCCAGCGCAGCCGACTGAAGATGTGATTCAGGTACGGCAAGAAGTTGCCGCTCTTCTCTTACATCAAGGGTTGCATGTTCGGTCTGCTCAACCTTGGATTGAGGGTGTTGGATTGTTTGAGCTCCGAGACGCTGCTGAGAGTTATGCTGCGGTCCACATGCTTTCGCAGCCAGTTGCTCAGAACTCTGTTGTGCGCTTCATGCATCATGATCAGGGTCTTGGGTTCCGTGGCCAAGAGGGTTTTCGTCAGGGCTGCCTCATGCTTTTGGGGGTCCCGTTGGATTTCCGTAATACTGAAGATCTCCGGGCTGCTGTCAACACCTTTGGGGAGTTTCACCATTGGGTCAGTGATGATCCATATTTGGTTCGCTCTATTGTGTTTGCTGCCTTCCCAGATGACCGGCTGGTACACCGCAATATCAATTTTTCTGAATATGCTGCTTGGGGTGGCGCCAAGGTTTCCTGGTCTGCTACTGTGCACATTCTGGGTGCGGTGGCTGCAGAGATTCTACCTAATGATGAGGATCCGATGCCCCTCAATGGCAACCCTCATCCGCTCCCTAGGCATCTTGTTCATGATAATCTGCAGTTTGCTCTGCCCCCATATCCTGCACTGGGCTGGAATGCGGTTCCGCTAGCACCTGGAGACCCAGGGCGTGCTGCTGGTGCTGCTGATGACGGAGGCTGGGGGCAGCCGCCTGCTGCTCCTGATGATGGAGGGTGGGGTCAGCCGCCTGCTGCTGCTGATGGAGGAGGTTGGGAACCTGAAGCGGCATCGGCAGCACCTGCTGCTCATCCTGTTCAGGACCAAGAATCTATGGTGATTGATCAGCCGAGTCCCTCTTCCTCGGATTCGGTTCACGAGTTGGTGGACCTTGATCTGCCGCAGGGTGACATGGAGGCGGAACCTGCTGCTCAAGAACCACCGCTGGCTAATCCTGACGCCCCTAATGCTGATGCTCCTGATGCTGATTTACCAATGGCTACACCGGAGAATGCTGCTGAGCCAGAGGATGAAGTGCGTGTGTTGGAGGAGGTACATGATGAAAATCCTCTGATAATTGTTCTCTACAAACTCCCTCCACCCACTCAGTCTGGCAACCTATTTGTTGGGGCTGCTAGGGTTATGTATGGGCCTCCTGTGTCGCCTGTAATGTCCTGGGCACGCACCTTTGATGCTCTTATGGGCCCTGCTGCTGTTATGCATGTACCTCGTCAACTACAGTTGCCAATTCTCGAGCCCATTATGATCCCCAAGCGATCCTGGGATGTGGCTTTCGACACTGACGATCCAGGACCTTCCCTGTCGGAGCCTGCTAGTGCCTCTCTCCCACTGCATGAGGTAATCCCACTTAGTCCTTCTTCATCATCAGAAGACTTATCTTTTTGTTCTCCTGCTCCATCCAAGAAGGGGACCCGCAAGAAGGTCACCCCAGTGGTTGACTCCTCGGTACGACGGTGTACTCGTGGCTCCATCAAGCGTGACGGCTTCAAGCCAATCCTGCAAGAGCTGCCTGCACATGTCCCCAAGAAGAGGAAGCCCAAGGCCAAGCCAATGTCCTCTACATCTCATGAGACTGAAGATGTTCAAGTACCTCCTGCCACTCCTATCCCAGTGATTCAGGAGGTGGGACAGTCACTCGGCATAGCCCCTGAGAAGCTCACGGTGGATCGACTTATGGAAGATCCTGCTGACTCTGCGCCATCGTCTTCTGATGTTTAATCCATCTATGTTTATCTGTTACTGTACTAGTTCTATGTACTGTCGAACTTCTGCTTGCGCTGTCTTTTGGTTTTCGGAACCTTGGTTGCACTGGCTATTACATAGCCTTGCTTTTGCCATATATATGATCTGCAATGGATAGTCGTTCCACGAGAAGTTCGCGTGTGCTGTGTTGGAATGTGCGTGGCCTAAATTCGGATCATAGGCAACGGGCAGTCCGTAACAAAATTGATGAGAGCCTAGCTGCTGTGGTCTGCTTGCAGGAAACAAAAATGCAGTCCATTGAGTTTCGTGCAGTTAAAGGTTTTTGCCCCAAACGCTTTGATCAGTTTGCTTACTCTCCTTCCAGAGGTGCATCAGGAGGGCTTATCACCCTTTGGAACTCCTCCATTCTCACTGTCAATTAGTGGAATGCACCCCATACGGATTGATCATCTCTTTTACCTCAAATCACATGGGTGAATCATGGACTTTAGTTAATGTCTATGGGCCATGTCAAGGAGAGGCCCGAGATCTTTTTGTGAGCTGGCTTTACAATCTTGATATGGGGCTAATTGGTTGTTTCTTGGATATTTTAATTTCATTAGATCTCTCGAAAACAGAAACCTTCCTGAGCTGATGTGAATGACATGTTCATCTTCAACGAAATTATTGGGCATCTTGGATTGCTGGAACTTCCCATTAAAGCCAGATCTTACACTTGGTCCAATATGCAGGATACCCCTCTTCTGGAGCAGCTTGGCTGGTTCTTTACATCAACCAACTGGATCTCCTCATATCCTCTTACTCAAGTGCTTCCCCTGGCAAAGACTGCATCTGATCATGTGCCTTGTGTGGTCACTGTTAACACTTCCATCCCTAAATGCAACCTATTTCGCTTTGAAAATTACTGGGTTGAAATTGAGGGCTTCATGGAATGTGTACAGCAATCCTGGCTCATTCCTTCAAGAAAGACAAACATTTCTGCTATTATTATGGATAAGATGAAGCATCTTCGGCAGGCTGTGAAGAAATGGTAGACGTCCCTGTCTCAGTTAAAAACATTTATTTCCAGATGTAATCAAGTGGTGCTATGCTTGGATGAGCTTGAAGAGTTGAGGTCACTCTTCAGACCAGAAGCTAACTTTAGGAAAATTGTCAAACTACATTTGGAACATCTTCTGCATCTTCAGTGCTTATACTGGAAGAAGAGAGCCACTATCAGATTTGTTAAGGTTGGTGAGGAAAACACTAAGTTCTTCCATGCTATGGCCACTGAGAGATATAGGAAGAATTCCATTGCATCTCTCAAGTTAAATGATGGTTCTACCATCTCTGATCATGATCAAATTGCTACATGTTTTTGGGCATCTTTCAAGGATAGAATGGGAACTTCTCTTGGAATTAACATGGCATTCGACTTACAATCCCTGCTGAATGAGGTGGAGGGCCTAGACATTCTCACAAAACCCTTTTCCAAGTCTGAAATGGACAAGACTATGCAGGATATGCCCATTGACATAGCTCCAGGGCCTGATGGTTTCAATGGTCTTTTTTTCAAGAAATGCTGGCACATTATCTCCCCTGAGTTTTACCAACTTGCTGCTGAATTCTATGCTGGACAGGCCCAGCTTTTAAACATGAACTCTTCCTATATTACACTCATTCCAAAGAAGAGATCACCTGAACATGTGGGAGATTACAAACCAATATCCCTTACTGGAATGGGTCTCAAATTTCTGTCAAAATGCTTGCTAATAGGCTACAGTTGCAGATTGTGAAGTGTCTTCACAAGAATCAGTATGATTTTATCAAATCTAGGACCATTCAAGATTGTGTGGGATGGACTCTTGAGTACCTGCACCAATGTCATCAATCCAAGAAGCCTATAGTTATTCTTAAGCTGGATTTTGAAAAGGCATTTGATTCTGTGGAGCATGAGTTCATCTTCCAGATTCTTAAGCACAAGGGCTTCAATGACAGATGGATCCTTTGGGTTAGGCAGCTACTAACCTCTGGATCTTCTTCAGTGCTGATCAATGGTGTGCCTGGAAAGAAGTTCATATGTAAGAAAGGTGTCAGGCAGGGAGATCCTATGTCTCCACTGCTCTTTGCTATTGCTGCTGATTTTCTACAAACTCTGGTTAACCAACTGCTGGTGGAGGGGCTGATACAGCTGCCTATACCTTGTCATGATAAGGATTACCCTATAGTGCAATATGCTGATGATACTCTTATCATCCTACCAGCTGATAAATCACAGTTGTTGCAGGTCAAGAAAATGCTCTTACTTTTCTCCCAGTCCAGTGGATTACAGGTGAATTACCACAAATCTGCACTTCTACCTGTCAACACTTCTCCCCAGCATCTGCAGGATCTGGCAGACTCCATTGGTTGCAAAGTGGGTTCTCTACCCTTCACATATCTTGGACTGCCTGTTGGGACAACTAAACCTAGAATCATTGATCTCATGCATCTGGTGGATAACATGGAAAAAAGACTCAGTGCTAGTTCCTCTTTTCTTGCTCAGGGGGGAAGGTTGCAATATTTAAACTCAGCACTGTCTTCTGTACCCATCTTCTTTCTATGCAGTCTGGATATCCCACCAGGTATACTGAAGCAATTGGAGAGGATTCAAAGGCAATGTCTATGGATAAGAAATGGGAATGATCATGCACCCTCTCTTGCTGCTTGGTCTCTGGTGTGCAGGCCTAAAAATAGAGGGGGCTGGGGATTATGAACCTAGCAGTTCAGAATGAAGCACTACTGCTCAAACATGCTGATAAATTCCTCAATCATGCTGATAACCCTTGGGTTCATCTGATTTGGAACACTTACTATCATAACACTGTACCTCAGGGCACTGCACTTTGTGGTTCCTTTTGGTGGAAGGATATCTGTAAACGGCTTGACAAATTCAGACCAGTTACCTATGTTCTGCCGAACTTGGGTGATTCCTTCCTGTTTTGGTCTGACTCCTGGTTGATTGGCAACTCCATTATGCCACTGGCGTCCAGATTCCAAAGACTGTTCTCCTTTGTGGCTGACCCTTTCTACACAGCTGAAGAGGTCTTTACCGCTTTTTCTGATGACAGCATGCTCTCCATGTTTCACCTACCACTGTCTGCTCAAGCTTATCAGGAACTGATTTTGGTCCAATCTTTGCTTCTGGACCTGGACCTTGATCATCAGGCCTCTGACAGATGGGTATGGGGAAAGGATGCTAAGGTCTACACAGCCAAGACATACTATGCTCATGTTCATAGCTGTATTATACCTAACCCTTTACTCAACTGGATCTGGAGAAGCTGCTGTACTATGAAGATTAAGATGTTTGCCTGGATGTTCATCATGGACATGATGAACACTCAGGACATGCTGGAAAGGCGTCACTGGAAGGTCTCTGATTCTAACCTTTGTGTTCTATGCCACGCTCGAGTCAAGGAGGATAGAGATCATTTATTCTTCAACTGCCTATTCAGCACCAGGGTCTGGAATTACCTGCAGATCACTTGGCAGGGGTGATCTATGTGGAGTGCTACTGTTGCAGCTAGAAAGGACTTCCATAACCCTTTCTTTGCTGAGGTGGTTTTCACTGCCTGTTGGAACATCTGGATTACCAGAAATGCAAAGGTCTTCAACCAAGAGCAGCGAAAGTTCAGGAAATGGAGATCTGGATTTATTCATGACATTTCTCTGTATGTACAAGAGGAGTTTCACGGATGATCTCCTTAAATGGATTCCCTTTTTTCCTCCTTGAGGTTTGTAATCCTTTTCTCCTCCCCCCCTTGTACATTCTAGAACTCCTCTTGTACATACAGCTTTCATAGATGAGAATAAAGGACAATGGCTATGGGGGGTTTTCCCTACAGTAGCCGGTCAAAAAAAAATTCAGAATTTTTGAAGTACCAGAAGTATACGAAATATACAGATTGCTACAGACTGGTCTGCTGTTAACAGATTCTGTTTTTGTTGTGTTGGTTGCTTATTTTGATGAAACTATGGATAGTATCGGGGGGTATTAGCCATGGAAGATTGAAAATACAGTAACCCAACATCAGAACAAGTAGAATTTAAGTTTGCTACAATACCTAAGGAAGTGGTGGTTTGCTTTCTCATACTAATGTTATCACGAGTTTCTGTTTAAGTTTCGTGTTCTGAAGTTTTCAAGTTTTGGGTGAAGTTCTTATGGACAAAAAGATAAAGAGTGGCAAGAGCTCAAGCTTGGGGATGCCCAAGGCACCCCAAGAGATTCAAGGATGTTGTAAAAGCCTAAGCTTGGGGATGCCCCGGGAAGGCATCCCCTCTCTCGTCTTCAATCCATCGGTAACGTTACTTGGGGCTATATTTCTATTCACCACATGTTATGTGTTTTTGCTTGGAGTGTCTTGTATCGTAGGAGTATTTTATTTTTGTTGTGTCACAATCATCCTTGCTGCACACCTAGAGAGAGAGACATGCACTCACCGTGATTTTGTCGAGCTTCACTTATATCCTTTGGTAGACAATTCAGCTCACATGTGCTTCACTTATATCTTTTGAGCTGGATACCTTTGCTCTATGTGGTTCACTTATATATTTTAGAGCACAGCGGTGCGTGGCTTGGTAGTTGATCTATGCTTTGAAAGTAGTCTCAAAAGGGGTAGTTATCCAAAGGGATACGAAAACTTCCACCTTCATGTGCATTGAATAGTTAGAGAAGTTTGATTCATCTCAATTAGTTTTGAGTTGTGGTTATGGTAATATTGAAGTCATGCTAGTAAGGTGTTGTGGATCTAGAAATACTTGTGTTGAAGTTAGTGATTCCCGTAGCATGGACATATGGTGAACCGCTATGTGATGAAATCTGAGCATGATTAGTATATTGAGTGCCATCCTTTGCTTGGCGGTCGGGATCGCGCGATGGTTTATACCTACCAACCCTTCCCCTAGGAGTATGCGTTGAATGCTTTGCTTCGATTACTAATAAAACTTTTGCAACAAGTATATGAGTTCTTCATGACTAATGTTGAGTCCATGGTTTAGATGCACTTTCACCTGCCACCATCACTATCTTCTTAGTGCCGTGCAACTTTCGCCGGTGCACAAAACCCACCATTAGCCTCCCTCAAAACAGCCACCATACCTACTTACTATGGCTTTTTCAAAGTCATTCAGAGATAAATTGCCATGCAACTACCACCATGACATGTGCCACCACGTCTACATTGCCATTGCATGATCGTAAGATAGATAGCATGATGTGTCGGGACCCCGATCCTAAGTCATAGGAATCCAGCCTGTAACACATTGTATCTCTTTGCGGTCTCACGCACGGTTAACTCCACGGCTACAGTCTTACCTTAGCCGGGACCGTTTGCGTGTTTTGACTCACGTATGCAATAGTGTCGCTAGCATCCCAATGTCAAAGAACCCGGATCGACAAGTCTAGTCACAAACCAAAGTGGCAGTACCGCACAAGGACATACATACATGACCCAACAAAGCAGGTGTCGGTCACCAGCGAGTGTAGACGAGTAGTAGAAAGCTACAAGGACTCCATTACATCGCGTGACATTTCCCCAAAGGGTACAGACACAGCAGCTAAGAAGGACACATGCCGGTCAACCAATGTGTCCGGAGCAGTAGCGAACTACCAAGGCTCGTTGGATCACAAAGGGGCATTTCCTTGTAAGGAGTGCTACTAAAGTTCACGACTAGGTAATCGAACCCCATACATATCAAGTATGACATACGTACGCATGGCATACCGATATGTATAGATACATCGATGGCATCACAACATAACCATAAACATACAAGCTTTATTTAAGAGGCTCGGAAGAGCCACACACATAATATTACACATTAAGGGTCTCACGACCCATAATAGCAGTCATTCCGTTACAAGCCAGCGGAAGAGTTTAAAACTGTCTGAGTACAGACAGGTGCAACTAGAAGGCACATGGCCTGACTATACTACATACCCAACCTAGGGCCAGATCGTAGCTGGGACACTAGCTACTCGTCGTCGTCGATGTCTACAAAGAACCCTCCATTAGGGTCATTACCAACCTCTGCAACATTTATTAAGCAAACATGAGTACGAAGGTACTCAGCAAGACTTTAGGATAACTAACTACTCATGCAAAGTATCAATAAGGTATTGTGGGGTTTCATGCGGAAAGCCAGCATTGGACTAGTGGCTAGACAACTTGCATTTTTAAATAATTTTGACAACTTGATTTCTCGCACACGAGTCCACTAACACCACAACAATACACCATCGTGGAATCATTCCGTCTCCATCCGGAATTGCCGTCCAAGACACTCACGCTTATCTTGACAATTTTATGAGTAGCCATTGAAGTTATCTATGAACAACATATGTCTCCAAGTAGTCCATATCCGCGGACGCGGCTATTCGAATAGTTCATAACCCTGCAGGGGTGTACTTCATCACACACGCTCTCGCCACTTATCTCCATGTGCACGTCATGCACCTCGGCAACCTTCAAGCGGAAACCTAGCGACGAAGTCGGCCACGACCGTTAACCACACTAGTACCTAGTCCAGGTTTATCGCCTATCTGAGAGTAACCCGTACGGAAGTCCGGCCGAGGTTTCCGCCACGGCCTCAAACGATGTGCACAGGGTTCCCAAGCCCAGCATCCGGGTGCCACTTGGTACACCGTGCCACTGCCTACCGCATCACGGCCCACCTCTCATGTCAGCACCATGCACGGCCTCCAGCATGACTATAAACACCAGAAACTACTTGCGACTCGTGGACCGAGTACTAAGCGATTAATAAGTCGATGTAACGACCAAACCTCGAAGGATTTGAGTCTCTGTGCTTTACTGTGCTAGTCCCTGGATCGACTCGCTAGCACACACAGTATAGATGAAAACCAGAATAGCAAGTGCATCATTTATAATAACGTATGATCCAGAATTTATAAAATATAACAATCTGCATAGCACTTAGCTAGCTTTATTCTAATAAACAGCGGAAAAGTAGCAGAATAATAACGATGAGTCCCATCATAGCCCACTGGCGATGTTGAGTGAAGACTCGCGACCCTAACGGTACCTTACTCCTCGTCTGAATATCCTGCAACATGATACGTTGCAGCCATATAGGTCAATACTTTGAATGTATTGGCAAGTTGCACAGGAAAAATAATATAACAGACCTACATGTATATGCATAGTATAACAAGAGAAAGGCTGATGGTTATTTTGCAGAAAGCTGATTTTATCCTCATAGCTACCTAATAGTCAAGTTTTAGTTTGTTTGCTACAATAACTCACATATGGTTGAATTGGCATCTCCAACTCCAACCTATTACCATTATTAAGTTTCCCATCAAATTTTATTAAGTGTGTCATATGTCAAGATCATCCAACAACTGTAATGGCCTAGCTGCTCAAAATTGTCCATAACCGGGGACACGGCTAATCATGATTAGTTTATACACTCTGCAGAGGTTTGCACACTGTACCCACTAGACCCAACCCGAAGATTGAGACGAAGTCTTTCAGAAGCAGTCACCTCCACCCAACGGCAAGCCGGTACACCTATTTATATCTACATCTGCTAGCTTTGCCCAGGCAAGGTTCCCACAACCTACTCAACTAAGCTAGAGCCCATATAGCTAGTGGTTGCGCACGGAAGCTACTAGTCACTAAGTCTGTCTGATCTTTTTGAACCTGGGCGGCATTCCACTTACATTCAGAGGGTAGAAACCATGATGTTCTTGAAACCATCCAGCAATACCATATCCGCCCAGAGGTGTATTATATCCTGAATTACTACTCAATTTATTTTGTAGTAATCCTCACATAATCTCAATGAATACAGGAACCAATCCCCGTCTACATAGCATAGCAAAACTACAAATACCACAATCTTCAATGACGAGGGGATATAGCTTAATAGCATAGCAATGATAATATTCCTATACATGCATAATTTTCATAGGGTGATATAATACTACATGCATAGAAAAATAATAGGTAAAGGATGATCAACATGTAACTTGCCTTGATTCTGATTCAGAAAGTCACACTCCTGACAATAGTTTGCGTCGCACTCCGCACAATCTACACGTTGCAAACAATCACACCAATCAATCACCACAATCACATAACACCAAATAAGATCATCGGCAATAAAACAACTTGTTTAAAACCAAAGCATAAATAGCATGGCAGCAGGTATAAAATCATCTACATGCTGATACGATGACAACGCAAAAAGAATCAACTAAACCGGATGAACGGTTTGCAAAATATGGCCTCCGGTAGGTTTAAAATAATCTGTTTTAACAAAAAAATTAATTTTCGTAAAACTGAAAAGTACTGGTTCTAACATGTTCTACTCATCAATACGAGATCACAGGAAAAAGAATTTCCTTAATCGGAGTTACGAGTAAAAAGATAAACGCGTTTCAAAATTATACCGAGAATCTGACAGAGCTAAAAACAGATTAAAATAGATTGAAATTCGTCCTGAAGCTGTTCATCAGGACTTGATGAATCGCTCGTGCGGGCGTTCTCACCACGAACAGCGGGGAAAAACGGAACCGTCTCGGTGTGGTGCCTCTGATGGTGCTTCTCCGGTGGCGGTCGGACAAACTCCGGTGACGTACGCAAACTCCGGTGAACGGCTTCGCGAACTCCGGTGGATGGTGAGGTGCTCCGGCGATGGCGGCTCCGGCGTCGGCGCGGTGAGGGGCGGCTCCTCTGCGATCTAGGCGAGATGGGGTGACAGGAGAGAATCGGGACAGGGGAGATCGGGCTCCTGGACTTTATCGCGAGAAGAAGTCATGCGAGGAGGAGTCCTGGGCGGTCTCCTCGTCCGGCTCGGGCAAGGGCCCTAGTGCTCGTGGCCACCTGGACAGGAGCCTGCGTGGTCAACGCTGGGGCTCGGTTCCTGGGATGTGCTAGCTGGAGATGTGGCTCGGTGGAGCATGTTGCTCTGGTGGCTGGTGCACGTGGTGCAATGCCCCATCTGGCTCGCTGGAGCTGGCTGGCTGAGCCTGGCTCGGCCTGGCCAGCTGGTGGGCTAGACATTTTTTTTTTAGTAAAAAAAAAATACAGAGAAAAAAAATAAAAAGTATTAAAAATAATATATATATATATAATTTCTTTAAAGAAAAACAAACAGAGAAAAAGAAAATAATAGCGATAATATACGTATACAAAAATACATATGTATGTATATTAAAACAATCGCATATAGTAATTTATAATTATAGATATATATAGATACATATATTAAAATCTAATATAGGTATATATATATATAAGTATAAAAATAATATCCTAATAAATACTAAAGGAAACCTAGTTCCACCTAACGCAAAATTTTGAAAAAAAAGTTTTAATGCAATAGGCCACACAAATAGCATTTAAAAACTTAACTAAAAATAAATTTCGGGCATTATAAAATTTGCGAAACCAAGACGATAACTCCAAATGACATTTTAAATATCATAAACTTTTTATTTCACACGGGAGAAGTCATATTATCTCCACTCAAATAAATTGCCCGAAGTTGCAAAAAGAATAAAATTTCAGAAGAACAAAAATGCATATAAATATGAGATGCATATGAATGATCTATTAACATCCGAATTTAGGAAAATTGGGATGTTACAAACCTACCCCCCTTAGGATGAATCTCGCCCTCGAGATTCGGGTTGGCTAGCAAATAGGTGTGGGTGCTCCTGCTTGAGATCCTCCTCTCGTTCCCAAGTAGCCTCTTCTTCGGTATGATGATCCCACTGAACTTTGCATAACCTGATTGTCTTGGTGCGAGTAACTCTCTCTGCTGTCTCCAGAATCTTAACAGGCTTCTCTTCATATGTCAAGTCAGTCTCCAACTGAATTGCCTCAAGTGGCACTGTATCTCTCAAAGGAACATCTGCCATCTCGGCATGACACTTCTTTAGCTGGGATACGTGAAACACATTATGAACTCCTGACAAAGCTTCTGGCAACTCCAGCTGATAAGCTACTTCTCCTCGACGCTCCAAGATCTTGTAAGGCCCCACAAAGCGTGGTGCTAACTTACCTTTGATTCCAAACCTCTTAATTCCACGAAGCGGTGAAACTCTAAGGTATGCACGGTCTCCTACCTCATATGTCACCTCCTTGCGCTTTGCATCGGCATAACTCTTCTGTCTGGACTGTGCTATCTTTAGCCTGTCACGAACCAACCTGACTTTCTCTTCAGCATCTCTAATCAAGTCTGGTCCAAAGAACTGACGCTCTCCAACCTCATCCCACATCAATGGCGTCCTGCACTTCCTGCCATACAGAAACTCAAACGGTGCCATCTGCAGACTAGCCTGATAACTGTTATTATATGAGAACTCTGCATATGGTAAATTATCATCCCAACTGGACCCGTAGTCCAAAGCACAAGCTCTCAACATATCCTCCAATATCTGATTCACCCTCTCAGTCTGCCCATCTGTCTGTGGATGGAATGCTGTACTGAACTCCAGTCTAGTACCCAATGATTCATGCAACTGACGCCAAAATTTAGAAGTGAACTGAGTACCTCTATCAGACACTACCTTCTTTGGAACTCCATGCAGACAGACAATTCTGGACATATAAATCTTAGCTAGCTTAGCACTGGTATAGGTAGTCTTTACCGGGATGAAGTGAGCGACTTTAGTCAAACGATCAACAACTACCCAAATAGAATCATAACCTGATCGAGTCCTGGGTAATCCAGTGATGAAATCCATACCAATCTGATCCCACTTCCAATCAGGTATAGGCAATGGTTGTAACAAACCTGCTGGTTTCTGATGTTCTGCTTTAACTCTCTGGCACACATCACATACTGCAATATACTCAGCAATTTCCCTCTTCAGGCTAGGCCACCAAAATCTCTCCCTCAAATCCAAATACATCTTAGTATTACCTGGGTGGATAGAATAAGGTGAATCATGCGCCTCCTGAAGAATCAATTTCCTTATATCTGCATCCTGAGGTACACAAATACGCTTCTCAAACCATATGGCTCCATGTTCATCCTCATGGAAATCCTTTGCTTTCCCTTTTAGCATATTCTCCTTTATCTCAGCAATATACTTATCATCCTTTTGAGCTTCTCTAATTCTGTCAAGCAAAGTAGGTCTTACCTCAAGTGTAGCCAAATAGCCTCTAGGGACCATATCCAATCTCAGATTTCTGAACTGCTCACATAACTCCGGTGGCAGATCCTCAATATCAATTGCATTAGCATGGCTCCTACGGCTCAATGCATCAGCAACAATATTAGCCTTACCAGGATGATACTGCACATTCAAATCATAATCCTTAATAAGCTCCAACCATCTCCTCTGTCTAAGGTTCAACTCCCTCTGAGTAAATATGTACTTCAAGCTCTTATGATCAGTAAATATATCACAATGATTACCAACGAGATAATGCCTCCAAGTTTTCAATGCATGCACAACTGAGGCTAACTCCAAATCATGTGTAGGATAATTATGCTCATGATTCTTAAGCTGACGTGAAGCATAAGAAACAACTTTACCTTCCTGCATCAAAACACTCCCAAGTCCCTGACGAGAAGCATCACAATATACCTGGAAGTCTTTATGTATATCTGGCAAAGTTAAAACTGGTGTTGTGACTAAACGTTGCTTCAACTCCTGAAAGCTAGCTTCACAATCATCAGTCCAAACAAACTTACTTCCCTTCTTCAACAATTCAGTCATAGGCTTTGCAATCTTCGAGAAATTCTCAATAAACCTTCTGTAATAACCTGCTAAGCCCAAAAAGCTGCGAATCTCACCAACTAACGTGGGTGTCTCCCACTCTGTAACAGCCGCAACCTTGGATGGATCAACTGCAACTCCATTACCTGATATAACATGGCCAAGGAATGCTACCTCATCCAACCAAAACTCACATTTACTGAACTTGGCAAACAATTGGTGCTCCCTTAGTTTCTCCAACACCAAACGTAAATGTGCTTCATGCTCTTGCTTATTCTTGGAAAACACCAATATATCATCAATGAAAACAACCACAAATTTATCCAAGAACTCCATAAACACCTTGTTCATCATATTCATGAAGTATGCTGGGGCATTAGTCAATCCAAATGACATAACAGTATACTCATACAGCCCATACCTCGTAGTGAAAGCAGTCTTTGGAATATCTTGCTCACGAATCTTTAATTGATGATAACCAGAACGAAGATCAATCTTAGAAAACACAGTAGCTCCCTCCAACTGGTCAAACAGATCATTTATCATAGGCAAAGGATACTTATTCTTAATGGTTACCTCATTCAGAGAACGATAATCAACACACATCCTCAAGGTTCCATCCTTCTTCTCCACAAACAAAACAGGGGCTCCCCAAGGTGATGAACTTGGGCGAATAAATCCTTGTGCTTGTAACTCCCTCAACTGCTTCTTCAATTCCTCCAACTCTTGAGGAGGCATTCTGTATGGTCTCTTTGCAATAGGTCCAGTACCAGGTATTAAATCAATAAGAAACTCAATATCTCTATCTGGTGGCATACCTGGCAACTCCTCCGGAAACACATCTGGATAATCCTTCACAACTGGCACCTCTTCCAGGCTACCCCCCTTAAGAGAGTTCACCTGCATCCTCTTATGCTGGTACTTACATACATATTTGACTCTCTTCCCTCCTGGTGCACTGAGAGAAATAGATCGACTAGCACAATCGATAACTCCTTCATATTTGGCCATCCAATCCATACCCAAAATAATATCAAGACCTTGTGACTTCAATATGATCAAATCTGTCGGGAAAACATGCTTCCCAATAGACAAGGGCATCTGAAAACATCCCAAACTTGCTGCCATCTCAGCCCCAGGAGAACTTACTAGAATAGGTGACTTAAGGACTACGGTAGGCAGCTTATGTTTATCCACAAATACCCGTGATATGAATGAATGCGATGCACCAGTATCAAAAAGAACAAGAGCGGGTACTGAATTGATCAAGAACTTACCAATCACTGCATCAGGCTCATTATAGACCTCCTCCACATTAACGTGGTTAACATGACCCTTTTGAAAGGGGTTTGGCTTGATGACTCCAGAACTCCCCTTACCATTATTGCTCTCTGGGCATGCATTGGAGTAGTGGCCCATCTTTCTGCACTTGAAGCACTGGACCTGATTAAGGTCCCTCTGCACTGGCACATTCTGGCGGTTCTGGTTATTATTACCTCCATTACCATTACCATTGCCATTGTTGCCCTTGTGTCCATTATGATGATGGTGGCCATTATGATTGTGGCCATTACCTCCATGATGATGATGTCCATTACCTCCATGATGATGATGTCCATTACCTCCATGGTTATGATATGAAGTGCGTGGCTTCTGCTGTGGTCCTGAATTAAACTTGTTGTTGCTATACTTCCTCTTGCGGTTCTCTATTGCCTGATGCTTTCCCTCAAGCACAATAGCCTTATCAACAAGCTCCTGATAATTACCAAAAGTGGCCACAGTCAACTGAACTCCCAAATCATCATTCAGGCCCTCCAAGAACTTCTCTTGTCTAGCTGCATCAGTATTAACATCATTAGGAGCATAACGTGCAAGTTTGTTGAACTCCTCCACATACTCATTAACTGAGCGACCTCCCTGACGCAAGCTGTGAAACTCCTTCTTCTTTAGACTCATGGCGCCAGCAGACACATGTGCGGCGCGGAAAGCTGCCTCAAACTGCGCCCATGTGATAGTATCAATGGGATAGGTGACCAAGTAGTTGTCCCACCAAGCTGCGGCAGGACCCTCCAATAGATGTGAGGCAAACCTCACCCTCTCTGCATCTGTGCATCCAACGGTCTGCAGGTTCCTACCAATAGAACGAAGCCAATCATCCGCCATAATAGGTTCAGGGCTGCTGGAGAACCTCTGAGGATTCAACCTCAAGAACCTAGTAAGCATATCCATAGGTGGCGGAGGCGGTGGGTTGTTGTTGTTATTGTTGGCCAAACTCTGGGCAAGCAACTGGATCAACTGGCCTTGTCCCTCAAGTATCTGCCGCACATATTGCGGTGCATCATTGCCATTGCCATCATTGTTGCCTGCTCCTGCATTCCCGTCCCTAGGCTCACGTCTCGGCCGCATCTGGTGGGCAAGAATAGATAAGAAAATAGATAGAATAGGTCTAACGGAATATAGATATTCTACCCATATGCATATTATGATCAAGGTAATATATATGAGGCAACAAAACATCATAACAAGTAACACAAACAAGCATAACAATAATCAAACATATCTATATATATAGTCGAATAATTCTAACAAGATCCTAATTTAACAAACAAGCAAGATAACAATCAAGCAAGCAACCTAGTATCGTCATGCCACAAAGCGGGCATAATCAGATACGCTAACACGTTAATAGCGCAAATAAAACAAGATAAGTGGTGGTCTCAACACTAGTTCCTACTTAAGCTGGTCAAGATACTAGAGTGGTTGTCTAATGAAAGAGTAAGATGTAGACAAAGTTAATAGAATAAACTTTCACTCCTATGGCTTTTCTAATCCATTTTCTAGGGTCACGACCTACAGTCAACGCATTGCTCTGATGCCATCTGTAACGACCAAACCTCGAAGGATTTGAGTCTCTGTGCTTTACTGTGCTAGTCCCTGGATCGACTCGCTAGCACACACAGTATAGATGAAAACCAGAATAGCAAGTGCATCATTTATAATAACGTATGATCCAGAATTTATAAAATATAACAATCTGCATAGCACTTAGCTAGCTTTATTCTAATAAACAGCGGAAAAGTAGCAGAATAATAACGATGAGTCCCATCATAGCCCACTGGCGATGTTGAGTGAAGACTCGCGACCCTAACGGTACCTTACTCCTCGTCTGAATATCCTGCAACATGATACGTTGCAGCCATATAGGTCAATACTTTGAATGTATTGGCAAGTTGCACAGGAAAAATAATATAACAGACCTACATGTATATGCATAGTATAACAAGAGAAAGGCTGATGGTTATTTTGCAGAAAGCTGATTTTATCCTCATAGCTACCTAATAGTCAAGTTTTAGTTTGTTTGCTACAATAACTCACATATGGTTGAATTGGCATCTCCAACTCCAACCTATTACCATTATTAAGTTTCCCATCAAATTTTATTAAGTGTGTCATCTGTCAAGATCATCCAACAACTGTAATGGCCTAGCTGCTCAAAATTGTCCATAACCGGGGACACGGCTAATCATGATTAGTTTATACACTCTGCAGAGGTTTGCACACTGTACCCACTAGACCCAACCCGAAGATTGAGACGAAGTCTTTCAGAAGCAGTCACCTCCACCCAACGGCAAGCCGGTACACCTATTTATATCTACATCTGCTAGCTTTGCCCAGGCAAGGTTCCCACAACCTACTCAACTAAGCTAGAGCCCATATAGCTAGTGGTTGCGCACGGAAGCTACTAGTCACTAAGTCTGTCTGATCTTTTTGAACCTGGGCGGCATTCCACTTACATTCAGAGGGTAGAAACCATGATGTTCTTGAAACCATCCAGCAATACCATATCCGCCCAGAGGTGTATTATATCCTGAATTACTACTCAATTTATTTTGTAGTAATCCTCACATAATCTCAATGAATACAGGAACCAATCCCCGTCTACATAGCATAGCAAAACTACAAATACCACAATCTTCAATGACGAGGGGATATAGCTTAATAGCATAGCAATGATAATATTCCTATACATGCATAATTTTCATAGGGTGATATAATACTACATGCATAGAAAAATAATAGGTAAAGGATGATCAACATGTAACTTGCCTTGATTCTGATTCAGAAAGTCACACTCCTGACAATAGTTTGCGTCGCACTCCGCACAATCTACACGTTGCAAACAATCACACCAATCAATCACCACAATCACATAACACCAAATAAGATCATCGGCAATAAAACAACTTGTTTAAAACCAAAGCATAAATAGCATGGCAGCAGGTATAAAATCATCTACATGCTGATACGATGACAACGCAAAAAGAATCAACTAAACCGGATGAACGGTTTGCAAAATATGGCCTCCGGTAGGTTTAAAATAATCTGTTTTAACAAAAAAATTAATTTTCGTAAAACTGAAAAGTACTGGTTCTAACATGTTCTACTCATCAATACGAGATCACAGGAAAAAGAATTTCCTTAATCGGAGTTACGAGTAAAAAGATAAACGCGTTTCAAAATTATACCGAGAATCTGACAGAGCTAAAAACAGATTAAAATAGATTGAAATTCGTCCTGAAGCTGTTCATCAGGACTTGATGAATCGCTCGTGCGGGCGTTCTCACCACGAACAGCGGGGAAAAACGGAACCGTCTCGGTGTGGTGCCTCTGATGGTGCTTCTCCGGTGGCGGTCGGACAAACTCCGGTGACGTACGCAAACTCCGGTGAACGGCTTCGCGAACTCCGGTGGATGGTGAGGTGCTCCGGCGATGGCGGCTCCGGCGTCGGCGCGGTGAGGGGCGGCTCCTCTGCGATCTAGGCGAGATGGGGTGACAGGAGAGAATCGGGACAGGGGAGATCGGGCTCCTGGACTTTATCGCGAGAAGAAGTCATGCGAGGAGGAGTCCTGGGCGGTCTCCTCGTCCGGCTCGGGCAAGGGCCCTAGTGCTCGTGGCCACCTGGACAGGAGCCTGCGTGGTCAACGCTGGGGCTCGGTTCCTGGGATGTGCTAGCTGGAGATGTGGCTCGGTGGAGCATGTTGCTCTGGTGGCTGGTGCACGTGGTGCAATGCCCCATCTGGCTCGCTGGAGCTGGCTGGCTGAGCCTGGCTCGGCCTGGCCAGCTGGTGGGCTAGACATTTTTTTTTTAGTAAAAAAAAAATACAGAGAAAAAAAATAAAAAGTATTAAAAATAATATATATATATATAATTTCTTTAAAGAAAAACAAACAGAGAAAAAGAAAATAATAGCGATAATATACGTATACAAAAATACATATGTATGTATATTAAAACAATCGCATATAGTAATTTATAATTATAGATATATATAGATACATATATTAAAATCTAATATAGGTATATATATATATAAGTATAAAAATAATATCCTAATAAATACTAAAGGAAACCTAGTTCCACCTAACGCAAAATTTTGAAAAAAAAGTTTTAATGCAATAGGCCACACAAATAGCATTTAAAAACTTAACTAAAAATAAATTTCGGGCATTATAAAATTTGCGAAACCAAGACGATAACTCCAAATGACATTTTAAATATCATAAACTTTTTATTTCACACGGGAGAAGTCATATTATCTCCACTCAAATAAATTGCCCGAAGTTGCAAAAAGAATAAAATTTCAGAAGAACAAAAATGCATAAAAATATGAGATGCATATGAATGATCTATTAACATCCGAATTTAGGAAAATTGGGATGTTACAGTCGAGCGGGGTCATATTTCAGGGCCCAGCATGTGGTAGTATCTAGTCTTGGATTACATACACGGAACTCAGTTCCTAAGGACGGTTCCAATGAAACAACCCGCCATGTACTCCTACACAGCCTTTCACCGGTACCTTTACCAAATCAGGTTCAACACACAACCTTTGCTTACCGAACACATTCTCACAATTCTGGTAATCTCCCAGATGACAGACCTTACACAACTCTAAGCATAGCATGCATAGCAGGATAAGGCACATCATGGCTCAAGCAAATACCAGGTATGATAGGTTGCAAGGTTCGGCTATTTACTGTGACAAGGTTAGGTCATGCAGAGGAAGTGGGTTCAACTATCGTGGCAAAAGCAGTTGAAGCATTTGACCCTAATGCAATAAGTAAGTGCAAGAGCAAGAACATGGGATTTATCGGGATGATCAAAATGGTTGCTTGCCTTGTTGCTTAGAGGAGTGACAATATCCGTCAGAAGGATATTCGGTGGAATCCGGGGGAGCGGAGCCTACCGAAAGGAATGACAACAATCTATAACAAACATATGCAATCAAGATGATGCATGAGCATGGCATGAGAATGCAAGGTGATATACTATTATAACTAACATGTATTAGGTTTGAAGTTGATTTGAATCACATTCAAATATCACTTCAAACGAGGTATTCTCGGATACCGTTTTAATTGATTCGACCTGATGCTCAGATCAACTTGATGTTAACATGCATGGGATGACATGTTAAGTTGCTGGTTTGTAATTAGAACAGTGTTTGATCATGTCATTCATAAAGAAATTTAAATATTTTCCATATTCCAATTATAAAGTATTTATAAGAATTGACTTATTCATTAATCTACATGTTTGGGTTCTGTAACTTTTTCAAACATGATTGAAAATAGCATATTTCTTGAATTTTTCTGATACTTTTTCATATATAAATTATTTTCATTGGAGTTACAGATTAATTTCTATGAATTTTTGAAGTTTTAAACATTTCTGGAATTATTCTTATACTAGAAAATCCCTTTATTGCGTCAGCCTAACATCAGCAGGTCAGCTGACCTGTTCAGGTCAAACCTGACAGGGGGGACCCACTGGTCAGCCTCTCTGTGGTTAATCCCGCGCTGACTAGCCCCTTAACTGAGTTGACTTGGCCTTGGGCCCACAGTCAGCGAGAGATTAAGCAGTTAAACTGCTAGATTAGGTTGGCCACGTTGGCCCCCGCCGGAATATGGCCGGCGGCGACCACGGGGGCGGCGGAGGGCTCGCCGGAGAGAGCCAAACAGCACTACGGCCGTCCGTTTTGGGCACAGCATAGAGCTACAGGAAGCTAGTGAAACACTGCATCTAAAGGGGGTGGAGCTAGACCCGGTGGTCACCGGAATCCTTGCCGGCGATGAGGTCAGCGGCGGCTGTGGCTCGGGCATCGACGAAAGTGCTGATGCAGGGGGCTAGCAAGCTGGGAGAGAGGCCCTACTCCATCTACGGAGCTCGAGGAGCTCATTCCTGAGCTCGGCCTCGCGAGCTGAGTACCACAACTACGGCAATGACATGGCCGGCAACGAGGTCCTTCGGGCTCCGGCGGCTAACGTGGTTAAAGGAGGGGGAAGGCCTTGGGGAGAGGGGGAACAGGAAGAGGAGCTCACGGCGGATCTTGTGAGGCTGCCGGCAGGGTCGGGGAGGACCGGGAGACGACGGATTGACGGCGACCCGAGCTTCGGGGAGAGAGAGATCCGAGAGGGGAAAAGGGGATTGAGGCTTAGGGGAGAGGATAGAGCCGCGGGGAGGAGGATAAGAAGGCGCAGACGTCGCGCTGGTGCTCCTGGAGGCCTCTAGCAGCGGGCAGGCAGGCAGGAGGTGGCCGGCTCGGTCGCCGTGCTCATCTTCTCCCCTGCCTACTGGTAGGAGGAGGAAGATGACCGAGGAGCCCCTGGTGGGCTGGGCCGACGACACGTAAGGTTTTTTTTTTCTTTCTCTTTTCTTTTCTGTTTTGTTTCTGTTTGACAACTATTTATTTGCTATTTATTTCAGCTCCCAAAATAGTTTGTAAAAACTATTTTCAACACACCAAAATATTAGTTGGAAAGTATCCAATCATTCCTAAAGTGTTCAACATTTTTGAAAACTTAAAGTTTCTGATTTCAAATTTAAAACTTGAGAACAGTAGCGTTTTGCATTAATTTAAAATGCTTAAAGTGTCAATAAAAAGGTTTTCTTCATTGCTTATATACTGTCATGATTTATCAGAAAGTTTGAACTTTTCTTGAGGCCATTTTGGGTTCATTGATTTTAACTAGTTTGAGATTTCCTTTATTTAAAGAAGTGGCTAGGGTTTTGAGTTTACCTTCACCACTTACTTTATTCTTGTTAAAATTTTCCTAGATGCAATGCAAAGAAAACATGAGCACAAAGCTAACTTGCTTAAAGTGTCAGGGATGTGACAACTCACCGCCACTCAAAAGAATCTCGTCCCGAGATTTAGAAGTCGTCGGGAATAACGCAGGATACTCAAGTCGGAGACGATCCTCTCTTTCCCAAGTTGCCTCCTTTTCAGAATGATTTGACCATTGAACTTTAAGAAACTTAAGGTTTTGACGTCGAGAGATACGCTCAACCTGATCAAGAATACGCACGGGGTATTCTCGGTATGAAAGGTTATCTTGGAGATCAAGCGTTTCGTGGTCCACTTCATGGATAGGATCCGAAAAGCAACGCCTAAGTTGCGAGACATGGAAGACATCGTGAACCTTGGAATGATGCGGAGGAAGTTCCAACTGGTAGGCAACTTCTCCTAGTTTGGCAAGAATGCGAAAAGGACCAATGTAACAAGGAGCCAACTTGCCCTTGATACCGAATCGATGGGTACCCTTCAAAGGTGTAACCCGAAGGTAAGCCTTCTCGTCAACTTCAAAGGTCACAGCCTTATGATGACGATCATATTGGCTCTTTTGACGAGACTAGGCTGTTTTCAACTTTTCACGAATAATGCGACCCTGCTCTTCTGCATCCTGGATCATATCCGGGCCAAAGAGTTGCCTCTCTCCGGTTTCTGACCAATTAAGAGGTGTTCGGCATCTTCGTCCATAGAGAACTTCAAAAGGAGCTTTGCCCAAGCTTGATTGATAACTATTGTTATAAGCGAATTCGGCGAATGGAAGGCACTTCTCCCAATTCATACCGAATGATATAACACAAGCTCGGAGCATATCTTCTAGGATTTGATTCACTCTTTCTACTTGACCACTTGATTGGGGATGGAAAGCAGTGCTAAAAGATAAGTGAGTCCCCATGGCATTCTGAAAAATTTCCCAGAAGCGAGAAGTAAAGATACTCCCACGGTCCGAGTTAATCTCCAGGGGAACACCATGAAGAGACACTATTCGAGAGACATATAATTCTGCTAGCTGGATAGCTATTATACTCTCACGAACGGGAAGAAAATGAGCCACTTTGGAAAGACGGTCAATGACCACAAAGATAGCATTATTTCCTTTCTTGGTCTTGGGAAATCTGATAATGAAATCCATACTAACTTTATCCCATTTCCATTCAGGAATGGATAGAGGTTGAAGGGTGCCAGCAGGCCTTTGATGTTCTCCCTTAACTCGACGACAAACGTCGCAGTTAGCAACGAACTCAGCAATTTCTCTCTTCATCCTAGTCCACCAGAACCTCTGGCGTAAGTCCTGATACATCTTAGTACTACCGGGATGAATGGTGAGAGGAGAATCATGGGCCTCCTTAAGGATTAACTGCCTTAGATGTGGGTTCTTAGGAACCACTAGACGATTCTGGAAGAACACAACACCTTGATCGTTCATGGAAAATTCTTTAGCGTTTTCGCTAAAAATATTCTCCTTGATCCGTGATATACCCTTGTCACGCTTTTGGCCAGCTATAATTTGATCCTTAAGGGTAGGCTTCGCCACCAGGGTATAGAGGAATCCTTGAGGAACAATATGAAGATTCAACTTCCGAAAGTCCTCATAGAGATGTGGTTGACCTTGTTGTAGCATCAAATTGTTACAATAAGATTTATGACTTAGTGCATCGGCCATAACATTGGCCTTCCCCGGGGTGTAAGTTATCCCTAAGTCGTAATCCGAGATCAACTCAACCCACCGTCTTTGCCTGAGATTCAAATCCGGCTAGGTGAAGATATATTTCAGGCTTTGGTGATTAGTGAATATTTTGCAACGATTACCCAAAAGGTAATGTCGCCAGGTTTTTAGTGCATGGACCACAGCTGCAAGCTCAAGGTCATGTGTGGGATAATTATCCTCATGTGGACGCAACTGTCGAGATGCGTATGCGATCACATGACGATCTTGCATGAGAATGCAACCTAATCCTTGTCGCGAGGCGTCGCAATAGATAACAAAGTCCTTAGAAAAATCTGGTGGTAGCAACACAGGTGCGGAAGTCAGGCATCTTTTCATTTCCTGAAAACTATGCTCACACAGTGGTGTCCACTCGAACTTTTTATCCTTCTTGAGGAGTTCAGTTAGAGGCTTTGCAACCTTGGAGAAATTCTCGACAAAGCGGTGACAATAGCTCGCTAGACCAAGAAAACTCCTAACTTGCTTAACCGATTCAGGTTGAGTCCAATCAAGGACAGCTCGAACTCTCTCGGGATTGACAGCAATACCCTTACCAGAGATTACGTGACCTAGATAGGTCACTTCTGGTAACCAAAATTCACATTTAGAAAACTTGGCATAAAGGCGATGCTCTCGTAGTTTCATCAATACCAGCCTTAGATGCTCGGCATGTTCTTGTTCGTTCTTCGAGTAGATGAGAATATCATCGAGGTATACCACGACGAATTTATCCAAATACTCCATGAAGATTGAATTCATCAGACGAGAGAAGGTGGCTCGGGCATTGGTTAACCCGAAGGACATGACGGTGTACTCGTATTGGCCATAACGAGTAACAAAAGCCGTTTTTGGAATGTCCCCGTTCTTGATCTTGATTTGATGGTATCCCAACCTCAAATCCATTTTGGAGAAGACTGAGGATCCAGCGAGCTTATTGTACAGATCGTTGATCCTGGGGAGCGGATACTTGTTCTTTATGGTGACCAGATTAACTGGTCGGTAATATACAACCACCCGATCCGTTTCGTCTTTCTTCTTGACGAAGAGGACGGGGCAAGCCCAAGGAGAAGAGCTAGGACGAATGAAACCTTTATTCAAGGCCTCATCTAGTTGCTTCTTAAGTTCGGCTAGCTCCAGGGGTGCCATCTTATATGGTCTTCTGGCTATTGGGACAGTTCCTGGAACAAGATCTATCACAAACTCTACATCTCTGTCAGGTGGAATTCCTGGCAGTTCCTATGGAAAGACATCCGGAAAGTCACGGACTACCGGAATGTCTTCAAGTTCCGGAAGAGGGTTGGCATTTAAGGAATAGAGTTGGCATTTGGCAACTCGAGTAGAGACATTTACTATCTCACCCGAGGGATGGGTAAGCTGGACATTTCTAGAATGAGTATCAATCTTGGCATAGTGAGCTGACATCCAGTCCATGCCCAAGATGATATTAATATCCGAAGATTTCAAAGCTATCAAAGAGGCTAGAAAAACTAGCCTGTCTACTAGAATTTCATTGTCATAGGTTATCCTAGAGGTTTGCCATTTACTACCATGAGTTTGGACAACCAATGGAATTGGCATATCACAAAAAGACATGTTATGCAATTGTGCATAACTTTCTGAAATGAAGGAATGAGAAGACCCAGTGTCAAAGAGAACAGACGCTGGGTGATGATTAACAAGAAGCGTACCGAGCATGACGTCGGGATCCTCTGCAGCTTCTTCTGCTGAGACATAGTTCACACGGCCACGTGCAGGAGTTGGCTTCACATAGTAAGCTTTTCCCGACTTGCCTTGCCTGACGGACTTTCCGGGTTGCTTGGCACCCACATTTTGAGGACACTCACGGGAATAGTGCCCTGGTTCTCCACACTTGTAGGATATCACTTGGTTGGCACGTGGTGCAGCATTGCTAGCTGGACCACCATAGGTTTTTGCTGGAGGGTTGGCCTGATTCATCTGAGGCGCCACGTAGGATGGCCTTGGAGTGTATCTTGGCGGCAGAGAACTGTTCGGAACCCACAACCTGCGTGTTGGAAACGCGGAACCAGAAGACGAGCCAAAGTCACGGGACTGCTTCCTTGTGGCTTCGAAGTCAGTATGACCAGTCTCGGCACTGATCGCCTTGTTGACCAGGGCTTGAAAGCTTGCACACTCGTTGAGGCACAGATCACGACGAAGCTCAGGGCTCAGACCCTTATGGAATCTTGCTTGCTTCTTGGCGTCAGTAGACACCTCCTCTGTTGCACAGCGGGCGAGATTACCGAACTCGCGGCTATAGGCATCCATAGTCAACTTTCCCTGAGTGAAGGCACATAACTCCTCTCTCTTTCTGTCCATCAGGCCCTCTCGAATATGGTGCACACGAAAGGCTACACTGAAGTCTGCCCATGTGGCTGCTGATTCAGCAGGACGCATCGCTTCAAAGTTCTCCCACCATAGATTGGCGGGTCCTTCTAGGAAATACGCAGCAAAGGTCACCTTGTCGGCCTCAGACACATTCGCAGAGCGAATCTTGCATGAGATGTTGCACAACCAGTCATCAGCGTCGAGGGGATCGACGGAATGATGAAACTTTGGAGGATTCAGCTGCACAAAGTCGTTGACGGACACTGCAGCATTCCTAGGCTGACGAGCCGTATGCTGCTCAATATGTTCTAATAGTCGGTTGGTCTCCCTTCTGTTTCTCTCTGCCTCAAGCATAACTTCCGCCAGAGAGGGCGGGTGAGGCAGGTCTTCCTGCGACACTTGACTACCCTCGCCTTGCTCATGAGCAGGGGCACGGTTCAACCTGGTGAACACCATCCTGACAAACAAACTCATAGCTTAGACCAATATCATATCAATACTAGCTATGGATTAAGAATGTACTGAACACACGGAGTGCGGAAATGAATATCCGAACAGCATGGTAACAAGCAACTACTATATATACACCATGGTTCATACACACCCTTACATAGTTCAGTACAACCTTAACCGAAGAGCAAACTACTGAAATTATGAAACTACTCATGAGAGGCTTACAAGCTTCCTATACATTATTTGTCTAGGCCTCCGGAATTCATTTCACATCAAAGGCATACTTCACAAGTCACGCAGGACTGTGAACGTACAGCTACTACCATACTATCCTTCCGCTCACAGCTCAGGCATCCGCATAGAACATCTCATAGAGATTACCTCCGTGACCTGGAAGCTCAACCTGTTGATCAGGAAACACTCCAGCCTGAGATCCCTGGGATCCATAAGGACACGGATGTGGCCTTGGTCCCCTGACTGGTGGTAAGAGGGGTCCCCGAAGAGGGGTGACTCCTCCTATAGCTGGCCAGTCAACGTGGGCCAGAAGATGGGTCCTAACGGGGTTCAACATCTCGATATCTCCGTACCCTGTCTGGAATACTAGTGCCAGCTGCGTCAAAGCCGTCCACAAACGGGCACGGGTAGCATAAATCTCCATGCGGAGAGCACGAGCATCCCTGTCTCTGTTCTCTAGCATCTCAACAGTGGACTGCAGTAGTGGATCCTCCATAGAAGAATCAAAATAGACTCCACTGAGGTATCCCTCTTCACCAGGCTGAGAGGCCGGAACATAGCAGAACTCTGAATTCTGCAGCAATTGCATGTCTCGCTCTCATAATGGTCAGCATTGAGTAGGCAGCATTTTGTACTGCCATGTCAACAGTGACTCCCAACCCATAGGACCAATGAATTGGCTCCTCAGCTCCAGGGTAGTCTGGAAATACCCTAACAGTGCAGATATACTGGCTCTGGTTGAAGTCTCGGTACTGTTCCTCCACTGTGTACTTGGGGTACCAGCGGTAACCGCACATCGACGTCACCCTGACCAGCATGGCCGTATGACCCGGTACATCAATGCACCTGGTCAGACGTACCACCTGACGCGAAGGACGGCCAGGCATCTGTAAATAGAGAGTAATGCAAAAGCATTAGAGCTCTCAATGCAAAATTGGGCTGCATAACGGCTGTAAATGCTCAAAAACAAATTTTGAGACAACCCAAAATGGAATAGTGTAACCACTCAACTATCAAGTTCAACTCTCTGATCATCAAACTTACTTTTTTTGCTAGGAATGAAATAAACCCAATATCTCTTGACCCGTAGTCCTATAATCTACCGATCGGAAACACGAGCTTAGAAGAAGATGAGTAACCTAGTCCTTAATTCCCGCAGAAAAGACGAGGATGACCAGAATAGAATAACTTGAGAAGAGAACAAAGTCTTACGTTCCCTTCCACAAACAATTCCTTTATATATAACTAAAGCAATTCTAGACTCATCTTCGACCATTTTGGCTTAGTAATCCTACAGTCAGTCAGGATCTGATACTAACGCTGTCGGGACCCCGATCCTAAGTCATAGGAATCCAGCCTGTAACACATCGCATCTCTTTGCGGTCTCACACACGGTTAAATCCACGGCTGCAGCCTTACCTTAGCCGGGACCGTTTGCGTCTTTTGACTCACGTATGCAATAGTGTCGCTAGCATCCCAATGTCAAAGAACCCGGATCGACAAGTCTAGTCACAAACCAAAGTGGCAGTACCGCACAAGGATAGGCATACATGACCCAACAAAGCAGGTGTCGGTCACCTGCGAGTGTAGACGAGTCGTAGCAAGCTACAAGGACTCCATTACATCGCGTGACATTTCCCGAAAGGGGACAGACACAGCAACTAAGAAGGACACATGCCGGTCAACCAACGTGTCCGGAGCAGTAGCGAACTACCAAGGCTCGTTGGATCAGAAAGGGGCATTTCCTTGTAAGGAGTGCTACTAAAGTTCACGACTAGGTAATCGAACCCCATACATATCAAGTACGACACACGTACGCATGGCATACCGATATGTATAGATACATCGATGGCATCACAACATAACCATAAACATACAAGCTTTATTTAAGAGGCTCGGAAGAGCCACACACATAATATTACACATTAAGGGTCTCACGACCCATAATAGCAGTCATTCAGTTACAAGCCAGCGGAAGAGTTTAAAACTGTCTGAGTACAGACAGGTGCAACTAGAAGGCACATGGCCTGACTATACTACAGACCCAACCTAGGGCCAGATCGTAGCTGGGACACCAGCTACTCGTCGTCCTCGATGTCTACGAAGAACCCTCCATTAGGGTCATTAGCAACCTGTGCAACATTTATTAAGCAAACATGAGTACGAAGGTACTCAGCAAGACTTTAGGATAACTAACTACTCATGCAAAGTATCAATAAGGTATTGTGGGGTTTCATGCGGAAAGCCAGCATTTGACTCGTGGCTAGACAACTTGCATTTTTAAACAATTTTGACAACTTGATTTCTCGCACACGAGTCCACTAACACCACAAAAATACACCATCGTGGAATCATTCCGTCTCCATCCGGAATTGCCGTCCACGACACTCACGCTTATCTTGACAATTTTATGAGTAGCCATTGAAGTTATCTATGAACAACATATGTCTCCAAGTAGTCCATATCCGCGGACGCGGCTATTCGAATAGTTCATAACCCTGCAGGGGTGTACTTCGTCACACACGCTCTCGCCACTTATCGCCATGTGCACGTCATGCACCTCGGCAACCTTCAAGCGGAAGCCTAGCGACGGAGTCGGCCACGACCGTTAACCACACTAGTACCTAGTCCAGGTTTATCGCCTATCTGAGAGTAACCCGTACGGAAGTCCGGCCGAGGTTTCCGCCACGGCCTCAAACGATGTGCGCAGGGTTCCCAAGCCCACCATCCGGGTGCCACTTGGTACACCGTGCCACTGCCTACCGCATCACGGCCCACCTCTCAGGTCAGCACCATGCACGGCCTCCAACATGACTATAAACACCAGACACTACTTGCAACTCTTGGACCGAGTACTAAGCGATTAATAAGTCGAGCGGGGTCATATTTCAGGGCCCAGTATGTGGTAGTATCTAGTCTTGGATTACATACACGGAACTCGGTTTCTAAGGACGGTTCCAATGAAACAACTCGCCATGTACTCCTACACAGCCTTTCACCGGTACCTTTACCAAATCAGGTTCAACACACAACCTTTGCTTACCGAACACATTCTCACAATTCTGTTCATCTCCCAGATGACAGACCTTAAACAACTCTAAGCATAGCATGCATAGCAGGATAAGGCACATCATGGCTCAAGCAACTACCAGGTATGCTAGGTTGCAAGGTTCGGCTGTTTACTGTGACAAGGTTAGGTCATGCAGAGGAACTGGGTTCAACTATCTGTTGGAATTATGCCCTAGAGGCAATAATAAATATAGTTATTATTATAATTCCTGTATCAAGATAATCGTTTATTATCCATGCTATAATTGTATTGAATGAAGACTCATTTACATGTGTGGATACATAGACAAAACACCGTCCCTAGCAAGCCTCTAGTTGGCTAGCCAGTTGATCAAAGATAGTCAGTGTCTTCTGATTATGAACAAAGTGTTGTTGCTTGATAACTGGATCACGTCATTAGGAGAATCACGTGATGGACTAGACCCAACCTAATAGACATAGCATGTTGATCGTGTCATTTTGTTCCTACTGTTTTCTGCGTGTCAAGTATTTATTCCTATGACCATGAGATCATATAACTCACTGACACCGGAGGAATGCTTTGTGTGTATCAAACGTCGCAACGTAACTGGGTGACTATAAAGATGCTCTACAGGTATCTCCGAAGGTGTTAGTTGAGTTAGTATGGATCAAGACTGGGATTTGTCACTCCGTGTGACGGAGAGGTATCTCGGGGCCCACTCGGTAATACAACATCACACACAAGCCTTGCAAGCAATGTAACTTAGTGTAAGTTGCGGGATCTTGTATTACGGAACGAGTAAAGAGACTTGGCGGTAAACGAGATTGAAATAGGTATACGGATACTGACGATCGAATCTCGGGCAAGTAACATACCGAAGGACAAAGGGAATGACATACGGGATTATATGAATCCTTGGCACTGAGGTTCAAACGATAAGATCTTCGTAGAATATGTAGGATCCAATATGGGCATCCAGGTCCCGCTATTGGATATTGACCGAGGAGTCTCTCGGGTCATGTCTACATAGTTCTCGAACCCGCAGGGTCTGCACACTTAAGGTTCGACGTTGTTTTATGCGTATTTGAGTTATATGGTTGGTTACCGAATGTTGTTCGGAGTCCCGGATGAAATCATGGATGTCACGAGGGTTTCCGGAATTGTCCGGAAACGAAGATTGATATATAGGATGACCTCATTTGATTACCGGAAGGTTTTCGGAGTTACCGGGAATGTACCGGGAATGATGAATGGGTTCCGGGAGTTCACCGGGGGGGCAACCCACCCCGGGGAAGCCCATAGGCCATGAGGGTGGCACACCAGCCCTTAGTGGGCTGGTGGGGCAGCCCAAAAGGGCCCTATGCGCCTAGGAAAGAAAATCAAAGAGAAAAAAAAAGAGGAGGTGGGAAGGGAAGGAAGGACTCTCACCCACCAAACCAAGTCCAACTCGGTTTGGTGGGGAGCCTTCCCCCTTGGACTCGGCCGACCCCCTTGGGGCTCCTTGAGCCCCAAGGCAAGGTCCCCTCCCTCCCACCTATATATACGGAGGTTTTAGGGCTGATTTGAGACGATTTTTCCACGGCAGCCCGACCACATACCTTCACGGTTTTTCCTCTAGATCGCGTTTCTGCGGAGCTCGGGCGGAGCCCTGCTGAGACAAGGTCATCACCAACCTCCGGAGCGCCGTCACGCTGCCAGAGAACTCTTCTACCTCTCCGTCTCTCTTGCTGGATCAAGAAGGCCGAGATCATCGTCGAGCTGTACGTGTGCTGAACGCGGAGGTGCCGTCCGTTCGGTACTAGATCGTGGGACTGATCGCGGGATTGTTCGCGGGGCGGATCGAGGAACGTGAGGACGTTCCACTACATCAACCGCGTTCACTAACGCTTCTGCTGTACGGTCTACAAGGGTACGTAGATCACTCATCCCCTCTCGTAGATGGACATCACCATGATAGGTCTTCGTGCGCGTAGGAAATTTTTTGTTTCCCATGCGACGTTCCCCAACACTATCGTCGAAAAAGCAGTTGAAGCATTTGAACCTAATGCAATAAGTAAGTGCAGGAGCAAGAACATGGGATTTATCGGGATGATCAAAATGGTTGCTTGCCTTGTTGCTCAGAGGAGTGACAATATCCGTCAGACGGATATTCGGTGGAATCCGGGGGAGCGAAGCCTACCGAAAGGAATGACAACAATCAATGACAAACATATGCAATCAAGATGATGCATGAGCATGGCATGAGAATGCAAGGTGATATACTATTATAACTAACATGTATTAGGTTTGAAGTTGATTTGAATCACATTCAAATATCACTTCAAACGAGGTATTCTCGGATACCGTTTTAATTGATTCGACCTGATGCTCAGATCAACTTGATGTTAACATGCATGGGATGACATGTTAAGTTGCTGGTTTGTAATTAGAACAGTGTTTGATCATGTCATTCATAAAGAAATTTAAATATTTTCCATATTCCAATTATAAAGTATTTATAAGAATTGACTTATTCATTAATCCACATGTTTGGGTTCTGTAACTTTTTCAAACATGATTCAAAATAGCGTATTCAGATTCCTTGAATTTTTCTGATACTTTTTCATATATAAATTATTTTCATTGGAGTTACAAATTAATTTCTATGAATTTTTGAAGTTTTAAACATTTCTGGAATTATTCTTATACTGGAAAAATCCCTTTATTGTGTCAGCCTGACATCAGCAGGTCAGCTGACCTGTTCAGGTCAAACCTGATAGGGGGGACCCACTGGTCAGCCTCTCTGTGGTTAATCCCGCGCTGACCAGCCCCTTAACTGAGTTGACTTGGCCTTGGGCCCACAGTCAGCGAGAGATTAAGCAGTTAAACTGCTGGATTAGGTTGGCCACGTCGGCCCCCACCGGAATATGGCCGGCGGCGACCACGGGCGCGGCGGAGGGCTCCCGGAGAGAGCCAAATGACGTTATGGCCGTCGGTTTTGGGCGCAGAATAGAGCTACAGGCAGCTAGTGAAACGCCGCATCTAAAGGGGGTGGAGCTGGACCCGGTGGTCACCGGAATCCTTGCCGGCGATGAGGTCAGCGGCGGCTGCGGCTCGGGCATCGACAAAAGTGCCGATGCAGGGGGCTAGCAAGATGGGACAGAGGCCCTACGCCATCTACAGAGCTCGAGGAGCTCATTCCTGAGCTCGGCCTCGCGAGCTGAATACCACAACGACGGCTATGACATGGCCGGCGAGGAGGTCCTTCGGGCTCCGGCGGCTAACATGGTTAAAGGAGGGGGAAGGCCTCGGGAAGAGGGGGAACAGGAAGAGGAGCTCACGGCGGATCTTGTGAGGCTGCCGGCAGGGTCGGGGAGGACCGGGAGACGACGGATCGACGGCGACCGGAGCTTCGGGGAGAGAGAGATCCGAGAGGGGAAAAGGTGATCGAGGCTTAGGGGAGAGGATAGAGCAGCGGGGAGGAGGATAAGAAGGCGCAGGCGTCGCGCCGGCGCTCCTGGAGGCCTCCAGCAGCGGGCAGGTAGGCAGGAGGTGGCCGACTCGGCCGCCGTGCTCATCTTCTCCCCTGCCTACTGGCAGGAGGAGGAAGATGACCGGGGAGCCCCTGGTGGGCTGGGCCGGCGACAGGTAAGGTTTTTCTTTTTTTTCTTTCTCTTTTCTTTTCTGTTTTGTTTCTGTTTGACAACTATTTATTTCAGCTCCCAAAATAGTTTGTAAAAACTATTTTCAACACACCAAAATATTAGTTGGAAAGTATCCAATCATTCCTAAAGTTTTCAACATTTTTGAAAACTTAAAGTTTCTGATTTCAAATTTAAAACTTGAGAACAGTAGCTTTTTGCATTAATTTAAAATGCTTATAGTGTCAAGAAAAAGGTTTTCTTCATTTATTATATACTTTCATGATTTATCAGAAAGTTTGAACTTTTCTTGAGGTCATTTTGGGTTCATTGATTTTAACTAGTTTGAGATTTTCTTTATTTAAAGAAGTGGCTAGGGTTTTGAGTTTTCCTTCACCACTTACTTTATTCTTGTTAAAATTTTCCTAGATGCAATGCAAAGAAAACATGAGCACAAAGCTAACTTGCTTAAAGTGTCAGGGATGTGACATGATGTTTCCATTGATGTCTATGCCATGCTTGATCATTGCCACGGTACACTACCGAAGGCATTCCATATAGAGTCATTGTTGCTCTAAGTTTTGAGTTGAAAGTGTGATGATCATCATTAATGGAACATTGTCCCATGTGAGGAAATAAAAGAGTCCAAAGAAGCCCACCAAAAAAAAGAGGCCAAAGAGCCCACCAAAAAAATGAAAGAAAAAGAGAGAAGGGACAATGCTACCACTTTTTCCACACTTGTGCATATTAAGCCCCATGATCTTCAGGATTGAGAGTCTCTCGTTTTGTCACCACCATATAGCTAGTGGGAAATTTTCATTATATAACTTGGCTTGTATATTCCAATGATAGGCTTCCTCAAAATTGCCTTAGGTCTTCTTGAGCAAGCAAGTTGGATGCATACCCACTAGTGCATCATTTTTATGGCAATCCCTACTCATTCACATTGATATCTATTGATGAGCATCTCCACAGCTCATTGATATGCGTAGTTAATGTGACTATCTTCTCCTTTTTTTGTCTTGCAACCATCCCCCACAATCCACTCCATCTATAGTGCTATAACCATGGCTCACGCTCATGTATTGCGTGAGAGTTGAAAAGGTTTGAGAAAGTAAAGGTGTGAAACAATTACTTGGCCAATACCGGGGTTGTGCATGATTTAAATTCGTTGTGCAATGATGATAGAGCATAGCTAGACTATATGCTTTTTTAGGGATAACTTTCTTTTGGCCTTGTTATTTTGAAAGTTCATGATTACCTTACTAGTTTGCTTGAGTTATTATTGTCTCCACGTCAATAGCAAACTATTGTTTTGAATCAAATGGATCAGAACATTCACGTCACATAAGAGGAGTTACAAAGGCATCTATGCTAGGTAGCATGAAAGCATCAAAAATTCATTCTTTATCACTTGCCTACTCGAGGACGAGCATGAGTTAAGCTTAGGGATGGTTGATACGTCTCAAACGCATCTATAATTTTTGATGGTTTCACGCTGTTATCTTGTCATCTTTGGATGTTTTATGTACCTATTATAACTTTTTTGGGACTAACTTATTAATTCAGTGCCAAGTGCCAGTTCCTGTTTTTCTGTGTTTTTGGCTCTTTTCAGATCTGATTTTGGAATGGAGTCCAAACGGAATAAAATCCCCGAAATGATTTTTTTCCCGAACGAAAGAAGATAAGGGGGCCTATGGGCCAAGCCAGGAGGGCTCCTTGGAGCCCACAAGCCCCCACTCCGCCACCAGGGGGAGCCAACGGTGGCAGGGCTTGTGGCCTCCCTGGCCGCCCCCTGACGTAGATCTTTGGCCTATATATTCCCTAAAATACAGCAAAAAATCAGGGGAGCCTCGAAAATACTTTTCTGTCGCCGCAAGTTTCCGTTTCCGCGAGATCTTATCTGGAGACCCTTCCCGGCGCCCTGCCGGAGGGGACTTTGGAGTTGGAGGGCTTCATCATCATCATCATCGCCCCTCCAATGACTCGTGAGTGGTTCACTTCAGACCTACGGGTCCGTAGTTAGTAGCTAGATGGCTTCTTCTCTCTCTTGGATCTTCAATACAAAGTTCTCCATGATCTTCATGGAGATCTATTCGATGTAATCTTCTTTGGCGGTGTGTTTGTCGAGATCCGATGAATTGTGGATTTGTGATCAGATTATCTATGATATATATTTGAGTCTTTGATGATTTCTTATATGCATGATTTGATATCCTTGTAAGTCTCTCCGAGTCTTGGATTTTATTTGGCCAACTAGATCGATGATTATTGCAATGGGAGAAGTGATTGGTTTTGGGTTCTACCATGTGGTGACCTTTCCCAGTGACAGTAGGGGCAGCAAGGCACACATTAAGTAGTTGCCATCAAGGGTAACAAGATGGGCTCTGTCGTTGATATCAGATTGTCCATCTACATCATGTCATCTTTCTTAAGGCGTTACTCTGTTCTTTTGGACTTAATACACTAGATGCATGCTGGATAGCGGTCGACGTGTGGAGTAATAGTAGTAGATGCAGAAAGTATCGGTCTACTTGTTTTGGATGTGATGCCTATAGATATAATCATTGCCATAGATATCGTCACGACTTTGTGCGGTCCTATCAATTGCTCGTCAGTAATTTTTTCAACCACCGTCTACTTGCTTTCATGAGAGAAGCCACTAGTAAACACTACGACCCCCGGGTCTATTCACATCCATCGTTTACACCTCCGCTTTTACTTTGCTTTGTTACTTTGTTTCTTTCAGTTCTCACTTGGCAAACAATCTATAAGGGATTGACAACCCCTTCATAGTGTTGGGAGAAAGCTTTTTGTGTTTGTGCACGAACTTGTGATACTCCTCCACTGGATTGATACCTTTGTTCTTAAACTGAGGGAAATACTTACCACCGCTGTGCTACATCACCCTTTCCGCTTCGAGGGAACACCAACACAAGGCTCCAAGGCCACGGGGGAAATCCTTTGCATATTTGCCTAGGAAGTCCCTTAAGGCGTAGCCGCAGGAGAAGGATTCGTGGTGCCGTCGACACGACTATTCCTAGCGCCGTTACCAGGGAAGCAGAGCTAACATCAGGCACACCGGGATCACCTAGTTTCTTAGGAGTTCCACCCTTGAAGGTATGATTAGCAAGCATGGTGGAAATCTCAACCTCAGGTATCCTCCTCTTATTAGTCACAATATCCTTCATGTACTTAGCATACGGAGACATTTTGAGCATATCTGTCAAATGCATTTGCAGAAAGACAGGTCTGATCATTTCAACGAATTGCTCAAAATCCTCATCATCCTTTTTCTTTGATGGTTTGGGAGGAAAGGGCATGGGTTTGTGAACCCATGGTTCCCTTTCTATACCATGCTTCCTAGCAGCAAAGTCATTCTTATCGTATCTCTTATTCTTAGGCTGTGGGTTATCAAGACCAACAGGTTCAATCTCCACATCCTTATCATTGCTAGGTTGAGCATCTTCATGAACATCACTATTGATATTATCATTAGGCTCATGTTCATCACCAGATTGTGTTTCAGCATCAGAAACAGAGGCACCGTTTGGACTCTCAGGCGTAGCAGCAACATGGTTGCTAGCGTGCACATCCCTATCATCTTTCTGCTTTTTTCTAGGATGACTAGGTGCATCAGTGCTAACTCCTTGAGAATCTTGTTCAATTCTCTTCGGATGACCCTCAGGATACAAAGGTTGCTGGGTCATTCTACCGCCTCTAGTAACGACTCTTACAAAATTATCATTCAACTCATTGAGCAAGTCATTCTGAGCTTTAAGTACTTGTTCTACCTGAGTAGTAACCATAGAGGCATGTTTACTCAGAATCTTAAGATCATTGACATTTCTGTCCACACAAGCACTTAAATGACTAAGCATACATGCATTCTATTCCAATTGTCTGCTAACATAATCATTGAAACTTTGTTGTTTGGCAACAAAGTTATGAAATTCATCCAGGCATAAGCTAGCAGGTTTATCAAAAGGAATATCACTCTCATCAAACCTATGCAGAGAATTTACTTCTACTACCTGTATCGGGTTATCAAGACCATGGATCTCTTCGATAGGTGGTAGATTTTTGATATGTTCAAATTTAATGCCTTTCTCTCGCATAGATTTCTTGGCTTCTTGCATATCTTCAGGACTGAGGAATAGAATACCTCTTTTCTTCGGAGTTGTCTTAGGAGGTGGTTCAGGAATAGTCCAAGCATTCTCATTGCACAAGATGTTATTTAGTAGAATGTCAGCTTGTTCTACAGTTCGTTCCCTAAAAACACAAATGACACAACTATCTAGGTGGTCTTTGGAAGCATCAGTAAGTCCATTATAGAAGATATCAAGTATTTCATTCTTCTCAAGAGGGTGATCAGGCAAAGCATTCAGTAGCTGGATGAGCCTCCCCCAAGCTTGTGGGAGACTCTCTTCTTCAGCTTGAGCAAAGTTGTATATTTCCTGCAAGGCAGCTTGCTTCTTATGGGCAGGGAAATATTTTTCAAAGAAGTAGTAGACCATATCCTGGGAGCTACGCACACAACCAGGAGCAAGAGAAGTGAACCAAGTATAAGCATCATCCTTTAGCGAGAAAGGAAACAACTTGAGGATATAGTAGTAGCGGATGTTTTCCTCACTAGTGAATAGAGTGGCTATATCGTGCAGTTTGGTAAGATGGACTACAACTGTTTCAGACTCGTAACCGTGAAAAGGATCAGATTTGACCAGAGTGATTAACTCAGGGTCGACAGAGAATTCATAATCCTTATCGGTCACAAAGATAGGCGAAGTAGCAAACTTTGGGTCGTATTTCATCCTAGCGTTCAGAGATTTTTCTTTCCACTTTAGCAGTAATTTCTCAACATCATAGCTATCCTTACATGCAAGAAAATCGTTAGCTATCTCTCCCTCCATAACATAGCACTCAGGCATAACAGGCAATTCAGGCATACTAGCAGGTTCTACTTCAATAGTATTAGAAGTTTCAGAAGTATCATCACATCTAGCAGCAACTCTAGCAATTTGTGCTTCAAGCATAGCCTCATCAGGCAAAGCAGTATCAAGCATAGCATCATCAGGCAAAGCAGTATCAAGCATGGCATCATCAGGCATAGCATCATCATAAGCATCATGGGCTGCAGAAGTAGCATCATCAAGCACATGCGACATATCAAGATTTCTAGCAGGAGGTGATGTCGCAAACTTACTCATAACTGAAGTGAATCAAGTGCAGAGCTAGATGGCAGTTCCTTACCTGTCCTCGTGGCTGAGGGCAAGATTTCAGTTCTTGGATCTTTAGGATTCCTCATAGTGATCAGCAGACGTCAATCCCAAGTGACTCAGAGAATATAGTTGTGCCTCCCCGGCCACGGTGCGAGAAAAATGTCTTGATGACCCACAAGTATAGGGGACCGCAACCATTTTTGAGGGTAGAGTATTCAACTCAAATTTATTGATTTGACTCAAGGGGAAGCGAAAGAATATTCTCAAGTATTAGCAGCTGAGTTGTCAATTCAACCACACCTGAACGATTAGTATCTGCAAGCAAAGTATCAGTAGCAAAGTGGTACGATAGCAACGGTGCCAGAAAAGGGTTTGTTGATGGCAGCCTATCCCTGACTTGTTGTATCAATGGCGCCAGAAAAAGGTCTTACAGCAGGTAGCAGCAGAGTAACAAGTAACAGCAGTAGTGACAGCAGTAGCAAGTAACAGCAGTAGTGACAGTAGTAGCAAGTAACAGCAGTAGCGACAAAGTAACATAGCAAGGACCAGTAGTAAAAGACTCGTAGGCATTGGATCCGTGATGGATGATTATGCCGTATGTGATTCATCATGTAACAGCTATAACACGGAGAGATAAGTAACTAGCTCCTGTTCGTCAATCTAATGTAGGCATGTATTTCGTATGTAGTCATACGTGCTTCGGAAAAAGAACTTGCTTGACATCTATTATCCATCCCTCCCGTGGCAGCGGGGTCCTAATGGAAATTACGGGATATTAAGGTTCTCCTTTTAATAAAGAACCGGACCAATGCATTAACACTTGGTGAATACATGAACTCCTCATACTATGGTCATCTACGGGAGTGGTTCCGGCTATTGTCACTCTAGGGTTGCCGGGTAATAACACATAGTAGGTGACTACAACTTGCAAGATAGGATCTAAAACACACATATATTGGCGACAACATAATAGTTTCAGATCTGAAATCATGGCAATCGGGCCCTAGTGACAAGCATTAAGCATGGGAAAGTAGTAGCAACCTAGTATCCACTATGTTCTGAGATCGATGTTGCTACTACTTTGCCATGCTTAATGCTTGTCATTAGGGCCCGATTGCCATGATTTCAGATCTGAAACTATTATATTGTCGCCAATATATGTGTGTTTTAGATCCTATCTTGCAAGTTGTGGTCACCTACTATGTGTTATTACCCGGCAACCCTAGAGTGACAATAGCCGGAACCACTCCCGGAGATGACCATAGTACGAGGAGTTCATGTATTCACCAAGTGTTAATGCATTGGTCCGGTTCTTTATTAAAAGGAGAACCCTAATATCCCGTAATTTCCATTAGGACCCCGCTGCCACGGGAGGGATGTGTTGGAATTATGCCCTAGAGGCAATAATAAATATAGTTATTATTATAATTCCTGTATCAAGATAATCGTTTATTATCCATGCTATAATTGTATTGAATGAAGACTCATTTACATGTGTGGATACATAGACAAAACACCGTCCCTAGCAAGCCTCTAGTTGGCTAGCCAGTTGATCAAAGATAGTCAGTGTCTTCTGATTATGAACAAAGTGTTGTTGCTTGATAACTGGATCACGTCATTAGGAGAATCACGTGATGGACTAGACCCAAACTAATAGACGTAGCATGTTGATCGTGTCATTTTGTTGCTACCGTTTTCTGCGTGTCAAGTATTTATTCCTATGACCATGAGATCATATAACTCACTGACACCGGAGGAATACTTTGTGTGTATCAAACGTCGCAACGTAACTGGGTGACTATAAAGATGCTCTACAGGTATCTCCGAAGGTGTTAGTTGAGTTAGTATGGATCAAGACTGGGATTTGTCACTCCGTGTGACGGAGAAGTATCTCGGGGCCCACTCGGTAATACAACATCACACACAAGCCTTGCAAGCAATGTGACTTAGTGTAAGTTGCAGGATCTTGTATTACAGAACGAATAAAGAGACTTGCCGGTAAACGAGATTGAAATAGGTATGCGGATACTAACGATCGAATCTCGGGCAAATAACATACCGAAGGACAAAGGGAATGACATACGGGATTATATGAATCCTTGGCACTGAGGTTCAAACGATAAGATCTTCGTAGAATATGTAGGATCCAATATGGGCATCCAGGTCCCGCTATTGGATATTTACCGAGGAGTCTCTCGGGTCATGTCTACATAGTTCTCGAACCCGCAGGGTCTGCACACTTAAGGTTCGACGTTGTTTTATGCGTATTTGAGTTATATGGTTGGTTATCGAATGTTGTTCGGAGTCCCAGATGAGATCACAGACGTCACGAGGGTTTCCGGAATGGTCCGGAAACAAAGATTGATATATAGGATGACCTCATTTGATTACCGGAAGGTTTTCGGAGTTACCGGGAATGTACCGGCAATGACGAATGGGTTCCGGGAGTTCACCGGGGGGGGGGGGGGGGGGCAACCCACCCCGGGGTAGCCCATAGGCCTTGAGGGTGGCGCACCAGCCCTTAGTGGGCTGGTGGGAGAGCCCAAAAGGGCCCTATGCGCCTAGGAAAGAAAATAAAAGAGAAAAGAAAAGAAGAGGAGGTGGGAAGGGAAGGAAGGACTCCCACCCACCAAACCAAGTCCAACTCGGTATGGGGGGGAGCCTTCCCCCTTGGACTCGGCCGACCCCCTTGGGGCTCCTTGAGCCCCAAGGCAAGGTCCCCTCCCTCCCACCTATATATACGGAGGTTTTAGGGCTGATGTGAGACGACTTTTCCACGGCAGCCCGACCACATACCTCCACGGTTTTTCCTCTAGATCGCGTTTCTGCGGAGCTCGGGCGGAGCCCTGCTGAGACAAGGTCATCACCAACCTCCGGAGCGCCGTCACGCTGCCGGAGAACTCTTCTACCTCTCCGTCTCTCTTGCTGGATAAATAAGGCCGAGATCATCGTCGAGCTGTACGTGTGCTGAACGCGGAGGTGCCGTCCGTTCGGTACTAGATCGTGGGACTGATCGCGGGATTGTTCGCGGGGCGGATCGAGGGACGTGAGGACGTTCCACTACATCAACCGCGTTCACTAACGCTTCTGCTGTACGATCTACAAGGGTACGTAGATCACTCATCCCCTCTCGTAGATGGACATCACCATGATAGGTCTTCGTGCGCGTAGGAAATTTTTTGTTTCCCATGCGACGTTCCCCAACAGTGGCATCATGAGCTAGGTTCATGCGTAGATGTCTTCTCGAGTAGAACACAAAAGTTTTTGTGGGCGGTGATGTGCGTTTTTCTGCCCTCCTTAGTCTTTTCTTGATTCCGCGGTATTGTTGGATTGAAGCGGCTTGGACCGACATTACTCGTACGCTTACGAGAGACTGGTTTCATCGCTACGACTAACCCCGTTGCTCAAAGATGACTGGTAAGTGTCAGTTTCTCCAACTTTAGTTGAATCGGATTTGACCGAGGAGGTCCTTGGATGAGGTTAAATAGCAACTCATATATCTCCGTTGTGGTGTTGGCGTAAGTAAGATGCGATCGTACTAGATACCCATGGTCACCACGTAAAACATGCAACAACAAAATTAGAGGACGTCTAACTTGTTTTTGCAGGGTATGCTTGTGATGTGATATGGCCAACGATGTGATGTGATATATTGGATGTATGAAATGATCATGTTGTAATAGAAAATATCGACTTGCACGTCGATGGTACGGCAACCGGCAGGAGCCATAGGGTTGTCTTTATACTAACGTTTGTGCTTGCAGATGCGTTTACTATTTTGCTAGGATGTAGCTTTATTAGTAATAGCATGAGTAGCACGACAACCCCGATGGCAACACGTTGATGGAGATCATGGTGTGGCGCCGGTGACAAGAAGATCGTGCCGGTGCTTTGGTGATGGAGATCAAGAAGCACGTGATTATGGCCATATCATGTCACTTATGAATTGCATGTGATGTTAATTCTTTTATGCACCTTATTTTGCTTAGAACGACGGTAGCATTATGAGGTGATCTCTCACTAAAATTTCAAGACGAAATTGTGTTCTCCCCGACTATGCACCGTTGCTACAGTTCGTCTTTTCGAGACACCACGTGATGATTGGGTGTGATAGACTCAACGTTCACATACAACGGGTGCAAAAGAGTTGCGCACGCGGAACACTCGGGTTAAGCTTGACGAGCCTAGCATGTGCAGACATGGCCTCGGAACACATGAGACCGAAAGGTCGATCATGAATCATATAGATGATATGATTAGCATAGGGATGCTTACCACTGAAACTATACTCAACTCACGTGATGATCGGACTTGAGCTAGTGTAAGTGGATCATGAACCACTCAAATGACTAGAGAGATGTACTTTTTGAGTGGGAGTTTAGCAAATAATTTGATTAAGTTAAACTCTAATTATCTTGAACATAGTCTAAGTCCACTTTGAATATATTTGTGTTGTAGATCCTGGCTCACGCGACAGTCACCCTGAATTTTAATACATTCCTAGAGAAAGCTAAGTTGAAAGATGATGGATGCAACTTTGTAGACTGGGCTCGTAATCTTAAGCTAATCTTACAAGCTGGGAAGAAGGATTATGTCCTTAATGCTGCGCTAGGAGATGGACCACCCGCTACGGCTGATCAGGATGTTAAGAATGCTTGGTTAGCACGTAAGGAGGACTACTCAGTAGTTCAATGTGCAGTTTTGTATGGCTTAGAACCGGGACTTCAACGTCGCTTTGAGCGTCATGGAGCATTTGAGATGTTCCAGGAGTTGAAGTTCATCTTTCAGAAGAACGCCCGGATCGAGAGGTATGAGACCTCCGATAAATTCTATGCTTGCAAAGTGGAGGAGAACTCGTCTGTCAGTGAACATGTGCTCAAAATGTCTGGGTACTCAAACCGTCTAGCTGAGCTGGGGATTGAACTCCCGCAAGAGGCTATCACTGACAGAATCCTTCAATCACTGCCGCCAAGCTATAAAGGCTTTGTGTTGAACTACAACATGCAAGGGATGAACAAGTCACCCGACGAGTTGTTTGCGATAATGAAAGTCGCAGAGTCTAAACTTCGTAAAGAACATCAAGTGTTGATGGTGAATAAGACCACTAGTTTCAAGAGAAACGGCAAAGGCAAGAAGGTTAATTCAAAGAAGAGCGGCAAGCCTGTTGCCAATCAGACGAAGAAACCCAAAGCTGGACCTAAGCCTGAAATAGAGTGCTACTATTGCAAGGGTATGGGTCACTCGAAGCGCAACTGCCCCAAGTATCTGGCTGATAAGAAGGCGGCCAAAGAAAAATCAGGTATATTTGATATACATGTTATTGATGTGTACTTAACCGGCTCTGGTAGTAGTGCCTGGGTATTCGATACCGGTTCTCTTGCTCATATTTGCAACTCGAAACAGGAACTGCGGAATAGACGAAAGCTGTCGAAAGATGAAGTGACGATGCGCGTAGGAAATGGTTCCAAGGTTGATGCAATCGCCGTCGGCACAGTTTCACTTCAGTTACCATCAGGATTAGTGATGAACTTAAATCATTGTTATTTAGTGCCTGCGTTGAGCATGAACATTATATCTGGATCTTGTTTAATGCGAGACGGTTACTCTTTTAAGTCAGAGAATAATGGTTGTTCTATTTCTATGAGTAACATCTTTTATGGTCATGCACCTAATGTGAGAGGATTATTCATTTGAATCTTGATAGCGATACACATATACATAACATTGAGAACCAAAAGAGTTAGAGTTAACAATGATAGCGCCATAATTTTGTGCCACTGCCGCTTAGGTCATATTGGTGTAAAGGGCATGAAGAAACTCCATGCTCATGGACTTTTGGAGTCACTTGACTTTGATTCACTTGACACGTGCAAACCATGCCTCATGGGCAAGATGACTAAGACTCCATTCTCCGGAACTATGGAGCGTGCAAGTGACTTGTTGGAAATCATACATACCGATGTGTGTGGTCCGATGAGCGCAGAGGCACGCGGCGGATATCGTTATTTTCTCACCTTCACTGACGATTTGAGTAGATATGGTTATGTCTACTTGATGAAGCACAAGTCTGAAACATTTGAAAAGTTCAAGCAATCTCAGAGTGAAGTGGAAAATCATCGTAACAAGAAGATCAAGTTCCTACGGTCTGATCGTGGGGGTGAATATCTGAGTTTCGAGTTTGGTGCTCACTTAAGACAATGTGGAATTGTTTCACAGGTGACACCGCCTGGAACACCACAGCGTAATGGTGTGTCCGAACGTCGTAATCGTACTTTATTAGAGATGGTGCGATCTATGATGTCTCTTACCGATTTGCCGTTATCTTTTTGGGGTTATGCATTAGAAACAGCTGCATTCACTTTAAATAGGGCACCATCAAAATCCGTTGAGACGACACCATACGAACTGTGGTATGGCAAAAGGCCAAAGTTGTCGTTTCTTAAAGTTTGGGGATGTGATGCTTATGTCAAAAATCTTCAGCCTGAAAAGCTGGAACCCAAAGCGGAAAAGTGCGTCTTCATAGGTTACCCAAAAGAAACAGTTGGGTACACCTTCTATCTCAAATCCGAGGGCAAAGTGTTTGTTGCTAAAAACGGAGCTTTTCTCGAGAAGGAGTTTCTCTCGAGAGAATTGAGTGGGGGGAAGATAGAACTTGAGGAGGTTGTCGAACCTCTCATCCCTCTGGATGGTGGCGCAGGGCAAGGGGAAACCTTTGTTATTGCGACGCCGGTTGAGGAGGAAGTTAATGATGATGATCATGAAACTCCGGTTCAAGTTTCTGTCGAACCACGCAGGTCGACGAGATCACGTGCTGCTCCAGAGTGGTACGGTAATCCCGTCTTATCAATCATGTTGTTAGACAACAATGAACCTGCAAATTATGAAGAAGCAATGGTGGGCCCAGATTCCAACAAATGGCTAGAAGCCATGAAGTCCGAGATAGGATCCACGTATGAGAACAAAGTGTGGACTTTGGAAGTACTACCTGAGGGCCGCAAGGCTATTCAGAACAAATGGATCTTTAAGAGGAAGACGGACGCAGACGGCAATGTGACCGTTTATAAAGCTCGACTTGTGGCAAAGGGTTTTTCACAAGTTCAAGGAGTTGACTACGATGAGACATTCTCACCCGTAGCGATGCTTAAGTCCGTCAGAATCATGTTAGCAATAGCTGCATTTTTCGATTATGAAATCTAGCAGATGGATGTCAAAACGGGTTCCTTAACGGTTTCCTTAAGGAAGAATTGTATATGATACAACCCGAAGGTTTTGTCGATCCTAAGAATGCTAACAAGGTGTGCAAGCTCCAGCAATCCATTTATGGACTGGTGCAAGCATCTCGGAGTTGGAACAAACGCTTTGATGAGGTGATCAAAGCATTTGGGTTTATACAAGTGGTTGGAGAATCTTGTATTTACAAGAAAGTGAGTGGGAGCTCTCTGGCGTTTCTAATATTATATGTGGATGACATATTGCTGATTGGAAACAACGTGGAGTTTTTGGAGAGCATAAAGGATTACTTGAATAAAAGTTTCTCTATGAAGGACCTAGGAGAAGCTGCTTACATTCTAGGCATTAAGATCTATAGGGATAGATCAAAACTCCTGATAGGACTTTCACAAAGCACATACCTTGATAAAGTTTTGAAGAGGTTCAAAATGGAACAGTCCAAGAAAGGGTTCTTGCCAGTTTTACAAGGTATGAAATTGAGTAAGACTCAGTGCCCAGCAACTGATGAAGATAGAGAGCATATGCGCTCCGTCCCCTATGCTTCAGCCATAGGTTCTATCATGTATGCAATGATGTGCACTAGACCGGATGTTAGCCTGGCCATAAGTATGGCGGGTAGGTTCCAGAGTAATCCAGGAGTGGATCACTGGACAGCGGTCAAGAATATCCTGAAGTACCTGAAAAGGACTAACGAGATGTTTCTCGTGTATGGAGGTGACGAAGAGCTCGCCGTAAAAGGTTACGTCGATGCAAGCTTTGACACAGATCCGGACGACTCTAAGTCGCAAACCGGATACGTATTTATTCTTAATGGGGGTGCGGTAAGCTGGTGCAGTTCCAAGCAAAGCGTCGTAGCAGATTCTACATGTGAAGCGGAATACATGGCTGCCTCGGAGGCGGCTAAGGAGGGTGTCTGGATGAAGCAGTTCATGACGGATCTTGGAGTGGTGCCAAGCGCACTGAATCCAATAACCTTGTTCTGTGACAACACGGGTGCCGTTGCCTTTGCAAAGGAACCACGGTTTCACAAGAAGACCAGACACATCAAAGGACGCTTCAACCTCATCCGCGACTACGTCGAGAGAGATGACGTAAATATATGCAAAGTGCACACGGATCTGAATGTAGCAGACCCGCTGACTAAACCTCTTCCACGACCAAAGCATGATCAACACCAGAACTGTATGGGTGTTAGATTTATTACAATGTAATTCGCATGATGATGTGAGGGCTAGATTATTGACTCTAGTGCAAGTGGGAGACTGTTGGAATTATGCCCTAGAGGCAATAATAAATATAGTTATTATTATAATTCCTGTATCAAGATAATCGTTTATTATCCATGCTATAATTGTATTGAATGAAGACTCATTTACATGTGTGGATACATAGACAAAACACCGTCCCTAGCAAGCCTCTAGTTGGCTAGCCAGTTGATCAAAGATAGTCTGTGTCTTCTGATTATGAACAAAGTGTTGTTGCTTGATAATTGGATCACGTCATTAGGAGAATCACATGATGGACTAGACCCAAACTAATAGACGTAGCATGTGGATCGTGTCATTTTGTTGCTACTGTTTTCTGCGTGTCAATATTTATTCCTATGACCATGAGATCATATAACTCACTGACACCGGAGGAATACTTTGTGTGTATCAAACGTCGCAACGTAACTGGGTGACTATAAAGATGCTCTACAGGTATCTCCGAAGGTGTTAGTTGAGTTAGTATGGATCAAGACTGGGATTTGTCACTCCGTGTGTCGGAGAGGTATCTCGGGGCCCACTCGGTAATACAACATCACACACAAGCCTTGCAAGAAATGTGACTTAGTGTAAGTTGCGGGATCTTGTATTACGGAACGAGTAAAGAGACTTGGCGGTAAACGAGATTGAAATAGGTATGCGGATACTAACGATCGAATCTCGGGCAAGTAACATACCGAAGGACAAAGGGAATGACATACGGGATTATATGAATCCTTGGCACTGAGGTTCAAATGATAAGATCTTCGTAGAATATGTAGGATACAATATGGGCATCCAGGTCCCGCTATTGGATATTGACCGAGGAGTCTCTCGGGTCATGTCTACATAGTTCTCGAACCCGCAGGGTCTGCACACTTAAGGTTCGACGTTGTTTTATGCGTATTTGAGTTATATGGTTGGTTACCGAATGTTGTTCGGAGTACCGGATGAGATCACGGACGTCATGAGGGTTTACGGAATGGTCCAGAAACGAAGATTGATATATAGGATGACCTCATTTGATTACCGGAAGGTTTTCGGAGTTACCGGGAATGTACCGGGAATGACGAATGGGTTCCGGGAGTTCACCGGGGGGGGGGCAACCCACCCCGGGGAAGCCCATAGGCCTTGAGGGTGGCACACCAGCCCTTAGTGGGATGGTGGGACAGCCCAAAAGGGCCCTATGCGCCTAGGTGGGAAGGGAAGGAAGGACTCCCACCCACCAAACCAAGTCCAACTCGGTTTGGGGGGGGAGCCCTCCCCCTTGGACTCGGCCGACCCCCTTGGGGTTCCTTGAGCCCCAAGGCAAAGTCCCCTCCCTCCCACCTATATATACGGAGGTTTTAGGGCTGATTTGAGACGACTTTTACACGGCAGCCCGACCACATACCTCCACGGTTTTTCCTCTAGATCGCGTTTCTACGGAGCTCGGGCGGAGCCCTGCTGAGACAAGGTCATCACCGACCTCCGGAGCGCCATCACGCTACCGGAGAACTCTTCTACCTCTCCGTATCTCTTGCTGGATCAAGAAGGCCGAGATCATCGTCGAGCTGTACGTGTGCTGAACGTGGAGGTGCCGTCCGTTCGGTACTAGATCGTGGAACTGATCACGGGATTGTTCACGGGGCGGATCGAGGGACATGAGGATGTTCCACTACATCAACCGCGTTCACTAACGCTTCTGCTGTACGATCTACAAGGGTACGTAGATCACTCATCCCCTCTCGTAGATGGACATCACCATGATAGGTCTTCGTGCGCGTAGGAAATTTTTTGTTTCCCATGCGACGTTCCCCAACAGGATGGACAATAGATGTCATGCAAGTTCTTTTCCCTAAGCACGTATGACTACATACGGAATACATGCCTACATTAGATTGATGAACTGGAGCTAGATACTTATCTCTCCATGTTATAACTGTTACATGATGGATAGCATCCGGCATAATCATCCATCACCGATCCAATGCCTACGAGTTTTTCCTACTGGTCCTTGCTATGTTACTTTGCCTCTACTGCTGTCACTGCTGCTACTGTTACTCTATTGCTACTGCTGTCACTTTGCTGCTACTGGTTACTGTTGCCACTGCTGCTATCATACTACTTTGCTACTGATACTTTGCTGCAGATACTAAATCTTCCACGTGTGGTTGAATTGACAACTCAACTACTAATACTTGAGAGTCTTTCGCTTCCCCTTGAGTCATATCCATAAATTTGGGTTGAATACTCTACCCTCGAAAACTGTTGCGATCCCCTATACTTGTGGGTTATCAAGACTTTTTTCTGGCACCGTTGCCGGGGAAGCACATCTATATTCTCTGAGTCACTTGGGATTTACGTCTGATGGTCACTATGAGGAATCCGATAGATCCAAGAACTAAAGTCTTGCCCTACACTACGAGGACAGGTAAGGAACTGCCATCTAGCTCTGCACTTGATTCACCTTCAGTTATGAGTAAGTTTGCAACACCACCTCCTGCTAGAAATCTTGATATGTCGCCTGTGGTTGATGATGCTACTTCTGCTGCCCATGATGCTTATGATGATGCTATGCTTGATACTGCTTTGCCTGATGATGCTATGCTTGATACTGCTTTGCCACTAGGTGCATTCCTTGATGCACAAATTGCTAGAGTTGCTGCTAGATGTGATGATACTTCTGAAACTGCTGATACTATTGAAGTAAAACCTGCTATTTTGCCTGCTAGAACTAGCTCTCCTAGAAATGAATTGCCTGATATGCCTGAGTGTTATGTTATGGAGGGTGAGATAGCTGAGGATTTTCTTGCATGTAAGGATAGCTATGATGTTGAGAAATTACTGCTCAAGTGGAAAGAAAAATCTCTCAACGCTAGGATGAAATATGACCCAAAGTTTGCTACTTCGCCTATCTTTGTGACCGATAAGGATTATGAATTCTTTGTCAACCCTGAGTTAATCACTCTGGTATCCTTTTCACGGTTATGAGTCTGAAACGGGTGTAGCCCATCTTACCAAACTACACGATATAGCCACCCTATTCACGAGTGAGGAAAAGATCCGCCACTACTATATCCTCAAGATGTTTCCTTCCTCCCTAAAGGATGATGTTAACACTTGGTTCACTTCTCTTGCTCCTGGTTGTGTGCGTAGCCCCCAGGATATGGTCAACTACTTCTCTGAAAAATATTTCCGTGCCCATAAGAAGCAAGGTGCCTTGCAGGAAATATTCAACTTTGCTCAAGCTGAAGAAGAGAGTCTCCCACAAGCTTGTGGGAGGCTCATCCAGCTACTGAATGCTTTGCCTGATCACCCTCTTGAGAAGAATGAAATACTTGATATCTTCTATAGTGGACTTACCGATGCTTCTAGAGACCACCTAGATAGTTGTGCCGGTTGTGTTTTTAGGGAACGAACCATAGAACAAGCTGAGATCCTATTGAATAACATCTTGTGCAATGAGAATGCTTGGACTATTCCCAAACCACCTACTAAGCCAACTCCGAAGAAAAGAGGTATTCTATTCCTCAGTCCTGAAGATATGAAACAAGCTAAGAAATCTATGCGAGAGAAAGGCATTAAATCTAAAGATGTCAAAAATCTACCACCTATCGAAGAGATCCATGGTCTTGATAACCCGATAGAGGTAGTAGAAGTAAATTCTCTGTGTAGGTTTGATGAGAGTGATATTCATTTTGATAAACCTGCTAGCTTATGCCGGGATGAATTTGATAACTTTGTTGCTAAACAACAGAGTTTCAGTGATTATGTTAGCAGATAATTGGTACAGAATGCTCGTATGCTTAGTCATTTAAGTGCTTGTGTGGACAGAAATGTCAATGATCTTAAGCTTCTTAGTAAACATGCCTCTATGGTTACTACTCAGGTAGAACAAGTACTTAAGGCTCAAAATGACTTGCTCAATGAGTTGAATGACAATTCTGTCAGAGTCGTCACTAGAGGCGGAAGAATGACCCAGGAACCTTTGAATCCCGAGGGTCATCCTAAGAGAATTGAACAACATTCTCAAGGAGTTAGCATTGATGCACCTAGTCATCCTAGGAAGAAGAAGAAAGATGATAGGAACCTGCACGCTAGCAACCAAGATGCTGATACACCTGTGAGTCCAAACGATGCCTCTGCCTCTGATGCCGAAACATAATCTGGTGATGAACATGAGCCTAATGATAATATCAATAGTGTTGTTCATGATGATGCTCAACCTAGCAATGATAAGGATGTGGAGATTGAACCTGTTGATCATGATAACCCACAACCTAAGAATAGAAGATATGATAAGAATGCCTTCGTTGCTAGGAAGCATGGTAAGGAAAGGGAACCATGGGTTCAGAAACCCATGCCCTTTCCTCCCAAACCATCCAAGAAAAAGGATGATGAGTATTTCGAGCGATTTGTTGAAATGATTAGACCTGTCTTTCTGCAAATGCGTTTGACAGGTATGCTCAAAATGTCTCCGTATGCTAAGTACATGAAAGATATTGTGACTAATAAGAGGAGGATACCTGAGGTTGAGGTTTCCACCATGCTTGCTAACTAAACCTTCAAGGGTGGAACTCCCAAGAAACTAGGTGATCCTGGTGTGCCCACTATACCTTGCTCCATTAAAGGTAACTACGTTAGAACTGCTTTATACGACCTTAGAGCCGGTGTTAGTGTTATGCCTCTCTCTCTTTATCGTAGACTTGAACTGGATAAGTTGACACCCACTGAAATCTCTCTGCAAATGTCTGACAAATCAACTGCTTTCCCTATCGGCATTTGCGAGGATGTGCCTGTTGTGGTTGCTAACATCACTATGTTAACAGACTTTGTTATCTTGGATATTCCCGAGGATGATGCCATGGCGGTCATCCTTGGAAGACCCTTTTTAAACACTGCAGGGGCTGTTATAGATTGCAACAAAGGCAATGTCACTTTCCATGTCAACGGTAATGAGCATACGGTGCACTTTCCGAAGAAACAATATCGAGTACATTGCATCAATGCTATCGAAAAAACTTCATCGATTCTTATTGGGACCTTTGAATGCCCTATACCTACTGTCAAGATGAAGTATGATTTGCTTGTTGGGGAAGTACACATCCCCATGGAGGTAACCTAGTGACTATTCGAAAATTCTCCGTCATCTTTTGCGCTTCGAAAAGGTTTGTCGAGGAGACTTGATCAACCTCATTGACGGATTTCTTTCGATGACCATGAGATGGATGAATCGAGGAGTCACAAACCTTTGTTCCAAGCTTTCACCTTTGATTGCTTAGAAGAAAAATGATAGGTTTAATTTAGTTTTCCCTGTTTTCTGTTTTAGCGTCCGGTAGAAAAGTACTCCGAAAATAAAAGTTCTCCGAACGTCCTGTAAATCAAGTATGTTTTTTTTGGATTTTTTGAAAAATACTGAGACGAAGAGCAAGTCTGGGGGCTGCACCAGTGGGCCACAAGCCTTGGAGGCGCGGGCACCCCCCTGGTCATGCCTACGAGGCTTGTGGGGCCCACATGCACCCCCCCTCCACTCATTCTAGCTCCCATATGCTTCTCCAACCTCCAGAAAAATCGTTTCGCAGCTCAAACCCGTGTTCTTGCTCTTCTTGCTAGGATTTTCGATCTCCTTGCTCAAAGCACCATTCTCCGAACTGTTTTAGGGAAATTACTCCTTGGTAAGTGACTCCTCCATTGGTCCAATTAGTTTTTGCTCTAGTGCCTTATACTTCGCGTATTTTTGCTGCCTTGGTGACCATGTTCTTGAGCTTTGCATGCTAATTTTAGCTGGTCCTAAGTAGTTTTGATGCGTAATATGGCCTCTAGGCACTTGTTGCAGTAGTTGCTACGAGTTTAGTTGAGCCATGTTCACTTTTCCATAGAGTCACTAAAAATTTCAGAAATTTTCAGAGATAGAAAAGGGAAAAGATGAGGATGTTCTTAAGAGTCTCTTCAAGCCGTGACCCCAAGGATGATGGAACTGAGAAGAAGCCCAAGTATCCGGTCCCTCGAGTTGCAGAAGTTCGAGCGTGCGAGTGGCCAAGCGATGTGTTCTTACGCGCCGCCGGACTTTATGAGGACTTTTATTACTTGATGGAGAACACATGCCTCACCGCCTTCGTTGAAGATAAGTGTCCGCAATACCTCCTGCTCACTAATATCTTCGTGCAAAGCTTTAACTTCTACCCAAGGAAGAATCCTCCTATGGTCGAGTTCAAACTTTATGATATCCCCCAGATCATGTCACTCCAGGATTTTTGCAATGTCTGGAAATTACCTTATGTTGGGGATATTCATGAACCTCGTCCATGGGACTTGGAAGCTTTCATCGATACTATTGCTGTAGGAGAGGAGAGCGGAGTGTCTTGTGCTAGAGCTGCTAGCATACATTTTCCCGTGCTTCGGTACTTCTCACTTTTTGTGGGAAAATGTTTGATTAGCCGTGGGAAAGCTGGGTCCCTTAGTTCCCCAAATCTTGCGGTCTTGCGCGAAGCCTTCATAACGATAAAACCTATAGCTTGGGCGCTATAGTAGCTCAACGGTTGAACACGAACCGTTCTAAAGGCGTTGTCTATGGAGGTATCTATGCTACTCGTCTTGCTAGACATTTTGAGATACCTATTAGAATGGACGAGGAAGAAGAGATTCTTCTTCCTGAGAGATATCTAGATTACGATAGCATGGTTCGCCATGACTTTCTTGATAGAGATATAAATAGAAGGATGATTTATAACCTGGTATTTAGTCAGGGTACTCGTGAGACTATTACTTTGCCTGCTCCTTGTTTGTTCAATCTTCTTGCAGGCAGGTACATTATTAAGCCCTCGGACATCTACGCATATTGGGGCTTAGCCCAACTACAGGTGCCCGTGCCCGAGCCACCAGTCGAGTACCAGATGCCAGTTTATCAGTGGGAGCCACAGAAGCTCACACAACAGTGGCATCCTCTGTCCACTCCGAAGTACCCCGGAGCTGGTTATTTCCCTCCTAAGTACCCCGGAGCTGGTTATTTCCCTCCTTGGGAGTAGACCAACTTAGGCCAAAAGCCTAAGCTTGGGGGAGTATGTGTTTCTCACCGACTTTATATTCTTGCTTATGCGTTTAGTTTTTTAGTCAGTGTTCACACTTTGCCACTGTATCATCCATGCTAGTTTATTTCTTTTTCTTGATTTCTTTTAGTGTGTCTGTCTAGTTTGAGAAAACCCAAAAAGATTTTCCTTTTCTTCTTTTGCCTCTTGGGAGCTTTCCCATGTAAATAGTTTTGTTTTTCTTTGGGTCAAGGTAGAAAACCATGGTTACAATATTTAGTGGCTCTCGCATGCATATCTGTTTATCTGTTAAAGAGCCATATTACTTTGTCTTCTCCTTTGTGTTTTCTTGCAGATTCCAGCGTAGTCCAATGCACGAGCACTCTTATTATTGTTCACATCGTTCGGTCGTGCAAGTGAAATGCAATAATGACGATATATGATGAAGTGACTGAGCCTGAAAAGCTGGTATGAACTCGATCAATTTTGTTTTTGTAAATATGACTAGCTCATCGTTCCTGATTCAGCTTTGTTGTGAGAGAAACATGTTTGCAATGACAACTTAGAGATCATAGTTTCTGATGCCATGCTTAATTAGCTAGGAGCTTATAATGGTTTGACTTGGATGCCCACATGAATGTTGAGATGACTATGATGTAGTATGATAGGATGGTATCCTCCTTTGAATGATTCAAGTGGCTTGACTTGGCGCATGTTTATGCATGTAGTTGAAACAAAATCAACATAGCCTCTATGGTGTTCATGTTCATGGTGATTTATGTCCTACTCATGATTGCACTCAATGTTAGTTAATCTCAATGCATTTTGATGACTGTTGTCGCTCTCTAGTTGGTTGCTTCCCAGTCTTTTGCTAGCCTTCACTTGTACTAAGCGGGAATACTGCTTGTGCATCCACTTCCATAAACCCAAAGTTGTTCCATATGAGTCCAACCTACCTACCTATATACAGTATCTACCTGCCTTTCCAAGTAAATTTTCACGTGCCACTCTCTAAATCTTGAGGAAATAATCTGTTTTGCATGCCCGAACCGCTCATGTGGTGACAGGCGGCTATCAGTATCTTCCATGCTAGGCGTGTTATCCTTGATATGTGTTTATTCACTATCATTCATGAGAAAGGGGCCGCTAATTGGAATGCCCAGTTCCATGCACAAATCGAAAAGATAATTGCAAACAAAACTCCCCCTGGATTGATGTTGGTACGGACGACACCAGAGTATTCGGCTAGTCGTGGAGTGTGATTGATTGGTGGTTGGGGAGTCAAAACTTTACTTTTCTGTTTGGGAACCGCCTATAGCATGTGTAGCGTGGAATATGGTGAGAACTCATTGCGTTGAGAATGAAAGCATGCCACCCAAATTTACTATCTCTGTTTTCAAAGCTTGAGCTCTAGCACCTCTGCAAATCAATAGTTCCCTCTGTGAAGGGCCTGTCTATTTATATTCCTGTTGAGTCATCCTCCTCTTATAAAAGCACCAATTAGAGAGCACTTCTGTCATTTTTATGCTTTGCTTTTAACTGTGTTGAGTATGACTGTGACTGGATCTTCATTGCCATGAGTTACAATGTTTAGTCAGCCCTTGGTCTTTGAAGGTGCTTTGCATTTATGTTTTGCTGTCTCAGAAAGAGCTAGCAAGATACCATCTGTTCGTACTGCTTCATGATTGTTTTGATCGAAGTGTTGACGTTTGATACTTATTATTATTTGCTCGCTAGTTGATTATGCCATTGATATGAGTTTACCGTGTGATCTAGATGTCATTTGCTTATGTGGTTTGCTTGTGATCTTGCTGAAATTCTGGTTATGAGTTAGACATAGTTGCAACAACAAGATCAAACAGAGTTCGTCAAAGTTTTTCTTTTGTCTCTTTCAGTTTGTCAACTGAATTGCTTGAGGACAAGAATTGCTTTAAGCTTGGGGGAGTTGATAAGTCTCCATCGTATCTACTTTTCCAAACTCTTTTGCCCTTGTTTTGGACTCTAATTTGCATGATTTGAATGGAACTAAACCGGACTAACACCGTTTTCAGCAGAATTGCCATGGTGTTGTTTTTGGCAGAAATAAAAGTTCTCGGAATGACCTGAAAATTTATGGAGAATTTTTCTGGAATTTATGAAAAATACTGGCGCAAGAATCAGCAGAGGAAGTGGAGCCGTGAGCCCACAAGCCCACCAAGCGCGCCCCCCCTGTCCGCGCCTGGCAGGCTTGTGGGGCCCACAAAGCTCCACCGCCTCTCAATCCAGCTCTATTTAGTCCGTTTCGTCCAAAAAAAATTCAAGGATAAGACTTCATCGCGTTTTACGATACGGAGGCGCCGCCACCTCCTGTTCTTCATGTGGAGGGCAGATCTGCAGTCCGTTTTGGGCTCCGGAGAGGGGAGATCGTCGCCATCGTCATCACCAACCTTCCTTCATCGCTAATTCCATGATGCTCTTCACCGTTCGTGAGTAATCTCATCGTAGGATTGCTGGACGGTGATGGGTTGGATGAGATCTATCATGTAATCGAGTTAGTTTTCATGGGGATTGACCCCCTTATCCACTATGTTGTGAGATTGATGTTGCTACTACTTTGCCATGCTTAATGCTTGTCACTAGGGCACGAGTGCCATGATTTCAGATCTGAACCTATTATGTTGTCGCCAATATATGTGTGTTTTAGATCCTATCTTGCAAGTTGTAGTCACCTACTATGTGTTATGACCCGGCAACCCCTGAGTGACAATAGCCGGAACCTCTCCCGGAGATGACCATAGTATGAGGAGTTCATGTATTCACCAAGTGTTAATGCATTGGTACGGTTCTTTATTAAAAGGAGAACCTTAATATCCCGTAGTTTCCATTAGGACCCCGCTGCCACGGGGGGATGGACAATAGATTTCATTCAAGTTCTTTTCCCTAAGCACGTATGACTACATACGGAATACATGCCTACATTACATTGACGAACTAGAGCTAGTTACTTAGCTCTCTGTGTTATAACTGTTACATGATGAATAGCATCCGGCATAATCATCCATCACCGATCCAATGCGTACAAGTTTTTCCTACTGGTCCTTGCTATGTTACTTTGCCGCTACTGCTGTCACTGCTGCTACTGTTACTCTGTTGCGACTGCTGTCACTTTGCTGCTACTGGTTACTGTTGCCACTACTGCTATCATACTACTTTGCTACTAATACTTTGCTGCAGATACTAAATCTTTCAGGTGTGGTTGAATTGACAACTCAATTGCTAATACTTGAGAATATTATTTCGCTTCCCCTTGAGTCGAATCAATAAATTTCGGTTGAATACTCTACCCTCGAAAACTGTTGTGATCCCCTATACTTGTAGGTTATCAAGGCGCTGGGCCGACGGGCGAAGCGGACCGGCTGGGGCTGGTTTCCCAGCAGGCCAAGAGGAGAAGGGGCACAACCCACCTGGGAGGAGCCGACCCAGGTCTGGAGGTACGCACTCGGCCTCGTCGTCTCGCCCATGCCGCAACACGAAAGGCGGCTCGCGATGGCGGTTTACGCCACGACACAAAGGCACTCCGGCAGGAGATCCAAGGCGAGGAAGCAGCGGGGATGGGTTCCTCGGACCGGATCTGGCCGGATCCGGCTGATGGCGTCCTTGAGGCGGCGCAGGAGTTCCAGATCCATGGCTAGAGGAGCTGCTCACGGGCTGTGCCCATGGAGCTGCCTTCGAGCGTGGGCAGCGGTAGACGAGGTCTCAGTGCGGGTGGAGCTCCGGCCAGGGACTTGTGGGCGGCAGCGGCTAATGACTTACGGTGAGGTCCGGTGAGGGCCGGGGCTGGCTCGAGGCATGGAGCTGATGGCAGCTCGGGCTCATCCATGGCTACGGGGAGGCGCTTGACGCTCGGACATGTCCGATTTGACCGCGGACCTGCCCGGTAGGTGGGGATTTGGGCAAAATATGGGCCTTTGGATGGAGATCCAATGGTCCAGATCTGTCGTTGATACGTCTCCGTCGTATCTATAATTTTTGATTGTTTCATGCCAATATTCTACAACTTTCATATACTTTTGTCAACTTTTTATACTATTTTTGGGACTAACATATTGATCCAGTGCCCAGTGCTAGTTCCTGTTTGTTGCATGTTTTCTTGTTTCGCAGAATATCCATACCAAACGAAGTCCAAACGCAATAAAAATTTACGGCAATTTTTTTGGAATATTTATGATTTTTGGGAAGAAGAATCAACGCGAGACGGTGCACAGAGTGCCCACAAGCCCATCAGCCGTGGCCAGGGGGTGGGCCCGCGGCTGGCAGGCTTGTGGCCACTCCTTAAGGCGGTTGGTGCCCTTCTTTCGCTGCGAGAAAGCTAATATCCGGAAGAAAATCGTGTTCAAACTTCAGCCCAGTCGGAGTTACGGACCTCCGGGAATTTAAGAAACGGTGAAATGCAGAATATGGGAGCGCAGAAACAGAAGGACACACAGAGAGAGAGAGATCCAATCTCGGAGGGTCTCTCGCCCCTCCGCCGCCATGGAGACCATGGACCAGAGGGGTAACCCTTCTCCCATCTAGGGAGGAGGTCAAGGAAGAATAAGAAGGAGGGGGGCTCTCTCCCCCTCTCTCCCGGCAGCGCCGGAACACCGCCCGGGACATCATCCTATGACGGCGATCTAAACCAACACCTTCGTCATCTTCACCAACATCTCCATCATCTTCCCCCATCTATATTCAGCGGTTCACTCTCCTGCAACCCGCTGTACCCTCTACTTGAACATGGTGCTTTATGCTACATATTATTATCCAATGATGTGTTGCCATCCTATGATGTCTGAGTAGATTATCGTTGTCCTATCGGTGATTGATGAATTGCTATGACTGGTTTAATTTGCTTGTGGTTATGTTGCTGTCCTTTGGTGCCCATCATATGATCGCACGCATGGATCACACCATAGGGTTAGTTGTATGTTGATAGGACTATGTATTGGCAGGCTAGAGTGACAGAAGCTTCAAACGTAGCATAGAAATTGATGCATATGAGATTGAAGGGGGACCAATATATCTTATTGCTATGGTTGGGTTTTACCTTGATGAACGTTAGTAGTTGCGGACGCTTGCTAATAGTTCCAATCATAAGTGCATAAAATTCCAAGTAAGGGATGACATGCTAGCAGAGGCCTCTCCTACATGATACTTGCTATCGATCTAGTAACGTAGTCAATTGCTCAAGGACAATTTCGCAACTCCTACCACCACTTTTCCACACTCGTAGTTGTTTCTTTATCTAACCAGCCCCTAGTTTTATTTACATGTTCTTTACTTTCTTGCAAGCCTATCCTATCACTCCTACAAAGTACTTCTAGTTTCATACTTGTTCTAGGTAAAGCGAACGTAAAGTGTGCGTAGAGATGTATCGGTGGTCGATAGAACTTGAGGGAATATTTGTCCTGCCTTTAGCTCCCCTTGGGTTCGACACTCTTACTTATCAAGAAAGGCTACAATTGATCCCCTATACTTGTGGGTTATCAAGACCTTTTTCTGGCCACGTTGTCCGGGAGAAATAGCGTGGGGTGAATATCCTCGTGTGTGCTTGTTTGCTTTATCACTAAGTAGATTTATTTGATGTTCTAAGTTGTTCTCTATCTTTAGTTATGGATATGGAACACGAAATACCAAAAAAATTACGTGTACTTGCTACTCATGGAGATGGGGAACCTCCTAAAACCCTCGAGACTCGTTATGTGGAAAATATTATGCACTTCTTTAATAATCCTGAGAAAGCCCCATTCAATTATATAATGGGATACTCGTTGGATCAACGTGAATACTTTAGGGATTATCGCTTGACTAAAAAAGGAAAACTTTTATTGGATCTAATCCATTTGTTGAAATTGTATGCTTGGGAACTATGCAAGAGATATGGTGTTACTTGTTGCTCTAGGATGAAGGCTCCACACTTTCCCTTTTCTTGTGAATTTAATGATCATAGAACCTTGGCTTCTTATGCTAATGGTATATATGATGACTACGATGTGGAGAAAATAGAAGAGTTTGTTGCTTTTATGGGTGCTTATGAAATTGAGGCTGTGTTTAAAGGGTGTGATGATAATGATGATGCTCCATACCGATCTGAAAATTTGGCTATGCTTCGTTATTGTTATACTAATTATGAATATAATGCCCATATTGAATGATTTAAGGAGAAATTCTATGCTGCCCAAGAAGAGACTATTATTTTGCAGGAAACTATGGAAGAAGAAAATGCTGAAATTGTGAGCTCATTAGATGAAAAAGATGAAGAGGAGAGCGAAGAACAAAAGGAGGAAGAGCGGACTAGCTACCCGTGTCCACCTTCAAATGAGAGTAACCCTTCTACTCATACATTATTTAATTTCCCTTCGTTCTTACTGAAGGATGAATGCTATGATCCCGTGGATTCGTTTGAAATATCCCTTTTTGATGAACTTGATGCATGCTATGCTTGTGGCCATGTTGCCAATATGAATGATGCTTATGAAGATGAGCTAGCTATAGTCCCTTATGTTAAATATGATGATTTTGATGAATATAATATGCATGTGCTTGCTTCTCCTACTTGCAGTTATTATGAGAGAGGAACTACATCTCCACCTCTCTATGTTTCCAATACGATAAAATTGCAAGAAACTGCTTATGCTATGTATTGGCCTTTACTTGGTGTGCATGAATTGTTCTTTTATGACATGCCAATGCATAGGAAGAGAGTTAGACTTCGTCATTGCTTGATATATGTTACCTTGTGCTCACTACTAAATTTCAAATCATTGCTAATTAAAATTGGCTTTGATATACCTTGGGATCCGGGTGGATCCATTACTTGAGCACTTTATGCCTAGCTTAATGGCTTTAAAGAAAGCGCTGCCTGGGAGACAACCCGGAAGTTTTAGAGAGTCATTTATTTCTGTTGAGTGATTTTATTTAGTTTAAAAACAAAAAAATATAGAGGGGAACTTAAAACTTTTTCAAAAAGAGAAGCGATTGAAAGGTGATGCATTGCGGAAGTGAGGGTCGACCTTGAACACTTGTCTTCATGCTCATGGAAACAATGTAGAATTTTTCATGGAAGTTTCTCACAAAAATAATTATCCCCTTGTACAATTCCTTTGTGTTTTTAAAAATAATGTGCTAAGTAAAGTCTTGACGATTAGTTTGGGTGATAGTTGTTTGATCACGCCGAGAAAAGATAGAAACTTTCTGCTCACGAAATTAATTTTCATTTTTATTCTGGAAGAGATTTTGAGTTGATTCTTTTTTATGCTGATTTATATGCAAAATTTCCAGATTTCGCAAATTTTCAGATTTTTTGAGATATCAGAAGTATACGGAATATACAAATTGCTATAGACTGTTCTGTTTTGACAGATTCTGTTTTCTATGCATTGTTCTCTTATTTTGATGAATCTATCGGTAGTATCTGGGGTATGAACCATGGGGAAATTGGATTACAGTAGATATAATGCTAATATGAATTTAGAATGAGCTCACAACAGTACTCGAAGTGGTGATTTATTTTATTATACTAACGGATCTCACGAAGTTTTGTTGAGTTTTGTGTGATTGAAGTTTTCAAGTTTTGGGTGAGAGCACGATGGATGAAGGAATAAGGAGAGGCAAGAGCCTAAGCTTGGGGATTCCCGAGGCACCCCAAGGTAATATTCAAGGAAGACTCAAGCGTCTAAGCTTGGGGATGCCCTGGAAGGCATCCCCTCTTTCGTCTACAATCTATCGGTAATTTTACTCGGAGCTATATTTTAATTCGTCACATGATATGTGCAAATGCTTGGAGCGTCTTTTGTGTTTATTTTTTCCTTTTTCTTTTATGCACCATGCTGGTATGAGATAGTCCTTGGTTGGCTTTATAGATTGCTTCATGTGCTTCACTTATATATTTTGAAGTTTGGATTGCCTGTTTCCCTACACATAGAAAACCGACATTGTCTTTTGCTTCACTTATATTTGTTAGAGCGGTGCATATCTTTTGTAGAAAGAATTAAACTCTCATGCTTCACTTATACATATTTAGAGAGTTAACAGGAGTTGGTCATTCACATGGTTAGTAATAAAACCCTACATAAAACTTGTAGATCACTGAATATGATATGTTTGATTCCTTGCAATAGTTTTGCGACATGAATATGTGATATTAGAGTCATGCTAGTGAGTAATTGTGTATTGTTAGAAATACTTGTGTTAAGCTTCATGATTCTCGTAGCATGCACGTATGGTGAACCGTTATGTGATGAAGTCGGAGCATGATTTATTTATTCATTGTCATCCTCTGTGTGGAGGTCGGGATCGCGCGATGGTTAACTCCTACCAACTTTCCCACAGGAGCATGCATGTAGTACCTTGTTTCGATGACTAATAAACTTTTGCAATAAGTATGTGAGTTCTTTATGACTAATGTTGAGTCCATGGATTATACGCACTCTCACCCTTCCACCATTGCTAGCCTCTTTAGTACCGCACAACTTTCACTAGTGCATTACACCCGCCATATAGCTTCCCTCAAAACAGCCACCATACCTACCTATTATGGCATTTTCATAGCCATTCCGAGATATATTGACATGCAACTACCACCGTTCCGTCTCATGACATGTGCCACCACTTCCATATTACTATTGCATGATCGTAAGATAGCTAGCATGATGTTTCCATGGCTTGTCCATTTTTTGATGTCATTGCTATGCTAGATCATTGTCACGGTACACTACCGAAGGCATTTCATATAGAGTCATCATTGCTCTAAGTATTGATTTGTAAGTGTGATGGTCATTATTAATAGAGCATTGTCCCATGCGAGGAAATAAAAGAGGCCAGCGAAGCCCATTTACAAAAAAGAGGCCAAAGATGCCCACCAAAAAAAAGAGAGGCCAAAGAGCCCACAAAAAAATGAGAGAAAAGAGAGAAGGGACAAATTCTACTATGCTCTTTCCACACTTGTGCTTCAAATAGCACTATGATCTTCATGACAGAGAGTCTCCTATGTTGTCACTTCCATATACTAGTGGGAAACTTTCATTATATAACTTGGCTTGTATATTCCAATGATGGGCTACCTCAAAATTGCCCTAGGTCTTCGTGAGAAAGCAAGTTGGGTGCACACCCACTAGTTTCTTTTGTGAGCTTTCATACACTTATAATCTCTAGTGGATCCGTTGCGTGGCAATCCCTACTCACTCAAATTGATATCTATTGATGGGCATCTCCATAGCCCGTTGATACGCCTAGTTGATGTGAGACTATCTCCTCTTTTTTGTCTTCTCCACAACCACCATATTCTATTCCACCTATAGTGCTATGTCCATGGCTCACGCTCATGTATTGCGTGAAAGTTGAAAACGTTTGAGAACACTAAAGTATGAAACAATTGCTTGGCTAAAACCAGGGTTATGCATGATTTAAATACGTTGTGTGGGGAAGATGGAGCATAGTGAGACTATATGATTTTGTAGGGATAACTTTCTTTGGCCATGATATTTTGAGAAGACATGATTGCTTTGTTAGTATGCTTGAAATATTATTGTCTTTATGTTAAATAATAGGCTATTGCTTTGAATCACTCGGGTTTTAGTATTCGTGCCATGATTAGATTATATGATCAAGATTATGCTAGGTAGCATTCCACATCAAAAATTATCTTTTTTATCATTTACCTACTCGAGGACGAGCAGGAATTAAGCTTGCGGATGTCGATATCTATTTGTCGTATCTATAATTTTTTATTGTTTCATGCCAATATTCTACAACTTTCATATACTTATAGCAACATTTTATACTATTTTTGGGACTAACATATTGATCAAGTGCCCAGTGCCAGTTCCTGTTTGTTGCATGTTTTCTTGTTTCACAGAATATCCATATCAAACGAAGTCCAAACGCAATAAAAATTCACGGGGATTTTTTTTGGAATATTTATGTTTTTGGGAAGAAGAATCAACACGAGATGGTGCACAGAGTGCCCACAAGCCCACCAGCCGCGGCCAGGGGGTGGGCCCGCGGCTGGCAGGCTTGTAGCCACTCCTTAATGCGGTTGGTGCCCTTCTTTCGCCGCAAGAAGGATAATATCCGGAAGAAAATCTGTTAAAATTTCAGCCCAATCGGAGTTACGGATCTTCGGGAATTTAAGAAACGGTGAAACGCAGAATCTGGGAGCGCAGAAACAGAAGGACACAGAGAGAGAGAGAGAGAGAGAGATCCAATCTCGGAGGGGCTCTCGCCCCTCCATCGCCATGGAGACCATGGACCATAGGGGAAACCCTTCTACCATCTAGGGAGGAGGTCAAGGAAGAAGAAGAATGAGGGGGGCTCTTTCCCCATCTCTCCCGGCGGCGCCGGAACGCCGCCCGGGACATCATCGTGTGACGGCGATCTATACCAACACCTCCGTCATCTTCACCAACATCTCCATCATCTTCCCCCATCTATATTCAGCGGTTCACTCTCCCGCAACCCGCTGTACCCTCTACTTGAACATGGTGCTTTATGCTACATATTATTATCCAATGATGTGTTGCTATCCTATGATGTGTGAGTAGATTATCGTTGTCCTATCGGTGATTGATGAATTGCTATGATTGGTTTAATTTTCTTGTGGTTATGTTGCTGTCCTTTGGTGCCCATCATATGATCGCGCGCGTGGATCACACCATAGGGTTAGTTGTATGTTGATAGGACTATGTATTGGCAGGCTAGAGTGACAGAAGCTTCAAACCTAGCATAGAAATTGATGCATATGGGATTGAAGGGGGACCAATATATCTTATTCCTATGGTTGGGTTTTACCTTAATGAACGTTAGTAGTTGCGGATGCTTGCTAATAGTTCCAATCATAAGTGCATAGAATTCCAAGTAAGGGATGACATGGTAGTAGAGGCCTCTCCCACATGATACTTGCTATCGATCTAGTAACGTAGTCAATTGCTTAAGGACAACTCCGCAACTCCTACCACCACTTTTACACACTCGTTAGACACTCGTAGTTGTTTCTTTATCTAACCAGCCCCTTGTTTTATTTACATGTTCTTTACTTTCTTGCAAGCCTATCCTGTCACTCCTACAAAGTACTTCTAGTTTCATACTTGTTCTAGGTAAAGCGAATGTAAAGTGTGCGTAGAGTTGTATCGGTGGTCGATCGAACTTGAGGGAATATTTGTCCTGCCTTTAGCTCCTCGTTGGGTTCGACACTCTTACTTATCTAGAAAGGCTACAATTGATCCCCTATACTTGTGGGTTATGAGTCGTGAGATTGGATTTCGTGGAGAGAGGAGGTGGAGCTAGCATGTGGGTTTTCCTAGAGGGGGGGGTGGGTGCAAAATGGCTAGGGGGAAATCCTAGTAGCGTGAGGGAGCTCTCTCCATGGGGTGGCTCTTATATAGGGTTGGGCTATGGTGGGGTGGACCTCATCCATCCGATCACGATCTTACGACCACGAACGGACACTACAAGAAAAACGCTCAAGTATGACCAAAAAAATGACGGTGGTTGAATTGGTCATTGATCCATGACCAAAATTTTGAAATTAGTCATGACAAGTCTAGGAGGGTCCATAGCCCATAACGTTATGACCTATTGCGTCCATTAGGTCATGATCCTATTGCACAAAACGGTCATTAAGATGTGTAGAATTATTTATGATCATATTTCAATGCTACCATGACCAAATATAAGACCGTAAACATATGTGTGGAGGTGATTGGATGACACCTCATCAATTTTTCCTATGTGTCATGTAGAGAGAGCAAAACATTGTTTTATACGTATATAGATGAAGTAAATTATATTAGATAAATACCAATAAATTATAATTATTCATTTTAATATCCTAAATATTTTAGAAAATACAATATAATTACCAAAATGAAATATATGAGCCCATGCTAATCTCATAATGTGTAGACCCTATTTAGATAAATATTTTTGAAAGGTGGTATAGGGTACCTTAACTTGGTGTTTGAGACAATAAAAACTTAAACATGACAATAAAAAATATGTGGGTGAATTTTCAGTAATGCCAAATACTATTATAATTAAATGAAAAGTGTTTCCACCCACAAAACTCAACCAAAAAATATAGCTTTCTTTTGAGGGAAATAATAAATATTGTACAACTCTTTTTAGGCAATCAAAAAATACAACTAGAGACAACAATATGGGTCCATATTTCCTAAATCCAATATCTATACCGACTAATATATAAATTGAATATGGGTCCATAAATATTGGGTCATTTAAACATACCACATGAGGTTAATATGTTGAGTGTTTACCCGAAATAAGAGTATAAAAAATATAAAAGAAACAAAACAAACACAATTACATAAGCTGGATTCTGATTGGTGGAACCATTTATGCCACGGATCGATGACATGGCACAAATCCTAGTGACCATTGCTAGCAATACCACGTCCATCCATCAATTCATCCATCTGAAAAAAGTACAAAAAAATAGCCTCGTCCTCGCGAACCCTACCCAGCCACTCATCGCCTCCTCCTTCCAAATCGTCGCCGCGGCCTCCCTCCCCATCCCCTCCCATCACCCGCTGCGACTCCCACCCTCCCCACACCCGCGCACTCCGTCGGTCGCTTCTCCACCTGCAGGCGATGACGAGCCCGCGGTCTCCCTCCCCAAGATCGCTCCGGAGCTTGCGGTCCTCCTCCGACTACAACTCGTCCCCTCTACAGTCGCGCCGCCTACCTGTTCGTGGTTGGGCTTCGACGAGCTGAGTAGCAGATCACCACCGACGGCTCCTCCTTCCGCGTGCGGTTGCTTGCCGTCCGGCGACGCACGGTGAGTCGTCTTCCAGCTCTCCCGTTCATCCCCTTCTCCTCGAGGCGGCGACCTAGGATTAGGTTTAGGAGCTCGCCGCCCGCGTCCTCGACCTGAGACCGAACGTGCTGCTGCCCCTCCCGCTCCTGCTCGTGGTCGACCCGTGTTGCTCCTGCTGTTAGTAGACGACATCACACTTCACCTGTTTGATTTTTTTAATTTGATGGCTACTACTTGGTGCGTGTGCTGATGTCCATGAGGTAATTCTCGGCAGGAACCATGCCAATCGATTTGCCAACAAAATCCAGGCATATTGTTTGATCAATGACTGTATGATTCATGCCTATCCTAGGTAAAATTTCTGTAAACTGTAGTAGAAAAGGTAAAGAACTAGTAAGCATGACATTTACTTGATATGGTCCATATTGTTCTTTTGAACACCATGCTCCTGGCTCTGCTGGTCCTTAGAGGCCACCGCCAGAGCGCGGAGGCTGCCGGTCCTGGGCTTGTGCGAGTTGGGCAACTGCCGACAGACGATGGGGGTGTGGCGTGCTGCGTGGATGTTCATCCACTTCAATCATAGTGTCAACTATCAAAATCATAGTGTGTGGATGCTACACATTTTTGTATAGCTAAAACTAAGCACGCTTCTCATCCCTCCAGATAAATCCTTGGTATTGTTTGTGGTTTCCACTTGACTTCCTTGCGCCACACTGCTTGACAGAAGTAACATCCGCACACATGTTTTATTTCTGGTGTTTTTTAACATTTAATCATGAGATCACGGTGACCTTTTTTTACTCATCGTGCAAGCGCCTTATATGGCCGGTGCTTTTTTTGCATAAAGCAGTAACATATTTTCCTTGTTGTGTTGTGCATCTCATGTAAGCTCAAAGGTAGATAAGCCAATGAAGGCGCTGATGACCCTCTTTCTCATGGTGTTCTCCGTGTTTTTAAAATGAGCAGGGTTTTTTGAAAATGTCAAGAGGAAAAAGAGCCAGCTGGGTCCAGTTGTAGGTTTGTGGTTTTTAGTAATTTTACTTCCGATTTTTACCACATTCTTTCATATCAGTTGCCTTTTTTCTAGTGGTACTTGCCAAATCATACTTCCTAGTTACCAATTTTCCAGGTTTGATGGTGCAGATAGTGGAGGGGAGGGGTGTTGATGGAAAGGATGTAGGAGAGGATGGAGATGCTTCAGTAGAGTGCAGTGACCATGGCGGGACGCGGGTAGGCGCATAGAGGCGAGCCGAAGTTTCTTTCAGGTGCCGGGCTCGTGGAAGGGGTCGTACCACAGTCCACAGGGAGGCGACAACGTGGCTTGGGCTTGTTCTTTTCTTCTATATGCATATTTTCAGGCTTTATATTGCCGCGTGCTTCTTCTGTTCAGAGACTATGTGCAAGTTTTAGGTTATCGCTACTGGCTACTTATGCAAGTTTATCCCAACCTTCTATGATGTGCTAATGTCTATCTATGCAAGTCTGTGCTGATGCTTTTTTTATTTTCCAATTGATTGATGGCGAACTAGGAGCCTTTCTTTTAGCTAATTAGAGATGTTGCAGCTGCTTTTATTTTTCTAGTTGATTGATGAACTAGATGTAGTCACCGGTTCGGGGTTTACAGTCGTGTGAACGGCGGATATTTATTTGTGTTATCATTGCTGCTTCTTGGCTCCTTTTCTCTCATCATATTTTTATCATTATGAGAATCCTCGGTCTTGTAGTTTCCATGGAGTGTCAAGGTTATCTTATTCTTGTCAATAGTTACCATGCTTTTTCCAGGCAACATTAGTAGCTTTTTCCATGAACAAAATGCATGCATTTGATCCCTTGGGGAGAAGCTAACCTGAATTGCATATTGGTCATGTGAGAGTCCCCTATCTTATGGTGTGTTTCTTCCTCCCCTGTGTTTTCTTTAAAAGGGGCGAGGGGGTGTTGAAATGCCAAGGAGGAAGAAGAGTCGGCTAGATCCAATTGCAATGGGCAGGCACACAACCAATAAGGTGTGTGCCGACTATACAACTGCCAAACTTTTCTGTTTTAGGGAGCAATTTATTTGTGATGTTTCTCTCTAAACACAAACCATAATTCTTTTAGATATAACTAACATTTTTGTTTCTAGGAGCAATTACCATAATTTGTTTGTTTTTATTTATTTTATCAATCAAAGTGAAATGTTGTTGGAGTCTGTTATGTTATTTTTTGAATATACCCCATCGTGGTTAACAGGTTTTAGCTGTATGAATGTGTTCAGTGCAGGCTCTAGAAAATCCAAACGAACAAGATGTGTTGTGTAAACGGAATCACTTCATCTTAATCCCATAACCTGCCACTTTTACTGAAGAAAATTGGTGTTGCTAAGGTCTAGATATCTGTGCAATAGTAGACTTGTGATATTATGTGAGCACACAGCTCTAGTTCTGCAAGTCCCAATTGAAACTTCCAAATTAACATCAGTTTTGCATTGGCTGTCAATTTTAATATTTAATCCTATTGCTACACTTAATTTCTACAAATTAAATGAACTGAGCAACTAAACATCAAATGTATTTTGTTTTACACTCACTGTCAACTGAATACTTAGTATATTATATGAAGACATGATACATAAATTAAACAATCTATATCAGTAGCTAAAAATGTGTAGGATGTAGTGTGACTGATGGTGATGACCAGTAGTGAACAACAAAAGTTTTAAAATGGTTGGTGTCTTGCCTACTGTAGTCTTCCTCGAAACTCCTTTGCGTACACCCATTGTTCAGGGTTCATAAATAGAACTATAGTTTGATTACCTATCTCGACAATAATTTTTAAAATCAATTTGCAGGCAATGTTCCTTTCATCAATGAATTGTTTATAACAAATGTAAGAACTACTTGATGTCTAGTAATAACATATCCATCTTTCTATACCAGCAAATTACTAATTAAATTTCCGCAAAAAAATGCTAATTAAATACCTGCTTCTTGTGTGTGTATATATATAGTACACAAAAAGTTAAAATTCAGTGTAGAGAACGAACTATACTATTTTTAAACTTTTGGATAAACAAATGTTTACGATGGCTGATAGATACACGCACAAATTAGATATTTCAGAAAATTTACTAAAGAAAAATCCAGAATCATTTCATAACTAAGGATGCCTAGTGCACTCAGTTAATTTTGAGCAACCTAAAATGAGGCTGTAAACATTTGTACAAATTCTTTGACAAAAAAGTATGAATTGAGGAGATCTGGGAGACACTAGAAATCAGACATGCATGCAAATTAGTTAGCCTATGTGTGGGTGGAAATAAATGCAACCGTGGGGCAGCTGCCAACTTGCGAATCCCCGCCCTTAACCTTCCTGCATGGCAATTAAGCACATCCAATCTTTGTGGTCATAAGTCATAACTAGATGAATGAGAAAAATATTTCTACTGTTTTATCATTAGTTATCGTGCATGCAATTTTACTAGTTTCCATGGTCTGAAAGCGTTACCATTATTTTCTTCTTGCAGGCGGCAATGGCAAGAACATATTGTGCACAGGAAGAGGATGTGAAGATACTTGTGGTTCTCATCCGATCTTTGTGGAACTCTCTTTATGTGCGATTGTGCACTTGTTGGGTCCTTTTTCTGTGCACTTGCACTTGTAGAAGTATTCTGTTGTGCACATGTAAAATTATTTTGATGTGCCCTTGTTAGGCGTTGAACCTTAATGCGTGGAGTCGTTGGATGATGTATTGTATTTGATGTGATATGCTACTGAAATGAAATATACATTTTATTTGCAATCTTTTATTGTGTTGTACTTATTTTTAATGGGCCTATCTGGAGATATGCGTGCTTCTAGCAAAAAATTGCTTCAACCCAAACAAATCAGACATTTTCAATAGTAAAATAGGTATTGGGCCAAACCCATGTAGGCTAGATTGGTGGATAGGGATTTGAAATTTATGATGATTCCATTTGGTCACTAGCAATGCCATGTCAGCTTGGCCACGTCAAATCCTACGTGGCTCACACAAATGGGTAATGACCAAACCAAAATTTTGGTCGATAGAGACCTACGACCAAAATTTTAGAAAGGTCATGTTTGTCCATTCTTGACGGCCAACTGTTGATGTTGTAAATTTGGTCAAAAAAGGTCAATAAACGACAACAATGACGAAGCAATGACCAATATAGGGAGTCATAATTGACCTTATTTCTTTTAGTGGGAGAAAATGCTAGATGCTCTATTGGGATGTGTAGTTGGGCTATGTAGGGATGAGAGAGAAATGGTGCGGCCCGTTGCAGAGTATTAAACGCGAAATGTCTGACTATTAAACCGGCTATAGTGCCGCTATATAATAAACGGTACGGGTATCAAACAAGCTCCGATAGTGATGAAAATTGGCAGGCGACTTACCTACACTATATTAAGACTGCACGCCAAGTTTCGACCCAATCCAAGAAAGTTTTACACACACTTTCAAAAACAATATTTTATCGATGCCGCGGGCGCGTGCGTGTGTCACTACAAGAAACCTGTTAATCCGTGACGGATTTATCCTGACGTTCTCGTGAACCGTCATGAAAACTTTCACTGATTACCATGATGCTAATGGGCCTTAAAATGCTAGGCCCTTTGTGACAGACATTAAGGGGCCATCACGAAAACTATCACAGAAAAATGAACTCGCCTAAGAGGGCCTAGTTTTTTTCCTTTATGCATCATTTAGACCGTCATGGATGGATCTTGCTGATGTGTCATTCATGTCTTTTTATTTGACCCAGTATCAGTCAGATGCAATCAACATTACAGATACGTAAAGAAAACAAGACCACAACTGAGAGTGCGCGCGCGAGGGCGCGGAGGAAAATTTTAAGTCTCGAGCGCGGGGGGTCAAAATTTTAGAGCCACCCATTTAACTGTAGAGTCCACATGAGCCTAACCCTAAAGCCCTATCCCATCTTCTCCTGCCCCAAACCATCAGCCGCCGCCGCACCACCTATCCTCCCTGTGCCTCTCCATGTCGTCACCGGTGGTGCCAGCGTCGAACCACCCCCTGCTGGAGCTCTCCCCATCTATCCCATGCCATGCCCCTCCTGTTCACACCGCCCCTCAAGTTTCGGTGACCCAGTCCTACCACTTGGCTGAGGCAGCAGTGGCGGCGGCGGGATAGAGTGCCGGAATAGGAAGTCGCCGAGGTTGCAGGCTATGTGACAAAGTGCAGGATTTGGAAGTCCTCGAGGTCGTCGGCTACGGGACAGACCAGAATTGGAACTCCCCGAGGTCGTCGGTGGCGGGAACAGATCGCTCTCCATCCATAGATCGAGAGTACAGGGACGACCCTTGTGGTTGGGTCCAATTGTCTGTCAGTCACGCCAGCATCGCCCCCCTCGTCATTGTGTCTGTCTTCTCGATCCCTGGTACGTGTCTCCTCTAAGGCAATGTTGTGATTGTAATATCTAACTGAAGGTAATATTTTGTTGTAGTGCAGCTAGTCAAAGAAAGTTAATTAAGAGATAGCTTTTAAAACATCTAATTTAGAGGGTAAAGTAGAGGAGATATAGCTAAGTCAGCTATCTTACACAAACAGGTGAGAATCTCCGTGTTTCATACTCTTAGAGCAGTGGCAGATGCAGTGGGGATGCCGTGGGTGCTTGGTACCCCTATAAAAATGTATTTTTTATCTAGTACTAGATAGTCCGAACATACATATATTATTGATTTAAAATGATAAGTTGGTATTTTTTACGGCTTTACATGTATTGTGAGCGATAAGATCGGCACCCCTAGTTGTCAATCTCTAGGCTCGCCACTGTCTTAGAGAAAGTCCGAACATACATATATTATTGGAGATTAGTGAGCGCATTCTTATTTGTGCTTTTCCTGATAATTTCTGGGAACAAAATAAAGCTAATCTGGAAACCACCAAACTGTAGACTTAAGTAATAATTTTTTTGTAACCTGCTAATTCATCTACCCGAAATATCCATCTAAACCATACATTTTTTGTCACTTCATATGTATAAATAGAATAGTAATATTTTTCTCATTTTGGTTGATTTGTAAAAGCAGAGCACATAAATGTTTTGCAGAAGTGCACTATGCATCTGCCAAAGCAGCAAAGTCATGGTTGTAAACACTCAATGTAAAATATCCTCTAGAGAAAACGTCAGTGTATAGCTATGGCGTGTTTTAGTTTTTACTGTTACCTGTTATAACGTCTGAAATGGGCTCATAGACATTCTTTTATTTTTACTGGTATGTATTGTTGTTTTATAAACAGGGAAATTAAATTCTTCGTTGAAAGCAAGGTAGTACTAACTCACAAGTTCCATCTCTCTTTTTTGTCTGTCGTATGACCATGAATTACACTAATTTTTAGGAAGCTGCAAACAAATCATAATAACAACAAGGATCGATAAAAAATAAATTAGCTTGCCCATTTTCTTACTACATAGAGCTTGCGTGCCCATTACTGTGGTCCTTCTTCCACTAATTTGAAATCAGATGGTGGATGGTTCTACCCTCCCCATTTCCATCTCTAGCTTGTCTAGTAGAAAAATATGAAGCTTCTCAACCATAATCAAGTAAGGATGTTCTTTTAGTCTATGTAAAAGTTGTAATTCAGTTTGCTCCTAAATGGTACAATGCATGTTTATGACTTCAATGATTTCAATTGTGCAGCCAATTTAAGGTGTTTTTGGAGTCGGATTAATTTTGACTTGATGCTTATATTGTCATTTTTTTATGTATTTCATTTATTAGTTTAACTTCCATGCACAACTAAATATTTTTGTTTCAAACTTCCCATGGGCAGTGCCATCAGACTGTGGGTCTATGCCAGTGTTATATTTTTTTTACTCAATGTACTAATGAACATTACCGCTTCCATACTACATGTTGAGTGATGCAAAGAAATCAATATGGTTTTAAGTTTTTCTGTGGTGCTATATACTTCCTGAACACAATTATCTATGCAGTCTCACAATGTATTTTTTATATTTTTTGTTAATGAAACTTGATTTCTCACTGATATATCTTCAGATTTTTCATGGAAACGGTGTGAGTCCTCGACTTGGATAAAGTGATAAGTTTCATGTGTAACGATATTACTTGTGTGAAAATTGAAAATTTGTTCAAGATTTGGCTGAATAATTTGTAGCAACGGATATAACATACGAAGCAACAAGATGATGTCTTTTGGTTACCCGGTTTTCTTGGCTGAACTATTTATTAAGGTTGATTTCTATGCTACTAATGACTACTGACCTCTCCACCCTTCCAATGGCGTACATGACGTCCTCGTCGACGTGGTTGTCCCCAACGAGCTCTCTTCGCCGGAGCATGTGGAGAAGCAAGTCCAGCACCCCCTTGGGCCCTGCGTCCTATCGTACAATGCTTGGACGATCCCGTGGATGGCTGCATTGTCCTTGCCTCCTAGCGTGGTGAGCCTCTCCCCACTTTACCCCAAATCTGGATGATACTTTCTATCTGAATACAAATCATGTTCTGATTCAGTTGCTGAGATGAACATGTGAGCTTGATTAGTTGCTGATGGTTTTGTGGATCTGATTCTCTCGCACCGTTACACATAATTTAATCAGGGCAAGCTGGTGCTAATTCAGATAATATGATATAGCTATTTTTGTCTCACATGCATAGGTCTTCATGTTTCTGTCGTACTGATCTTTTGAGTTAATTTGGAAGCAGCTTGTTAGATATAAATTCACTTGTGACTATGTATCTTGCTAGAATGGACTTGTTTTACAGATGCATGAACGTAGTACTTGAGAGCAAACCTAAAAACTGTACTTTTATCAGCAGCATCTTAGAGTTGTAAATGTAAAACTGTACGAAAGTGCCTCCCCTTGACTTACTTTTTATACCTTTTTTAAAGTGTCACGTATGTTATTCAGGAGATTTTCATAGCATGATTTGAGTTTAGTGTACTGATAGCTTAGAACTTCATGTCAAATAAGCATAGTGGACTTTACTACCAACTATTGATCTATGCATGCTAATCATTTTTGTTGCCACTAGCTGTTTCTTTTCACATGATTGATTAGTTTCACTACTTTGCATCTTGGGAGTGAAACAAATATAGAACTTGATAAAGTGTATAAGCTACTTCGAGTTTAACCTACTGACTACAATAATTTATAGTCTGACATGATTTTCATCATGTGGCACATATAGGTTTATGGGAGCATTTTCAGCAAAGACATGCATTCTCATGACTTTGGTTTGGATGGGTGGATCTACGACGAGGAACGCTGGATGACCCCTGGTTGACGTTCGAGGAGCACTGGGTGGTGCTGGTTGTAAAGTAGCATAGTGTTCTCTAAGACATGCTTGGAAAAATTAACATTTTTTGGGTCTTTTTCTCTCATGTACGTGTGTATTTTTGGGTGTGTTTATTCTTTTTTGTTTTAATGACATCAACATATATATTTTTGTCAAAATGTTGTTCACTTAAATTTTCATAGACCAAGAGAAATGAGAGATGGGCTAATACCCTCGAATGAAATTAGTGGGCCTTATTTAAAACTAATGGACTTAAGTTTTAATTGGGTTGAATATTGTATGTGCCAGCACTCTTGGAACGAGCTGAAATTTAGTGGGTCAAAATTTTAGATGGGCTGATTGCTACATGGGCTGCTACGTCAGATCCATATAAGATGATGATGTGGTACACAAGTTAACACAGTTATGTGCATGTGAGTTAACTGCCATCGACGACGGCTGAAATCCGTCATGGTCCGTGACGGATTTGGATGTCTGTCATGGAGGGTGGTGTGGGAAAATTATGACGCGATATACGTGAGGGATCTCAGGTCTGTCATGTATGCCCTTCCACGACAGTTTTGTGCAGGTCCGTGACGGATTGAGACCGTCATGTATTAACAGATTTCTTGTGGTTGGTATCAAAACGGTCATCGACAAAAACAGAGAGAACTCACAACTAATAACGGATGCAAGTTTTGAAAAAATGGCGGCAACGCAGTGTTGTTTCAATGACGAATGCGACAGAGAATCTAACAACACGACATATGAGAGCTGACAACTAATAATGGATGCAAGTTTTGAAAAAATGGCGGCAACGCAGAGAATGACGAGAAGGAGCACCACCAAAATAACTCAGACACTCCAGAATAATGAAGAAGGAAAGATTGAACCAAAGATGAGACTTAATTTTGAAGCAATCTTGGAAAAGGAATATGACTGATAAAATTCATACTTACGTCATAATTTAAAAGAATTAGAGATCTCCGGGAAAATATTAGAATAGCTAGATAAGATCCTGGGAAAAACATGTGGGTTATGGGCCCACTCAAAAGAGACACCGTTGAAACAATTGATTAGACAAGAGAGATTTCACTGGTGTAAAGAAAACATGAAGAGGACAGAACCTCGAAATAATTGAAAGGATTGAGAACAAGAAACTCTGAGATAACTTGAACACTCTGGATAGAAAAGAGAGAGATGAATAACAAGAGATTCTTGAATGAGAACTTCCAACACGGGAGGCCTTGGAAAAATGAAAAGCATATGATGAACACCGGAAGCTTGAATTAAATCCACTAGAGAAGAAACACTAGAAAGAAGAAATGATGAACTCAAAACTCATGAGAATCTTCACAATGAATCACCGGAAACAACACAGAAGATAAGGGAGCAGAAGCATTGATGAAACAAAAGTCACTTGGATGATAATTAAATCATTGGACAAAAGGGGTGGGAGGGCAGGAAAAACAAAGACAACTTAGGAAAGATGAGATGAACTCCGGAAAGAAATGAGAGATTGATCTTCCAAAAATTGGAGAGGATTGAATTACTTGAAGAGAAGCACATCGGTTGAAAAAGAATTGACATGACGACTCCGTTGAAAAGAATTGAAAAGACAACTTGATTGAGCAAAATAATTTGCATTTGATAAAAATATGAGAACACTTCTTCGAAAGTTATGAATACACCACTTGACATCGAAGCAACACAAATTACCATACCCTAACAAAACAAAGGATGAGGCTTATGAATCAAGCCAGAACAAATTCATGACAGATATTTCGTCCGATATTTTTGTGGATAGGATCACACGGGCTCTATCCTACAGTAGCCATCATGTACAAGGCAGTGCACATGACATACAAAGCATCCCCGAGTCTTAGCAAGCTACAAGGACTCTTCAAGACACAACGAGAACCGTTGTAAGACAATCGTGCACAAATAAATCCACTAGATGTCGAACCCCAACCTCACATCATAAATCTGTTGGAAGATTGTCCTATAAGTAACTACTTGAATTCCCACGTAAGAACTACCAAAATTTCTGGTCATGCAATCGGGTCCACAGATACAAGGAGTAAAATCCATTACTCAACTCCTAGCAATAATACAACCCGTCCAGTGTATCACATCCGTCAACACATAACTAGAGATCTGGGAAACTCATCTATCTCAGATCCTCGTAATCACAATGATGCTAAGTATGGAAACACCCTCGCACCAGTACTAGGGATGTCGGGGTTATATCGCCACTACCAGTATTAAATCAATTTCGAACATACTCCGTCCTGAGATACTAAGAAATCAGAATGAGAACGATGTGCTCAAGAATCCCTTGGAGCTCAACTCCTCGGAATAAAATCAACACATCAGGAGGCACCAAGACAGAACTCCGTCACATCGACATCATATAGATTCCAAAAATATCCGCGTGATCCTAATTTTTTTGAGTGAGAAGAGGAGTATAATTAAATTATTACGTCAAGATTAATCACGAGAGCATAGAAGAGGAGAAAAAAGAATCCTACTCTCCAATATATAACTACACTCAAAGTAATTTTTGTCACTAGACTCGACTCGCCCAAGTTCGATCAATCAAGGGGGCTCATAGGTTGGTACTGCTCTGATACCAACTTGTAACGCCCAAGATGCGGTCCTATCCTTATTTTGGCATGAGGGCCTCGACAGGTATAGGAACACATCTCGTCGTTTCACAAGAATGGATATCATAACAAGTACATGTACTGAAAAGATGAGTGTAAGGAGTTGGCTTACACTCGCCACAAGCTACATCAGAGTCACATCAGTACAATACATATAATCATCATGAACAAGAACAGGGTCCGTCTATGGACGAAAACAAACGATAGAAGAACGACGTCCATCCTTGCTATCCCAGGCTGCCGGCCTGGAACCCATCCTAGATCGACGATGAAGAAGAAGAAGAAACTCCAAATAGCACAATCAGCGTGCTCACGTCAGAGTAACTCTTTACCTGTACCTGCAACTGGTGTTGTAGTAATCTGTGAGCCACAGGGACTCAACAATCTCATTTTCAAAGGTAGCAAGACTAGCAAAGCTTAATGGGTGAGGTATGGTTAAGTGGTGAGGCTGCATCAAGTGACTAAGCATTTATTTGAGGTGGCTAACTTACGAGTACAAGAAGAAGAGGGGGATGATCTACGCATAACAGACGTGAACTACTAATGATCAAATGAATGATCCTGAACACCTACTTACGTCAGACATAAACCCACCGTGTCCTGAGTCGGAGAAAGGAACTCACGAGAGATACAGTCAGGATTACGCACTCAGTTGGAATATTTTAATTAGACTTACTTCAAGTTATCTAGAACCGGATGTTAAACAAAGTTTCCACATTGGCACATAACTGGGTGAACGGCTTTCCAAAAGATTGAACCCTGCAGGGGTGCTCTAACTGGTCCATCACAAATACCACAAGCCGCATAGAAATCCTCGATCATGAAACTCGCGATCTCGTCGGACTCCTTAGTGGAAAACCTCAACTCTGAGATTACCCAAAGTATCACCGGAATCCCAATGCACAAGATATTTCATAGAAGGTAAAACTAATCTAGCAAGGTCGCCCGGCGTGCCGACAGTCCCGATAGGAGCCGCGTATCTCGTTCTCAGGGAACAACCGGATGAGCTAGACGTCTGGTTGGCTAAACACCGGGTGACCAGGGGGCGTTGGACATCGCTTAGTTTGGACCAACACTCATGAGGAGCACTGGCCCGGGGGTTGATTAATTATCCGTGGGTGTCGGCGGCTCCCTATGCTTTTTATTAGGTTATTAGGCAAATGTAGTACCAAAGTTGGGCCTTGCCAGACCAGTTTTAATCTAAGACGAATTATCAAGGGGGTCCCCATAACAACCCCCATCGTGTTAGGAGCGCTCAAATATGGAATATAACACCGTAGCCGAAACTAAGGCGGCAAAGGTGGAACAAAACACCAGGCTAGAATGGCCGAGCCTTCCACCTTTTACCAAGTATATAGGTGCATTAAATTAAATAGCATAGATATGGTGATATAACAAGGAACCCATGTTATCACATGGAAGCAACTACACCTGCAACTAGCAATGCTAACACATGGGTAAGCAAGTGGTAACATAGCCAATCATTGGTTTGCTAGGTTGTGAACATGTTGAAGGTTTTTATGGAAAATTTGAGAGGCCGACATTTAAGTGGTAGGAAGTGAGACATAGCGACAGAAACGAGAACACTAGCATGGTAATGATAGTAATGATATCTGGGGAAATGTTCATCTTTCCTGAGATCCCGCTTGGAAGAAGAATGACTCCGTGAAGCAGACGAACCGACGTAGTTGAACGGATCCTCACATTCCGACACGCTTGCGGAACTCTATCGAGACGAAGCAAACCAGAAACAATAATCAACACACGTTATTCACCACGACACATGCATGACATGATGCAGAACATGTATGATGCATGCTCGGTTAAATCATGCGAGGCACGTCATGACAATTCATACAATCAAACACTACACATTAAGTGAAGCTCAATATGCAACGATTTGCATATTGACGAAACTCCACATTCAAATTTTTAGTTCACTCTCGTTTAGGTACACAGAAAAATTAAACGTTATTAAACATGGCAAGGGGTGAAGCACAATTAAACTACCTATCTAGGCATTTTAAATGGGACCAGAAACGACATATAGCATCTCTAAAATGACCCCACACGTTAACTTCTAAATCTGTCCAGATTTTTCCTAGTCACATTTTTTGTTTGTTGAACTACAAAACAAAGTGGTTCACAAGATTCTACTCATCGTTCTAGTCCACTTACATATATGGCTCATCTCCAACGGAGCTACGGTTAAATAACTATGACCTAAACCGTTTTTATCATGTCGACACACAATCCAATGCAAACAACACGTATAACAGTTATAAATATGCATGAAAGTTGGAAAATATTAATCTACGCAAAATTCTAGCCATGTTACATATATAACTCGTTGCAATCCGACACACAGATTAAAAGATACGGGCATTTGAAAATCATGCTTGTTTTCTAAAATTAAAAAATGCGCAAATCTAAAAAACTAAACGGGCTAAAATCTGGTATGGGTTGAATCGGAGCATGGTGCTGGATAGCTAAAACGCACGCAGGCGGGGAATAGGGGCTGCTCTCCTTGGGCCACATGGTCCGACTTGTAGAGGAGCTCGGCTTTGGCGACGACTCATGAGGCGGAGGCGGATCGGGTTGGAGGCGGAGGTGGCCGACTATGAGGCGCTGGGCCGAGGGACGAAGCGGACCGGCTGGGGCTGGCTTCCTAGCATGCCGACAGGAGGCGGGGTGCGGCCCACCTGGGAGGAGCCATCCCAGGTCGGGAGGGAGGCACTCAGCCTCGTCGTCTCGCCCATGCCGCAACACCGTAGGAGGCTGGTGATGCGGTCAATGCCACGGTGCGGAGGCACTCCGGCGGGAGCTCCAAGGCGAGGAAGCAGCGGGGAAGGGTTCCCCGGACCGGATCTGGCCGGATCTGGCTGATGGCGGCCTTGAGGGGGTGGCTGCAAAATGGCTAGGGGGGAAACCTAGTAGAGTGAGGGAGCTCTCTCCATGGGGTGGCTCTTATATAGGGTTTGGCTATGGTGGGGTGGACCTCATCCGTGCTATCGCGAGCCGACGACCACGAATATAGAAAGTGCTAGACGGCTCTAATTGGTCTATGTAGTTGGGCTATGTAGGGATGAGAGGGAAATGGTGCGGCCCGTGGCAGAGTATTAAACGCGGAAACGTCTTACAATTAAACCGACTATAGTGCCACTATATAATAAACGGTATGGGTATCAAACAAGCTCCGATTGTGACGAAAATTGGCAGCCGGCCTACCTACAGTTTATTAAGACTGCACGCCAAGTTTCGACCCAATCTGAGAAAGTTTTTCACACACTTTCAAAAACAATATTTTACCGATGCCACGGGCACGTGCGTGTGTGGTTGGCCTCAAAACGGTCACCGACAAAAACGGAGAGAACCGGCAACTAATGAAGTATGAAGTTTTAAAAAAATGGCGGCACCGGAATGCGGATGCAATGACGAATGCGACAGACAATCTAACAACACGGCGACAACGGAATAAAAGGGGAATCTTCTAGACCGTCGGTCTCGGGCTGTCCCAGGTAGTAACTTGATCCGAAGCTTCATGATCACCATCATTAGCTTCCTCTTCAACTGATGTAGGCGCCACACGAACATCTTCCTGCGCTATGCTACTCTGCGATTGAAGTGACGGTTCAACAACCTCATCAAGTTCTAGCTTCCTCCCACTCAATTCTTTCGAGAGAAACTCTTTCTCGGGAAAGGACCTATTCTTAGCGACAAACACTTTGCCCTCGGATATGATATAGTAAGTGTACCAAACAGTTTCCTTCGGGTATCCTATGAATACACATTTATCTGCTTTAGGTGCGAGCTTATCAGGCCGAAGCCTTTTGTCATAAGAATCACAACCCCAAACTTTAATAAATGACAGCTTAGGTTTCTTGCCAAACCATAATTCATACGGTGTCATCTCAATGGATTTAGATAGAGCCATTTTAAAGTGAATGCAACTGTCTCTAATGCATAACCCTAAATCAATATTGGCAGGTCGGTAAGAGACATCATAGAATGCACCATATCCAATAAAGTACGATTACGATGTTGGGACACACCATTAGACTATGGTGTTCCATGTGGCATGAGTTGTGAAACAATTCCACATTGTCTTAAGTGCATGCCAAATTCATAACTGAGATATTCTCCTCCCCGCTCATATCGCAATAATTTACTCTTCTTGTTACAATGATTCTCAACTTCACTCTAAAATTGCTTAAATTTTTCAAACGTTTCACACTTGGGCTTCATCAAGTAAACATACCCATATCTACTTAAATCATCGGTCAAGGTGAGAAAGTAACGATATCCACCGCGCTCCTCGACACTCTTTGGACCGCACACATCAGTATTTATGATTTCCAACAAGTCACTTGCACATTCCATTGACCATAAAATGGGGTTTTAGTCATCTTGACCATGAGGCATGGTTCACATGTGTCAAGTGATTCAAAATGAAGTGACTCCAAAATTCCACCAGAATGGAGCGTCCTCATGCGTTTTACACCAATATGACCTAAGTGGCAGTGCCACAAGAAAGTGCTACTATCATTATTAACTCTACATCTTTTGGCATCAATGTTATAAATATATGTATCATCAGTATTAAGATTCAACAAGAATAAACCATTCAAATTAGGTGCATGACCATAAAAGATATTACGCATATAAATAGAACAACCATTATTCTCTGATTTAAATGAGTAACCATCTCACATTAAACAAGATCCAAATATAATGTTCATGCTTAACGCATGCACCAAATAACAATTATTTAGGTTCATCACTATTCCAGATCGTAATCGAAGAGCAAGCATGCTGATGGAGATCACATTAACCTTGGAACCTTTCCCACACGCATCGCCACGTCATCCTTTGCCAGCCTCCGCTTATTCTGTAGTTCCTGCTTCGAGTTACAAATATGAGCAACCGAACCGGTATCAAATACCCAGGTACTACTACGAGAGCTAGTAAGGTACACATCAATAACATGTATATCATATATACCTTTCTCGATGTTGCTAGCCTTCTTATCGGCCAGATACTTGGGGAAGTTCAACTTCCACTGGCCAGTTCCCTTGCAATAGTAGCACTCAGTCTTAGGCTTGGGTCTAGCCTTGGGTTTATTCACGGGAGTGGCAACTCCTTTGTCGTTCTTCTTGAAGTTACCCTTCTTTCCCTTGCCCGTATTGAAACTCGTGGTTTTATTGACCATCAACACTTGATGCTCCTTCTTGATTTCTAGTTCTGCGACTTTCAGCATCGCGAACAGTTCGGAGATAGACTTGTTCATTCCTTGCATGTTATAGTTCATCACAAAGCTCTTATAGCTAGGTGGCAGTGACTGAAGAACTCTGTCAGTGACCATCTTAGGCAGAAGATCAACTCCGAGCTGAGTCAAACGGTTTTAGTACCCGGACATTCTGAGTATGTGCTCACTGACTGAACTATTCTGCTCCATATTGCACACAAAGAATTTATTGAAGGACTCATACCTCTTGATCCAGGCATTTGCGTGAAAAACAAAGTTGAACTGCTAGAACATCTCATATGCTCCATGAAGTTCAAAACGCCTTTGAAGTCCCGATTCTAAGCCCTACAACATGGTGCACTGAATTATCATGTATTCATCAACACGTGTGTGCCGGACGTTCACAACATCCACAGACGACGTTGGAGGGGGTGGCGCACCAAGCGGTGCATCAAGGACATAAACCTTTGCCGAAGCCGTGAGGATAATCCTTATATTATGGACCCAGTCTACAAAGTTGCTTCCATCATATTTCAGGTTAGCTTTCTCTTGGAACGCATTAAAATTCAGGGAAGCTACTGCGCGAGCCATTGATCTACAACATAATGTGCAAAGACAATTTAGACTATTGTTCATGATAATGAGTTCGATTAATCATATTACTTAAGAACTCCCACAAAACTCAACATCCCTCAAGTTGTTCGAGTGTGACATGATCCAAATCCACCAACCCAAGTCCGACCATCACGTGAGATGAGGTGGTTTCAATGGTGAACGTCTCCATGTTGATCCTATCTGCTATATGATTCATGTTTGAACTTTCGGTCTCTTATGTTCTGAGGCCATGTCTATACATGCTAGGCTCATCAAGTTTACCTAAGTGTTCTGCATGTGCAAAACTAGCTTACACACGTTGTATGCGAACATAGATTTTATCGCACCGGATCATCACGTGGTGCCTCGAAACGACGAACCTTTACAATGTTGCACACTTGGTGTTGGAGATAATCGCCACGACCAAGACCCGACTCATGAGGTTAAGTCACCTCTAGGCTTAAGCCGCCTCGACGTTAAGTCATCTCTGGGCTTAAGCTGTCCCGATCTTATGTCATCTCTAGGCTTAAGCTTCCGTGATGTTAAGTAATATCTTGGCTTAAGTGGCCCTGACGTTAAGTCATCTCTGGGCTTAACCCGCCCTGACGTTAAGTCATCTCTGGACTTAAGCTGCCCTGACGTTAAGTCATCTCTAGGCTTAAGCTGCCATGACGTTAAGTCATCTCTTGGCTTAAGTCGCTCAAAGATAAGAAGGCCCCTGGATATGAATCATGAAGCTGAGTCCCGAAGATGAGAAGCCCACAGTAAGAATCCTGAGGTAAGAAGCCCGTGGTAAGAAGCCCTCGGTAAGAAGCCCACGGTAAGCCGCCCATGGTAAGCAGCCTACGGTAAGAAGCCCTTGGTAAGCAGCCCGCGGTAAGCAGTCTGTGGTAAGAAGCCAGAAGAGAAAAGATTCCCTCATGAGGGAAGCAAGAATCGGATTAGGAGTCAAGAAAGATTAGTCCTAGTCTGAGTAGGACTCTATATGTAAGCCGCCCCTTCAACCTATATAAGGAGGGATATGGCGCCCCAAGAGGGACGTGTTCAAGTCATTAGAGATAGGCAGATTAGAGGCTCTCAAGATTAGAGGTAGCAAAACAACACCCTTGTAGTCGAGATCATCCTCATTATCAATACACACATAGCAGGACATAGGCTTTTACGTCCATCGGAGGGGTCGACCCTAGGTAAACTCGCGTCTCTTGATTCTGAACAACCCCTCTCAAGCCGCCACCTAGTTGCGATGGCCTCACACCTAAGTTCTCTCATGAGGACATCTTGCCGTGAGAAAACCACGACAGTTGGCATCCACCGTGGGGCTTGCGCATATTGGAATTATGTTCTTGAAGGGATCTCTCCTAGGGACCGAGAAGCTTATGACCCGTTGTGCCGTGGTTTTGTCACGACAGATGTTCTTGTGAAATGACTTAGTGAAGGAGCCATCGCACCTTGGTTCGGCCCCTCGTGTGCAGGTAAAAGCCTACGTCCTGCTTTGTGTAGATTGATGATGGATTTGAGTACAAGGAGGGCGTAACTCGCCTGACCTTGCTCTCGATGATTTCTAACTTGCCCTATGTGCCCTAGAGACTTGCCTTTATATACAGGCCAAGGCCCTAGGGTTTACAAAAGTCCTAGCCACACTACAGATCGTGGCCTTCCATATCTCTAAGTCGCCGTGCTTTCCAAGACTGGAAACCTCCTTGGCGGCTTATCTTTTGCATCAATCCTGAACCGCCATCCGGTTCATGGGCCCCTGGGCTAATGCTTGTATTAACAAAGTATGAGTCGCCCCTTTAGTGACTCAGCCCAGTTAGGGCGGGTTACACCGTAGGTAATATCCCTAACATTAGGCCCCTGATTGACTTGAATTTATTCATGCCAATGAACTTCCACGCTCACTTTGGGTGACTTGTATTACTTCCATCATTTGACAAATGACAAGCCGCCATTCCTCATGTATTGTGTGAGCCGCCATGTAGTTATTGATGACATCACCTTTTCCCTCCAGTTTCGGGATTCGTTGACGTAATTGCCCAACGGATCTTTTTCATCGTCACTTTGTTATCTCGAAAATCCAGGCGCCATCATTGCGAATTTTCAATCTGTCACCTCTATTACCGCACTAGCCGTTTCGCTTCCAGCGCCCGACCTTTAAATAACCATAGGGGGAGTGGGTGTTGGAATTATGCCCTAGAGGCAATAATAAATATAGTTATTATTATAATTCCTGTATCAAGATAATCGTTTATTATCCATGCTATAATTTTATTGAATGAAGACTCATTTACATGTGTGGATACATAGACAAAACACCGTCCCTAGCAAGCCTCTAGTTGGCTAGCCAGTTGATCAAAGATAGTCAGTGTCTTCTGATTATGAACAAAGTGTTGTTGCTTGATAACTGGATCACGTCATTAGGAGAATCACGTGATGGACTAGACCCAAACTAATAGACGTAGCATGTTGATCGTGTCATTTTGTTGCTACTGTTTTCTACGTGTCAAGTATTTATTCCTATGACCATGAGATCATATAACTCACTGACACCGGAGGAATGCTTTGTGTGTATCAAACGTCGCAACGTAACTGGGTGACTATAAAGATGCTCTACAGGTATCTCCGAAGGTGTTAGTTGAGTTAGTATGGATCAAGACTGGGATTTGTCACTCCGTGTGACGGAGAGGTATCTCGGGGCCCACTCGGTAATACAACATCACACACAAGCCTTGCAAGCAATGTAACTTAGTGTACTTTGCGGGATCTTGTATTACGGAACGAGTAAAGAGACTTGCCTGTAAACGAGATTGAAATAGGTATACGGATACTGACGAGCGAATCTCGGGCAAGTAACATACCGAAGGACAAAGGGAATGACATACGGGATTATATGAATCCTTGGCACTGAGGTTCAAACGATAAGATCTTCGTACAATATGTAGGATCCAATATGGGCATCCAGGTCCCGCTATTGGATATTGACCGAGGAGTTTCTAGGGTCATGTCTACATAGTTATCGAACCCGCAGGGTCTGCACACTTAAGGTTCGACGTTGTTTTATGCGTATTTGAGTTATATGGTTGGTTACCGAATGTTGTTCGGAGTCCCGGATGAGATCACGGACGTCACGAGGGTTTCCTAAATGGTCCGGAAACGAAGATTGATATATAGGATGACCTCATTTGATTACCGGAAGGTTTTCGGAGTTACCGGGAATGTACCGGGAATGACGAATGGGTTCCGGGAGTTCACCGGGGGGGCAACCCACCCCGGGGAAGCCCATAGGCCATGAGGGTGGCGCACCAGCCCTTAGTGGGCTGGTGGGGCAGCCCAAAAGGGCCCTATGCACCTAGGAAAGAAAATCAAAGAGAAAAAAAAGAGGAGGTGGGAAGGGAAGGAAGGACTCCCAGCCACCAAACCAAGTCCAACTCGGTTGGGGGGGGGGGAGCCTTCCCCCTTGGACTTGGGCGACCCCCTTGGGGCTCCTTGAGCCCCAAGGCAAGGTCCCCTCCCTCCCACCTATATATACAGAGGTTTTAGGGCTGATTTGAGACGATTTTTCCACGGCAGCCCGACCACATACCTCCACGGTTTTTCCTCTAGATCGCGTTTCTGCGGAGCTTGGGCGGAGCCCTGCTGAGACAAGGTCATCACCAACCTCCGGAGCGCCGTCACGCTGCCGGAGAACTCTTCTACCTCTCTGTCTCTCTTGCTGGATCAAGAAGGCCGAAATCATCGTCGAGCTGTACGTGTGCTGAACGCGGAGGTGCCGTCCGTTCGGTACTAGATCGTGGGACTGATCGCGGGATTGTTCGCGGGGCGGATCGAGGGACATGAGGACGTTCCACTACATCAACCGCGTTCACTAACGCTTCTGCTGTATGGTCTACAAGGGTACGTAGTTCACTCATCCCCTCTCGTAGATGGACATCACCATGATTGGTCTTGGTGCGCGTAGGAAATTTTTTGTTTCCCATGCGACGTTCCCCAACAGTGGCATCATGAGCTAGGTTCATGCGTAGATGTCTTCTCGAGTAGAACACAAAAGTTTTTGTGGGCGGTGATGTGTGTTTTGCTGCCCTCCTTAGTCTTTTCTTGATTCCGCGGTATTGTTGGATTGAAGCGGCTTGGACCGACATTACTAATACGCTTACGAGAGACTGGTTTCATCGCTACGAGTAACCCCGTTGCTCAAAGATGACTGGCAAGTGTCGGTTTCTCCAACTTTATTTGAATCGGATTTGACCGAGGAGGTCCTTGGATGAGGTTAAATAGCAACTCATATATCTTCGTTGTGGTGTTTGCTTAAGTAAGATGCGATCCTACTAGATACCCATGGTCACCACGTAAAACATGCAACAACAAAATTAGAGGACGTCTAACTTGTTTTTGCAGGTTATGCTTGTGATGTGATATGGCCAACGATGTGATGTGATATATTGGATGTATGAAATGATCATGTTGTAATACAAAATATCGACTTGCACGTCGATGGTACGGCAACCGGCAGGAGCCATAGGGTTGTATTTATACTAACGTTTGTGCTTGCAGATGCGTTTACTATTTTGCTAGGATGTAGCTTTAGTAGTAATAGCATGAGTAGCACGACAACCCCGATGGCAACATGTTGATGGAGATCATGGTGTGGCACCGGTGACAAGAAGATCGTGCCGGTGCTTTGGTGATGGAGATCAAGAAGCACGTGATGATGGCCATATCATGTCACTTATGAATTGCATGTGATGTTAATCCTTTTATGCACCTTATTTTTCTTAGAATGACGGTAGCATTATGAGGTGATGTCTCACTAAAATTTCAAGACGAAATTGTGTTCTCCCCGACTATGCACCGTTGCTACAGTTCATCGTTTCGAGACACCACGTGATTATCGGGTGTGATAGACTCAACGTTCACATACAACGGGTGCAAAACAGTTGCGCACGCGAACACTCGGGTTAAGCTTGATGAGCCTAGCATGTGCAAACATGGCCTCGGAACACATGAGACCGAAAGGTCGATCATGAATCATATAGATGATATGATTAGCATAGGGATGCTTACCACTGAAACTATACTCAACTCACGTGATGATCGGACTTGAGCTAGTGTAAGTGGATCATGAACCACTCAAATGACTAGAGAGATGTACTTTTTGAGTGGGAGTTTAGCAAATAATTTGATTAAGTTAAACTCTAATTATCTTGAACATAGTCTAAGTCCACTTTGAATATACTTGTGTTGTAGATCATGGCTCACGCGACAGTCACCCTGAATTTTAATACGTTCCTAGAGAAAGCTAAGTTGAAAGATGATGGAAGCAACTTTGTAGACTGGGCTCGTAATCTTAAGCTAATCTTACAAGCCGGGAGGAAGGATTATGTCCTTAATGCTGCGCTAGGAGATGAACCACCCGCTACGGCTGATCAGGATGTTAAGAACGCTTGGTTAGCACGTAAGGAGGACTACTCAGTAGTTCAGTGTGCAGTATTGTATGGCTTAGAACCGGGACTTCAACGTCGCTTTGAGCGTCATGGAGCATTTGAGATGTTCCAGGAGTTGAAGTTTATCTTTTAGAAGAACGCCCGGATCGAGAGGTATGAGACCTCCGATCAATTCTATGCTTGCAAGATGGAGGAGAACTCGTCTGTCAGTGAACATGTGCTCAAAATGTCTGGGTACTCAAACCATCTAGCTGAGCTGGGGATTGAACTCCCGCAAGAGGCTATCACTGACAGAATCCTTCAATCACTGCCGCCAAGCTATAAAGGCTTTGTGTTGAACTACAACATGCAAGGGATGAACAAGTCACCCGGCGAGTTGTTTGCGATGCTGAAAGTCGCAGAGTCTGAACTCCGTAAAGAACATCAAGTGTTGATGGTGAATAAGACCACTAGTTTCAAGAGAAACGGCAAAGGCAAGAAGGGTAATTCGAAGAAGAGCGGCAAGCCTGTTGCCAATCCGACGAAGAAACCCAAAGCTGGACCTAAGCCTGAAACGGAGTGTTACTATTGCAAGGGTATGGGTCACTGGAAGCGCAATTGCCCCAAGTATCTGGCAGATAAGAAGGCAGCCAAAGAAAAATCAGGTATATTTGATATACATGTTATTGATGTGTACTTAACCGGCTCTCGTAGTAGTGCCTGGGTATTCGATACCGGTTCTGTTGCTCATATTTGCAACTGGAAACAGGAACTGCGGAATAGACGAAGGCTGGCGAAAGATGAAGTGACGATGCGCGTAGGAAATGGTTCCAAGGTTGATGCAATCGCCGTCGACACAGTTTCACTTCAGTTACCATCAGGATTAGTGATGAACTTAAATCATTGTTATTTAGTGCCTGCGTTGAGCTTGAACATTATATCTGGATCTTGTTTATTGTGAGACGATTACTCTTTTAAGTCAGAGAATAATGGTTGTTATATTTCTATGAGTAACATCTTTTATGGTCATGCACCTAATGTGAGAGGATTGTTCATATTGAATCTTGATAGCGATACGCATATACATAACATTGAGACCAAAAGAGTTAGAGTTAACAATGATAGCGCCATATTTTTGTGGCACTGCCGATTAGGTCATATTGGTGTAAAGCGCATGAAGAAACTCCATGCTGATGGACTTTTGGAGTCACTTGACTTTGATTCACTTGACACGTGCGAACCATGCCTCATGGGCAAGATGACTAAGACTCCGTTCTCCGGAACTATGGAGCGTGCAAGTGACTTGTTGGAAATCATACATACCGATGTGTGTGGTCCGATGAGCGTAGAGGAGCGTGGCGGATATCGTTATTTTCTCACCTTCACTGACAATTTGAGTAGATATGGTTATGTTTACTTGATGAAGCAGAAGTCTGAAACATTTGAAAAGTTCAAGCAATTTCAGAGTGAAGTGGAAAATCATCGTAACAAGAAGATCAGGTTCCTACGGTCTGATCGTGGGGGTGAATATCTGAGTTTCGAGTTTGGTGCTCACTTAAGACAATGTGGAATTGTTTCACAGTTAACACCGCCTAGAACACCACAGCGTAATGGTGTGTCCGAACGTTGTAATCGTACTTTATTAGAGATGGTGCGATCTATGATGTCTCTTACCGATTTGCCGTTATCATTTTGGGGTTATGCATTAGAAACAGCTGCATTCACTTTAAATAGGGCACCATCAAAATCCGTTGAGACGACACCATACGAACTATGGTATGGCAAAAGGCCAAAGTTGTCGTTTCTTAAAGTTTGGGGATGTGATGCTTATGTCAAAAAGCTTCAGCCTGAAAAGCTGGAACCCAAAGCGGAAAGGTGCGTCTTCATAGGTTCCCCAAAAGAGACAGTTGGGTACACCTTCTATCTCAAATCCGAGGACAAAGTGTTTGTTGCTAAAAACGGAGCTTTTCTCGAGAAGGAGTTTCTCTCGAGAGAATTGAGTGGGAGGAAGATAGAACTTGACGAGGTTGTCGAACCTCTCATCCCTCTGGATGGTGGCGCAGGGCAAGGGGAAACCTCTGTCATTGCGACGCCGGTTGAGGAGGAAGTTAATGATGATGATCATGAAACTCCGGTTCAAGTTTCTATCAAACCACGCAGGTCGACGAGACTACGTACTGCTCCAGAGTGGTACGGTGATCCCGTCTTATCAATCATGTTGTTAGACAACAATGAACCTGCAAATTATGAAGAAGCAATGGTGGGCCCAGATTCCAACAAATGGCTAGAAGCCATGAAGTCCGAGATAGGATCCATGTATGAGAACAAAGTGTGGACTTTGGAAGTACCACCTGAGGGCCGCAAGGCTATTCAGAACAAATGGATCTTTAAGAGGAAGACGGACGCTGACGGCAATGTGATCATTTATAAAGCTCGACTTGTGGCAAAGGGTTTTTTCACAAGTTCAAGGAGTTGACTACGATGAGACATTCTCACCCGTAGCGATGCTTAAGTCCGTCGGAATCATGTTAGCAATAGCTGCATTTTTCGATTATGAAATCTGGCAGATGGATGTCAAAACGGCGTTCCTTAACGGTTTCCTTAAGGAAGAGTTGTATATGATACAACCCGAAGGTTTTGTCGATCCTAAGAATGCTAACAAGGTGTGCAAGCTCCAGCGATTCATTTATGGACTGGTGCAAGCATCTCGGAGTTGGAACAAACGTTTTGATGAGGTGATCAAAGCATTTGGGTTTATACAAGTGGTTGGAGAATCTTGTATTTACAAGAAAGTGAGTGGGAGCTCTGTGGCGTTTCTAATATTATATGTGGATGACATATTGCTGATTGGAAACAACGTGGAGTTTTTGGAGAGCATAAAGGATTACTTGAATAAAAGTTTCTCTATGAAGGACCTAGGAGAAGCTGCTTACATTCTAGGCATTGATATCTATAGGGATAGATCAAAACGCCTGATAGGACTTTCACAAAGCACATACCTTGATAAAGTTTTGAAGAGGTTCAAAATGGAAAAGTCCAAGAAAGGGTTCTTGCCAGTTTTACAAGGTACGAAATTGAGTAAGACTCAGTGCCCAGCAACTGATGAAGATAGAGAGCATATGCGCTCCGTCCCCTATGCTTCAGCCATAGGTTCTATCATGTATGCAATGCTATGCACTAGACCGGATGTTAGCCTGGCCATAAGTATGGCGGGTAGGTTCCAGAGTAATCCAGGAGTGGATCACTGGACAGCGGTCAAGAATATCCTGAAGTACCTGAAAAGGACTAAGGAGATGTTTCTCATGTATGGAGGTGACGAAGAGCTCGCCGTAAAAGGTTACGTCAATGCAAGCTTTGACACAGATCCGGACGACTCTAAGTCGCAAACCGGATACGTATTTATTCTTAATGGGGGTGTGGTAAGCTGGTGCAGTTCCAAGCAAAGCGTCGTAGCAGATTCTACATGTGAAGCGGAATACATGGCTGCCTCGGAGGCGGCTAAGGAGGGTGTCTGGATGAAGCAGTTCATGACGGATCTTGGAGTGGTGCCAAGCGCACTGAATCCAATAACCTTGTTCTGTGACAACACGGGTGCCATTGCCTTAGCAAAGGAACCACGGTTTCACAAGAAGACCAGACACATCAAACGACGCTTCAACCTCATCCGCGACTACGTCGAGGGAGAGGACGTAAATATATGCAAAGTGCACACGGATCTGAATGTAGCAGACCCGCTGACTAAACCTCTTCCAGGGCCAAACCATGATCAACACCAGAACTGTATGGGTGTTAGATTTATTACAATGTAATTCGCATGATGATGTGAGGGCTAGACTATTGACTCTAGTGCAAGTGGGAGACTGTTGGAATTATGCCCTAGAGGCAATAATAAATATAGTTATTATTATAATTCATGTATCAAGATAATCGTTTATTATCCATGCTATAATTGTATTGAATGAAGACTCATTTACATGTGTGGATACATAGACAAAACACCGTCCCTAGCAATCCTCTAGTTGGCTAGCCAATTGAACAAAGATAGTCAGTGTCTTCTGATTATGAACAAAGTGTTGTTGCTTGATAACTGGATCACGTCATTAGGAGAATCACGTGATGGACTAGACCCAAACTAATAGACGTAGCATGTTGATCGTGTCATTTTGTTGCTACTGTTTTCTGCGTGTCAAGTATTTATTCCTATGACCATGAGATCATATAACTCACTGACACCGGAGGAATGCTTTGTGTGTATCAAACGTCGCAACGTAACTGGGTGACTATAAAGATGCTCTACAGGTATCTCCGAAGGTGTTAGTTGAGTTAGTATGGATCAAGACTGGGATTTGTCACTCCGTGTGACGGAGAGGTATCTCGGGGCCCACTCGGTAATACAACATCACACACAAGCCTTGCAAGCAATGTAACTTAGTGTAAGTTGCGGATCTTGTATTACGGAACGAGTAAAGAGACTTGCTGGTAAACGAGATTGAAATAGGTATACGGATACTGACGATCGAATCTCGGGTAAGTAACATACCGAAGGACAAAGGGAATGACATATGGGATTATATGAATCCTTGGCACTGAGGTTCAAACGATAAGATCTTCGTAGAATATGTAGGATCCAATATGGGCATCTAGGTCCCGCTATTGGGTATTGACCGAGGAGTCTCTCGGGTCATGTCTACATAGTTCTCGAACCCGCAGGGTCTGCACACTTAAGGTTCGACGTTGTTTTATGCGTATTTGAGTTATATGGTTGGTTACCGAATGTTGTTCGGAGTCCCGGATGAGATCACGAACGTCACGAGGGTTTCCGGAATGGTCCGGAAACGAAGATTGATATATAGGATGACCTCATTTGATTACCGGAAGGTTTTCGGAGTTATCGGGAATGTACCGGGAATGACGAATGGGTTCCGGGAGTTCACCGGGGGGGCAACCCACCCCGGGGAAGCCCATAGGCCATGAGGGTGGCGCACCAGCCCTTAGTGGGCTGGTGGGGCAGCCCAAAAGGGCCCTATGCGCCTAGGAAAGAAAATCAAAGAGAAAAGAAAAAAAAAGAGGAGGTGGGAAGGGAAGGAAGGACTCCCACCCACCAAACCAAGTCCAACTCGGTTTGGGGGGAGCCTTCCCCCTTGGACTCGGCCGACCCCCTTGGGGCTCCTTGAGCCCCAAGGCAAGGTCCCCTCCCTCCCACCTATATATACGGAGGTTTTAGGGCTGATTTGAGATGATTTTTTCACGGCAGCCCGTCCACATACCTCCACGGTTTTTCCTCTAGATCGCGTTTCTGCGGAGCTCGGGCAGAGCCCTGCTGAGACAAGGTCATCACCAACCTCCGGAGCGCCGTCACGCTGCCGGAGAAATCTTCTACCTCTCCGTCTCTCTTGCTGGATCAAGAAGGCCGAGATCATCGTCGAGCTGTACGTGTGCTGAACGCGGACGTGCCGTCCGTTCGGTACTAGATCGTGGGACTGATCGTGGGATTGTTCGCGGGGCGGATCGAGGGACGTGAGGACGTTCCACTACATCAACCGCGTTCACTAACGCTTCTGCTGTACGGTCTACAAGGGTACGTAGATCACTCATCCCCTCTCGTAGATGGACATCACCATGATAGGTCTTCGTGCGCGTAGGAAATTTTTTGTTTCCCATGCGACGTTCCCCAACAGTGGGAGCGCTGTCACCTACCCCCACTTCACCTTCCTCATCAACTTCGTCTTCCTCGCATCTGTGCTTCAGCCTTCTTGTTGTTCCCGACGCTCCGTCGCCAGCCACTGCAGCCTGAGCGACTCCAGGCCAATCGAAGGCACAGTTTCCGCCGCGGATCTTCCGCATCCATATCCTCGCATCGTCCTCCTTTTTCAGGTAAACACCCTTCCTCCATTAGGGTTAGACCTTAAACCCCATGTTCTTCTAGGTCAGCCTAGTAATGCGATGAATATCTCCCCTCTATCTTGGATCCGTCAACATGCTTTTGGTAGATCCTTTGTAGTAGTAAATCACGGTAGTTTCACCGCATCTCCCGGCCATTTGTTGTTTAGTTCATAGATCCATATGGCATCCTTGTCGCATTTTTGCGTTCATAGCTTCCGAAATTTCAACAAGCATTATTTTTTCAATTTGGTCCACCCATAGATCCGTAATTTATTGCTTGTTTTTAGAAACATGTTTATCCGCCTTCCGGGAGTATCCCTAAGGAAAAACCCTTTTGGAATTGCTGCTCACCTTCTTCCAACATGGTGAGTTAAAATATCCCCATAGCTATGCCTTTGATTCCTGAATGGCGAGTCATAAGGTTCCTGTAGACACACTATAGATCACTCAACTGGCGAGTTAGAATATCCCCATAACTATGCCTTTGGTTACTGAATGGCGAGTTATATTGTCCCTGTAGACATACTGTAGATCACCCAACTGGCGAGTTACCACTTACATGGTTTCTAATAAACAGCCTTGTTCCTTCCTTTTGTAGTCATGGGCAATATCTCGAAATGCAACTGGTTACCAACCAAAATCAATGACGCCTATCTTGATAAATATGTTACGACGGGTTATCTTGATCCCAAATAAATTGTTGGATGGCGGACTGCCCCAAGCGAGGTGACTCCCAATCCTGCCGAGGGGGAGGTAGTTGTTTTTGTTGATATTCTTGAATGAGGCTTCAAGCCTCCCGGGTCAAAGTTCTTCAGAGACACTTTGCACTTCCTCAATGTTCACCCTCAAGACTTGGGGCCAAACTCCATCAGCAACCTCTTCCAATTCCAAGTGTTTTGCGAGGCCTATCTGCAGATAGAACCCACAGTGTCACTGTTGTGTAACTTCTTCTATCTGAATCGCCAGACCGAATTCACCAGCGGTCCTAGCTTGGAACTTGGCAGCGGTTAACATCGAGTGACGTTGTGAATGTGGGTTCCCATCTGTCATTCTGCCCAACCATCCCAAAGGCTGGGCCGAGTCATGGTTTTATTGTCGTGACACATCTCCTCCCGGTGAGAACCTACTTCCAGGTGATAGAGAAGATCGCTTGCCCATGGATTTCAAGCTGTTAGAGAAACTTACTGAAGAAGAAGAATCAACCTTTATCCCCGTCTTCTCCCAGCTAAGGTCTTTGACCAATAATGGGCTTACTGGGGTTGACCTAGTCCGTTGTTGGGTGGAATGGAGGATTCTTCCTTTGAGTCGCCGGGATGGCCTGATGTGCGAGTATGATGGCAGCGAGAACCACCCCCAATGTTTCTTCCATACAAGACTCACTGAAGAAGATATTGTTGAAATGATCAGGAAGTTAACCAGCGAGCCCTTGGAGAACTACGCCAGGATTGGGCTCAAGCCTTTCTGCCTCTCTATCCTGGCTCCAGCGGTAACAATCTAAGTCGCCTCCTTTCATTTTTTCAATACATCTTCCAATGTTCCTGATCTGAACTGTCATTACATCAATTGGAAAGGATCAGCATTCTGGTCTCAAAGGCCAAAGGTGACTGTCCAGAAAACAACCAAGCCGCCTCCTAAGAAGAAAAAGAAGACCAAAGGCAAAGCCGCAGCCAAGGAATCATATGTCGTGGGCGAGTCTCGAGCCAGCAAAGAACAATGAGAGTTAAAAATTTACCCTTTTACTTGTTGTCACTATCTTCCGACTTATGCTTATGCCCCGTTACCTTTGTTCGTAGGAGGATGACTATGAGAGCCAAGATGACGTCATCGAGGTAATTTCTATTTCTTTCGACTCAACTTCTTCTTCTCCTAAGAGGGCCAGGAGGATTTGTGGAAAAGTTCCCATGTCTCACCCAAATGCTCATCTGGACCGTGATTTCCTTTTGAAGAAGGCGAGGTATACCCCCAAACGTCATACCCGAAGCCATTCCGGCGACTTAGTTTCTGGGTTTCCCGAAAAGACAACTGGTCAGAAACGACAAAGTGAGGTATACTCCTGTTAACACCTTTTCCTTCTTGTGAAAAAATGTTATTCGCAATTCGTTCACTCCCTAAACTCTTGTCCATCAGGTCTCTCCTCCTTCATCCGGTGAGTCAGTAATGTCGGCTCTTCCCCCAATGATTCGTGTAAGGGTGAAGTTCTTTTAGTAACCTTTTTTCTTCCCAATACTAACATATGTCCTAACCTTGGTGTCTTTTCATATCAAAGCACAAGCAAAGAAGAGGAAAACTGGCGACTTGTCTTCTGCTCCTAAAACAACTAAGGTGTTTGGTATGAGCACCTCTACCCTAGAACTTGAGGAAGACCCAGCGACGGCTCATGATGACCTTGTGGATGACATTCCTGATGTTCGGACTGATCCTCCAAGCCCTATGAAGGAGGCCACTAAAAATGTTAACCCGCCAAGCTCTTCCAAGGCGGCTGAAGACCCAGATACCGTAATTATTACTGGTACTGGCTAATGTAAGCCTGCAACAACGGTGTTATCAAAACATGCATCCAAAGAAACCCATTCTTCTTCAGAGCAAGACATCACCAAGCTGAAGCTTCCCAATTATGAGAATCTTGAATTTGAGTCACCTGGAAACAAGCTATGAAATGGAGAAGAGCTTGGTAAACATGATGCAAATCAAACATGGGGTACATCCTTTGTTATTTGTATTTCCACCCATTAGTCTTCCAGAAGACTAGTTTTCTTTGATGAATTGTGTTCATCGCATTATCTAGGAGACCCATATCTTCTCGTAGCCCCCAAGGGCCAGGTCATCCTTTGAAAGATGAGCCAGGTCTTGAATTAGGTAAAAACTTCAACCTGTAGTCCCCAAGGGCCGGGTCATCTTTTGAAAGATGAGCCTGGTCTTGAATTAGACAACAACTTCAACCTGTAGCCCCCAAGGTCCGGGTCATCTTTTGAAAGATGAGGCGGGTCTTGAATTAGATAAAAACTTCAACCTGTAGCCCCCAAGGGCCAGGTCATATTTTGAAAGATGAGCGGGGTCTTGAATTAGGTAAAAACTTCAACCTGTAGCCCCCAAGGGCCGGGTCATCTTTTGAAAGATGACCCAGGTCTTGAATTAGGTAAAAACTTCAACCTGCAGCCCCCAAGGGCCGGGTCATCTTTTGAAAGATGAGCCGGGTCTTGAATTTTGTATGACTTTGAAAAGAATCATACATTAGCCCCCAAGTGTCAGGGATGTTGTTTGCAACAGTTCTGAAACTTGCCTCCCCAAAATGTGTTTGCAGGTATCCTTGACCCGGGCCGAGTCATCCTTAGCTGATTTGAAGAAAAAAATAGCCGAACAGTAGGATGCTCGAACTGAATCTGAAAAGAAATATCAGTTGGTCCTTGCTGATATGGATAAAACGAAGGGTGATCACTAAAAATTTGAGAAGAAAACCCATGCTGATCAAGACGCCATCATGAAGCGGGCGGAACAAGCCGAGGAGAAGCTAGAAGCCGCTGTGCAGGAGCTCTCCGTGTTAAAAAAGCACATCTCCAACATGACTCAAGCCATCTTTGGTAATGATCAATTCCCTTGGTATGAAAAATAGGTTCAATACAGTTTGCAAATACTAACTGTCATATGTTATCGTTTGTAGGTCCGCGAGCCGTCAATCTCCAAAACGACTGCATCCTGAAGCTGAAGGCGACTTACACTTGTACAGAGCAGTTCTATACGGGAGGCATGATGACGATGAAGGCAGTGATGGGCAACAAGGAGCCAATAAAATCCATCAAGCATATGTTGGGTTGCCTGTCAACACTGCCACCTCAAGTAGAAGAACTCAAGAGATCATCCGCCTGCAAGGGAGCACTGACTACCGTAAGTCGGTGCCTAGCCTATGCTCCCGAACTTATGTCAGAGGAGGTAGCTGCTGGTTATCCGGAATTGAAAGATGACGAGTCGGAGTTCACCGAAGAAGATTACCACCGGTGTGTGAAAGAGTCTCACTCCGTGATGACTCAGCTAGCGACCAGCTTGGACTTGAACAAATACCAGGCTGCGTATGATGACAGTAATAAAAAGGTGACCCCTCCTTCGTTTGAAGTTACCAGCCTCACTCCCCGCCGGCCTAAGAACCCCTTTGAATTTGAAGCTGATCTATCTATCTTACTAAGCGATGAAGATAAATTTGTCGCCTTGTCGAAGTGCAATTGGAAACTGGGCGACTTACAAATCAAAGATGGAGAGAGCTCAAGGCAGGGTGACCCGGAGGCGGCTTGAGTTTACTCTGCATGTACTTGGTTCTTCAAAAAACAATTTGATCTATTCCTAACCGGGAAATGACGCCCGGTATGGCCGAGTGAGCCATGTAATAGTCTTTAGGTCTTAGGGAAACAATCTTCCGCCCATGCCTTATGCTTGATAGTTCTGAATTGTCATCCTTTATGTGAATCATGAATCGCCTTTCCCAATCCTTATGCTTGATAGTTTGGAAGTGTCATAGTTTGACAAGAAGTTTCCTCAACCTGTTTACCAGGGAAAACATCATATGCTGACTCAATGAGTTGCGGCAAGCGATGAACCAGCCTAGTGGGTCATGGTTTGTTATAAACAAGGAGCCGGCTCAGTGAGTCGTGGCGAGTCATAAAAAGGTTTTACGAAACCTTATCGTAGTGCCATTAAGATAGTCATAAAATTTTGTCGGCTCGATGAGCTACGACAGGATAGGACGAGTTTGCAAAACTCTAGTGCTACCCCAAGAAGGCTTTTGCAACAACCCAAATTATTTAGAACGACTGATCATGCACGAGTCAAGCTTCAGTGAAGCAGGTACATTGAACCAATGGTTTCTCTATTTTCCATGTGTGGCTCTAGCTGGTACCTTTCCTGTTTTAACCAAGGCGAGTGATAACCCACAAGTATAGGGGATCGCAATAGTTTTCGAGGGTAGAGTATTCAACCCAAATTTATTGATTCGACACAAGGGAGCCAAAGAATACTCTCGAGTATTAGCAGTTGAGTTGTCAATTCAACCACACCTGAAAGACATAGTATCTGCAGCAAAGTTTTAGTAGCAAAGTAGTATGATAGTAACGGTAGCGGCGGTAACAGTAGCAGTAGTAATTTGTATCGCAAGTGTGACAGCAGTAGCGGTAAAGTAACTTAGCAAGGACCAGTATAGGAAAAGCTCGTAGGCATTGGATCGGTGATGTATAATTATGTCGGATGGCATTCATCATGTAACAGTTATAACATAGGGTGATATATAACTAGCTCCAATTTGTCAATGTAGGGGCTGTTTGGTTCCCAGCCTAAGGTTGCCACACCTAACCTTAGTCATTCCACAATACTTTAGGTATGTGTTTGGTTCATTGCCACACTTGTGGCTTGCCACACTTTTATCGGTATATGGTCCACATGTCATAGACTCAATTTTTTGCCAAATCTTGCCACACTTGTGGTGTTCATTTTGTTAGCCACACTTTTTGTGGCAGCCACACTTTGCCTAAGGTTAGTTGTGGCAAAGTTAGTCATGAAACAAAAATGCCCGTAATGTAGGCACGTATTCTGTATTTAGTCATACGTGCTTATGGAAAAGAACTTGCATGAGATCTTTTCTCCTACCCTCCCATGGAAACGGCTCCTAATGTAAACTAAGGGATATTGAGGTCTCCTTTTAATAGAGAACCAAAACAAAGCATTAGCACATAGTGAATACATGGGATCCTCATACTATGGTCATCTCCGGGAGTGGTTCCGGCTATTGTCACTCCGGGGTTGCCGGGTCATAACACATAGTAGGTGACTACAACTCGCAAGATAGGATCAAGAACACACATATATTGATGAAAACATAATAGGTTCAGATCCGAAATCATGGCACTCGGGCCCTAATGACAAGCATTAAGCATAGCAAAGTAGTAGCAACATCAATCTTAGAACATAGTGGATACTAGGGATCAAACCCCATCAAAACTAACTCGATTACATGATAGATCTCATCCAACCGATCACCGTCCAGCAAGCCTACGATATGATTACTCACGAACGATGGAGAGCATTGTGGAATTAGTGATGGAGGATGGTTGATGATGAAAACGGCGTCGATTTCCCCTCTCCGGAGCCCAAAACGGATTCCAGATCTGCCCTCCCGAGGAAGAATAGGTGGTGGCGGCGGCTCCGTATCGTGAAACGCGATAAACTCTTCTCTCCTATTTTTTCTGGGCGAGACAGGTTATTTGGAGTTGGAGATGAAGTCGGGTGAGCCATGTGGGCCCCTCAATCCTGCTAGGCGCGCCCTAGGGGGGGCGCCTGTAGGGCTCATGGCCCACTGGCAGCGTATCTTCAGTTGATTCTTTCTCTGATATTTTTTATATATTCCATAAAAAATCCTCATAAGTTTCCAAGTCATTCGGAGAACTTTTTTTTCTGCACACAAACAACACCATGGCAGTTGTACTGAAAACAGCGTCAGTCCGGGTTAGTTTCATTCAAATCATGAAAATTAGAGTCCAAAACAAGGGCAAAAGAGTTTGGAAAAGTAGATACGTTGGAGACGTATCAAGTCCTCCAAGCTTAAAGCCTTGGTTGTCCTCAAACAACTCAGTTGATAAACTGAAAGAGACAAAATAAAAACTTTTACGAACTCTGTTTGATCTTGTTGTTGTAATTATGTTAACTCATATTCGTATTTTCAGCAAGATCATAAGCTAACCACATAAGCAATGACATTTAGGTCTCATGGTATACTCATATCAATGGCGTAATTAACTAGCGAGCAATAATAATAAGTTTCAAACGTCAACACTTCAATCAAAATAATCATGATACAATATGAATAAATGGTATCTCGCTAGCCCTTTCTGAGACCGCAAAACATAAATGTAGAGCACCTTCAAAGACCAAAGGCCGACTGGAAATTGTTATTCATGGCAAAGAAGATCCAGTCATAGTCATACTCAATATCAATTAATAGCAAAGCATATAAATGACGGAGGTGCTCTCTAACTGGTGCTTTTTAATAAGAAGAGGATGACTCAATAGAAACGTAAATAGATAGGCCCTTCACAGAGGGAAGCATTGATTTACAGAGGTGCCAGAGCTCAAGCTTTTTAAAACAGAGATAAATAATTTTGGGTGGCATGCTTTCTTGTCAACACGATGACCAAGAGTTTTCACCATCTTCCATGCTACACATATTATAGGCGGTCCCAAACAGAATAGAAATTTTTTGACTGCCCCACCACCGATCAATCACACTCCACGACTAGCCGAATCCTCGGGTGCCGTCCATACCAACGACAATCTAGGGGGAGTTTTGTTTGCAATTATATTTTTGATTTGATTTGAGCATGGAACTGGGCATTCCGATTAGCGACCCCTTTCTCGTGAGTGGTAGTGAATAAACACGTATCAAGGATAACACGCCTAGCATGGAAGATACTGACCGCCCCTTGTCACCACATGAGCGGTTCGGGCATCCAACGCAGATTATTATTTCAAGATTTAGAGAGTGGCACATGCAAATTTACTTGGAACGGCAGGTAGATACCGCATATAGGTAGGTATGGTGGACTCATACGGAACAACTTTGGGTTTATGGTAGTGGATGCACAAGCAGTATTCCCGCTTAGTACAAGTGAAGGCTAGCAAAAGACTGGGAAGCAACCAACTAGAGAGCAACAATAGTCATCAATATGCATTGAAATTAACCAATGTTGAGTGCAAGCATGAGTAGGATATAAATCACCATAAACATGAATATTGTAGAGGCTATGTTGATTTTGTTTCAACTACATGCGTGAACATGTGCCAAGTCAAGCCAATTTAATCATTCAAAGGAGGATACCATCCTAGCATACTACATCTTAATCATCTTGAAATTCATGTTGGCATCCAAGACAAACCATTATAAGCTCCTAACTAATTAAGCACGGCATCAGAAACTATGATCTCTAAGTTGTCATTGTAAACATGTTTCTCTCATAACAATGCTGAATTAGGAATGATGAGCTAGTCACATTTACAAAACAAAATAGGTCGAGTTCATACCAACTTTTCGAGGCTCAGTCACTACATCATATATCGTCATTATTTCCTTTCACTTTCACGACCGAATGATGTGAATAGTAATAAAAGTGTTCGTGCATTGGACTAAGCTGGAATCTGCAAGCAAATTCAGAGGAGAAGACAAAGTAATATGGCTCTTTGACGGATAAACAATAATGCATATGAGAGCCACTAATCATTTTAATCATGGTCTTCTACCTTGACCCAAAGAAAAAGAAAACTATTTACATGGGAAAGCTCCCAACAAGCAAAAGAAAACTATTTACATGGGAAATCTTTTTGGGTTTTCTTTTTAATTACCACTAAGCATGCTGGAAAGTAAACTTACAACTAATTTGTTTTGGTTTTCTCATTTTTAAACAAACACCACGAGAAGAATGCAAGAAAAAGAAACAAACTAGCATGGATGATACAATGGAAGAGTGTGAACACCGACTATCAAAGTGAATGTGTGAGCATGAATATAAAGTCGGTGAGAGACACGTACTCCCCCAAGCTTAGGCTTTTGGCCTAAGTTGGTCTGGTTCCACGGCTGGTCCGGGCGATATCCAAAATCATAATGGGGGTTGTACTAGGATGCGGTAGCTACCGCATGAATAGCTGCCTCATGGAGGCGAGCAGCCTTCACCTCCCTCTCATACTCCTCTGCCTCTCCTCTGGTTATGTAATATCTCTGTTTTCCCTGAAAGTCAAAGAAGGCAGGAGCAGGAAGGGTAATATGGAAAACACGCTGTCGGTTAAATATTAACCGGTATAGGAGGGATTCATTATCCCTCTCAAGGACCTGAAAACGTATCATAGCGGTGCGATCAAGGAAAGTTGTGCGGAGCGGGGGATCTCCTGTGCGGATGGGTATTCCAAGAGAATTTGCTATGCAAGTGGCATAGATCCCACCGAAGAAATCCCCTTCATTAGCATTATTATTTAGCCTCCTAGCAATTATAGCTCCCATGTTGAAACTTCTATCACCCGTTACTGTGCTCTTAAGAATACTAAGGTTAGGTGCGTAGAGGTGACTATGGTCATGCTTGCCGTTAATGCATCTACCTATGAAGAGGGCAAAATAATCTAAGGCAGCAAAATGAATGCTCCCCATAGTAGCCTGCGTAATATCTCTAGTTTCTCCAACAGTTATACTAGAAATAAAATCTCTAACCAAAGACTTAGGAGGGTCATTGGGACTACCCCAATCTGGTATCCTGCATAATCTATTAAACTCCTCTAAATCCATAGTATACGATTTGTCATAAAGATCAAACAGTATGGATGTGTCACGGCCAACTGAAAATTTGAATCTACGAACAAAAGAGGCAGTGAGTGTAGTATATGGTTCACATTTATTGGAGATGAATTCTTTGAGACCGGCGTTGTGAACAAATGTATCAAACTCATCCTTGAAACCTGCATCAATCATGAATTCATCGGAAGGCCATTCACATGGTTGCACCGGTGCGTTCCTCGGCTGATAAGGATCGGCCTCCCGAATCGCGAGACGGGGACCCCTTTTGCTTGAGGAACCACCATGATAGTTCTTCCTGGACATCTTACTTTTTCTGAAATAATTCTGAAATTTTTCGTGACTCAAAATAAAAGTGAACAAAGTTTAACAAAACTCATAGCAACTACTCCTACAAGTGCCTAGAGGCCATATCATGCATCAAAACTACTTGGGACCAACTAAAATTAACATGCAAAGCTCAAGAATAGGGTCACCAAGGCAGCAATAATATGCAATGAATAAAGCACTAGAGTAAAAACTAATTGGACCAATGGAGGGGTCACACACCAAGGAACAATTCCCCAAAACAGTTTGGTGATTGGGGCCTTGCACAAGGAGATCGAAAAATGCAGCAAAATGAGAAAGAACACGGGTTTGAGCTGTGGAATGATTTTTTCTGGAGGTAGACGAAGGAGATGGGTGCTGGAATAAGTGGAGGGGGGCCACGTGGGACCCACGAGCCTGCCAGGCGCGCCTAGGGGGGTGGGCGCGCCTCCTGGGCTCGTGGCCCACTGGTGCATCCCCCTGACTAGTTATCTATCTTAGAAATTCTTAAATATTGTAGGAAAAATCATACTTGAATTTCAGGGCATTTGAAGAACTTCTATTTTCAGGTCATTTTTTATTGAATAGATAATGCAGAAAACAGGAAAATAATGCTATATTTATTATTTTTCTACTAAATAACAAAAATTAAAAGTTGGGAACAGAAGGTTGTGACTTCTAGATTCATCCATCTCATGGTCATCAAAAGAAATCTCAATGAGGTTGATCAAGTCTCCTTGACAAACTTTTTTTTTGAATCACATAAAACCGAAGAATTTTCGAATAATCACTAGGTTACCTCAACGGGGGTGTGCATATCCCCAATAATAAGTTTATCATATTTCATCTTGACAGTAGGTATAGGGAATTCAAAGCTTCCAATAATAATTGATGAAGTTTTTTCAATAGCATTAATGCAATGAACTCGATATTGTTTCTTCGGAAAGTGCACCGTATGCTCATTACCATTAACATGGAAAGTGACATTGCCTTTTTTGCAATCAATAACAGCCCCTGCAGTGTTTAAAAAGGGTCTTCCAACGATGACCGCCATGGCATCATCCTCAGGAATATCAAGAATAACAAAGTCCGTTAAGATAGTAACGTTCGCAGCCACAATAGGCACCTCCTCACAAATGCCGATAGGTAAAGCAGATGATTTGTCGGCCATTTGCAAAGAAATTTTAGTAGGTGTCAACTTATCCAATTCAAGTCTACGATACAAAGCGAGAGGCATAACACTAACACCGGCTCCAAGATCACATAAAGCAGTTCTAACATAATTTCCTTTAATGGAGCAAGGTATAGTGGGCACTTCGGGATCACCTAGTTTCTTAGGAGTCCCACCCTTAAAAGTGTAATTAGCAAGCCTGGTGGAAGTCTCAACATCAGGTATATTTGTTTTATCAGTCACAATATCTTTCATGTACTTAGTATAAGGAGACATTTTAAGCATATCAGTCAAACGCATTTGCAAAAAGATAGGTCTAATCATTTCAACATAGCGCTCAAAATCCTCATCATCCTTTTTCTTATATGGTTTGGGAGGAAAGGGCATGGGTTTCTGAACCCATGGTTCTCTTTCTTTACCATGCTTCCTAGCAATAAAATCATTCTTATCATATCTCTTGTTCTTAGGTTGTGGGATATCAAGATCAATAGCAGGTTCAATCTCCACATCATTATCATTACTAGGTTGAGCATCAACATGAACACCATCATCAATATTATCACTAGGCTCATGTTCATCACCAGATTGTGTTTCGGCATCAGAAATAGAAACATCATTTGGATTCTCAGGTGTAACAGCAACATGTTTACTAGCATGCAAGTTCCTATCATCTTTCTTTTTCTTCCTATTACCAGGATGACTAGGTGCATCAGTATTAACTCCCCGAGAATCTTGTTCAATTCTCTTAGGATGACCCTTAGGATACAAAGGTTCCTGAGTCATTCCACCACCTCTAGTAACAACTCTAACAGAATTATCATTCAATTCATTAAGCAAGTCATTTTTAGCCTTAAGTACTTGTTCTACTTGAGTAGTGACCATAGAAGCATGTTTACCAACAAGCTTAAGATCATTAACATTTCTATCCACACAAGCACTTATATGATTAATCATACGAGCATTTTGTTTCAGTTGTCTGCTAACGTAATCATTAAAACATTGTTGTTTGGCAACAAAGTTATCAAATTCATCTAAGCATCAGCTAGCAGGTTTATCATAAGGAATATCACCCTCATTGAATCTATGAAGAGAATTTACCTCTACTACATGTGTCGTGTTATCAAGACCATCCATTTGTTCAATAGGTGGTAGATTCTTAACATATTCAGATTTAATACCTTTCTCTTGCATAGATTTCTTGGCTTCTTGCATATCCTCAGGACTGGGGAATATAATACCTCTTTTCTTCGGAGTTGGCTTCGGAGGTGGTTCGGGAATAGTCCAAGCATTATCATTGCTCAAGATATTATTCAATAGAATTTCAGCTTGTTCCACAGTTCGTTCCCTGAAAACACAACCATCACAACTATCTAGGTGGTCCCTAGAAGCATGAGTTAGTCCATTATAAAAGATATCAAGTATTTCATTTTTCTTAAGAGGGTGATCAGGCAAAGCATTATGTAACTGGACAAGCCTCCCCCAAGCTTGTGGGAGGCGCTCTTCTTCAATTTCCTGAAAGATATATATATCCTGCAAGGCAGCTTGTTTCTTATGGGTAGGAAAATATTTCTCAGAGTAGTATATCATATCCTGGGGACTACGCACACAACCAGGAGCAAGAGAAGTAAACCAAGTTTTAGCATCACCCTTTAGTGAGAAAGGAAACAACTTAAGGATATAGTAATAGCGATTTTTTTTCCTCATTAGTGAATAGGGTGGCTATATCATTCAGTTTAGTAAGATGTGCTACAACAGTTTCAGATTCATAACCATGAAAAGGACCAGATTCAACCAAAGTGATTAACTCAGGATCGACAAAGAATTCGTAATCCTTATGAGTAACAAAGATGGGTGAAGTAGCAAACTTAGGATCATATTTCATTCTAGCATTCAGAGATTTTTCTTTCCACTTGCATAATAAATTCTCAAGATCATAGCTATCCTTACAAGCAAGAAAGTCTTCAGCTACCTCTCCCTCTATAACATAACCCTTAGGTATATTAGGCAACTCATACCTTGGAGAGCTAGGTCTAACAGGTGTCATAGCAGATTCAACTTGAATAATTTCATCAGTTTCAGAAATATCATGAGATTCAACAGTAACTCTAGCAAATTGTGCATCAAGAAATTCACCTAGTGGCATATCATTATCAAGCAAAGCATCATCATAAGCATCATGGATAGCAGAAGTAGCACCATCAAGCACATGCGAGATATCAGAATTACTAGTAGGTGGTGGTGTCACAAATTTACTCATAACAGAAGGTGAATCAAGTGTAGAGCTAGATGGCAGTTCCTTACCTGTCCCATGTGTAGGGCAAGACTTTAGTTTTTGGATCTCATGGATTCCCCATAGTGATCAACAGATATAAATCCCAAGTGACTCAGAGAATAGAGCTATGCTCCCCGACAACGGCGCCAGAAAAAGGTCTTGATAACGACGCCACAAGTATAGGGGATCACAACAGTTTTCGAGGGTAGAGTATTCAACCCAAATTTATTGATTCAACACAAGGGGAGCCAAGGAATACTCTCAAGTAGTAGAAGTTGAGTTGTCAATTCAACCACACCTGAAAGACTTAGTATCTGCAGCAAAGTTTTAGTAGCAAAGTAGTATGATAGTAACGGTAGCGGCGGTAACAGTAGCAGTAGTAATTTGTATAGCAAGTGTGAGAGAAGTAGTGGTAAAGTAACTTAGCAAGGACCAGTATAGGAAAAGCTCATAGGCATTGGATCGGTGCTGGATAATTATGTCAGATGGCATTCATCATGTAACAGTTATAACATAGGGTGATATGTAACTAGCTCCAGTTCGTCAATGTAATGTAGGCATGTATTCCGTATTTAGTCATACGTGCTTCTGGAAAAGAACTTGCATGACATCTTTTGTCCTACCCACCCGTGGCAGCGGGGTCCTAATGGAAACTAAGGAATATTAAGGTCTCCTTTTAATAGAAAACCGGAACAAAGCATTAGCACATAGTGAATACATGGGATCCACATACTATGGTCATCTCCGGGAGTGGTTCCGGCTATTGTCACTCCGGGGTTGCCGGGTCATAACACATAGTAGGTGAGTGCAACTTGCAAGATAGGATCAAGAAGACACATATATTGGTGAAAACATAATAGGTTCAGATATGAAATCATGGCACTCGGGCCCTAGTGACAAGCATTAAGCATAGCAAAGTAGTAGCAACATCAATCTTAGAACATAGTGGATACTAGGGATCAAACCCCATCAAAACTAACTCGATTACATGATAGATCTCATTCAACCCATCACCGTCCAGCAAGCCTACGATAAGATTACTCACGAACGATGGAGAGCATCATGGAATTGGCGATGGAGGATGGTTGATGATGATGACGGCGGAAGAATAGGCGGTGGCGGTGGCTCCGTATCATGAAACGTGATGAACTCTTCTCTCCTATTTTTTTCTGGGCGAGAGAGGTTATCGGGAGTTGGAGATGAAGTCGAGGGAGCCACGTGGGCCCCACAAGCCTGCTAGGCGCGCCCTAGGGGGGCGCCTGCAGGGGTCGTGGCCCACTGGCGGCGTATCTTCAGTTGATTCTTTCTCTGATATTTTTTATATATTCCATAAAAAATCCTCGTAAGTTTCCAGGACATCCCGAGACCTTTTATTTCTGCACAAAAACAACACCATGGTAGTTCTGCTAAAAACATCGTCAGTCCAGGTTAGATTCATTCAAATCATGCAAATTAGAGTCCAAGACAAGGGCAAAGTAGTTTGGAAAAGTAGATACGTTGGAGACATATCAGCGAGTTCAGGGTCCAAAAAGCGGAATGACTTGCCAAGAGTACATGGGTCCATAGGGCGACTCGTCCAGCACATAGTCAAGTATAACCATTTGTAATGCTGTAATTTTTCGCTAGCCAAGAGGGTATTCAAGATGAATTCAGTGAGTGGAAGCCCCCAAGTGACCTATGATTAGGGAAAAACCAGACATAGGATTACACAAGCGTATCCGCCCTTACTGCAAAACGACTTGGGAGCTAGTAGCCCCCAAGTAAGCCGACTTAGTTATCAAAATCATATGAGGCGCCCATATTTGAACCATGCAACGTGGCAACTTTGGTCCTCTTTGGCTTACCAGTACCGAGTTTTGAAATAAGTGCAGCATGGCGACTTATGCCCTTTGGTACGGATAGCGTCCATGCTTGGACGACTTATGGAACAATAAAGACTAATGCTTTCAAGACGCTGAAATGGCAAAGGACCCCAATGTTCGTGGGTGCCGGGTTTATTGCTTTATAAATAAATGATTACAAGTCTGATATTGTAAAAAAGAAAGGAGCTCATGGCTCTAGGTGTAGTAAGGCCGCAAGTGGGTGATATTCCAAGGACGAGTCGTCTCAACCTTTGTCGTTGGCCTATCAGGGCGAAGATCCACCAAGTAGTATGAACCGTTCCGAAGATTCTTGCTCATGAAAAACGGTCCTTCCCATGGTGGTGATAACTTATGCATACCAGTGTGGTCCTGAATCAACCGGAGCACTAAGTCGCCCTCTTGAAAAGTTCGGCTCTTGATGCGGCGGCTATGATAGCGTCGCAAGTCCTATTGATAGATCGCCGATCGTGATGCAGCCAAGTCTCGCTCTTCCTCCAAAGCATCCAATGAGTCTTGACGTGCTAACTCGTTGTCCTGTTCCACATAAGCGGCGACTCGTTGTGAATCGTGTCTGATGTCACTTGGCAATACTCCCTCCACCCCGTAGACCAGGAAAAAGGGCGTAAAACCCATAGAGCGATTTGGGGTGGTCCTGATGCTCCATAAAACCGAGGGCAATTATTCAACCCAACAACCTGGGGTACGCTTCAGAGGTACCATAAGCCGGGGCTTGATTCCTCGCAATATTTCTTGATTTTCCCTTTCTGCCTGTCCATTAGACTGGGGGTGTGCGACTACAGAAACGTCAAGCCGGATATGCTCCCTTCCGCAAAACTCTTGCATTGCGCCTTTTGATAGATTAGTACCATTATTAGTAATGATACTATGAGGATATCCGAAACGGAAAATGAACTTTTTCAGGAATTTGAGAGTTGTGTCGGCATCACAGCTACTAACTAGTTCTGCTTCGACCCACTTAGTAAACTTGTGAACCGCCACCAATAGGTGAGTCTTTTTGTTGGACGACATTTTGAAAGGACCAACCCTGTCCAGCCCCCAGACCACAAACATCCATGTGATTGGAATCATCCGTAATTCCTCAGCCGGCACATGCATCTGACGCCCAAATTTTTGGCAACCATCACATCGGCAAACTATATCTTTAGCATCTACTGTTGGGGAACGTCGCATGGGAAACAAAAATTTTCCTACGCGCACGAAGACCTATCATGGTGATGTCCATCTACGAGAGGAGATGAGTGATCTACGTACCCTTGTAGATCGTACAGCAGAAGCGTTAGAGAACGCGGTTGATGTAGTGGAACGTCCTCACATCCCTCGATCCGCCCCGCGAACAATCCCGCGATCAGTCCCACGATCTAGTACCGAACGGACGGCACCTCCGCGTTCAGCACACGTACAGCTCGACGATGATCTCGGCCTTCTTGATCCAGCAAGAGAGACGGAGAGGTAGAAGAGTTCTCCGGCAGCGTGACGGTGCTCCGGAGGTTGGTGATGATCTTGTCTCAGCAGGGCCCCGCCCGAGCTCCGCAGAAACGCATCTAGAGGAAAAACTATGGAGGTATGTGGTCGGGCAGCCGTGAGAAAGTCGTCTCAAATCAGCCCTAATTGCTCCATATATATAGGAGGAGGGAGGGGGACCTTGCCTTGGGGTCCAAGGGACCCTCAAGGGGTTGGCCGAGCCAAGGGGGGAGGACTCCCCCCCAAACCGAGTTGGACTTGGTTTGGTGGGAGGAGTCCCCTTCCCTTCCCACTTCCTCCCTCTTTTTTTTTCTTTTCCTTTGATTTCTTTTTCTTGGCGCATAGGCCCCCTTGGGGCTGTCCCACCAGACCACTAAGGGCTGGTGTGTCTCCCCAAAGCTTATGGGCTTCCTCGGGGTGGGTTGCCCCCCCGGTGAACTCCCGGAACCCATTCGTCATTCCCGGTACATTCCCGGTAACTCCGAAAACCTTCCGGTAATCAAATGAGGTCATCCTATATATCAATCTTCGTTTCCGGACCATTCTGGAAACCCTCGTGACGTCCGTGATCTCATCCGGGACTCCGAACAACATTCGGTAACCAACCATATAACTCAAATACGCATAAAACAACGTCGAACTTTAAGTGTGCAGACCCTGCGGGTTCGAGAACTATGTAGACATGACCCGAGAGACTCCTCGGTCAATATCCAATAGCGGGACCTGGATGCCCATATTGGATCCTACATATTCTACGAAGATCTTATCGTTTGAACCTCAGTGCCAAGGATTCATATAATCCCGTATGTCATTCCCTTTGTCCTTCGGTATGTTACTTGCCCGAGATTCGATCGTTAGTATCCGTATACCTATTTCAATCTCGTTTACCGGCAAGTCTCTTTACTCGTTCCGTAATACAAGATGCCGCAACTTACGCTAAGTTACATTGCTTGCAAGGCTTGTGTGTGATGTTGTATTACCGAGTGGGCCCCGAGATACCTCTCCGTCACACGGAGTGAGAAATCCCAGTCTTGATCCATACTAACTCAACTAACACCTTCGAAGATACTTGTAGATCATCTTCATAGTCACCCAGTTACGTTGCGACGTTTGATACACACAAAGCATTCCTCCGGTGTCAGTGAGTTATATGATCTCATGGTCATAGGAATAAATACTTGACACGCAGAAAAACAGTAGCAACAAAATGACACGATCAACATGCTACGTCTATTAGTTTGGGTCTAGTCCATCACGTGATACTTCCAATGACGTGATCCAGTTATCAAGCAACAACACCTTGTTCATAATCAGAAGACACTGACTATCATCGATCAACTGGCTAGCCAACTAGAGGCATGCTAGGGACGGTGTTTTGTCTATGTATCCACACATGTAAATGAGTCTTCATTCAATACAATTATAGCATGGATAATAAACTATTATCTTGATACAGGAATTATAATAATAACTATACATTTATTATTGCCTCTAGGGCATAATTCCAACAGTCTCCCACTTGCACTAGAGTCAATGATCTAGCCTTCACATCACCATGTGAATTTACATTGTAATAAATCTAACACCCATACAGTTCTGGTGTCGATGATGTTTTGGCCGTGGAAGAGGTTTAGTCAGCGGGTCTGCTACATTCAGATCCGTGTGCACCTTGCATATATTTACGTCCTCCTCCTCGACGTAGTCGCGGATGAGGTTGAAGCATCGTTTGATGTGTCTGGTCTTCTTGTGAAACCTTGGTTGCTTTGCCAGGGCAATGGCACCAGTGTTGTCACAGAACAAGGTTATTGGATCCAGTGCACTTGGCACCACTCCAAGATCCGTCATGAACTGCTTCATCCAGACACCCTCCTTAGCCGCCTCCGAGGCAGCCATGTACTCTGCTTCACATGTAGAATCTGCTACGACGCTTTGCTTGGAACTGCACCAGCTTACTGCACCCCCATTAAGAATAAATACGTATCCGGTTTGCGACTTAGAGTCGTCCGGATCTGTGTCAAAGCTTGCATCAACGTAACCTTTTACGGCGAGCTCTTCGTCACCTCCATACACGAGAAACATCTCCTTAGTCCTTTTCAGGTACTTCAGGATATTCTTGACCGCTGTCCAGTGATCCACTCCTGGATTACTCTGGAACCTACCTGCCATACTTATGGCCAGGCTAACATCCGGTCTAGTGCACAGCATCGCATACATGATAGAACCTATGGCTGAAGCATAGGGGACGGAGCGCATATGCTCTCTATCTTCATCAGTTGCTGGGCACTGAGTCTTACTCAATCTCGTACCTTGTAACACTGGCAAGAACCCTTTCTTGGATTGTTCCATTTTGAACCTCTTCAAAACTTTATCAAGGTATGTGCTTTGTGAAAGTCCTATCAGGCGTTTTGATCTATCCCTATAGATCTTAATGCCTAGAATGTAAGCAGCTTCTCCTAGGTCCTTCATAGAGAAACTTTTATTCAAGTAACCTTTCATGCTCTCCAAAAGCTCTACGTTGTTTCCAATCAGTAATATGTCATCCACATATAATATTAGAAACGCCACAGAGCTCCCACTCACTTTCTTGTAAATACAAGATTCTCCAACCACTTGTATAAACCCAAATGCTTTGATCACCTCATCAAAGCATTTGTTCCAACTCCGAGATGCTTGCACCAGTCCATAAATGGATCGCTGGAGCTTGCACACCTTGTCAGCATTTTTAGGATTGACAAAACCTTCGGGTTGCATCATATACAACTCTTCCTTAAGGAAACCGTTAAGGAACGCCGTTTTGACATCCATCTGCCAGACTTCATAATCGAAAAATGCAGCTATTGCTAACATGATTCTGACGGACTTAAGCATCGCTACGGGTGAGAAGGTCTCATCGTAGTCAACTCCTGGAACTTGTGAAAAACCCTTTGCCACAAGTCGAGCTTTATAAACGGTCACATTACCGTCAGCGTCCGTCTTCTTCTTAAAGATCCATTTGTTCTGAATAGCCTTGCGGCCCTCAGGTAGTATCTCCAAAGTCCACACTTTGTTCTCATACATGGATCCTATCTCGGATTTCATGGCTTCTAGCCATTTGTTGGAATCTGGGCCCACCATTGCTTCTTCATAATTCACAGGTTCATTGTTGTCTAACAACATGATTGATAAGACGGGATTACCGTACCACTCTGGAGCAGCGCGTGATCTCGTCGACCTGCGTGGTTCACTATAAACTTGAACTGGAGTTTCATGATCATCATCATTAACTTCCTCCTCAACCAGCATCGCAACGACAGAGGTTTCCCCTTGCCCTGCACCACCATCCAGAGGGATGAGAGATTCGACAACCTCGTCAAGTTCTATCTTCCTCCCACTCAATTCTCTCGAGAGAAACTCCTTTTCGAGAAAAGTTCCGTTCTTAGCAACAAACACTTTGCCCTCGGATTTGAGATAGAAGGTGTACTCAACTGTCTCTTTTGGGTAACCTATGAAGACGCATTTTTCCGCTTTGGGTTCCAGCTTTTCAGGCTGGAGCTTTTTGACATAAGCATCACATCCCCAAACTTTAAGAAACGACAACTTTGGCCTTTTGCCATACCACAGTTCGTATGGTGTCGTCTCAACGGATTTTGATGGTGCCCTATTTAAAGTGAATGCAACTGTTTCTAATGCATAACCCCAAAATGATAACGGCAAATCAGTAAGAGACATCATAGATCGCACCATCTCTAACAAAGTACGATTACGACGTTCGGACACACCATTACACTGTGGTGTTCCAGGCGGTGTTAACTGCGAAACAATTCCACATTGTCTCAAGTGAGTACCAAACTCGAAACTCAGATATTCACCCCCACGATCAGACCGTAGGAACTTGATCTTCTTGTTACGATGATTTTCCACTTCACTCTGAAATTGCTTGAACTTTTTCAAATGTTTCAGACTTGTGCTTCATCAAGTAGACATAACCATATCTACTTAAATCGTCAGTAAATGTGAGAAAATAACAATATCCGCCGCGTGCCTCCATGCTCATTCGACCACACACATCGGTATGTATGATTTCCAGCAAGTCACTTGCACGCTCCATTGTTCCGGAGAACGGAGTCTTAGTCATCTTGCCCATGAGGCATGGTTCGCACGTGTCAAGTGAATCAAAGTCAAGTGACTCCAAAAGTCCATCAGCATGGAGTTTCTTCATGCGCTTTACACCAATATGACCCAAGCGGCAGTGCCACAAAAATATGGCGCTATCATTGTTTACTCTAACTCTTTTGGTCTCAATGTTATGTATATGTGTATCGCTATCAAGATTCAATATGAAAAATCCTCTCACATTCGGTGCATGACCATAGAAGATGTTACTCATAGAAATAGAACAACCATTATTCTCAGACTTAAAAGAGTAACCGTCTCGCAATAAACAAGATCCAGATATAATGTTCATGCTCAACGCAGGCACTAAATAACAATGATTTAAGTTCATCACTAATCCCGATGGTAGATGAAGTGACACTGTGCCGACGGCGATTGCATCAACCTTGGAACCATTTCCTACGCGCATCATCACTTTGTCTTTCGCCAGCCTTCGTCTATTCCGCAGTTCCTGTTTCGAGTTGCAAATGTGAGCAACAGAACCGGTATCGAATACCCAGGCACTACTACGAGAGCCGGTTAAGTACACATCAATAACATGTATATCAAATATACCTGATTTTTCTTTGCCCGCCTTCTTATCTGCCAGATACTTGGGGCAATTGCGCTTCCAGTGACCCATACCCTTGCAATAGAAGCACTCTGTTTCAGGCTTAGGTCCAGCCTTGGGTTTCTTCGGCGGATTGGCAACAGGCTTGCCGCTCTTCTTCGAATTGCCCTTCTTGCCTTTGCCGTTTCTCTTGAAACTAGTGGTCTTGCTCACCATCAACACTTGATGCTCTTTACGGAGTTCAGACTCTGCGACTTTCAGCATCGCAAACAACTCGCCGGGAGACTTGTTCATCCCTTGCATGTTGTAGTTCAACACAAAGCCTTTATAGCTTGGCGGCAGTGATTGAAGGATTCTGTCAGTGATAGCCTCTTGAGGGAGTTCAATCCCCAGCTCAGTTAGACGGTTTGAGTACCCAGACATTTTGAGCACATGTTCACTGACAGACGAGTTTTCCTCCATCTTGCAAGCATAGAATTTATCGGAGGTCTCATACCTCTCGATCCGGGCGTTCTTCTAAAAGATAAACTTCAACTCCTGGAACATCTCAAATGCTCCATGACGCTCAAAGCGACGTTGAAGTCCCGGTTCTAAGCCATACAAGACTGCACATTGAACTATTGAGTAGTCCTCCTTACGCGCTAACCAAGCGTTCTTAACATCCTGATCAGCCGTAGCGGGTGGTTCATCTCCTAGCGCAGCATTAAGGACATAATCCTTCTTCCCAGCTTGTAAGATTAGCTTACGATTACGAGCCCAGTCTACAAAGTTGCTTCCATCATCTTTCAACTTAGCTTTCTCTAGGAACGTATTAAAATTCAGGATGACACTCGCGTGAGCCATGATCTACAACACAAATATATTCAAAGTGGACCTTAGACTATGTTGAAGATAATTAGAGTTTAACTTAATCAAATTATATGCTAAACTCCCACTCAAAAAGTACATCTCTCTAGTCATTTGAGTGGTTCATGATCCACTTACACTATCCCAAGTCCGATCATCACGTGAGTTGAGTATAGTTTCAGTGGTAACCATCCCTATGCTAATCATATCAACTATATGATTCATGATCGACCTTTCGGTCTCATGTGTTCCGAGGCCATGTCTGCACATGCTAGGCTCGTCAAGCTTAACCCGAGTGTTCCGCGTGCGCAACTGTTTTGCACCCGTTGTATGTGAACGTTGAGTCTATCACACCCGATCATCACGTGGTGTCTCGAAACGACGAAATGTAGCAACGGTGCACAGTCGGGGAGAACACAATTTCGTCTTGAAATTTTAGTGAGAGATCACCTCATAATGCTACCGTCGTTCTAAGCAAAATAAGGTGCATAAAAGGATTAACATCACATGCAATTCATAAGTGACATGATATGGCCATCATCACGTGCTTCTTGATCTCCATCACCAAAGCACCGGCACGATCTTCTTGTCACCGGCGCCGCACCATGATCTCCATCAACGTGTTGCCATCGGGGTTGTCGTGCTACTCATGCTATTACTACTAAAGCTACATCCTAGCAAAATAGTAAACGCATCTGCAAGCACATATGTTAGTATAAAGACAACCCTATGGCTCCTGCCGGTTGCCGTACCATCGACGTGCAAGTCGATATTTCTATTACAACATGATCATCTCATACATCCAATATATCACATCACATCGTTGGCCATATCACATCACAATCATACCCTGCAAAAACAAGTTAGACGTCCTCTAATTTTGTTGTTGCATGTTTTACGTGGTGACCAAGGGTATCTAGTAGGATCGCATCTTACTTACGCAAACACCACAACGGAGATATATGAGTTGCTATTTAACCTCATCCAAGGACCTCCTCGGTCAAATCTGATTCAACTAAAGTTGGAGAAACCGTCACTTGCCAGTCATCTTTGAGCAACGGGGTTACTCGTAACGATGAAACCAGTCTCTCGTAAGCGTACGAGTAATGTCGGTCCAAGCCGCTTCAATCCAACAATACCGCGGAATCAAGAAAAGACTAAGGAGGGCAGCAAAACGCACATCACCGCCCACAAAAACTTTTGTGTTCTACTCGAGAAGACATCTACGCATGAACCTAGCTCTGATACCACTGTTGGGGAACGTCGCATGGGAAACAAAAAATTTCCTACGCGCACGAAGACCTATCATGGTGATGTCCATCTACGAGAGGGGATGAGTGATCTACGTACCCTTGTAGATCGTACAGCAGAAGCGTTAGAGAACGCGGTTGATGTAGTGGAACGTCCTCACGTCCCTCGATCCACCCCGCGAACAATCCCGCGATCAGTCCCACGATCTAGTACCGAACGGACGGCACCTCCGCGTTTAGCACACGTACAACTCGACGATGATCTCGGCCTTCTTGATCCAGCAAGAGAGACGGAGAGGTAGAAGAGTTCTCCGGCAGCGTGATGGCGTTCCGGAGGTTGGTGATGATCTTGTCTCAGCAGGGCTCCGCCCGAGCTCCGCAGAAACGTGATCTAGAGAAAAAACTATGGAGGTATGTGGTCGGGAAGCCGTGAGAAAGTCGTCTCAAATCAGCCCTAATTGCTCCATATATATAGGAGGAGGGAGGGGGACATTGCCTTGGGGTCGAAGGGACCCTCAAGAGGTCGGCCGAGCCAAGGGGGGGAGGACTCCCCCCCCAAACCGAGTTGGACTTGGTTTGGTGGGAGGAGTCCCCTTCCCTTCCCACTTCCTCCCTCTTTTTTTTCCTTTGATTTCTTTTTCTTGGCGCATAGGCCCCCTTGGGGCTGTCCCACCAGCCCACTAAGGGCTGGTGTGTCTCCCCAAAGCCTATGGGCTTCCCCGGGGTGGGTTGCCCCCCCGGTGAACTCCCGGAACCCATTCGTCATTCCCGGTACATTTCCGGTAACTCCGAAAACCTTCCGGTAATCAAATGAGGTCATCCTATATATCAATCTTCGTTTCCAGACCATTCTGGAAACCCTCGTGACGTCCGTGATTTCATCCGGGACTCCGAACAACATTCGGTAACCAACCATATAACTCAAATACGCATAAAACAACGTCAAACTTTAAGTGTGCAGACCGTGCGGGTTCGAGAACTATGTAGACATGACCCGAGAGACTCCTCGGTCAATATCCAATAGCGGGACCTGGATGCCCATATTGGATCCTACATATTCTACGAAGATCTTATCGTTTGAACCTCAGTGGCAAGGATTCATATAATCCCGTATGTCATTCCCTTTGTCCTTCGGTATGTTACTTGCCCGAGATTCGATCGTCAGTATCCGTATACCTATTTCAATCTCGTTTACCAGCAAGTCTCTTTACTCGTTCCGTAATACAAGATCCCGCAACTTACGCTAAGTTACATTGCTTGCAAGGCTTGTGTGTGATGTTGTATTACCGAGTGGGCCCCGAGATACCTCTCCGTCACACGGAGTGACAAATCCTAGTCTTGATCCATACTAACTCAACTAACACCTTCGGAGATACCTGTAGAGCATCTTTATAGTCATCCAGTTACGTTGCGACGTTTGATACACACAAAGCATTCCTCCGGTGTCAGTGAGTTATATGATCTCATGGTCATAGGAATAAATACTTGACACGCACAAAAACAGTAGCAACAAAATGACACGATCAACATGCTACGTCTATTAGTTTGGGTCTAGTCCATCACGTGATTCTCCCAATGACGTGATCCAGTTATCAAGCAACAACACCTTGTTCATAATCAGAAGACACTGACTATCATCGATCAACTGGCTAGCCAACTAGAGGCATGCTAGGGACGGTGTTTTGTCTATGTATCCACACATGTAAATGAGTCTTCATTCAATACAATTATAGCATGGATAATGAACTATTATCTTGATACAGGAATTCTAATAATAACTATACATTTATTATTGCCTCTAGGGCATAATTCCAACATCTGCATGAGCCGTCAGCCAATAAAACCCATGCCTAAAAGCTTTGGAAACCAGGGAGCGTGACCCGGCATGATGACCACAGTCGCCTGCATGAATTTCATTGAGAATCATACATCCTTCCTCGGAAGAGACACATCTTTGAAATACTCCTGAAGTGCTTCGCTTATGCAACTCGCCGTTATGTATGACCATGGACTTGCATCGACGGACGATTTGGCGAGCCAACAACTCATCAGTGGGTAACTCACCTCGTGTGAGATACGCCATGTAGGGAACCACCCAATCCGGGGTAGCACGAAGAGCCGCCACAAGTTCCGACTCAGGGTCTGGCATCGCCAAATCTTCCTCTGAAGCCAGCCTTACCGATGGGTTATGTAACACATCGAAAAAGACATTGTGGGGGGGGGACCGGCTTACGTTGTGAACCGAGGCGTGAAGGGGCGTCTGCCGCTTCATTAAGTCGCCGATCAATGTGATCCACCTGATAACCATGAAAATGACCCGCCACGTCCGACACAGCTCGCCTGTAAGCCGCCATCAAGGGATCTCCGGAATCCCAAGTGCCAAAAACATGTTGTGCCACCAGATCTGAGTCGCCCAAACATCTGACTCGGGTAAGATTCATCTCTTTGGCGAGTCGCAACCCATGGAGCAGAGCTTCATATTCTGCTGCATTGTTGGTACATGGAAACATGAGTCGGAGGACATAGCAGAATTTGTCACCGTGAGGCGAAGTTAGCACCACGCGAGCCCCAGAGCCTTCCAACTGCCTAGACCCATCGAAATGGATGGTACAGTATGTGTGATCAGGTCTGTCTTATGGAATCTGCAACTCGGTCCAATCGTTGATGAAATCCACTAGTTCTTGAGACATAATGGTTGTACGAGGGGTATATCGCACATGGTGAGGTCCTAACTCGATGGCCCAATTAGTAATCCATCCAGTCGCTTCTCGATTTTGTATAATATCACCAAGGGGGGCAGAACTAACCACTGTGATGGGATGCTCTTGAAAGTAGTGTTTCAGCTTCTAGCTTGTCATAAACACCCCAAAGACCAGCTTCTCCTAATGCGGGTAGCATTGTTTGGAGAGGGTCAAGACTTCGCTGATAAAATATACTGGTCCCTGAACCGGATATTCCTTTCCTTCTTCTTTTCGCTCGACGACCACTGCCACGCTCACTTCCTTAAAATTAGCCACGATGTACAAGAGCATAGGCTCCTTGTCCTTCGGAGCAGCCAATACTGGCGGCTTAGCTAGTTGCTGCTTGAGGGCTTCAAAGGCCTCGTTGGCTTCATCCATCCAAACAAAACAATCAGTTTTCTTGAGTAACTGATAAAGAGGGATGGCTTTCTCCCGAGGTGACTTATAAAGCGACTTAGAGCCGCAATACGACCCGCCATGCGCTGAACTTGATTGATATTGGCCGACTTGCCTAGCGAACTAATCACATCAATTTTATCTAGGTTAGCTTCAATGCCGCGATCTAACACCAGAAAACCCAATAACTTTCCTGCGGGAACACCAAAAACACACTTGGTAGGGCTAAGCCTCATCTGGTATACGCGCAGATTGTCAAAAGTCTCCTTGAGATCCTCCAAGAGTGACTCCTTCTTCTGGGACCTGACTACGATGTCGTCAACATAGGCATGGGCATTACGTCCGATCTGGCTATTCAAGCAATTCTGGATGCAACGCTGATAAGTCGCCCCCGCACTCTTGAGCCTGAACGACATAGACACATAACAGAAGGCTCTGATGGGGGTCATGAAGGACGTTTTCTCCTGGTCTGCCGCATCCATCTTGATCTGGTGGTATCCTAAGTAAGCATCCAAAAAACACAAACGCTCGCAACCCGCCGTCGAGTCAATGATTTGATCAATGCGGGGAAGGGAGAAAGGATCCTTTGGACACGCTCTGTTGAGGTCGGTAGTCGATGCACATGCGGAAAGTTCCATTCTTTTTTAGCACCAGGACCGGGTTAGCCATCCAATCACGATGAAAAACCTCGATGATGAATCCGGCGGCCAAAAGCCGGGCGACTTCCTCTACAATTGCCTTACACCGTTCTTCGTTAAACCTGCGAAGATACTGCCGAACCAGCTTTACTTTGGGGTCAGTATGAAGATGGTGCTCAACGAATTCTCTCGGTACACCTGGCATGTCTGAAGGTTTCCATGCAAAGATGTCCCGATTCTCATGGATGAATTCGATGAGCGCGCTTTCCTATTTGCGATCCAGACCCATTCCAATGGTGAACTTCTTGGTTGAGTCACCAGGCGTGAAGTCCATCACCTTCGTGTCATCCGTTGGTTTAAACTTGAGGGGCGGCTCAGAGTCAATCGTTGGTCTCTTGAGCAGCGTCATATCCGCCGGGTCAACATTGGCTTGGTGAAACTTGAGCTCCTCGGCCATGCAAGCCGTCTAGGCATAAGCTCCGTCTCCGTCCTCGCATTCCTGGGCTATTTTCCCGTCCCCATTGATTGTGATAGGCCCCCTAGGACCATGCATTTTGAGCTTGAGGTAAACGTAACATGGGCGAGCCATGAATCGAGCATAAGACGGCCTTCCAAACAATGCGTGGTAAGGGCTCTTGATCTTGACCACCTCGAACATGAGGGACTCGCTCCTGTAATTGGACTCTGTACCAAAAGCTACGTTAAGTTTGATCCGCCCAACGGGGTATGCCGACTTACCTGGAACGATACTGTGATAAACCGTGGAAGATGGTGCTACTGCGACAACATACCTTCCCTCGCACGGCGCTAGGAATCCTGCTGCTACGGCTACGCCTTTAGGGACTTCCTTGGAAAATATGCAAAGGATTTCCCCGCGTCCTTGGAGCCTTGCGTTGGTGTTCCCTTGAAGAGGAAAGGGTGATGTAGCACAACGGCGGTAAGTATTTCCCTCAGTTTTGAGAACCAAGGTATCAATCCAATGGAAGATCTCGTCAAGTCACAAATACCTGCACAAACACAAAGAGCTTGCACCCAACGCTATGAAGGGGTTGTCAATCCCTTATAGATTGTTTGCAAAGTGAGAACTGAAAGCAACAAAGTAAACAAGCAAAGTAAAAGTGAAAGTGGAAACGATAGGTGTGAATAGACCCGGGGGTCGTAGTGTTCACTAGTGGCTTCTCTCATGAAAGCAAGTAGATGGTGGGTGAACGAATTACTCTCGAGCAATTGATAGAACCGCGCAAAGTCGTGACGTTATCTAAGGCAATGATTATATCTATAGCCATCACGTCCAAAACAAGTAGATCGATACTTTCTGCATCTACTACTATTACTCCACACGTCGACCGCTATCCAGCATGCATCTAGTGTATTAAGTCCAAAAGAACAGAGTAACGCCTTAAGAAAGATGACATGATGTAGATGGACAATCTCATATCTACGATAAAGGCCCATCTTGTTACCCTTGATGGCAACAACATGATGCGTGCCTTGCTGCCCCTTCTGTCACTGGGAAAGGTCACCACACGGTATGAACCCAAAACCAAGCACTTCTCCCATTGCAAGAATCATAGATCTAGTTGGCCAAACAAAACCCAAGACTCGGAGAGACTTACAAGGATATCAAATCATGCATATAAGAAATTAGCAAAGACTCAAATATAATTCATATATAATCTGATCACAAATCCACAATTCATCGGATCTCGACAAACACACCGCCAAAGAGGATTACATCGGATAGATCTCCATGAAGATCATGGAGAACTTTGTATTGACGATCCAAGAGAGAGAAGAAGCCACCTAGCTACTAACTACGGACCCGTAGGTCTGAAGTGGACTACTCACGAGTCATTGGAGAGGCGATGATGTTGATGTAGAAGCCCTCCAACTGCAAAGTCCCCTCCGGCACGGCACCAGGAAGGGTCGCCAGATGAGATCTCGCGGAAACGGAAGTTTGCGGCGGTGGAAAAGTGTTTTCGTGGATGCCCTGATTTTTTCTGGATTTTTAGGGAATTTATAGGCCAAAGACCTAGGGCAGGGGAGCGCTAGGGGGCCACAAGTTTGGTTGTCGTGGCCTCCCTCCTGGTCGCCGCAACAGGGCTTGTGGGCCCCCTGTGGGCCAACTGCCTTGGCCCTCAAGCCTCCCGATATTCTTCCGTTCTGGAAAAAATTATTTCGGGGATTTTATTCCGTGTGGACTCCGTTCCAAAAATCAAATATGAAAAGAGTCAAAAATACAGAAAAAACAGGAATTGGCACTTGGCACTGAATTAATAAGTTAGCCCCACAAAAGATATAAAAGGTAAACAAAACATCCAAAGTTGACAAGATAAGAGCGTGAAACCATCAAAAATTATAGATACATTTGAGACGTATCAAGCATCCCCAAGCTTAACTCCTGCTCGTCCTCGAGTAGGGAAGTGATAAAGAATGAATTTTTGATGCTTTCATGCTGCCTAACATAGATGTCCTTTGTAACTCCTCTTCTTTGACGTGAATTTTCAGATCCATTAGACTCAAAACAATAGTTTGCTATTGACGTGGAGACAATCATAATTCAAGCAAACTAGTAAGGTAATCATGAACTTTAAAAATAACAAGGCCAAAAGAAAGTTATCCCTACAAAATCATATAGTGTGGCTATGCTCTATCATCCTTGCACAACGAATTTAAATCATGCACAACCTCGGTATTGGCCAAGTAATTATTTTCACACCTTTACTTTCTCAAACTTTTTCAACTCTCACGCAATACATGAGCGTGAGCCATGGTTTTAGCACTATAAGTGGTGTGGAGTGTGGTGGAGGTTGCAAGACAAACAAGGAGAAGATGGTCACATTGACTAGGCATATCAATGAGCTATGGAGATGCTCATCAATAGATATCAGCGTGAATGAGTAGGGCTTGCCATACAAATGATGCACTAGAGCTAATAGTATGTGAAAGCTCTTCAAGAAAACTAGTGGGTGTGCATCCAACTTGCTTGCTCACGAAGACCTAAGGCAATTTTGAGGAAGCCTATCATTGGAATATACAAGCCAAGTTATATAATGAAAATTTCCCACTAGCTATATGGTGGTGACAAAAGGAGAGACTCCCAATCATGAAGATCATGGTGCTTAATAAGCACACGTGTGGAAAGATAGTAGCATTGTCCCTTCTCTCTTTTTCTCTCATTATATTTTTTTGTGTGGGCTCTTTGGCCTCTATTTTTATTTATTTATTTTGGTGGGCATCTTTGGCCTCTTTTGTAAATGGGCTTCGCTGGCCTCTTTTATTTTCTCACATGGGACGGTGCTCCATAAATGATGATCATCACACTTACAACTCAAAACTTAGAGCAATGATGACTCTATATGGAATGCCTTCGGTAGTGTACCGTGACAATGATCTAGCATGGCATAGACATCAATGGGAACATCATGCTAGCTATCTTATGATCATGCAATGGCAATGTAGAAGTAGTGGCACATGTCATGGTGGTATTTGCATGGCAATATATCTCGGAATGACTTTTGAAAAAGCCACAGTAGGTAGGTATGGTGGCTGTTTTGAGGGAGGCTAATGGTGGGTTTTGTGCACCGGCGAAAATTGCACGACACTAAAGAAGATAGTGATGGTGGAAGGTGAAAGTGCATCTAAACCATGGACTCAACATTAGTCTTGAAGAATTCATATACTTGTTGGAAACGTTTTAGTAGTAATCGAAACAAAGCATTCAACGCATACTCCTAGGGGAAGGGTTGGTAGGTATAAACCATCGCGCGATCCCGACCACCACACAAAGGATGACAATCAAAAGACTAATCATGCTCAGACTTCATCACATAGCGGTTCACCATACGTGCATGCTACGGGAATCACTAACTTCAACACAAGTATTTCTAGATCCACAACACCTTACTAATATAACTTCAATATTACCATAACCACAACTGAAAACTAGTTGAGATGAATCAAACTTCTCTAATTATTCAATGCACATGAAGGTGCAAGTTTTCATATCCCTTTGGATAACTACCCCTTTTGAGACTACTTTCATAGCATAGATCAACTACCAAGCCACGCACCGCCGTGCTCTAAAAGATATAAGTGAAGCACAGAGAGCAAAATCAACTAGCTCAAAAGATATAAGTGAAGCACATGTGGGCTGAATTGTCTAACCAAAAGATATAAGTGAAGCTCGACAAAATCACGGTGAGTGCATGTCTCTCTCTCTAGGTGTGCAGCAAGGATGATTGTTACACAACAAAAATAAAAGACTCCTAAAATACAAGACGGTCCAAGCAAAACACATAACATGTGCTGAATAAACATATACCCCCAAGTAACGTTCCTGATGGATTGAAGACGAAAGAGGGGATGCCTTCCCGGGGCATCCCCAAGCTTAGGCTGTTACGACATCCTTGAATCAACTTGGGGTGCCTTGGGCATCCCCAAGCTTGAGCTCTTGCCACTCTTTATCTTTTTGTCCATAAGAACTTCACCCAAAACTTGAAAACTTCACAACACGAAACTTAAACAGAAACTCGTGATAACATTAGTATAAGAAAGCAAACCACCACTTCCTTAGATACTGTAGCAAACTTAAATTCTACTTATGTTGATGTTGGGTTACTGTATGTTCAATATTCCATGGCTAATACCCCCTGATACTATCCATAGTTTCATCAAAATAAGCAACCAACTCAACAAAAACATAATCTGTTAACAACAGACCAGTCTGTAGCAATCTGTATACTCCGTATTCTTACATTACTTCAAAAATTCTGAAAAATTACGACAGTCTGAAGCCTTTGCGTAGAAATCAGCAGAAAAAAGAATCAACTCAAAATGTCTTACATAAAAATAATGAAAATTCTTTTCGTGAGAAGAAAGTTTCTGCCTTTTCGAGCATGACCAAACGATCATCCCCAAGACTAATCATAACGGTTTTGCTTGGCACAAACGCAGAAAGAAACACAAAAAACACAATCATAATAGAATTATGGAAGTGTGGAAAACACAAAACAGAAAAAAAAGGATAGATTCATTGGGTTGCCTCCTAACAAGCGCTATTGTTTAACGCCCTTAGCTAGGCAAAAGGCGATGGAATCACGTATAGTCCTCCTTGGTGCTCAAACCATAAGTAGCCCTCATCACAGATTCATAAGGCAGTCTTATTTTCTTTGTAGGAAAATTCTCCATGCCCTTCTTTAGGGGAAATTTAAATCTAATATTCCCTTCCTTCATATCGATGATAGCACCAATAGTCCTTAGGAAAGGTCTACCAAGAATAATGGGACATGAAGGATTGCAATCTATGTCACGTACAATGAAATCCACGGATACATAGTTCTTATTTGCAACAATAAGAACATCATCGATCCTTCCCGTGGGTTTCTTGATAGTTGAATCCGCAAGATGCAAATTAAGAGAATACTCTTCAATCTCATGAAAACCAAGAATATCACATAAAGACTTTGGAATCGCGGAAACACTGGCACCCAAATCACACAAAGCATTGCATTCATAGTTTTTTATTTTGATTTTGATATTAGGTTCCCACTCATCATGAAGTTTTCCAGGTATAGAGACTTCCAATTCGAGCTTCTCTTCAAGAGATTTCATCATAGCATCTACGATATGAGCGGTAAAGGGTTTGCTTTGGCTATAAGCATGTGGAGAGTTTGCAATGGATTGCATCAAGGAAATGCATTCAAACAAGGACCAACTATCATAATTGAATTCCTTGAAATCCAAAGTGGGAGTTTCATTACTACACAAAATTTTGATTTCTTCTACTCCACTCTCCACACCTTTATCATCAAGATAGGTGGACTCCGAATCATTGGGGCTTTTTTCAACCAATGTGGATTCATATCCAGCCCCTTCATCAATAGGTTTGACACGCGAAAACAAAGATTCAAGAGGAGTCACACCAAGCACTTTAAGATCTTCGTGATTTGCATCACTAGAACGCACGCTTTAAACCATTCATGCCTAGCACGAATTTGGGCGGTTCTTTCTTTGCTCTCATTCATGGAGACACACATAGCTTTCAAAGTTTCATCCAAGTTGACCTTGGTAGGAGCACATCTAACTTTCAAAGCATCGATATCACAAGACATCCTATCAACGCTCTTAGCCAAATCGTCTATTTTGAGTAGTTTTTCTTCTATGGACACATTGAAAATCTTTTGAGAGTTGATGAACTCTTTGATATTACTCTCTAAATCAGAGGGTAATTTGTTGTGATTTCCATAAGTATTGTTGTAGAAATTGCCAAAATTGTTAGAGGAGTTACTAGGAAAAGGCCTAGGAACATAGTTTCCTCTAAAAGCATTGTTGTTGCCAAAATTGTTCCTACCAACAAAATTAACGTCCAAACTGGCGTTGCTACTCTCAATCAAGGAAGATAGTGGCATGTCATTAGGATCTAAAGGAGCATTTCTACTAGCAACCGAATTCATCAACTCGTCCATCTTAGCACTAAGCGAGTTAATTTCTTCTATAGCGTGTACCTTTTTGCTAGCAGGTGACCTTTCAGTGTGCCACTGAGAGTAGTTGGTCATGATATTGTCTAGGAGTTTTGTACCGTCTCCTAACGTGATTTCCATGAACGTTCCACCTGAGGCGGAGTCCAAGATATTGCGACAAGCGAAATTCAAATCAGCGTAAAAGATTTGTATAATCATCCACAAACTCAAGCCATGAGCGGGACAATTTCTAATCATTAACTTCATCCTCTCCCAAGATTGTGTAACGTGTTCATGAGCAAGTTGCTTGAAATTCATGATATCGTTACGTAAGGAGATAATTTTAGCCGGCGGAAAATACTTGGATATGTAAGCATGTTTGCACTTATCCCAAGAATCGATACTATGTTTAGGCAAAGAAGAAAACCAAGTTTTTGCGCGATCTCGCAACGAGAAAGGAAAAAGCTTCAACTTAATCACGTCATTATCCACATCTCTTTTCTTTTGCATATCACAAAGCTTAGTGAAGGTATTGAGATGGGATGCGACATCTTCACTAGGAAGGCTAGAGAACTGCTCTTTCATAAAAAGATTCAGCAAAGCTGCGTTGATTTCATACGATTCCGCACTAGTGGCGGGAGCAATCAGTGTACTAATAAAATCATTATTACTGGTACTAGAGAAGTCGCAAAGTTTGGTGTTTTCAGCCATGATGACTTCAACAACAAAAAAGCACACAAGCAAGCAAGAAAACCGGCAAAGGAAAACGGAAAGGGCAAAAGAAAACGGCAAAGGAAAATGGCAAAAAGGCAAATGAAAACGGCAAATGGGAAGTGCGGGAGAGGAAAACGAGAGGCAACTGGCAAAAAAGGTAAATGGAAGTGATCAGTTTGTGACACCTACTTGGATAGATCTCCTCCCCGTGCCAGAAATCAGCATGTTGATGAGAGACTATTCTTGATTTGATCCTCCCCGGCAACGGTGCGAGAAATCCTTCTGCTACTGTGACAACAGACCTTCCCTGGTACGGCGCCAGGAATCCTGCTGCTACGGCTACGCCTTTAGGGACTTCCTTGGCAAATATGCAAAGGATTTACCCGCGTCCTTGGAGCCTTGCGTTGGTGTTCCCTTGAAGAGGAAAGGGTGATGTAGCACAGCGGTGGTAAGTATTTCTCTCAGTTTTGAGAACCAAGGTATCGAACCAATGGAAGAGCTCATCAAGTCACAAGTACTTGCACAAACACAAAGAACTTGCACCCAACGCTATGAAGGGGTTGCCAATCCCTTATAGATTGTTTGCAAAGTGAGAACTGAACGCAAAAAAGTAAACAAGCAAAGTAAGAGTGAAAGTGGAAACGATAGGTGTGAATAGACCCGGGGGCCGTAGTGTTCACTAGTGGCTTCTCTCATTAAAGAAAGTAGACAGTGGGTGAACGAATTACTGTCGAGCAATTGATAGAACCACGCAAAGTCGTGACGTTATCTAAGGCAATGATTATATCTATAGGCATCACGTCCAAAACAAGTAGACCGATACTTTCTGCATCTACTACTATTACTCCACACGTCGACCGCTATCCAGCATGCATCTAGTGTATTAAGTCCAAAAGAATAGAGTAACGCCTTAAGCAAGATGACATGATGTAGATGGACAATCTCATATCTACGATAAAAGCCCATCTTGTTGCCCTTGATGGCAACAACATGATGCGTGCCTTGCTGCCCCTTTTGTCACTGGGAAAGGTCACCACACGGTATGAACCCAAAACCAAGCACTTCTCCCATTGCAAGAATCAAAGATCTAGTTGGCCAAACAAAACCCAAGACTCGGAGAGACTTACAAGGATATCAAATCATGCATATAAGAAATCAGCAAATACTCAAATATAATTCATAGATAATCTGATCACAAGTCCACAATTCATTGGATCTTGACAAACACACTGCCAAAGAGGATTACATCGGATAGATCTCCATGAAGATCATGGACAAATTTATATTGAAGATCCAAGAGAGAGAAGAAGCCATCTAGCTACTAACTACGGACCCATAGGTCTGAAGTGGACTACTCACGAGTCATTGGAGAGGCGATGATGTTGATGTAGAAGCCCTCCAACTCCATAGTTCCCTCCGGTAGGCCACCGGGAAGGGTCTCTAGATGAGATCTCGCGGAAACGGAAGCTTGCGGCAGCGGAAAAGTGTGTTCACGGATGCCCTGATTTTTTATGGATTTTTAGGGAATTTATAGGCCAAATACCTAGGGCAGGGGAGCGCCAGGGGGGCCACAAGCTTGGTTGCTGCGGCCTCCCCCCTGGCCGCAGCAACAGGGCTTATGGGCCCACTGCCATGGCCCTCAAGCCTCCCAATCTTCTTCCGTTCTTGAAAAAATTATTTCGGGGATTTTATTCCGTTTGGACTCCCTTCCAAAATCAGATCTGAAAAGAGTCAAAAACACAGGAAAAACAGGAACTCGCACTTGGCACTGAATTAATAAGTTAGTCCCAAAAAAAATATAAAAGGTAAACAAAACATCCAAAGTTGACAAGATAACAGCGTGACACCATAAAACATTATAGATACGTTTGAGACGTATCAGATGGCATCAAGTCTTTCTCTGAGAAATTCATCCTTCAAAAGGTACAGAAATATAAGATGTTTATGCTGCTGCCACCATCCATAAGGACTTTGGAAAGGGTGTAACCGCAGACTTGGGGAGCCACGACCAATGCTAAGTCGCCAGGGTTATCAAATCAGGGCGGGTGATCCTCCCTACTCCAGGTGATGGGCTGCTCAGACCAATGGAGGTACCTAGAGAGCGCCGGCTCAACCATGCTGAAAGTTCTATGTTTCACCTTTTGGTCCTGTTTGCAAGTGCTGGTGGTGAACACATGATACTGTCCACTTTTCAACTGCTTAGGATTATTCTAAAAGCCGCCATTGTCCTCCTGCCGCTGGGGATCTCCTTGCGGGGGTGGTTGCTGAAACACGCCCTGTGGGTTCTACCGTTGTTGGTTGTGAACTTGGTACTGTCCACCATTAGGGTGTGACCCGCCCTACGGGCCCGGGGTAGGGAACCCACCGAACGGGTTTTGTTGTGATCCAGGTGTGTTGAATTGTTCCTGTCGCCCGCCTTGATCAACACCTTGACCTTTCTTGAGCGCCTCAGCTCGGAATTCCTGCATCACGTAGCAATCCTCCCAAGAGTGGGTAGATGGTCCTTTAGCGGTGGCGTGCTACGGGCAGGGGCCTTTGAGCAGCTCGTGATAATTGCACGACTTCTTCCCGCTGAAGCCCCGCTTCTTCTCGCGCTGGTTTCCGTTGATGGCGTTTTTATTGGCGACAAAATCTGTGGCACCGTCTTGTTGTCTCCTCTTACCTTTCCTGGCGTGGTTGTGGTTACCTTGCCCCTGGAACTGGGAGTGACCCTTGGATGACTCGCCTCTCCTGGCGGCGCTAACCTTATCATCATCTTCCCCGGGGTCCTTGGTGTCGTCTGACTCGGCATACCTATTCAGGGTGTCCATCAATTCGCCCATGTCCTGCACTTTACGCTTGAGTCGCCCAAGCATCAGCACCAAAGGCTCGAAATGGCAATTTTTCTCCAAGATTAGCACTGCTTGAGCCGCCGAGATGCCGTCCGATGAATGAATGACCTCTGCAACTCGCCGCGTCCAATGATGGGCCGACTCGTCCGGTCGCGGAACGCAGTGTTGTAACTCGACGACGGTCATCGGGCGTTTGCAAGTCCCTCGGAAATTCTTGATGAAACGTTCCTTCAACTCTGCCCAAGTGTTGATGGAATTAGGCGGCATGTTTTTCAACCATGTGCGCGCCGTTCCTTCAAGCATCATGGTAAAATACTTGGCGCAGACCACCTCATTCACACCGAGCATATCCATTGCAAGCTCGTAACTCTCTATCCATGACCCGGGCTCGAGATCTGGTGTGTAATTGGGTACCTTCCTCGGTCCCTTGAAATCCTTTGGCATTCGCTCGTTGCGGAGAGCGGGCATGAGTCAGGGCACCCCAACGTACTGCCGCCGGTATCGATCGATGCGGGTGGGGTCTGGGTACAAGCCGGATAGCCTTGACCCGCCGCGGTCGCCGTCTCCATCAGGCGGGCGGCTCGCGCTGCATCCACAATGTCTTCGGCTCGGGTATCGTGCATCCCGGGCGGGTTGGCTTGCAGTGGACGCCGTTTCTCGCTGGTCACCGTGGGCTGATCCTCATGGCGACTCCTGGTGTGACTCGCCTGGGGTGTAGAGTGTAGTCAGTCACGGCTGTGCGAATATTGCGCATGTTGGACCACCGCCGTTTTCAGCATCTCGATGGCGTTTCTCGCCTCCACTTCGGTAGGGGAGTTTCCATAAATTGGGAGGGACTCCAAGTGGCGGGTTCCCGCCAGCACGTTATCCACAGGATTCGAGAAGTGGCCCCGTGGTGTCTAGAAGCGAGGTGCGTGGGCCTGTGTTAGCTGAGGAGGTGGCGGGTTTGGCGGCGGCTGAACCGGACCCTCCCCTGGAGCGGCCTACCAAGGCCGATAGGGTCCCATCCCGGGAGTGTGTGGGGTGTCGAAGAGGCGGGTCGGGTGTAGAACGGACGGGAGGCGACCATGATGCCTCCTCTGGTGAATAGCATCGGACGCCCGCTGTTGTCTCTCGAGCCGCAACCTTCTGTGTTCAACCATTCTGTCTCCGCGGTGATCCGGGCCTGTTGTGCCGCCATCCTGACGGCTTCCGCTTCCACGTCCTACTGAGTCTTGGCCATCTCCTCCCGTAGTTTCGCCAGTTCAACATTGATCGTTTCCTGATTCACCGTTGTTACAACAATTGCCATGAGTTTGGTGATTTCTGCCACCAAGTCCTCCATGGCTTGAGCCGGAGTTTTCGACGACCCGCCAGTCTCATTGTTGCCAGCCGGGTTTGGTTGAGGTTGTGCCGCCCATGCCATGTAGATGGCGAGTTGTCGACGGGGTCCTGCAAGGTCCTCGGAGTTTGCCGCCCGTGGCAACCCTCCGAGTTGTCCTTCATAGAGAGGGTGGATTGAATCTGTGTCGCCCATGGATGACTCATCATGAGAGTTGACGGGGGAGACCTCCTGAACCACTGGTTCGTTGTGCAAGCTGGTTCCCTGCATAAAGCCGACGAAAACGTGGCGTCCCTTGTCCTGACGTGTGACGGGGCGGGTGTACCGGGCTGGCTCGACGATGTCGGTGAAGATGTCCGGCTCAGGTACGGGTGCCCTGATCTTGCCGATGAAGACATGGATCTTGCCAAAGGGGACCCTGTAATCAGATTCAACCGAATCGGCTTCAAGCCCCCACTGCGAGTTGTCGATGTAGTATTTTCCAGGACGGCTTTTCGTCATGATGCCGACCGCATAGCTTCCTGACCCCGGAAGGGCTCCCTTTGAGAACTCAACTCCACCGTGCGCTAGCCCCACAGTGGGCGCCAACTGTCGTGGTTTTGTCTTGGCAGATGTCCTCGTGAAAGGACTTAGTGAAGGAGCCATCGCACCTTGGTGGCGACTCAAAGGGGGCGAGCGAAAGCGAGGCTCAGATTTACCTAGGTTGGGCCCCTCGTTGGAGGTAAAAGCCTACGTCCTTCTTTGTGTAGATTGATGATGGATTCAATTACAAGGTGGGTGTAACTAGCCTGACCTAGCTCTCGATGATTTCTAACTTGCCCTATCTACCCCAGAGACTCGCCTTTATATATAGGTCGAGGCCCTAGGGTTTACAAAAGTCCTAGCAACGCTACAGATCGTGGCCTTCCATATCTCTAAGTCGTCGTGCTTTCCAAGACATGAAACCTCCTTGGCGGCTTATCTTCTGCATCAATCCTGAACCGCCATCTCGTTTATGGGCCCCTGGGCTAAGGCTTGTATTAACAAAGTATGAGTCGCCCCTTTAGTGACCGGGCCCAGTTAGGGCAGGTTAGACCGTAGGTAATATCCTCAACACGTTGGATCCACAAGAGCCGGCTCGAAGATCTATATCAACTCCAAGTCCCGAGGCTCCGAGAGCAAGCGATCCGCGTATCTGCCAAGTCGCCATCATCATGGGAAGACGATAGATCTATCGATAGTACTACTAGTACATACGTGTGGTACATTCCACGCGAAGGCAATATCCATCAATCCATCAACCAAGCTAGTGTTGCTCCACGTCATCACACAGAAGATAAACCATCAGGCATGGCCGGAGGCCGAAGCCTTCACACCACTAGGAGATCATGCGTGCACTCGTCTTCAATTGCACCAACAAAAGGAAGACTGTATACAAAGACCTCTCTGCCCATGGGAAAGTCAAGCAAAAAAGAATAAAAAATGGAGCAGGAGGCCGCCACGGACTCGGTCTCCATTGCCGAGAGTTGCCGCATCTCTACTCCGATTTTGCGCGAGCTCTCCGCCGTAATGACCGCTCTAGACTTGCCTCACCCGGTGCAGGCCCTCGGTCGTACCTAGATGTGCCGTAGCGTCTTGAGCTGCCACACCTTGAGCTACAGACGTGCCTCGTCTCTACCACTGCTCACTCCGGAGCTGCTTTTGCTCTGCTGGCCGGCTCGCTGCCTGTCGGGGGGATAATCCTGGGTAGGCTAAAGAAGACGATACATCGTTTTAAAAAACATCGGGGCAGTTGCCCCCGATACTCCATACCTCGTGAATCAACAAAGACAAAAGACTGTATCCCTGCCGGCTACAGGCTGCCGGATACAGACTGCTGGCTACCTGCTACAGCCTGCCGGTTGGAGACCTGTTCGACTGGAACCCGTCAGACTGCAGCCCGTCCAGCTACACCCTGCCGGCTGAAACCCATCCGACTCGAGCCCGTCCGGCTGGAGATCTGTCCATCTGGAACCGTCCGACTAGAAACCTGTACGGGTGAAGCCCAACGAGGACAACTGTAGCGTCCCATCAGACACGATGGGAGGACGTTGCAGCTTGCATCAGTGCGCCCCGACAATTCAGTCTGTATCACTGCGCACCAGCCGCCTCCAATATTGAACTTAGGCCATGCAGGCCCCCACACCCATCATGTACAACAGTAAAAGTTAGGCCCCATGGGCCACCCCTTGTCCTCTAGGCACCCCTTTATAATGTGACCCAGGGAGCCAGCCCACGGGGAGGAGAGACACACACACACACACATGTATAGAAGGGGAGGATTCTCACTGGCTTACCATTCTGCCGTTCCCCACTCACCAGGAGAAGAAGAGAGCACCCAGCCTCCTTCTTCTTCCTCGAGACAGCTCAAGGAGCACCATGTACAACCATAGGCTCTCCATAAATACCATACATGCAGGAGTAGGGATGTTACCTCGACACGAGGGCCCCGAACCTAGGTAAACCACCGCGTGCTGTTGCCCAACCGCTTCCGGATCTCCACGGCGACCTTGCTTTCACCTCTCTAAGACACCCCCTGTCATTTGTCCCAAAAATACCACGACATCACCCCGCTGCGCTGGCTCCGCCGCCGCACCTCAACTATCCGACCAAGACTCACCTGCCTCCACTTGCGCCCCATGTTGCTCTGAGTCCGTCTCGACTCGCCTCGGGCCACCACGCTGACCGCCCGCACTCCCTGCTTCCGCGAGCGCGCTTTCGCCTCTCCCGCTGCGAGTCGCCTACACTCACCCATGCACCTCTGCCTCAAGTTGGCCTCGCCTCCACTGCCTCGTCGTACTTGCTGAGATGCCTGGGCGTGCGCTTCCACCTCTCCCGCCGCGCAGGCCTACGCCCACCTCGCCTGCTTCCACCAGCACGCCTTCGTCGCCACGGCCGACTCGCCCATGATTCGCCCCTCGATCGCGGATCGACCCACCGCACCTCCTCGCCCTCGAGTCGCCCCTCAGACGCAGCTTGACCCGCCGCAACTCTTTTGCCTTGCACGGCCGCTCCCTCGCTGTGTCGCGGCCCTCGTCGCACCTGCGAGTCGGCCCACACCGAGCCGCCGCTACTCCCACGCGCTGCTGTCTTGGCACCGCCTTAGCGCCGCTCCGTGCCGGCTGGGTCGCCCCCACACGCCGTCTTTCACCTTGCTCGACCGCTCCCTCACCGCGCAGCGGATCCCGCAGCACTTGTGAGTCGCCGCGGACGAAGCCGCAGCTACTCCCGCACAGCTCCGCCGCCGGCACACCGCACTTCACCGCCCCTTGCTGGCTCCTCCACCTTCTGCTCCCTTGGGCCTCGGTTTCCCACGCGGGGAAGAAGGAGAAGTGGGAGTCGGGTGGTTAAGAAAAAAGAAGTGGGGATCTTTCTCTAAAAAGAGAGATAAAAAAGAGGGGGGGGGGGTCAGACGTACATCTATTACGTCCAATGTTATCTAAAACCACCGTCCGCATAACAGATCATTAGTACTTTCTATAAAAATTATCAGGTGATATTGGCCCTATTTATTTTTTTGAGTACATTTTTGTGAATAGTTATTCCTTATTTTAATATTTTATATGCAGGATAATTTTCACTATTCTTAGGAAAGACAACGAGCACCTTTTCATGTGCACTGCCCAACGGACATGCGAGCAGGCAGCCGCCCATCTGACCCGGTCTACATCATCACGCCAGTGCCGTGCGTGCTCGTTCGAGCCACCCAACGGATGCGCGCGAGCCACTGCCCCCATGGTCCGGTCTACATCAACACAACGATACCGCACTTGCTAGCTCAAACCGCCCTACGGACGCGCGCAAGCCGCCATCGCCACCGTTTGGTCTACATCAATATACCGGTGCAGTGCTCGCCTACACGAGCCGCCCAACAAACGCACGTAAGACGCCCCCCCCCCCCCCCCCCCCCCCCGTGGTACGATCTACATCAAAATGCTGGTGTCGTGCTTGCCTATACGAGCTGTCCAACAAGCGCATGCAAACTGCCACACGGCCCGTCTTCTCCAACAACATTGGAGCAAAGGAAAAAATGACATTCATGTCTTACACAACATGGTTAAAACACGCACCAGCTCCCACTCGCGTAGGGTTGCTCAATGTATAGACGCATTGGCCCGTTATCCTGGCAATACTATCTACTTCAACATATCAAATGAAACAGGAGAGCTTGTCATCAAGGAAACATTCCTGGTGAAGCTACAATTTGAGCCGGCCATCATTGAGGCGACAATTCAAAGCAAGCGGCAAAGAAAAAGAAAAATGTCCCTCGAGGAGCGAGGAGAGCTGAACTACATGAGAATAAAGCATGGTCCAAGAGGCATATGCACTCAATTTGGCCAAGATATTTGCCAAAGACATATGATGAGCATCAAAAAGATCATCAACTCACTACGTCGTCTCCAGTTTGGATAAAATCCATCGTTCAACCGTCAACCTTATGTGGGCTTATGCCATAATCAAGTATGGAGACTCTCAAGACGCCTCCTCGATTTAAATTAAGACTCAAGGGCTACACAAACATGGCTCGACAGATTCAACCAGGCTGAATAATTGAAGAACCCCGGGTCATTACAGGAAAGATAACCCGCTCCTAGGGGCTGTTGCCTCATTGATCAAAGATTTAAAGTCTCCTAAGAGGACAAGCCACCATGATGCGACCGTTCAAACATGGGTGCCTTGCTTTATTGGCGGGCAAGTTGCCAAAGAGGACGATCCGCCATGATGCAACCATTCAAATATGGGTGCCATTGATGACAAAGAGGACGAACTGCCATGATGCAACCGTTCAAACATAAGTGCCATGAGGCCAAAGAGGACAATTTACATGACGTACGGTTCAAACATAGGCACCAATTCTGATCAGTAGAATAAAGTTGGCTTTATATGAATCCCAGATGGTTTGCAGTAGAAGCATTGTCTCCTGTAATCCTAGGCGGAGCTTTTTCTTGATCAAGGGCCACTTGGGGGCTTCCAACTCACTAAGTTTAGCTTTCTCACCCTCTTCGCCCAGCGAAAAATTAACGCCATAATAATGGTTAAACCTTCCTCTATGATTGTGCGAATCCGATTAAATGACCGTGTGTACTCTCGACAAGTCAATCCATTGTGGATCATGAACTTGCCGAGGTTAAAACATCGAGATGTGTCGCGTGAGAGCCGGCATACAGAAAAAGGATAAACCATGGGTTAACATACCCGGTTCATTGAAGCAAGACTTGAGCTCTATCAGCCAGTCTCCTCGCCGAGTCTCACTGAGCCGACTTATTAAAAGTTTCTATCCTCATGGGTTATCATACTCGCTTCACTAAAGCAAGAGTCGAGCCTCGAAAGACGGTCTTTATGTCATGCCTCGAAAACTGGCACTTTATATTCTATTATCATATACATACATTATCCATTGCATCATGCATCATACATACATATCATGCTGGTCTTCAAACCGGGTCAAACCATAAACTTGTGCAGGAGCAAATAAATCTTTGATAGCCAAAATGGCTGGATCTTCATCATGGTTCATCATAACCAGTATTAAATGATTGGGTTTTTTAAGCCAGCTCGGAAGAAATAACTATTCTCGAAGAGGCGCCCTATCACATATAATGTCGGGTCATCTAATTGACTGACTCCTGGATTTTTTTCAACTTGTTCTCTGTAGTAAGCTACAACACTGATGGACTTGTTAAACATATATTTGCTGGTTTGCACTGCAACAACAAGGATTTCATTTCAAAGACAAAGGCATTATTCCAGGATATTCGTACCGGGTTACATTACAACCACGGTCAAGGATTCATTCAAATCAAATTAATATCAATTCAAGAGAACCTCTGAAATGCATTATGATGAGTTATACAGTCCCAAGTCATTGCAGGCATAAGACCCGACACTTGGTGGCTACATCATATGATGTTTATTATTTTCAAGGGAGAAGTGCATATGAGTCCCGAGTTGTCGCATGCAAACGACCCGACAGTTGGGGGCTATACTACTCAGATCCCAAGTCACTACAGACATGCGACCCAACACTTGCGGGCTATAGTATTCATCTGTTTAACAGATTATGAGGTCCAAATTGAAGACCCAACCGATCACACACTTATGAGTCGGCCCTTGGGTGCTACACCAGTTGAAGCTTTATAATGTATAAGACAGTTACAAGTCCTTGGCTGCTTCAGGCAAGAGAACCCGACACTTGGGGGCTACATAGTCAAAGATATTATTGCAAATCACCAAGTCATCACGAACTGATAAAGTTAGAGCTTGGGGGCTACAGGTCATATGGATATATCAAAAAATTGAAGAGAACTTTCAAGATGTTAATTGTGGGCGAGACCGACTCAACAGATTTTTGTCTAGCCGAAGCATTGGAGGCCGATTCAACGACATATGGATGTTTTATTCACAATAATTTATTGCGAATGACACGTACCTGCAAGATGATTGTGAACATGACTCATTAATATGAAGAATAAACCCGTATTTTCAAAGGAGCCACTTCATTGAAATACGCTGATGAGGGAAGCAAGCCGGCCTCTTTGCATATTTATTATTATTTCAGGAGCTTACCATGAATAAATTCAAGCTAACCTGGGGGCTAATGTTGGGGATACTCCCCACGACCAAGACACAGCTCATGAGGTTAAGTCATCTATGGGATTAAGCCGCCCTAACGTTAAGTCGTCCCTGGGATTAAGCCGCCCTAACGTTAGGTCATCTCTCGGCTTAAGTCGCCCGGATGTTAAGTTATCTCTGGGCTTAAGCCTTGACGTTAAGTCATCTCTGGACTTAAGTCCCGTGATGTTAAGTCATCTCTGGGCTTAAGCCGCCCTAACGTTAAGTCATTTGTGTACTTAAGTAGACCAAAGATAAGAAGGCCCCTGGAGATGAATCATGAAGATGAGTCCTGACGATGAGAAGCCCTCGGTAAGAAGCCGACGGTAAGAATCCCGCGGTAAGCAGCCCACAGTAAGAAGCCCTCGGTAAGAAGACTGCGGTAAGCCTCCCATGGTAACCAGCCTGGGGTAAGAAGCCCTTGGTAAGCAGTCTGCGGTAAGAAGCTAGAAGAGAAAAAATTCCCTCACAAGGGAAGAAAGACTTGGATTAGGAGTCAAGAAAGATTAGTCCTAGTCTGAGTAGGACTCTATATGTAAGCCGCCCCTTCAACCTATGTAAGGAGGGGTAAGGCGCCCCAAGAGGGACATGTTCAAGTCTTTAGAGATAGACAGATTAGAGGCTCTCGAGATTATAGGTAGCAAAACAACACCCTTGTAATCGAGATTATCCTCACTATCAATACACACAAAGCATGACGTAGGCTTTTACCTCCAGCGGAGGGGTCGAACCTGGGTAAACTCGCGTATCTCAATTCCAACCAACCCCTCTCAAGCCGCCACCTAGTTGCAATGGCCTCACACCTAAGTTCTCTCACAAGGACATCTTGCCGTGACAAAACCACGACACTTGTGGAGAACACAATTTATCTTGAAATTTTTACTGAAGGACCATCTTATAATGCTACCGTCGTCCTAAGAAAAATAAGATGCGTAAAAGGATTAACATCACATGCAAATCATAATAGTGACATGATATGGCCATCATCATGTTGTGCTTTTGATCTCCATCTCCAAAGCACCGACATGATCTCCATCATCACCGACATGACACCATGATCTCCATCATCGTGTCACCATTGAGGTTGTTGTGCCAACTATGCTTCTCTCACTATTGCTAACTCATAGCAATCATGTAAAGCAAAATAAAGGCACAAATAATTAAAGACAATCCTATGGCTCCTGCCGGTTGCCGTACTCATTGACATGCAAGTATTGACAATCTGTACAAAACATGATCATCTCATACATCACATATATCTCATCATGTTCTTGGCCATATCATATCACAACATACCCTGCGAAAACAAGTTAAACGTCCTCTACTTTGTTGTTGCATGTTTTACGTGGCTGCTATGGGTGACTAGCAAGAACTGCTCTTACCTACGCAAAGCCACAACGGTTATATTCAAGTTATTATTTAACCTTCTACACGGACCACCTTCGTCGAATCCAATTCAACTAAAGTGGAAGAGATAGACACCCGCCAACCATCTTTATGCAACAAGTTGCATGCGAGTCTATGGAACCGGTCTCTAGTACGTGGACGAGTAAGGTTGGTCCGTGCCTCTTCATCCCATAATACCGCCAAATAAAAATTAGACTAAGGAAGTAAGCAATCTGAACATCGACGCCCACAAACTCTGTTGTGTTCTACTCGTGCATGTTATCTACGTATAGACCTAGCTCTAATACCACTGTTGGGGAACGTTGCATGGGAAACAAAACTTTCCTTATGCTCACCAAGATTAATCAACGGAGACTAACATCTGCGAGACGGGTAGTTCCTCTACATACCCTTGTAGATCGCTAAACAGAAGCATTGGGAAACGTGGATGATGTAGTCGAACGTCTTTGCGGTCCAATCACGATCCATCCCATGATCCTATCACGAACGTCCTAATCAAGTGCCGAACAGATGAGACCTCCACATTGAGCACACGTGCATCCCAATTACTCCTTCACCTCCTAGATCCAGCGAGTGATGGTCAAGTAGAGGCTAAGCTCTCCAACAACACGATGGCGCAGCGGAGATGGTGGTGGGGCAATATCGATAGGGTTTCGCCAAGCACTTCCGCGATCATGACGGTGGAGAAATACTACAAGAGAGTGAGGAGGGCACCATCGTGGATTTTTCAGGTGTGGTTTCCCTCCCTCTCCTCTAGTATATATAGGAGGAGGGGAGGAGAGGTTGTGCCCTAGGGTTTCCCCTAGGATTGGGGCTGTGGGCACCAAGGTGGCTTGGCCACCAAGGTGGCTTGGTCACCAAGGAAGGTGGTGCCACCCTTGGGCCAGCCCTCCACCAGCCTTTGGCCACATGGACCTTGGTGGGAGGGGCTCCCTGCTACATCGACAGAAACCTTCTGTCATCTCTTGAGCTTGCGTTGGTTTTCCCTTGAAGAGGAAAGGGTCATGCAGCACAGGAGGAGTAAGTATTTCCCTCAGTTTGAGAACCAAGGTATCAATCCAGTAGGAGAATCTCGTCAAGTCCAGAGTACCTGCACAAACACAAAGAGCTTGCACCTAACGCTATAAAGGGGTTGTCAATCCCTTCAAGATTGATTGCAAAGTGAGATATGAAGGCGTAAAGTGCAACAACGTAAAAGTGTAAGACTGAAAATATGGTGTGGAGTAGACCCGGGGGCCATAGTGTTCACTAGAGCCTTCTCTCAAAATAGCAAGTATTACGGTGGGTGAACAAATTACTGTCGAGCAATTGATAGAACCACGCAAAGTCATGACGATATCTAAGGCAATGATCATACATATAGGCATCACGTCTGAGACAAGTAGACCGATACTTTCTGCATCTACTACTATTACTCCACACATCGACCGCTATCCAACATGCATCTAGTGTATTGAGTTCATGACGAAAAGAGTAATGCCTTAAGCAAGATGACATGATGTAGAGGGATAATCTCAAACCAATGATGAAAACCCCATCTTTTTACCCTTGATGGCAACAACATGATGCGTGCCTCGCTACCCCTTCTGTCACTGGGTGAGGTCACCGGATGGTATGAACCCAAAACCAAGCACTTCTCCCATTGCAAGAATCATAGATCTAGTTGGGGAAAAAGAACCACAACTCGAAGAGAATTACAAGGATAAGAAATCATGCATAAGAGAGATCAAAAGAAACTCAAATTAGATTCATAGATAATCTGATCATAAATCCACAATTCATCGGATCTCGACAAACACACCCAAAAGAAGATTACATCGGATAGATCTCCATGAAGATCATGGAGAACTTTGTATTGAAGATCCAAGAGAGAGAAGAAGCCATCTAGCTACTAGCTATGGACCCGTAGGTCTATGGTGAACTACTCACGCATCATCGGAGAGGTCATGGAGTTGATGAAGAAGCCCTCCGTATCCGAATCCCCCTCCGGCAGGGCACCAGAACATTCCCCAGATGGGATCTTGCCGAGTCAGAAGCTTGTGGCGGCGGAAAAGTACTTTCGATGATCTCCTGATTTTTTCTGGGATTTTAGGGAATATATAGGCGAAAGACCTAGGGATGGGGAGCCACGAGGATCTCACAAGCCTGCTAGGCCCGACCCCCGATAGGCTGGGCCTGGTGGGGTTGTGACCTCCTCCGACGTCCCGTGCCTTGGTTCTCAAGTCTCCCGCGTGTCTTCTGTTATGGAAAAAATCATTCCGCAGATTCGATTCTGTTTGGACTCCATTTAAAATTCTCCTCTGAAAAGGGTCAAAAACACAGAAAAAATAGGAACTGGCACTTGGCACTGAGTAAATAAGTTAGTCCCAAAAAAGATATAAAAGACATACAAAACGTCCAAAGTTTGACAAGATAATAGCATGAAACCATCAAAAATTATAGATACGTTGGAGATGTATCAAGCATCACCAAGCTTAACTCCTGCTCGTCCTCGAGTAGGGAAGTGATAAAGACTGAATTTTGGATGTGGAATGCTACCTAGCATAGTTGTCCTTTGCAACTTCTTTCATGTGACATGAATGTTCAGATCCGTAAGATTCAAAAGAATAGTTTGCTATTGACATGAAAACAATAATACTTCAAGCAAACTAGCAAGGTAATCATGAACTTTCAAAATAACAAGGCGAAAGAAAGTTATCCCTACAAAATCATATAGTCTGGCTATGCTCCATCATCCTCACACAACTAATGTAAATCATGCACAACCCCGGTATTGTCCAAGTAATTGTTTTCACAATCTTACTTTGTCAAACCTTTTATTACTATCACGCAATACATGAGCGTGAGCCATGGATATAGCACTCTAGGTGGAATAGAGTGTGGTGGTGGTTGTGAGACAAAAAGGAGGAGATGGTCACATTGACTCGGCGTATCAAAGGGCTATGGAGATGCCCATTAATAGATATCAATGTGAATGAGTAGGGATTGCCATACAGGAGACGCACTAGAGCTATAAGTATGTGAAATCTCAAAAGGAGAACTAGTGGGTGTGAATCCAACTTGCTTGCTCACGAACACCTAGGGCAATTTGAGGAAGCCCATCATTGGAATATACAAGCCAAGTTATATAATGAAGATTCCCACTACCATATGGTAGTGACAAAGCAAGAAGCTCTCAATCATGAAGAACATGGTGCTATTATGAAGCACAAGTGTGGAAAAAGATAGTAGCATTGTCCCTTCTCTCTTTTTCTCTCATTTTTTATTTAGGGTCTTGGGCCTCTTTTTTTCTCTTTTCTCCATTTTTTATTTCCTCACATGGGACAATGCTCTAATAATGATGATCATCACACTTTTATTTACTCATAGCTCAAAGCTCAAAATGATGATGACTCTATAGGAAATGCCTCCGGCAGTGTACCGGGATGTGCAATGATCTAGCTTGGCGTATGATGTTGGAACATCTCGCTAGCTATCTTACGATCATGCAATGGCAATATGAGAGTGACGACACAAGTCATGATACGGAACGGTGGGAGTTGCATGGCAATATATCTCGGAATGGTTACGAAAATGTCATAGTACGTAGGTATGGTGGTTGTTTTGAGGAAGGCATCTGGTGGGTTTGTGTAGCGGCGAGAATTGCGCGGCACTGGAGAGGCTAGCAATGGTGGAAGGTGAAAGTGCATCTGTACCATGGATTCATATTAGTCATAAAGAACTCACATACGTGTTGCAGAAGTTTTTATTAGTAATCGAAACAAAGTGCTAAACGCATACTCCTAGGGGAAGGGTTGGTAGGTGTTAACCATCACGCGATCCCGACCTCAACACAAAGGATAAAAATCAATAGATCAATTATGCTCCGACTTCCTAACATAGCGGATCACCATACGTGCATGCTACGGGAATCACTAACTTCAACACAAGTATTTCTAGATTCACAACACCCTACTAACCTAACTCTTAATATTACGAAATCCACGTCTCAAAACTAATTGAGAGGAATCAAAACTTCTCTTTCTACTCAATGCACATGAAGATGGAGGTTTTTGTATCCTCTTTGGGTACCTAATACCTTTGGGACTACTTTCATAGCATAAGCCAACTAGCAAGTCACGCACCGCCGTGCTCTAAAAGATCTAAGTGAAGCACATAGAGCAAAAATATCTAGCTCAAAAGATATAAGTGAAGCACGATGAGAATTCTAGCAAAATCACGATGAGTGCATGTCTCTCTCTAAAGGTGTGCAGCAAGGATGATTGTGACACAACAAAAAGAAAAGACTCCTAAGATACAAGATGCTCCAAGCAAAACAAATATCATGTGGTGAATAAAAATATAGCCCCAAGTAATGTTACCGATGGATTGAAGACGAAAGAGGGGATGCCTTCCCGGGGCATCCCCAAGCTTAGGCTTTTTGGTGTCCTTAAATTTGGCTAGGGATGCCTTGGAAATCCCCAAATTTGAGCTCTTTCCACTCCTTATCTCTTTGTCCATGAGAAAGTCACCCAAAACTTGAAAACTTCACAACACAAAACTTAAACAGAAACTCATGATAACATTAGCACAAGAAAACAAACTACCACCACTTTAGGTACTGTAGCAATCTTGATTTCTATTTATATTGGTGTTGGGATACTGTATTCTCACTTTTCCATGGCTAGTACCCCCGATACTATCCATAGTTTCATCAAAACAAGCAACCAACTTAAAAAAAAGAATCTGTCAAAAACAGACCAGTCTGTAGCAATCTGTATACTTCGTATACTTCTGGTACCTCAAAAATTCTGAAAAAATAAGACTGTCTGGGAAAAAGGCATATCAACCAGAAGCAAAAATACTCAACTCAAAAGCTCTTTCTGAATAAAAATGAAAAATCATCTCATGAGCGAAAAGTTTTTGTCTTTTTCCAGCAGGATTAAACAACCCTCACAAAGACTAGTCATAAAGGTTTTGCTTGGCTCAAACACAAAAAGAAACACAAAAAACACAAGCACAACAGAATTATGATGGTGTGGATGCAACAAAACAGAAAGGAAAGGATAAATTCATTGGGTTGCCTCCCAACAAGCGCTATTGTTTAACGCCCTTAGCTAGGCATAAGGCGATAGAATCACGTATCGTCGTATTTGGTGCTCAAACCATAAGTAGCGTGATCACTTATCATCTTAAGGTTTTCATCTTTCTAGCGAGATGATTCACCACTATTTTTGGGAACAAAAACAGACTTGGTGACCTTATTGTGGGCAAAGTTTGGAGTATTCTACACAGCGGCAAAAGCGGAACCCAAGTTCGTTATAACATCCTCTAGTTTGCCAATCCTAGCGGAATCATGACCTAGTTTTTCATTAACTATGGGTTCCTTCTCCTTTAAATTTTTCAAAATCATTCCCACCTAGGATCCGTACTGAGTGATTTGATTGTGGATCTTTTTATCCAAATTCTCAATGAGTTCGACCGTAGCAACTTTATTTTCAATGACATCCAGCCTACGCATCACATGTTCCAGAGTTAAGGTAGTTCTATTAACCATGAGTGGGGGTGAGCCTACAAAATTTATTATAGCTCCGTAAGAATCAACGGTATGTCTACCAAGAAATTTCCACCTACGATGGTGTCAAGAATATACCTATTCCAAGGAGAAACATCCACATGAAAACTGTGAAGCAGGACGATAGTGGATTGCTTATGAGTAGATCTACTCTGAGCATTGCATATCCTATACCAAGCAGCCTTTAAGTTTTCTTCCTCAATTTGTTTGAAATTGAGAACTTCGCTCTTGGGAGTATCGTTCGAAGTGGTGGATCTAGCCATGAGGACAGGTAGACTATCCCACACAGACGAACAGAAAGCAAGCGAGAGGAAAGGGCAAAGGAAGAGGCAAAAAAAAGGCAAAGATTTTTTTGTAAATTTTTGTTTTTCAGAAGTGGGGGAGAGGAAAACGAGAGGCAAAAAAGTAAATGCAAGAGATGAGTTTGCGACACTTACTTGGATGAGTACTTGACTTGATCCTCCACGGCAACGGTGCCAGAAATCCTTCTGCTACGTCGACAGAAGCCTTCTGTCGTCTCAGGAACTTGCGTTGGTTTTCCCTTGAAGAGGAAAGGGTGATGCAGCACAGGAGCAGTAAGTATTTCCCTCAGTTTGAGAACCAAGGTATCAATCTAGTAGGAGAATCTCGTCAAATCTAGAGTACCTGCAAAAACACAAAGAGCTTGCACCTAACGCTATAAAGGGGTTGTCAATCCCTTCAAGATTGATTGCCAAGTGAGATCTGAAGGCGGAAAGTGCAACGAAGTAAAAGTGTAAGGCTGAAAATATGGTGTCGAGTAGACCCGGGGGCCATAGCAAGTATTACGGTGGGTGAACAAATTACTGTCGAGCAATTGATAGAACCGCGCAAAGTCATGACGATATCTAAGGAAATGATCATACATATAGGCATCACGTCCGAGACAAGTAGACCGATACTTTCTGCATCTACTACTATTACTCCACACATCGGCCGCTATCCAGCATGCATCTAGTGTATTGAGTTCATGATGAACAGAGTAATGCCTTAAGCAAGATGACATGATGTAGAGGTATAATCTCAAACCAATGATGAAAACCCCAAGGATGGCAACAACACGATGCGTGCATCGCTACCCCTTCTGTCACTGGGTGAGGTACCCGAGCGGTATGAACGCGAAACCAAGAACTTCTCCCATTGCAAGAATCATAGATCTAGTTGGCCAAACAAAACCCACAACTCAAAGAGAATTACAAGGATATGAAATCATGCAAAAGAGAGATCAGAAGAAACTAAAATAAGTTTAATAGATAATCTGATCATAAATCCACAATAATCGGATCTCGACAAACACACCGCAAAAGAAGATTACGTCGGATAGATCTCGATGAAGATCATGGAGAACTTTGTATTGAAGATCCAAGAGAGAGAAGAAGCCATCTAGCTACTAGTTATGGACCCATAGGTCTATGGTGAACTACTCACGCATCATCGGAGAGGTCATGGTGTTGGTGAAGAATCCCTCCATATCCGGATCCCCCCCCGGCAGGGCACCAGAACGTGCCCCAGATGGGATCTTGAGGAGATAGAAGCTTGCGGTGGCGGAAAAGTACTTTCGATGATCTCCTGATTTTTTCTGAGATTTTAGGGAATATATAGGCGAAATACCTAGGGCAGGTGAGCCACGGGGAGCTCACAAGCCTGCTAGGCCAGCCCCCCTAGGCCGGGCCTGTCGGGCTTGTGACCTCCTTCGACGTCCCCTGCCTTGGTTCTCAAGTCTCCCGCGTGTCTTCTGTTATGTAAAAAATCATTCCACAGATTTTATTCCGTTTGGACTCCGTTTAAAATTCTCCTCTGAAAAGGGTCAAAAACATGGAAAAAAGAGGAACTTGCACTTGGGACTGAGTTAATAAGTTAGTCCCAAAAAAGATATAAAAAGCATAAAAAACATCCAAAGTTTGACAAGATAATAGCATGAAACCATCAAAAATTATAGATACGTTGGAGACGTATCACTCCCCACCCACCAGGGGCTGGTGCACATCATTATAAGACCATGTGGCCTCTTGGAGCAAGTAAGCCCCATCCGGTGGACCCCCTGAACCATTTCGGCACTCCCGGTACATTACAGGTGATGCCCGAAACATTTCCGGTGACCAAAACAGAACTTCCTATATATAAATCTTTACCTCCAGACCATTCTAAAGCTCCTCGTCATGTACGAGATCTCATCTGGCACACCAAACAACCTTCGGTCATCAACACAATAACTCAACTATGTCTATATTTTCATTGAACATTAAGTGTGTAGACCCTGCGGGTTCGAGAACTATGCAGACATGACCAAGACACGTCTAAGGTCAATAACCAATAGCGAGACCTGGATGCCCATATTTGTTCCTACATATTCTAGTTAGATATTCATCGGTTGAACCGACGATCTCAAGGATTTAGCTACTCCAGTATGCAGTTCCCTTTGCCTATCGGTATGTTACGTGCTGGAGATTCAATCGTCGGTATCTCCATACTTCATTGGCAAGTCTCTTTACTCGTTCCATAATAGAAGTTCCCATGACTAACTCCTTAGTCACTTTTCTTTCAAGCTTACTGTGATGCTGTATTATCGAGTGGGCCCTGAGATACCTCTCCATCACACGGAGTGAAAAATCCCAGTCTTGATCCATGCCAACTCAACACACACCCTTGGAGATACCTGTAGACAAAGTTGTCAGAATTGTGACTCAAGTCTTAGAATCTTACGATCCAAAATAGTTGCTCCGATTCTATGATTTTGCTCATAGAATCTAAGTTTCTACGATCCTGATAGTTAAGATTCTAAGATTCATGATAGTAGCAACGGAGCTCCGATCCGATTCAGAATCGAGATTCTGACAATTTTGACTGTAGAGCATCTTTATAATCACTCAGTCATGTTGTTATGTTTGATACACACAAAGCGTTCCTCCGGTGTCCAGGAGTTGCACGATCTCATGGTCATAGGAACATATACATTGACATGCAGAAAGCAATAGCAGAAAACTGGATATGATCAAACGCTATGCTTGAGGTTTGGGTCTTGTCCATCACATCATTCTCCTAATTATGTGATCCTGTTATCAAATGACAACTCATGTCTATGGATAAGAAACCCTAGCCATCTTTGATCCACGAGCTAGTCTAGTAGAGGCATACTAGGGACACTTTGTTGTGTACGTACCCACACATGTATTTTAGTTTCCATTCAATACAATTATAGCATGGATAATAGACGATTATCATGAATAAGGAAATAAAATAATAACCACTTTATTATTGCCTCCAAGGCATATTTCCAACAGTCTCCCACTTGCACTAGAGTTAATAATCTAGTATTACAAGGTAAAGAATCTAACACCCATAGAGTTTTGGTGTTGATCATGTTTTACTCGTGGAAGGGGTTTAGTAAACGGATTTGCAACATTCAGATCTGTATGTACTTTGCAAATGTTTCTGTCCTCCTCTCTAATATATTCATGAATGGAACTAAAATGACACTTTATGTGTTTGGTCCTTTTGTGAAACAGTGGTTCCTTCGCTAGAGCAATGGTACCAGTGTCGTCACAAAACAGGGTCATTGGATCCACTTCACTGGGCACAACTCCAAGACCCATCATGAACTGCTTCATCCAGATACCTTCATTTGCGGCTCCTGAAGCAGCTACGTACTGTGCTTCACACGTCGAATCAACTACCATTCTTTGCTTGGAACTGCACCAGCTTACCGCTCCACCATTTAGAATAAATACATATCTGGATTGAGACTTAGGGTCATTCGGATCAGTGTCAAAGCTTGCATCGACGTAACCATTTATGACGAGCTCTTGATCACCTCCACAAACGATAAACATCTCCTTAGTCTTTTTCAGGTACTTAAGGATATTCTTGACCGTTGTCCAGTGTTCAACTCGTGGATCACTTTGAAACCTTCCAGCCATACTTATGACAAGGCTCACATCTGGTCTTGCACAAAACATCGCATACATTATAGAGCGTATGGCTGAAGCATAGGGGATGAAACTCATCTTTTCTCTATACTTTGTAGTCTCCGGGCATTGAGACTTACTAAACTTCATACCTTGCAAGACAGGCAAGGTATGTGCTTTGTGGAAGTACTATTAAGCGTCTCGATCTATCTCTATAGATCTTGATGCCTAATATATAAGCAGCTTCTCCGAGGTCTATCATTGACAAACTCTTGTTCAAATATATCTTCACGCTTTCCAAAAATTCTATATTTTTTCCAATCAACAATATGTCATACACATATAATATTAGAAACGCTATAGAGGTTCCACTCACTTTATTGTAAATACAACATTCTCCATAAACTTGTATAAACCCAAACGCTTTGATCACCTCATTAAAGGGAATATTCCAACTCCGAGATGCATGCACTAGTTCGTAAATGGATCGCTGGAGCTTGCATACTTTGTCAGCATTCTATGGATCGTAAAAACGTTTCGGTTGCATCATATACAACTATTTCTTCAGGAAACCGTTAAGGAACGTTGTTTTGACATCCATCTGCCAAATTTCATAATCCAATAATGGAGCTGTTGCTAACATGCTTCTGACGGACTTAAGCATCACTACGGGTGAGAAAGTCTCATCGTAGTCAACTCCTTAAACTTGTGAAAACCCCTTTCACTACTGGAAATCAGTTTTTTGCCGTCTGCCAAATCTGTGTCGTCTACTGGCTGATGGCAAAGAGTGTCTTTGCCGTCAGCTCCCACAAAGCGGATGGCAAAGAACTGGCTGATGGCAAAGGTCTTTGCCAACAGTCAATTCTTTGCCGTCAGCCGCAGACGGCAACGATGAGAAAAGCAGACGGCAAAGCTTTGGCTTGGGCCCATCTGGTCGGGGAAAGCTTAGGTCAAACTACTCCCCTTCTTTGCCGTCTGCTGGCAGACGGCACAAAGTCCAGAGGCAGACGAAAAAGAGTATAGACCCTTTGCCGTCCGCCAGCAGACGTCAAAGTTCATGAATCTACTAATGGCCGTCCCGCCCCCACCCCAGCCCTCTCTCTCTCTCAAATGACCACTCTCTCTCTCCTCCGCCGACACCCACCGCCGCCACCACCATCGCCCGTCCACCCCCGGCGCCCCCGGCGCCCCCAACAATGTCCCGGTGCCCCACAGCCCCGCCGCCACCGCCCCACGGTCCCCACTGCCGCCCCGGTGCCCCACAACCCCCCGGCGCCGCCGCCCCACCGCCCCCGGCGCCGCCCCATAGCCCCAACGCCGCCGGCGCCGCCCCGACGCCCCTGCAGGTGAGCCTCCACCCCCCAGCATTTATACGTTAGTATATTCAGAGGTGGAGGACGAATTTTTTTAAGGTGTGGGAAACTATCAACTAAACAAAATTGATGCCACCTAAAAATTGATGCATGATGTATTTTTTTCCATCTACACCCTCTGTTGGGGAGGTATTTTTGGGCCTCGAAGATGCAAAATATATTTATTTTTGCATATACATCTTGTATTGAAGATGCTATTAAACCTAACATTGAGTTCCCTCGTGTTGACAGTCAACCATGTACTCTTATATAGGACATGGGAGTTCCATCAGGAACGAGATCTGGAAAGAATGTCCATCCGTTGTATGCTTCCGATCTTACTTATGTGCTTCCATCTAGCTTTTCATGAATGAATCCATCTAATGTGGTGTAAAACTAACAAGCAGTATATATTTAGGTATTTCTGTGAAGAAGAAGTATATGCTTATATATATATAATTTGGTGATAAATCAAGGTGTGGCACCTTTGTTTTTGTTTTAACTACTAATTTATTTGGCTATCAAACTACTTTTCCGCTATCCAATTTTGTTCGTGCAAAAAATTCTTGTGTTATATGTAGGTGTATAGTTTTTATGTTAACTAGAAAGTACTAAAGTTATCTATCCTACCTCCACCAGACTACAATTTTTTTTCATTAATATTAGAAATATAAGATGTAGTCATTATTTAGGTTATTTGGGTTAGGCTCTAGGACTGCATCATGGCCACAATGAAGTTTTATTTATTTTCCTACAATTTACCCGTAGCAACGCATGGGCATTCTACTAGTAGGTGTAATTTCAATACTAGGCCATATCTCGGTAATGTTCCTAATGGTCATGACAATTCTTATAGTAATTCTTGTGGAAATCCTTCTACAAGTTCTAATAGGATACTCTCTAATCTTGAGAACACAATTAAGGAATTCATTAATTCTCAAAAAGTTTTCAATACTATCTAATTTTTTTTATCTTGTACTAATTTCTCTTAATCTTTATCATGGCAGGTCAGCAGGTGTTGAAAGATGGTGGTCGTGGGTCCAGATCGCTCCACGGGTTCTTCTTCGGCGGCCCCGTACGAGCGGTGGTACTTCCATTCCACCCCTATCTCTCCGTAGAGCCTTGGAAGACAATCTAACGACACCACCCGCGGGTGCTTGTTCGTCGGTGGCATTGCGCACTAGGAGAGGTGCTGGTCGGGGACAGAAGAAGGGGAAGGTTACAGGGAGAGGTGGTGGCTGCGGAAGAAGTAGGCGGATTGTTGTGCCGTCCTCGCCACCACCACCAGCTCATTCACCCGAGCACAAGACTACTATGGTGTACCCGTTTGAGGAGGAGGTTACGGGGACTCCGATCCAGGACACTCGGGTGGGTGGGAATTTAGCCCATGAGACTCCGGTCCAGCATCAGCCTCGGGTCAAGGTGCCTTTGGCCCACGAGACTCGGGTTCCTTAGGCTACGCACTACAAGAAATATGCTCATACCTGACGTTTTTTAAGATGCCGTTGATGTATTCGTCATAAATCTATGACGATTTCATCCGAGATCATCGTAAACCGTTTGAGGGGATCAAATCTACATATAAATTACGACGATGTGAGTCAAAAACGTCGCAACCGCATAAGATGAGATCGTCATGACTTTTACGACAATTATAAAAATGTCATAACATGTTCTAACTATGTTGACATGTCACTCGTGGGTCCATTCTATCCCACCTCATCCACGTATTGAACTGTTTTATATACCACATTTTTGTTGGGCTATTTTTTTCATCTTACTTTTATATTATGCTGGTATTTTATCCTCCATGCTTGCTAATGGTCTGGTTTGTGGTTTGTCAAAAAATCCCACATGTTGAGATTATAATATTTTACATAAAAACTATCTAAAAAATACTCCCTCCGTTCCTAAATATAAGTAGTTTTAGAGATTTCATTAGAGGACCACATATGGATGTACATAGGCATATTTTAGAACGTAGATTCACTCATTTTGCTTTGTATGTAGTCCACTAGTACAATATCTAAAAAGACCTATATTTAGGAATGGAGGGAGTAACTATAAAACTTCCCTCCAATTCTTATAAAAAAGGGAAAAATTTCCCTCCCGAAACTTCCCAAAATTCCACGCGCCAAACCCGCACCCCCCGCGCGAGCGCCAAAACTTTCACCCACCCCGCGCCCTTTTCCTCCCTCCATCCCGAAACAACGGCCCACCTCTCCACTTTCACCATTCCCCGGCTCCCACCTCTCACTGAATGACGGAGACGGCCCGCGGTGACACCGGGAGTGGGGAGCGGCTCGCGACGACGGCAATGACACGGGGATAGGCGAGCGGCCCTCCCTAGCTCCCTCGCCCCACAAAATCCTCGATTCAAAACCCTCCTCCTTCGCCCACCCCCCAAATCTCTGACGAGCAACTCGTGATCCGTTCCTCACTCGCTTTCCCTTCTCCCTCTCGCTTTCGCTCTCGCTCGAATTCAGATGATAGAGGAGGGGAGCCGCGAGGCCGCCGTCCAGGACGGCGGTGCCTTGTCCACCCCGTCGTTCGGGATGGAGGCCGTCAACGCGGTGGTCAGGAAGACGGTGAAGATGTCCAAGACGCACGACTTCATCCCCTGCGCCGACGCTAGTGAGGGTATGTGCTTGCGTGCTTGCGCGAGCGCAGGCGGATATAGGTCGCGCTGTTTCTGGGGAGACTAATTGTCACCTCATTGGATGATTTTTTTCCCTCTGTCTTTCTCTTTAGGGGATTCTTCCAGATCCTCTGCTTCTAGAATCTTAGAATGTAGTTCGTAGTCAGTTTCTAGAATCTTGCACAACAAACCATATGTACATGTTTTCTACACTCTTCAAGTGAAGAAATACTGATCAGTTATCCTTCAAAATATACATTCCTATTTATTAGGCACACATAACTATAGGTAAATCAGTAAACCACACATGCATTAAATTACATTTAGTTTTGTTTCATGTGCATGAGCTTTCACTTCATTTCTTTTTATTCTTCTTAGCGTAACTAGAGCTCTGTCCATTCTGAGGGGAAGATCAAAATTCCTGTTGTGATTTTGACTTTTGGTTGCTATCTTTATCCCATTGCATCAACAAAACATTCAGTTTGGTGGGTTTTTTGTTCTTCAGTTACAAACACATTTCTCCTTGCGTTCAAACATCATATAATTGAATTTTCAATACTTTCAGTCCCGTTGTTGCCTCTGGTTATTCTGGGAAAATGGTCTCTCCAAGTGCCTCATGCTACTCCCTGGGTCCTGATACTGTGCATTACCAATAGCCTCGAAGGGTGATGCCTCTTGATACCAATACCACTAATTCCTCCCAGTGAAGTGAATGTTAGACATTGCAATTAGCTGTATATTTGAGGGTAAATGAATGCTTTTTTGTTAATGATCTACTTCTAGGACATTGAACATCATTGGAAATTTGAATTCTGTTGAACTGATTTACTATATGGGTCGTGCAGTATATTTTTTACAAATCGTTCTTGCAACATAATAACTTCTTCATTAATTAGTTTTCAATATCAATTGAGCCTTCCAAAAAATGACACCAAGTAACTTGTGGACTTAGTCCAATAGATGAAATATATTTTATGAAACAAATCTTCCACTACAATTTTTTATTGGCTGCATCTTCCAGTATAATTCATTTTCATTGTAGTATTCCTATGGAAGTTAAAAATAAGTTGATATTGTTTGGTTCATATAGTTGTATCTCTAAATTGTTAACCTCTCGAATGACCTTAGAAATAAATAATCCTCTTTCAATCAACCAAGTGGGTCATGAATAACTCCAGTCACAAAATACTTTTTCACGTGTTAATTTTCTAGTGGGCAACAATTTGTCCATTGAGCCGCAGGTAATCCAGAACGCAAGGCTAAGGGGAGGCGACGACAAGAAGAAGATACAAGGTAATTTTACATGCAGCCTCTTCATCTCTACGAAAACACAAGTCAGAAAAGTTGTAGACCTCGCTTACTCATCTGCTGTGAGAAAGAGAATGCCGTCTGTGATTAGTTCCACATCTGAATTTGTGCGCCCCGATGATATTTAACTAAGCACAGCAGAATCCGTAAGCTGCCAGGTTCTCATGGAAAGTATATCATCTATCTGCAGTGCTCTAAAGTAACCTTTCAGTAATATATTTCTTGCTGTATAAATTTAAAATACCGTTTTGCACTAATATAGGGCTCACTGGCATGCTCTAAAGTAACCTTTTGGTGCGATTGAGTAGTACTATAATCGGGCAGCTGTATATATGCACTTGGCATGAGTGAATTTCTATTCCAAAAACCATCAACAACTCCAGTAGCCCACCGTGGCAGCACAGGGGTAGCCAACACACGCGTACATTACAGATCAAGTGGGTGAGGCATTGTAGGCTGATACAGACCGATCGACCAACGTCGCGCGCGGCTTCCAGTTAAGTGCGCGCGCGTCACTCCTCCATCAAATCACAGCCTTCTCAAGAGGCGACATGCTTTATTATGTACTTCCTCTGTTTTGAAATAAGTGACGTAAATTTAAAATTATGTTGGTAGAAATTTTATATTAAAGCATTGATATTTATTTTGGAACAAAGGGAGTAGCAGTGAGCCTAGTTGTGACAAGTTATTGAATATTGTACCACATGGTTCCGCCACTTGGTATTGTACTGTTTGGAGATATGCGTTCTCTTTTCCAGTTTCATTATTTTGTAAACTGAAATCCATTTTAATTATTTACAGACCCCTTTGTTCCTAGACATTCATCGTGACACATGTGTGGGCATATTGACATTGCATGATTATTGATTATTTATCCACTTATTTGTGTTTCCATATGCATGTTAATCAGCTAAAGTTATCTGAAGATTTTGGTTGATATCTTAAAATCTCGTTTGTTTATTCAGGTCCCATGAACATATGTCTGCACTGCTTCTGGACAACATTGTTGACAAACACGCAATAGATATTGAACCTGACTATCTCAAAACTATCAAGGTAAATTGCATCTCACTGTAGGAACTTGTGGTGGCACAGGCTTGGTTCATGTTCTAATTTTGAAGCAATTTTACTTATTGGTTATATAGAATTATGATGTGCGATCTGTCATCTCTAGGGAGAACTGTTATAAAAAAGGAAGTAAATAACCTAGAGCAGTCGTGCATAAGTTTACCTGTAGGGAGAACAACTATTCTAAGTTATTAAACTCTTACCTTGCTCCTTCAAAAAACAGTGCAGGAAATGATTGTTGCAAGATAATTATGTTGATTTCTGCACATGTTCTTCCAAACTACTTATCTGCAGCATACATATAGTTATATGTTAATTATTGTTCTATTGGGCTTGACTACCTTGTCAAACTATCTAGGACATGTCTGTTTGCAATGAATGTACATAACTATTGTTTCTACCTCTTTCATATTCGACATACATGATAGTAACAGTAGGCTATTTAGCTATATGTGAAGCCAGAAGCTATCTTTGTTGCTAGTGTCTGAAATAAAAAAAATCTGTAATAATGATCTGAAATGTCATGCAGGTGATCGTTGGTGTTGCCGCTGTTGTTGTCCTGGGATCAGTGCCTCACCACTTCAATGTCATGATTCTTGGCCCAAGGCAGCCTCCGTATGGAGGTGTCCATTGTACTATTGGGACAGTAGCAGATGTGCCATCGTTCTATTGTGCAATTCTGTCCGTTCTTGCTATATTCATGTGTAAAGAAATGTATTCGAGGGATGAGTTATTGATGTGTAAACCTGGGATATGTATTTTGTGATGTTATATGATGGTTGATTTTAATTCGACTTGGAGTTTTCTTGATTTAAATATGAAATAGTGTTGGATTTAATACAAGACAAATAATTGGGTTGAAAACGCCCAACAAATAGAAATGAATCCAAGTTCTGGAACAAAAAGTTGCTGAATTCAGGGCCAAAACTGAAACTGGACCAAATGTATTTGGGCACTAAAAGGCCAGGGTCCAAATTATAATGATATAAATAAATTCGAAAAAATACTAGAAGTGGGTGTAAAATAGGCTAAGGCCCAAAGAAGCCCAATAAGAAAAAACCCAAAAAAATAAAACCAGCCCATGTGATCAATTGAAATGGGTTGGGCTGATTTCAACCATGACGTTTTGATTTCGTTGTAATTTTGCCACATAGGACTGCCATGTAGGACTGGGTTTGATTGCCAACGACGATTTAGGATTGTCGTAAAGGTTACGACAATCCAGGAATCGTCGTAAAAGTTACAACGATTTTGATCAAAACGTCGATGATGTTCATTTGTGATGCTCCGTTTTCGACGCTTGGTTTTTCGTCGTGAGATCGTCATAAATTAAAAACCTTGACGATGTAGCAACGAAAAAATAGCGTTGTGTACTAGCATATTCCTTGTAGTGACATCCCAGGAGACTCCTGCCACACACGCTTCGGCCGACGTGGAGAGGTCCGGATGGGGTGCATGGCTGGATCGGTCCAAGGTGACGGATTGGACTGAGGGTCCGGGTGGCTGTTCTACTGATGGCGGGGATGAGTTTATGGATAGTGAGGGCGATGTGTAGGTGGATGGGGCCACCATGCACAAGCGTGGTAGTACACGTCTCTCGGTCATGCCGGGTACCCGCGAGCAGAGGCCGGTGATTAAACCCGAAGGGGATAGGTAAGTACATTTACTCATTTTTTTGCTTTTTCCTTCAAGTTTCTTCAAATATCTAATGTGTTGACCTTATCATACTGCAGGGGATGGGCACACCCTCGTGGATTCCGCAAGCCGATCAACGTCCTGGTTGTGATTTGCCGGACAAATTTTCCGGGGTTTGTCACGTTGCCTGGTGAGGGTCAGGTTCCTACACTAGGATTTTCCTGGGAGCACTACCAGGCTGTAGAGGCCCTGCCGGAGGAAATTATAGATGGTGTCTTGTGCCACACGAGGGCTGAGATGGTGATCAAGAGCTTTTGGGTAAATTATCCTTTTACACAATATAAAATTAACAATATAGTTAATTATTGTACTAATCGGTGTTGTCCCGTTTGATTGCAGACCTTCTATAGGTGTGAGGAGGGATATGAGGAGGAGGCTGCCAAGGTTCTCGAGACCGAGTGTAGGCGGTTATTACAGAACTTACGCCACGAGGCTCGGCCACACGCTATTCGAGACTACTATGCCACGCGTGGTATTAAGAAGAAGAAGAAGGAGTGTCGCGCCAAGTATCTGAAGAAGGAGCAGTACATGAAGGTAATTACCTATTCTTAAGGCCATCTACGTAGTTCTCTTGATTTGATTCATAGGCGGAGCGCTCAAAATTCTTTCTAATAACTTGTAGGTGCCCCCGAGATGGTGTGCGGATAAGATGGATTGTTGGGAGGCGTTGGTGGATGAGTGGTGCACAGGGAACTGGCGAGCCGTCCACAACAATGCGAAGGATCGGCGGAGCCAAATGGTTAGTGTGCCACACCATCAAGGCAGGGCCAACTTACTTCAGTTCGGACGAAACTGGGTATGTGGTTTGCTTCATGATTCATGCAATTCATTCTTCATGCTAGCTTGAGCCCCTTACTAATACTTTGTTCCTCTCTTTTAGGCGCATCACAATAAGACGGAGATGCCACACTTGCACGACCTTTATGGCATGGCCCATAGTGCCTCCTACAAGAAGGCGAAGGCATTCTATGAGTCTGACCTGGATAATCCAAATAACTTCACCAACATATCATCCCACCACAAGCTCGTGAGATACAGGGACGCGGGGAAGGCTAGGAAAGGGGAGAAATTTAACCCGAGCCAAGAACCTTTGTATCCAGAGCTGGTGATGATATCTAGTGGCGGGAGGCCCCATGGCTCGATAGCCATTGGAGATGGGATAATATGTTGTCCACTCACTCTCCCAGAGATGAAGGTGCGCCAGTCGAACTCCTGTCCTGAGATAACGCCTCGTCCACGGGCAGTCGATCTTGCCATCGAGGTTAGTTGTACGGACTCAGAAAAGTTTCATCCATTTCATTATGTGTGTGATCATTCATCATTACTGTGGTAACGAGGAATGGTGTTGCAGGCTGCTCTTCACAAAGAGAGAGCGACAAGCTAGTCTGCTCTTCAGGCTACTCTTGAGGAGAGGGACCAGACCATTACACAAATGATTGAGGAGGAGAGGGCCCGGAATGACGCGGGTCAACGGGCCATGTACGAGCTTTTTGTGGTAAGTTTTTTTTTTCAGATTAGCCAAATCATGTCTGTAATGTTTGTTTGATTACTAACTAATACGACCGACTCTTCAAAATCTGTGCGAGAAGAGCGGTCAAGTCCCTCCATCGATGCCCGTCTTCTCTATGATTGGCACGGTGAGTTTCATTTGAATGGTAATTATAAAGTAGTATTACCAATTGAGTGTCATCATGCTAACCGAGACATTGCAAACTATCTTTTCTGCAGAATAACTCCCGAGCGGCATCGCGCGACACTTCTCCAGGGCAACCGTCTCCAAACGAATCTGGCGTGAGCAACCTTGGTGTTTCTCCTCCTTGATGACCTCGACGGTAAGTTTTCTCTAGTTCATTTTTGACATAATTAGATAATTTAGCTCCTCCTCCTCTAAAATGACATATTTAACCCAAGTTAGGTCCAAAATGACATATAGTTTGCTTGGATTCCACCTAAATGAGGAGGATAAAGAAAAATAGAAATAGAAATAAGAGGAAGAAGAAGAAGAAGAAGAGGAGGAAGAAGAGGAGAAGAGGAGGAGGAGGAGGAGAATAAGAAGAGGAGAAGAGGAGAAGAAAGAGGAAAAATGAAAAGAAGGAAGAAGAAGAAGAAGAGAAGAAGAAGAGAAGAAGAAGGAGAAGGAGGAGGAGGAGGAGGAGAAGGAGTCCTCCTTCTTCTCCTTCTTCTCTCCTCCTTCTTCTCTCCTCCTTCTTCTTCTCCCTCCTTCTTCTCCTTCTCCTTCTCCTTCTTCTCTCCTCATTCTTCTCCTTTTTCTTCTCCTCCTCCTTCTCCTTCTTCTTTTTCTTCTCCTTCTTCTCTTCTTGCTTCATCTCTTTCTTCTTCAATTTAGCTTATTTTCCCCAACAAAGACATACTTAGCTAATTATTCTCCAAAATGACATAATTAGCTTAGTTATGGTAAAAACATCATAAGAACCTTGGTTAGCTCACAACTTAGCTAAATATCCTCCAAAATGACATAATTAGCTTAGTTAGCTCCAAAATGAGCTATTTAATAAAAAATGACATGTACTTAGCTAAGTTCTCTCCTAAATGACATAATAAGGCCTAAGAGAAGAAGAGAAGAAGAAAAAAATAAGGAGAAGAAGAGAAAAAAGAAGAAAAGAAGAATAAGTAGAAGAAGAGGATAAAGAAAAATATAAATTGAAATAAGAGTAAAAGGAGAAGAATAAGAGGAGGAAGAAGAGGAGAAGAGGAGGAGGAGGAGGAGGAGGAGGAGGAGAAGAAGAAGAGGAGAAGGAGAAGAGAGAGGAAAAATGAAAAGAAGGAAGAACAAGAAGAAGAAGAAGAAGAGAAGAAGAAGATAAGTAGAAGAGAAGAAGAAGAGAAGGAGGAGAAGGAGGAGGAGAAGAATTGAAGGAGCCCTCCTTCTTCTCCTTCTTCTCTCCTCCTTCTTATTCTCCCTCCTTCTTCTCCTTCTCCTTCTCCTTCTTCGCTCCTCCTTCTCCTTCTTCTCCTCCTCTTCCTCCTTCTCCTTCTTCTTTTATTCTCCTTCTTCTCTTCTTGCTTCTTCTCTTTCTTCTTCAATTTAGCTTATTTTCCCCAACAAAGACATACTTAGCTAATTATCCTCCAAAATGACATAATTAGCTTAGTTTGCTCCAAAATGGCCTATTTAATAAAAAACGACCTATACTTAGCTAAGTTCTCTCCTAAATGATATAATAAGGCCAAAGAGAAGAAGAGAAGAAGAAAAGAATAAGGAGAAGAGGAGAAAAAAGAAGAAAAGAAGAATAAGTAGAAGAAGAGGATAAAGAAAAATAGAAATAGAAATTAGAGGAAGAATAAGAAGAAGAAGAGGAGGAAGAAGAGGAGAAGAGGAGGAGGAGGAGGAGGAGGATAAGAAGAAGAAGAAGAAGAAGAGAAGAAGAAGAAAGAGGAAAAATTAAAAGAAGGAAGAAGAATAAGAAGAGAAGAAGAAGAGAAGAAGAAGAGAAGGAGAAGGAGGAGGAGGAGAAGGAGCCCTCCTTCTCCTCCTTCTTCTCCCTCCTTCTCCCCCTTCTTATTCTCCTCCTTCTTCTCCTCCTTCTTCTCCTTTTCTCCTCCTTCTCCTTCTCCTCCTCCTCCTCATTCTTGTTTTTCTTCTCCTTCTTCTCTTCTTGCTTCTTCTCTTTATTCTTCAATTTAGCTTATTTGTCATATATATGTTGTTATTGTTCTTCTTCTGACTTTGTTATTCCCATTTTGCAGATTGGATGTACTACATGCATGGAAGCTGGCATTGGAGTGCTTTCGTTCTAATTTTATTTGAGTTGATGAACAATGTGCAACTAGATGTATATGTATATATGGATAAACAATATATGTGGAACTATATGTATATGTATCTATGGATGAAACTTTGTATGTGTTGGTTCTTTTGATGTATGGGATGTACGTTGATGAACAAATGGTATTGATGAAATTTATATGTATATCATATATGTGTTGTGACCTATATATCATATATGTGCTATGAATTATATATATGTGTGCTGTGAAATAGAAAAAATAAACAAAAAAGTGACAATTTGGGATCTTTGCCGTTTGCCAGCTGATGGCAAAGGCCTTTGCCATCAGGGAGCAGACATCAAAGAGGCCACGTGGCACCCAACTGTGCAACATGGGAGCAGCAGCAGCTGGCCCATACAGTATCTTTGCCGTCCGCCTCCTCGGGAGGCTGATGACAAAGCGGAGAGTGGCAGACGGGAAAGAGAAGGGGCAAGCAAACGGCAAAGCCTCCGTTAGCCCTAACAAAGGTGTCGCCTGTCGTCTGTCCTCACAATCTCTTTGCCGAGTGCTTAGTGTCTGACACGGACGGCAAAGAGCTTCGTCGTCCGCTGAGGGTAGGGTGACGACAAAGAAGCTACAATGCCGTCGTAGGTTGGCGTAGAATCTTTGCCGACAGGTGGCAAACGGCAAAGATCATTGTCGTTGGTGTGGAACGCTTTGCCGTCTGTGATGGATGACAGAAAAGAAACTGATACCTGTAGTGTTTGCCACAAGTCGAGCTTTGTAGACGGTGACATTACCGTCCGTGTCCATCTTCCTCCTAAAGATCTATTTCTTCTGAATAGCCTCTGGTCTTCAATTAATATTTCCAAAGTCCATATTTTGTTTTCATACATGGATTCCATCTCGGATTTCATGGCCTCTAACCATTTATTCGAATCCGGGACCACCATCGTTTCTCCATAGCTCGTAGGTTTATCGCTGTCCAACAACATGACCTCCAAGATAGGATTACCGTACCACTCAGGAGTAGTACGTACCCTTGTAGACCTACGAGGTTTGATAGTAACTTGATCCGAAGCTTCATGATCACCATCATTAGCTTCCTCTTCAACTGATGTAGGTGCCACAGGAACATCTTCTTGCGCCGTGTTACTCTCCCGTTGAAGTGATGGTTCAATAAATTCATCAAGTTCTATCTTCTTCCCACTCAATTCTTTTGAGAGAAACTCTTTCTAGAGAAAGGTCCCGTTCTTAGCGACAAACACATTGCCCTCGGACCTGAGATAGAAATTGTAACCAACACTTTCCTTCGGGTATCCTATGAAGACACATTTATCCGCTATGGATTCGAGCTTAGCAGACTAAAGCCTTTTGATATAAGAACCGCAGCCCCAAACTTTAAGAAATAACAGCTTAGGGTTCTTGCCAAACCATAATTCATACGGTGTTGACTCAACGGATTTAGATGGAGCCCTATTTAAACTGAATGCAGCTGTCTCTATTGCATAACCAGAAAATAATAGTGGCATATCGGTAAGAGACATCATAGAATGTACCATATCCAGTAAAGTACGATTACAACATTTAGACACACCATTAGTCTGTGGTGTACCACGTGGCGTGTGTTGTGAAAAAGTTCCACATTGTCTTAAGTGCATGCCAAATCCATAACTCACATATTCTCCTCCTTGATGAGATCACATGAATTTAGTAGATATCCTATGGTACGAGTCATGAACAAGGCAAAGGTATGATGACCAAAATATTGCATATGACAGCACCTCCGGTCACACAAAGAATTGAAGATATATATGTGGACAAGTTCTTCTAGCAAAGGATCTAGACAAGGAAAACAATAATGAAGGAGCAAGACTGGCATTACATGTACAATACTTGTTGCATGACCAACATAGTACAGACGCCCAGGAGAGTCAGGTTCGGTATAGCTTACTAGGAATGTACACCTAAGGGTTCTACTGGAACTATAAGGACGTCATATCAAGGTAACCCATTCAACCAACAATATATGCTTAGAATTGCTAGTATCGTCTATCCAAGTCTGTCACGACAGACCAAAGGCCAGTTCAACACATTGACTTCAGTGACTGTGTTAAAGCATCACACAACCTACTATCCACATGGATATACTGACAGAATGAGAAAGTAGAATGCCGAACAACAATCTCGAAGCATGTGCCCTCACATAGGGGAATCAGTTAAAGGATAGCCTGCCGTAAACAAGATTCTTCTGTTAGAACCACCGTTCGTCAAGTCTTGAGATGCTCCTATTATAAGTCCGTACTCCTTTATACTGGTCATGATAGACTACTGTCAAACCTTTGGTACAAATCTGATACTCAAGACAGTGGAGCCATCCAAGATGACTCTGGAATCCGTGCGAGAAGTCATACTCCGCAAGGAGAATGGTTATGATTCACAACACTGTTTTGTACTCAAAGGAGATGCATTTATTTGAGCGACCCAATGCAAGGAATACAAGATTTGGTGTCCACCGAGAAAAAATGGTTCACAACTCCATATAATGTTGTCAGTGCTGGATGCCACATCCATTGAAAATTCACTCTCGGACTTGTGAGAAGGAGATATATCTCGGTCACGATCGCGCTCAACTAAGACGATAAATATGAAAGGAATTGGAGACAGTGTAAGCGGAAACATGTGAGGTAATCCATGTTAGAATGAGGATACATTGAAACAAACCACCCGGAGGGAGACAGCCAAGTCATATGAACAACTCTATGGTAATATCATATAAAGAAAAGGATACGTGAGTTGGAAATAGTTTCCTTAAGTTAGAATATTCATACTTGTTCCATGAGAAACCAAATCTCAAGGACGATATTTCTTTAAGGGGGGCAAGTTTGTGACACCCTAGATTTTGGTCCTTTCTTTTTTTCTTTTGTTTTTTTAGAATTTCATTTGTAATTGCTTTTCTGTTGTTCTCTGGTCTGGAAACTTGGGAAGATCATCTCTTCCTAGTCTCCAAAGTGGCTTGTCATCCTCAAAACCTTCCGAAGACCATGTCATTTCCATCTTATCCCTAAGCCAAATTCTTTTTGGTGGGAATATTCTTTTTTTCTATTAATGGAATAACCCAATTTGCTCTAGGTTTTGAAGCAACCTATATTTATGTCTCTCCCAAATAATTATCATAAATTGTTTGGGTCCTATAATCCACAAATATGTCAAAATATTTCCTTGTCTAGTTCAAAAATAATTCAAGGACATTCCTTTTCCTAATCAGCCGTGAATGGCACTTTGTGATGGAAGTGTCACTTCTATCTTCTTGATTGCCCTCAAAACTTTTTTGGACTCTTTCCTATCCATATTAGATCATCATACTAAATTTCAACCTCATTTGCCAAGTAATATTTCTAAGATAATTTTCAAAGTTTGTGTCCAGAAAGGAACTTTGTGAAGGGAGTGCTAGCTAGGCATATCAAAATGATTTGCAATTTTGACATGACTTTGACGTGATCAAATCATAGCTATCCTCGAAATTTGAGCATCATTCCATCATCCATGTCAGCCCAGTATGAAATCTAAGTTTCTCATCAAATTTTCAACTTGTGAAGCAACTTTATTTTATATTGCTTAATTATTGCTGAAAATTTACCAGGACCTTATCCTACCTATATAACTTCTCTCCGCAAAATTTGGGATCATTGCATTGAGCCAATTTATATCTGAAATATTTCTTACTTTCTGTCCAGAGAGATGCACTGTGAAGAAAGTGCCATTTTGGTGTATCCCAATGATATGAAATTTTACAGTGCATCCATATGCCCAAATAGCTCATCTACCCCAAACTTCAGCTCAATCGAATCAAGCATCTGAGTGCTAATTCATATTTTGTATTTCTGTCCAGTGGGGTACATTGTATAGCAAGTGCTATCTACCTTCATCCTATCGAGTTAAAAAATTGCAAAGATGATCATCTTTGTGAAGGATCACCATGTGCAAAAAATCAGCATCTTTCTCCAGACCAATCATCCTTAGTAAGCAACAAACACCTTGTAGCTCTGTTGTCTTCTAGCAAGATGTAATCATAACATGAGTCCATCTGCTCGTTCATTTGCACTTTGGCACTCACTGGTGAATGATCAATCACTCACACAAGGTTTGGCTGATCAGAGCGCGTGTCACCGCTGCGTTCATGTGGTGACTGCCCGTCCAGCATGCCCGTGTCCATGCTCTCGTAGTTGGACCCCTCCCCCTCATGTGTTTCTTCCCACCCTCGACCCCTAGCCATGTCTTGGAGCTCCATATTGGCACCTCCTTCACCCTGGACCCCTTTCACCCCTCTAGATTTTTCCTCTACGTGTTGTCCCTGTCGAGGAACAGAGCATGCCCGTGACCTCCGACGTCTTCCTCTACCATGGCTTGTTGCCCAAGGTCGTGCAGAGCCTTCCCAAGCTCTCCCTGGCACTATTTATAGCATGCTCGAGCTCTCCTGCACCTCTGCAACCCCTCCCCAAGCTTCTGGAGCTCCCTAGCCAGCCAATGGCCGAAGTGCCACTACCGACCCCCTCGAGCAAGACCCTCCCCTAGGCTCTCCGCTCCCTCTCTTTGTCGTGGACGATGCCCCCTGGTGTTTGTAGAGCCGCCGCCACCCTTCGTTCGGCTAGAGGAGCCCTGGTGGCGCCCCTCCCCCCGAAGACCTCCAACCATGGCGCCCGAGTCATGGCACCGATGATGCAGGCTGCCCCGAGCCCCCCTCGACCTCCATGAGGTGCGGCGTGGAGAGGCCGAGCACGTGCCCTCGCCGACCGGCCCTCTTAGGAGACAAGTGATGACGAGGAGATGTATATACTTCTCGCCCCTCGTTGGACTCCAAGTGGAAGGTGGAGATGTAGTCAGCAACAAATTTCCCTTACTTGGAGACTGTAAGGTTTATCAGACCAGAAGGACTCCTAGGCAGAGCAAGTAGGTGTCTTCCACCCTGGCACTAGCAGAAGACGTGGACCTGCACATGCAACAAATAACTTTTTCCCAACGAGTACAGAGAGGTTGTGAATCTCTCCGGACTTGTAGTTTGCAAAGGATCAAAACACAAGCGGGAAGGTAATAGTGATTGCAACGGAAAAGTAAATAAAGCGGTAAAGGGTGGAGGTGTAAACAATGGTGGTGATATGGACCGGAGTCACATGACGTTCACTAGTGATGTCTCTCTCCCAAAAGACGATAAACAACTATGATAGGGTAAACAAATCACAGCTGGACAATGGACAAAATTATGATCGCAGCGCAATGCTAATTATGCTCCTTGATAGTTAGAGGTTCAATAGTAATGAGCAATACGGCGATACAAGTTGACCGTTTATTCATCGGCATCTACATACTAATCATCCACCTTGAGATATCTATGCAGAACATCTCTACGGTATTAAGTTGCGAGCCCCACCCAAAGTGTAAACTCAAAGCAACGAACAACTGCATTAACAAACTATGCGTAAGGTAAACAATCCTTCCAACCTTTGTCACTAGCACCATTGTTTTCTCCCTAGTGGCAACAAGCACATCCCCTAGTCTCATGTTTCTGTCACTCAAGCTAGACATCGAGGGGTCCGAACCCACAATCATGCATAACGCTCCCTCTTGGAGTTACGATCTACTACTTGGCCAAAGCAATAAAAAGAAATGGAGAACATGCATGAATCACTAAGGAACATAATATAAAAGCATAATCAAATATATAACTAATAACAATCTGAACATAATCTCATAATCCATCGTATCCCAACGAACCGAGCATAGCAATAGCAAGAGAATTACATAGATGCTTTGATCATGTAGGGCAGCTCACAGGGACTAACCATTGAAGCACAAGATTGGAGAGAAGACATCACATAGCTACTGGTCATGGACTCATGGTCCAAGGGAAACTACTCACGGCACATCCGAGAGGCGTCCATGGTGGTGGAGAAGCTCCCGGAGGTCAATCCTCCCTCTGGTAGGGTGTCGAAAAGAGGTCTTGTGACGCTACCGATCTCGGAAGCGCTGCGGCGGCGGAACGTTGGAGAAATTCACGATTCTAGAAAATCTGCGAGGGTTTCCTCATGGAACACTAAATATAGGCCAAAGGAGGGCACGGGAGGAGGTGGAGCCCACCCTAGGACCAGGCCACGCCAGCAGGCCGCCTGGGAGGCCCCTGGCCCCCCTCTGGGCCTCCTTCGGTGATCCCAAAGCTTCTGTTTTGCTGATTTTTTATGTATTTTTCTGGGTTTTTTGGGCTTTGGAAAATTGGGTAAAAGCGCGTGCAAAAAAGACACCAGCAGACAGAAACTGGCACTGGGTGCACTGAGTTAGTAGGTTAGTCCAAATATGTGTAAAATGATATAAAATTGTAGCAAAACATATAACCATGTCTCCCAAAAGATCATGGAACAAGCATAAATTATAGATACGTTTGGGACGTATCAACATCCCCAAGCTTAATTTCTGCTCATCCTCGAGTAGATAAATGATAACACAATAATTTTTGTGGTGACATGCTAACACACATATAAGAACTTCAAAGTAAAGTAAGTGAGATATGCAATTCAAGTCAAGATAATAACAAGCAAGAGTCTATATCTAGTATTGAATTTAGGAAATTAGGAACATAAAGGTGCAAGAGCTCTTGCTGTCCGTGACTCCAATGTCTCCAAATGGTGTTTGCGTGCAAGAAGTGGGAGATGGCTTCAGAGATAAAATATTTTTTAATTGAGAACTCAATCTACTAAACCTCACACTTAGTGTCCTCTGGAATCTTATTTTGACTCATCCCCAGACCACTTGTCAGGCACAAGTCAAAATGATTCTCTCCCTTCCGATTTTGAGCACTCATGCAATGGACGAGTGTAAGAAAGATATGTTGGCACTTAGGATGGCAAATAGAATAATGATTGGGAAGGAATACAAAAAGGTGTGAAAGTGTCACATCAATGAGGACAACCATAGGCGAGAGAAAGCCAAATGATAGATATGATGTGAGGAGTAGGGATTGCCATGTAACGGATGCACATATGAGCTAAGGTAAGCTCTCCAATGGAACTAGTGGGGGTGCATCCAACTTGTTTGCTCATGAAGACCTAGAGGTCATTTGAGGAGGCTCATCATTGGAATATGCAAGCCAAGTTCTATAGTGTAAGGATCCCCACATAGTTATGCATGAATGATAATCTCTGTGTAGTACCAATATAGTAATGGAGTACAAGTGTGGATCTTTCAAAAGAAATAGTAGTGTTGCCCCTTTATCTCTTTTTTTCCTTTTTCTTTTTCTCTTTTTTTATTTTTTTGTGGCCTCTTTGGCTCTTTCTTTTATCTCTCATTTGTCCTCTTTGGAATATTTTCCTCACTTAAGGGCAACACTCTATGTTTCACATGAATAGAAAGAAAAATCATCACACTTTATAAGAAGTACTCAACATAAAGACGAGTGAAAACTATCATGATGTATGCAAATGTATGCCTCTACCAGTGTAGCTGGATATGCAATGATAGTAGCGCGTCATGTAGCAGTAATAAGGGCAAGGCCCAACTAGCATGCGTCTCTATGAGCAAGAAAAAGAATGTATGACATGACGATCAAGTCAAGAGATGATGGATGTTACATGGCAATGTATCTCAAAAAGGCTATGGAAATACCTTAATAGGTAGGTATGGTAGCTGTTTTGAGGCAAGATATAACGAGGCTTATGTATGACAAAGCGTATAATGTCATGGGTTTGGATACACCAGCGGAGTTTGCACCAACTCTCAATGTGAGAATGGGAAATGCACGATACCGAATAGGCTAGCAAAATAAGGATGGTGGAAGTGCCGACAATCGAATACTCACATTAGTCCGAAGAACTCATTAACTTATTATCGGTAACTATCTATCTAGTTAGGAAATTCACAAAGAGACAAGTACCCCGAGGAGGAATGTTTGGGGGTTTGGTTATCCTTGCGCATCCTCGACTCATGGTTACTGAGGTTACTCTATATATTCCAACCCCTCCATAGGTTAGCGATCATTTTAGTAGCTAGAGTTGTCAACTAATTTTTAGTTTTTGAAAAACACATGGATTTCCCAAAATACTTCACCTATCACTAATAGGCTCAAGATCTTGGCACCAATAGTCCAAACATTACTTAAATCAATACCTCAAAACTATTGCAAGTTACTACTATACTTAAATAGCAACCTCAATTATCTACTCATGCAAGACACACAACTCAATGCAACAAGCAAACTCTCTAAACAAGATAAGCATGAAAACTCAAGAGAGTTCCAAAATCAACCTAAGTAAAAGCTCTTAAAAAGATAAACATGAAAACTAAGAGCTAAGCATGACAGTAACTACGAAAAGATAAAGAACACACAAAATGGATAAGCATGAAAACCTATGTTGTGTCCTAGAGTGGAATGGAGCATGTCTCTCTCCCAAACAAGGTAGTCTAGGTTCCGACTTGTTATGAACAGCAAGCAAAACTAAAACAAACTAAAAAGAAAATAGCGGGACGCTCCAACAATAGCACATATCATATGAAGTGATAAAAATATAGCATTGAGATGGACGACCTGATGATTGTTGATAGAGAAGCGGATGCATGGGGGAATCCCCAAGCTTAGATGCTTGAGTCTCCTTGAATATTTCTTAGGATGCATTGGGGCATCCCCAAGCTTGAGTGCTTGACACTCCTTTATCTTCTTTCATCATCTCTCCCATCTCAACACTTGAAAACTCCCTTCATACAGAACTCATCATAAGATAATCACAGTAGTTAGTTATGTTAATAAAATAATTCAATACCTGCTGGAAATAAAGATTTCCAAAATATTTTTGCAAATAAAAAACAAGCTTAGGATTCGCAAAACAATGAGAACACAAAACATAGCAGAATCTTTGAAAAACAGAACAACAGGTAGTAAATAATTTATTCGGGGCACTTCTACAACTCAAATAAAAAAACTCAAAACATATGAGAGAAAGAAAATTATATAGAGCATCCTCTAAAAACAATTCAGATCAAACAGATGATCTCGTGATTTTTGGCGAAGTTTTCCATCAAGCAGACAGAATCTGTTTCTGGATAGCATGTAAAATTTTTTGAACTTTCTTGCAATCGGAGGCTATAACTTGGCACAAAGCTTAAGAATAAAGATACAATGATGTTTCTATAGTAGTAACAAGCATCAAGACCACTAAAACTAAAAGTAAAAACTCAAAGTAAAGATAACAAGGATTGTCTCCCTAGAGCTCTTTCTTTATAGCCATAAAGATAAGCCTAAGATTTTAATGATGCTCTCATGGGAATAAGAGTTGTAGAACAAAAGAGAGCATCAAGAAGAAAATAAAAAATACATTTAAGTCTAACATGCTTCCTATGCATAGGAATATTGCAATAGAATATTTCATTGAAGCACAAAGCAATAAGCATAGTAAGGCAAAACAAAGTGCAGCTTCAAAACCTTCGACATAAAGAGAGGGAACTTAATATTATTGAAATATCTATAAGCATATGTTCCCTTCTCATAATAATTTTCAGTGGGATCATGAATAAACTCAACAATATAAGTATCACATAAAGCATTGTTACGATCATCCAGAGGGACTTCATGAAGAGGATAAAACTTGGAGTAAAAGAGAGACTGAATCTCTTCCCAATCCCATAGGTGAGAATCATCTAGTAGCCTATACCATTCCAATGCTTTTCCTTCGAGTGACAAGGCAAATAATTTCCTCATGACTCCATCTCTTGTCAAACCTGAAATCTTAAACAACTCACAAAGTTCTGTAAGTTTCAACAAATGAATACTAGGATTGACTGTTCCATCTCCTGCATAACAATCATTCCTAATTATTTCAATTATCCCAAGTGGTATTTTGAATGGGATACATTCAGTAGGTGGAGGAGACTTATCTACCACGTGTGTGGTAAAGAGGCCTTCCCCAAGCAGCGAACTAAGAGTGCAGTTTTCCATAAGCCTAACTAGTGAAGTCACCCAACTTGGTGTTCTTAGTGGAACCCATAGTAGCAACAACAAGCCAGAACGAAGCAACGAAATTTTTTCTGGTTTTTTGTATAAGACTCTAAAGCAAAAAATAGAAAGCAAACTAACAAGACTAAAAATTAAAGTTAAAATATAGCGTGCAACTCCCCTATCTTGAAGACTGGAGTCCCCGGCAACGACGCCAGAAATTCGCTTGATGACGAGGTGATGTATATACTTATCGCCCCTCGTTGGACCCCAAGTGGAAGGTGGAGATGTAGTCAACAACAAATTTCCCTTAGACAGAGACTGTAAGGTTTATCGAACAAGAAGGACTCCTAGACTCAACAAGTAGGTGTCTTCCACCCTGGCGCTAGCATAAGACGTGGACCTGCACACACAACAAATAACTTTCCTCCCAATGAGTACAGAGAGCTGGTCAATCTCTCTCGCCTTGTAGTTTGCAAAGGATCAAAATGTAACACCCTATTTTTTCAAACTTTCCCTTTTCAAAATATTTTGTACTTTTACTTGCAAATTGGTGGATTTTCAAATTGTTTCAAACAAGTTTGATTGTGAGTCTCTAATTTCTTTTTCCCGAGCAACCCAAAACTCTCCTCTTCTTGGCAAAACCTTTCTTGGATTAATTTTCAATATTTAATTCTTTCAAAAAAGACTTTTTCCTATTTTGGGGAATTATGGCATCACCATGGGTTGTGAAGCAACCTATAGTTTGGATGAGCTATAAACCCCCAAACTTCTTCAACATATTCTCATTATCATATGATTTCGAAATCTCCAAAAATATTTCCTTGCCTAATATAAAATTTTGGACAAAATAATTATTTCTTTTCTGACGAGGTTTGTCCCTTTGTGAAGCAACCCTATTTTTCCTATTTTAGAAAATTCCCAATAAATTCCCATAGTTCCTAGGGATCATAGTTAGCTCAAATATGTAAATACATATGATGGTCCAGTACAAGTTTTGAGAAAGAAAACTTTGTTAAATTCCTGTTGAATCTGAACCTTTGTGAAGTAAGTGCTAGCTAGGGGTGCACAAATGATTTATAAATTTTTGGACATATGTGCACTACCAAATAACACTCCTCCACCAAGTTTCACCTTCAGCAGAGCTTGCACGTGAGTTCCATAAGCTCATTTACATTCTGGAGCAGAAAGATGGTTTTCAAAGGAACTATATTCATTTGATCTTCAAACCTTTTAAAACTTTGCCAATTTATAGTCTTTACTATGCTGATTAACCCAAACATGCTACCTTTCTCCACCCCTATCATAATACATCTCCAAAAGCTCCCCAAGTCTGTAGGCAGAAGCTGTAGTTGAACCTACACTTCACAGGAGAGTGAGACTGGTCGAGCCAGTGGTAGATGGTGACTAATGGGAGTCTAGTTGATGCAATGGAAAAGGTTTGCACGCTTGTGTGGCCTCGTGGTAGCCGCAACTGTGGTGACCATGGTGCTGGCATGCCACAGCGCGCTGTGCACGGTACTAGTGACTGATTTGCTCGCCCGAGCCGTCTCTCGCTGCCCCCTCCTTGTCCTTGGTGTTGACGGTGTCCCTAGCAGTCGTGTGGCACCTCCCGAAGACTCTGGGTCACCGGAGAAGGCCGCCCCGCTCCTAGCCAAGCTCCGCCATGGACCAAATAGTTGGCTGTGGCCACTTTTGTCATCCATGCGCCCTTAATGGCTCAGGCTGCATCCCATCGACTCTTTGCCCTCCTCCATCACCTCAAGGCGCTCCGTGATGGCCAGCTCATCTCCCCAGCTCTAGTGGCCGTGCTTATCCTCGCCGCTTCGGGAGAGATCGGCCGAGCTCATCGCTGGCCTATTTAAAGGTTTGCTCGACCCCCTTCAAGCTCTCCATCCCCCTCCAGCCACCTCCAATCGGCCTCCCGAACAGCGAGCCAAGGCCAAGAGCCCTCTGGCCTCGAATCTCACCGGAGCTCCGCCGCGAGCAGCCTCCCGTCGCCGGCCTCCACCCCTCTCCCTAGAGCCCATTTAACCCCACCGTTGAGTTCAGGACTTCCCCCTGGTGCTCCTCGACCCCTCGCCCGAGACAATCATCGCCGGATTCATCGTCTCCTACGACCACCCGAAGCCGGCACCACCGAAGAGGAAGGGGACGACGCCGTCTGTCCATCTCTCGTCAAGCTACGGATACGTGCGTGCTCATCGCAGACCAGACGATCCATTCCCGTATATCCAGGAATCCCCACCATCTCTATCACCGGCGACCATCGCTGGAGAGCCGCCTCGCCTCTGTCTCCTCCTCTTTCTCTCTATTTTAAATCAAAGGGCCCCACCGGCCAGCGGCTCAGCCCCGCGCGCTCAAAGCGGTAAGTGGAGACGCCCCTCCACTTTACGCCTTCGATGTGACCCTGTTAGGTTTAGTTTCTTTTATTCATTTTTTTAGATTTGACCAGTAACTTTGACCCTTTATAACATTGGTTGGTAAATTTTGGTGCTCGATGCAGTCCAAATCAATTGATTCTTTTTTGCATTGAGTTGGTACTGATCCCCTCTATTTTCTGGTAAATTTTAGTATTTTTGCTATACTAGTAGAATTTATAGTTAATAAAAAGGTATTATGTGACATTTTATTTCTTTTGCAATTTAAAATATATTTCAGAGGGAAACTTTGGTGAAGACCAGGAGTGTTTGAACAACCCACTGATCAAGGCAAGCCATAACACCCATATGATGTAGTACTTTCATAGCATAGCACATTTTCATGCATTATGCCCATTTAATTATTATAAAATAAATGCATAGTAAATTAATGAATATAAATATTTGCTTACTGTTATAAATCACTATGTTTGCAATAACTTAGTGGTTGATCTAGAGTCACCTGTCCGGGCTTAACCGTGCAACCACATCTTGCCGGTATGGGGCGGCCGTGACTTGAGCTAATCGCGTGACCTTTCACCGGTACCTCCAAAGGGGGAGGGTTATGTACGCGTGCTACCCTGATCAGGTAGGCGGTGATAATCCTATGAGCCCAGTTGAGTTGTTTGGGCCCGTCCCCGGTTGGGACAGTTTAGTTTGGCCACGACGGTGGCAGGTGTCATGAGGACACAGGGCCACCCTGGGCAGGACTCCGCGGGAGAATGATTGCCGGTGTTATGATGAGAGAGTCACGGGTCTGGCGGGTTTCGTTGGAGCAATACTGGTCCACCCGAATGGGATCACAAGGTCAGTGCTCCATGATGTGGGTAAAGTGTGCAACGTCTACAGAGTGTCAAACGTCTTCGAATAGCCGAGTCCACGGTATTGGACAACTCGACCAGACCTCAGTAGATGGTCAACCATGTTAATATTTGTAATGATGGAAGAACCCTTCCAATGATTGGAGATGCTCGATGAGTATTCTGGGTGTTGTGAGACGACCCAGACATGAGTAAGTTGATAACTGATATAGTCAATAATATTGCTTAATAATTTGTTGCCATGCTATTGTTTGCTACATTACTTGGTTGTTGTGAGCTTGCAAGTACATTCCAAGTACTCACCTGGCGTATCATGCCAGATGCAGGAGAAGCCGAGGACGGAGGTCTTGATGGTCCGTACTAGGAAGTGTCCACAAGAGTGTCCCTGTGAATGGAGTTGCCGCTATGTTCCGCTACACCATAGAAGTATTAGTAGTCTCGAGGCCCACTATGTTTCATAAATAATGTAGATACTGTTGCAGCACCAAGGGTGCCTTTGGCCTCGCTATCATTGTAAGATATGTACTTGTAACTTTATGCTATCAATAAAGTTAGTTCAGTTATGTTCCAAGTTGTTGAGTGTTTCGAGAAGACATGATCTCTGGGTTGGAAACACTAGTAATCCGGTTCTCTGAACCGGGGTGCCACACAAAACACAAGCGGGAAGGTAATAGTGATTGCAACAGAAAAGTAAATAAAGCGATAAAGGGTGGAGGTGTAAACAATGGTGGTGATATGGACCGGAGTCACATGATGTTCACTAGTGATGTCTGTCTCCCAAAAGATGATAAACAACTATGCTAGGGTAAACAAATCACAGTTGGGCAATTGACACCTTGAGATATCATCTGCTTACTAATCATCCACCTTGAGATATCTATCCAGAGCATCTCTTCGGTATTAATTTGCGAGCCCCACCCAAAGTGTAAACTCAAAGCAACGGACAACTGCATTAATGAACTATGTGTAAGGTAAACAATCCTTGCAACCTTGGTCACAAGCACCGTTGTTTTCTCCCTGGTGGCAACAAGCACATCCCCTAGTCTCATGTTTCTGCCACTCAAGCTAGACACCGAGCGGCCCAAACCCACAATCATGCATAACGATCCCTCTTGGAGTTACGATCTAGTACTTGGCCAAAGCAATAAAAAGCAACGAAGAACATGCATGAATCACTAAGGAACATAATATAAAAGGATAATCAAATATATAACTCATAACAATCTGAACATAATCTCATAATCCATCGGATCCCAACGTACTGAGCATAGAAATAGCAAGAGAATTACGTAGATGCCTTGATCATGTAGGCAGCTCACAAGGACTAACCATTGAAGCACAAGATTGGATAGAACACATCACATAGCTACTCATCATGGACTCATCAGTACTAGGAAAAACCTTATAGGAAGGTCTTTAGTAGTAGCGCTGGAAAAAAGAAAACGCTGCTGCTAATTAGCAGTAGCGTTGATCCAGTTAAGCGCTACTACTAACACCTTAGCAGTAGCGCTGCTTATTCAAAATGCGCAACTACTATGTGGGACCAGACGATGCCATCGACGACAGCTGTAGTAGAAGCGTTGCCCAATATCCAGCGCTATTGCTAAGTGTTTAGCGGTAGCGCTTTATTTTGCAGCACCACTGCTGCTAGTTGGCCCCACTTAGTAGTAGCGCTCGCACGTGACAAGCGCTACTACTAATAGCGTAGCATCAGCGCTTTCTGGTATGCAGCGCTACTGCTAGTTGCGGCTAGTGCCACCTTTTTACCCCCTCCCCCTCCTCTCCCCCACTTTGACCTCTCTCCCCTCCTTTCCCCTCTCCACACTCTCCACACCATTGTTGCTCTTCTTCTCTCTTCCTCCTACCTTTCTTTTCTCCTCATTAATGTTCCCCTCCACCATAACTCTCCTTCATAAATGGCCTCTCTCACATCTCTCTTTGTCCTACCTCTCTTCCTCTCCCCATTATATTAATGCCCCCCTCCACCATAACTCCCTCTCCATAAGTTAGATAGCTAGATTCACCTCTCCTCCCCAATAACTAGATCTAGCTAGCTATTTAGCCATCCACACGTGCTCTTTCGATCGGTCTCTCTCGGGAGATATATATAGGTGAGTAAAAAAAATTGTTCATTTAAAGAATGGGAATATGTGTGTGAATGAGAATATGTGTGTTTTGGATATATATATGGAGAGATTTGTGCGAGTGTGACACGCCCTCGATCAAGTTGCTTATGTTTTGCCGAAATGTCGATTTATTTCCGTTTTGGTGAATTTCGAGCAAACTCAATATGCCCTATTTTTCGGCAAGGTCATGCCAAAATTTTATATGACTTTGAAGCATGCAATGCATTATTTATTTTATAACCCTTTTGCTTGTTATACCGTGCAATCGGTCATGAAGGTGAGTGGATGGAAGGTGGAGCGGTACATGCAATTCGCGGTGATGGACATGTATGCAAATAATCAGACTAGGATTAGATGTCCGGGTGCAAGATGCAAGGAAGGAGTCCTTTTGGATCCTTTTCATCGTGGCACTTTGAAGGTGCACCTCTGATGAATGGTTTCATGGATGGATATACTCAGTGGATAAGTGATGAAGATGATGATGAGGATGTCCAAATGGCAGGGAATAATGACATGGGGCTAGACAAAGAGATGACCGATTGACACAAAGACGATGGTGCCAGACACGACGGTAGGGAAGAGTCCGGAAATGACGGCGGCGGAGAAGATTCTGGACCGGCGAAGAAGAGTCCGGACATGGCGGAGAAGAGGCGGTGGTCACTTTGCTTGTATATTCCTACAACAGGGTTCCTCAAATACCAGAGGTCTTCATGAGCAACAAAGTTGGATGCACACCCACTTAGATTCAGTCGAACTTTCATACACTTATAGATCTTAGTGCATCTGTTGCATGGCAATCCCTACTACCCGCATTGATATCTACTGATGGGATCTCCATAGCTCGTTGATACACCTAGTTTATCCGAGACTTTTTTCTCCACTTTTACTCCTGTGAAACCTACCACCATACTCTATTCCACCTATATGTTATGTCCATGTACACGCTCATGTATTGAGTGAGGTATAAAATGCTAAAGTGCATTAAAAAAGTATGATCCAATTGCTTGGTTTGACACCGAGGTGCTCATGATTTATACTTTATGATAGGAAGACCAAGGATGATAGGCTATATAATTTTGTAGGTATAGCATTCTTTAGCATTGTTATTTTCAAAGGACATGATTGTTTGCTAGTAAACCTCAATATGGATATCTTTTTGTCAAATGATAGACTATTGCCTTGAATCACTTGTATCTTAATATTCTTGCCATGATAAGACAGTTGTTCAATATTATGTTAAGGAAGCATTCCACATAAAAATATATCTTTTATCATTTACCTACTCGAGGACGAGCAAGAGTGAAGCTTGGGGATGTTGATACATCAGCATCGTGTCTATAATTTCTGATTATCTCATGCCAATATTCTACAAGTTTATGTACTTTTGGCAACATTTCATATTATTTTTGGGACTAACTTACTTATGCAGTGCCTATTGCCAGTTCCTGTTTTTTGTGTGTTTTTTTTTCGCAGGAAATCCATATCAAATGGAGTCCAAAGGCGATAACAATGTAGCCCATCACGCAACATGGCGCCACGAGGGGGTGGGTGCGCCCTGTTAGCTCGTGCTACCCCCTTAAGTTGGTTCAGGCTCTAATTTTGCCGCAAGAAAGATAAGTTTCTGATAAAAACCACCTCAAAACATTAGCATGATAGGTGTTAGGGAGCTCCGAATATTTAACAAACAGCGAAGGGCCCATAAAAGAAGCAAAACATGAGAGGAACATAGAGAGAGAGAGAGAGATCTAATCTCGGAGGGGCTCTTGCCTTCTAGGAGGCATGCCAGCCATGGACCACAGGAGAAACTATCCTCCCATATAGGGGGATACCAAGGAAGAAGAAGAAGGAGGGGGGCTCTCTCCCCTCTCTCCAGGTGGCGCCAGAGCGCCTCCCGGGCAACCATCATGATAACAATATACACAAAAAAAAATTCAACGCCGTCAACACCAACTCCATCCTACTCTATGCAGTGGTGTAAAACCTATCTTCCCTGCTGTAATATCTACTTAAACGTGGTGCTCAATGCTATATATTATTATCCAATGATGTGTGGCTATCCTATGATGTTTGAGTAGATTTATTTTGTCCTAATGGGTTAGTTGTGGTATGTTGTTATCGATATGAGTTGTATGTTTATATGGTGTTCTCCTAAGGTGTTGTGACAGCCCGAGACCGACGCTTCAGAAGATTCCCCTTTTGTTTCACTGTCGCCGTGTGATTTATTTCGTAGTTGCATTCATCATCGCATCATTCGCATCATCCGCATTGCATCGGCACTCCATTGTCGTCTGTTTTCAAAACTTGCATCCGTCGTTAGTTGCCGGTTCTCTCCCGTTTTGTCGTTGACCGTTTTGAGACCAACCAAACACGCACGCACCCACAACATTCTTAAACATTTGTTTTTTAAAGTCTGTATCACACTTTCTCGGATTGGGTTGAAATTTGGCATGCGGTCTTAATATAGTGTAGGTAGCCCGCGTGTAAAATTACATCACGATTGGAGTTTGTTTGATACCCGAACCGTTAAACTTATAGCGGCACTATAGTCGGTCCAACGTTGGACATTTTTCATTGTTTCAAACTCTGTCGCCGGGTTGTCCATTTTCCCTGTCATCTCCGCCTAGCCCCTCTGCACAGTGCACCGACCTGTATGTAACCTAGTCCGGAACGTCCCCCGGACCCGAATCGGGCGGTCGTGACCGTTGGATCCGGATCAACCTTGTTTTACCGCAAACCGTCATCGGTTTGTCCGGTGGACTCCCTAGTATATTTATTCTCAACCGTTCGATCGAATCGGAGGGCCTGGATCGGCCTTCAAATACCCATAGCTATTTAAGCAGTCCAACCTAGCCCTAGCACTATCCAATCCAGTCGATCCTCCCTGCCGCTGCCACCCGACCAAGCTCCTGCAGATGGACCACGAGCCCACGTCATGCCAGCCTCCGTGTGCCTTGCACCTCTTCTCCTTCCCTCATTTTCTCCCTGCTCCCTCTCATCTCTGACCCATGCATTTTATTCAGAGGATCATAACATGGCGCCCGATGCCATGACAACGAGGAGATCAAAGCCTTGGGGAACTGCAGTAGCGGAGCCCTGGAGTTTGTCGCGAGGCCACCCTTGATCCGATCTCCGCTGGCCAGCCATCTAGCCGCTGGATCCTCCCCACCGTCGCTCGTCCCTGACAGCCACAACCCCCCCATGCGCCTAGTTCTGCTTTGAGCATAGGAGCGAGGCCGGCGAAGCCCCAAACAAAGAAGGCCAACCCATGAAGGTGAGGTGCCATGCCCTGTCCCTTTTTGCACGCCCGCCGGCGTGTTCTAGAGCTGCAAAGTCGCGCAGCTTGCTCCCCTTGTCGGGAAGAATCTCCATGATGCCATGGCTGAAGCTCGAGCCTTCTGCCCTTGTTCAAATGCAGTCCAATGCTGTTTCTAGAAGACCCTGTAGCTAGCTCAACTAGTCAATCGCCCGTGCACACGCCTAGGGGATCTGTGGTTCAAATATTACCCGACCCCTATTTAGCGCGAGCATGTGTTATATCTTGTGCAAACCATCTTACCATAGTCGCTTCGTAGCTCAGCTGGCTGTGAGCAACGCTACCACCATGAGGTCCAGGGATCAAATCCCCACGGCCTGTGTATTTTTTTTCTTCTGCATGCATATGGTTGTGTGTTGCTCGTATCTTTTAGGCCGTAACTCTGGTGGAGTTGAGCTATATATGTAAACTGACTAGGATGACGTGTAGTTTCACGTGCACCACTTTGTTTCACGTTTAACAACATAAAAATGGTTAGGAGAAATCTAGACAGATTTCAAAGTTAACACATGGGGTCAGTTCGGAGATGCTATATGTCATTTCCGGCCTCATTTAAAATGCCTAGATAGGTAGTTTAATTTGTACTTCACCCCTTGCCAGGTTTATCCACATTTTAGATTGCCGTATATCTAAACGAGAGTGAACTAAGTAATTAAATGTGGAGTTTCATCAATATGCAACTCGTTGCATATTGAGCTTTAGTTAATGTGTAGTGTTTCGTTATTGTGATTTTCCATGCCATGCCTTGCATAATATAAAATTGACATGCAGCATATTAGGGTGTGCATCATATCATGCATGTGTCGTGGTGAATACTCTATGTTGATTCTTGTTTCTGGTTTGCTTCGTCTCGATAGAGTTCCGCAAGTGTGTCGGAACGTGAGAATCTGTTCGACTACGTCGGTTCGTCTGCTTCATGGAGTTTGTTCCTCTTCCAAGCGAGATCTCAAGCAAGATGACATTTCCCTAGATACCATTACTATCAATGCCATGCTAGTTGTCTCGTTTCTTTCACTATGTCTCACTCCCTACCACCTATTTAATATGCCTCCCAACATTGCCATGAAAACCTTTAACCTGTTCATAGCCTAGGAAACCACTGTTTGGCTATGTTACCACTTGCTTAATCATGTGTTAGAGTTACTATTTGCAGGTGCAGTTGTTTCCATGTGTTAACATGGATTCCTTGTTATATCACCCTATTAATGCTATTTAATTTAATGCACCTATATACATGGTAAAAGTTGGAAGGCTTGGCCTTCTAGCTTGGTGTTTTGTTCCACCTTTGCCGCCTTAGTTTCGACTACAGGTGTTATGTTCCATAAATCAGCGTTCCTTGACTTTCGTTCTGGATAAAACTCGTCTAGCAAGGCCCAACATTGGTACTATTTGCTAATAACAAACTAAAATATGCATAGGGTTTGATCACCCCGTGACTAATTAATCAACCCCCGGGCCAGTGCTCCTCATGAGTGTTGGTCCAACCTAGAGCAGTGTGTCGGGCCAACCCAGGGCAACTTGGGTGATTTCTATCAGGACATCGTACGCATCGCTTATCCATCGTGTCCTGAGAACGAGATACGGGCTCCTATCGGGATCGTCGACATGCCGGTCGGCCTTGTGGGATTTGTTTTACTCTTCTCAAACGTCTTGGGCGAGGGATACCGATGACATTTTGGGTTGTCTCGACGTTGAGGTTTTCTAGTAGGAACCCGAGGAGATCACGGGTTTTTCCCAGATCGAGGTCATTTCAATGTAGCTTGTGGTAGTTTGGGATGGACTAGTTGAAGCACCCCTGCGGGGTTAAATCTTTCGAAAAGTCGTGCCCGCGATTATGTGCCAGACTTGGAAAGTTTGTTTAACATCCGGTTCTAGATAACTTGAAGTTAGCTTAATTAAAAAATGCCAACTGAGTGCGTAACCATTACTGTCTCTTTCGTGAGCTCCTTCTTTGATCGAGGACACGGTGGGGTTATGTCTTACGTAAGTAGGTGTTCTGGATCATTCATTTGATCATCAATAGTTCACGTCCGCTATCCGTAGTTCATCCCCCTCTTTCATTCCTGTACTCGTAAGTGAGCCACCTTAAATAAATGCTTAGTCGCTTGCTGCAACCTCACCACTTAACCATACCTCACCCATTAAGCTTTGCTAGTCTTGTTACCTTTGGAAATGAGATTGCTGAGTCCCTTGTGGCTCACAGATTACTACAACACCAGTTGTAGTTACAGGTAAAGAGTTACTTTGACGTGAGCGCATTGATTGTGCCATTTGGAGTTTCCTCTTCTTCTTCTTTGATCTAGGACGGGTACCTGTTGGAAATATGCCCTAGAGACAATGACAAATAGTTATTATTATATTTTCTGTTACAAAGATAATCATTTATTATCCATGCTATAATTGTATTGGATGAAAACATAGATACATGTGTGGATACATAGACAAAACAATGTCCCTAGCAAGCCTCTAGTTGGCTAGCCAGTTGACCAAGGATAGTCAAGGTTTTCTAACTATATGCAAGTGTTGTCGCTTGATAACTGGATCACATCATTAGGAGAATCATGTGATGGACTAGACCAAAACTATGAACGTCGCATATTGATCGTGTCATTTTATGGCTATTGTTTTCTGCGTGTCAAGTATTTATTCCTATGACCATGAGGTCATATAACTCACTGGCACCGGAGGAATACCCTGTGTGCATCAAATGTCGCAACATAACTGGGTGATTATAAAGGTGTTCTACAGGTATCTTCGAAGGTGTCCGTTGAGTTAGTATGGATCAAGACTGGGATCGATTTGTCACTCTGTGTGACGGAGAGGTATCTCGGGGCCCACTCGGTAATGCAACATCACACACAAGCCTTGCAAGCAATGTGACTAAGTGTAAGTCATGGGATCTTGTACTACGGAACAAGTAAAGAGACTTGCCGGTAACGAGATTGAAATAGGTATGCGGATACCGATGGTCAAATATCGGGCAAGTAACATACCGAAGGACAAAGGGAATGACATACAGGATTATATGAATCCTTGACACTGAGGTTCAACTGATAAGATCTTGGGATAATATGTAGGATCCAATATGGGCATCCAGGTCCCGCTATTGTATATTGACCGAGGAGTTCCTCGGGTCATGTCTACATAGTTCTCGAACCCGGAAGGTCTGCACACTTAAGGTTCGATGATGTTTTAGTATAGTTGAGTTATATGTGTGGTTACCGAATGTTGTTCGGAGTCCCGGTTGAGATCACAGACGTCAAGAGGGTTTCCGGAATGGTCTGGAGACGAAGATTGATATATAGAATGGTTTCATTTGGTCATCGGAAAGTTTCGGGCATATCCGACAGTGTACCGGGAGTGACGAATGGGTTCCGGGTGTTTACCGGGAGGAGCCCACCCACCTCGGAGTGAGCCCAAGTCCCTAGGGTGGCGCACCAAGTCCTTAGTGGGCTAGTGGAGTCAGCCCAAGAGGGCTATGTCGCCACATGTAAAAATACCAAAGGAAAAGAAGAAAAAAAAGGAAAGAGGGAGGTGGGAAGGAAGAGGAGGACTCCTCTTTCCCTAAGTGAATTGGAGGAGGAGTCCTCCTCCTCCTGGCGGCCAGCACACCTTGAGGCCTTGTGCCTCAAGGATAGCCCCTCCCCCTCCCTCCTATATATAGTGGCGGTTTAGGGCTTTTTGAGACACAACTTTGCCACGTGCAACACAAGCCTATTCCACATAGTTTTACCTCTAGATCGGATTTCTGCGGAGCTCGGGCGGAGCCCTTCAGGAGTAGATTATCACCACCACCAGAGCATCGTCACGCTGCCAGAGAACTCATCTACTTATCTGTCTTGCTTGCTGGATCAAGAAGGCCGAGATCATCGTCGAGTTGTACGTGTGCTGAACGCGGAGGTGTCGTCCGTTCGGCACTAGATCGGAACGGATCATGGGGCGGATCGCGGGACGGTTCGTGGGACGGTTCGAGGGACGTGAAGACGTTCCACTACATCAACCGTGTTTCTTAACGCTTCCCGCTGTGAGATCTACAAGGGTACGTAGATGTAATCTCGACTCATAGATGGACATCACCATGATAGGTCTTCGTGTGGCTAGGATTTTTTTGTTTCCCATGCAATGTTCCCCAACAGTGGCATCATGAGCTAGGTTCATGCGTAGATGTTATCTCGAGTAGAACACAAAAGGTTTTTTGGATGGTGATGTTCGATTTGCTGCCCTCCTTAGTCTTTTCTCGATTCGACAGTATTGTTGGATTGAAGCGGGCCAAACTGACATAACTCGTACGCTTACGAGAGACTGGTTTCATCGATTGACATGCAACCTCGTTGCATAAAGATGACTGGCGGGTTCCTGTTTCTTCAACTTTAGTTGAATTGGTTTTGACCAAGGCGGTCCTTGGAGAGGTTAAATAGCAATTTGCACATCTCCGTTGTGGTTTTTGCATAAGTAAGATGCGATCATACTAGATACCTATAGCAGCCACGTAAAACATGCAACAACAAATTAGAGGACGTCTAACTTGTTTTTGCAGGGTATGCTTGTGATATGATATGGCCAATGGCGTCATGTGATATATTGGATGTATGAGATGATCATGTTGTAATAGTTAATATCTACTTGCACCTCGATGCTATGGCAACCGACAGGAGACATAGTGTTGTCTTTAAACTAATGTTTGTGTTTGCAGATGTGTTTACTATATTTCTAGGTAGTAGCTTTTGTAGTAATAGCATAGATAGCACGACAACCTCGATGGCGACATGTTGATGGAGATCATGATAATGGAGATCATGGTGTGGTGCTAGTGACAAGAAGATCATGCCGGTGCTTAAGTGATGGAGATCAAGAAGCACAATATGATGGCCATATGATGTCACTTATGAATTGGATCCTTTTATGCACCTTATTTTGCTTAGAACGAGGGTAGCATTATAAGGTGATCTCTCACTAAAATTTCAAGACGAAATTGTGTTCTCCCCGACTGTGCACCGTTGCGACAGTTCGGCGTTTCGAGACACCACATGATGATCGGGTGCGATAAACTCAACGTTCACATACAACGGGTGCAAAACAGTTGCACACGCGGAACACTCGGATTAAACTTGACGAGCCTAGCATGTGCAGACATGGCCTCGGAACAGATGAGACCGAAAGGTCGAGCATGAATCATATCGTTGATATGATTAGCATAGAGATGCTTACCACTGAAACTATTCTCAACTCACGTGATGATCAGACTTGAGTTAGTGAATTTGGATCATGTACCACTCAAATGACTAGAGAGATGTACTTTTTGAGTGGGAGTTTATCAGTAATTTCATTAGTTAAACTCTAATAATCTTAAAACATAGCCTAAGTCCACTTTGCAAAATTTGTGTTGTAGATCAATGGCTCATGCGACAATCACCCTGAATTTCAATACGTTCCTAGAGAAAGCTAAGTTGAAAGATGATGGAAGCAACTTTGTAGACTGGGATCATAATCTTAAGTTGCTCCTTAATGCTGCGTTAGGAGATGAACCACCCGCTACGGCTGACCAAGATGTTAAGAATGCCTGGTTAACATGGAATGAGGACTACTCAGTAGTTCAATGTGCAGTCTTGTATGACTTAGAGCCGGGACTTCAACGTCGCTTTGAGCGTCATGGAGCATATGAGATGTTCCAGGAGTTGAAGTTTATCTTTCAGAAGAATGCCCAGATCAAGAGGTATGAGACCTCCGATAAATTCTATGCTTGCAAGATGCAGGAGAATTCATCTATCAGTGAACATGTGCTCAAAATGTCTGGGTACTCAAACCGTCTAGCTGAGCTGGGTATTGAACTCCCGCAAGAAGCTATCACTGACATAATTCTTTAATCACTCCCACCAAGCTACAAGAGCTTTGTGTTGAACTATAACATGCAAGGCATGAACAAGTCACCCGACGAGTTATTCGCGATGCTGAAAGTCGCCGGGTCAGAACTCCGGAAAGAGCATCAAGTATTGATGGTCAATAAGACCACTAGTTTCAAGAGAAACGACAAAGGCAAGAAGGGTAACTCCAAGAAGAGCGGCAAGCTGATACGTCCATTTTGCATCATGCTTTCATGTTAATATTTATCGCTTTATGGGCTGTTATTACACTTGACGGTACAATACTTATGCCTTTTCTCTCTTATTTTGCAAGGTTTACATGAAGAGGGAGAATGCCGGCAGCTGGAATTCTGGCTTGAAAAAGGGGAGAAAGTTTGAGTTACCTATTCCGTGCAACTCCAAAAGCCGTGAAAATAAACGAGGCTTTATTTTGGAATTTATAAAAAATACCGGGCCGAAGAAGTACCAGAGGGGAGCCAGCAGGAGGCCACAAGCCTGCTAGGCGCGGCCTACCCCCTGGTTGTGCCTAGGGGGCTTGTGGGCTCCCTGCTGTCCCTCTGGCCCCCCTCTTTTGCAATAAGGAGGGTTTCGTTCCAGAAAAAAATCAAGAGGAGGCTTTCGGGAGGAATCGCCGCCGCCACGAGGCAGAACTTGAGCAGAACCAATCTAGAGCTCTCGCAGGGTTGTCCTGCCGGGGAAACTTCCCTCCCTAAGGGGGAAATCGTCGCCATCATCATCACCAACACTCCTCTCATCTGAGGGGACTCGTCACCATCAACATCTTCATCAGCACGATCTCATCTCCAAACCCTAGTTCATCTCTTGTAACCAATCTCCGTCTCGCGACTCTGATTGGTACTTGTAAGGTTGCTAGTAGTGTTAATTACTCTTTGTACTTGATGCTAGTTGGATTACTCGGTGGAAGGTTAGATGTTCAGATCCTTGATGCTATTCATTACCTCTGTGGTCATGAATATGATTATGCTTTGTGAGTAGTTACTTTTGTTCCTGAGGACATGGGATAAGTCATGCTATAAGTAGTCATGTGAATTTGGTATTCGTTCGATATTTTGATGTGTTGTATGTTGTCTCTCCTCTAGTGGTGTTATGTGAATGTAGACTACATAACACTTCACCATTATTTGGGCCTAGAGGAAGGCATTGGGAAGTAATAAGTAGATGATGGGTTGCTAGAGTGACAGAAGCTTAAACCCTAGCTTATGCGTTGCTTCGTAAGGAGCTGATTTGGATCCACTAGTTTAATGCTATGGTTAGACTTTATCTTAATTCTTCTTTCGTAGTTGCGGATGCTTGCGAGAGGGTTTAAACATAAGTGGGAGGTTTTTCCAAGTAAGGGCAGCACCCAAGCACCGGTCGACTCACATATCAAACTATCAAAATAGCGAACGCGAATCATATGAACATGATGAAAACTAGCTTGACAGAAATTCCCATGTGTCCTCGGGAGCGCTTTACCTCCTATAAGAGTTTGTCCAGGCTTGTCCCTTGCTACAAAAGGGATTGGTCCACTTTGCTGAACCGTAGTTACTTTTGTTACTTGCTACTTGCTACGAATCATCTTATCACACAACTACTTGTTACTGATAATTTCAGTGCTTGCAGAGAATACCTTGCTGAAAACCACTTGTCAGATCCTTCTGCTCCTCGTTGGGTTCGACACTCTTACTTATCGGAAGGACTACGATAGATCCCCTATTCTTGTGGGTCATCAAGACTCTTTCTTGCGCCGTTGCCGAGCGTGAAGCGCCTTTGGTAAGTGGAATTTTGTAAGGAAACATTTATATAGTGTGCTGAAATTTATTGTCACTTGTTACTATGGAAACTAATCCTTTGAGGAGATTGTTCGGGGTATCTTCACCTCGAACGGAAGAACAAGGAGTTTCTCCTCCACCTGTTGCACCTAATGAAAATATTTTCTATGAATTTCCTTCGGGTATGCTTGAGAAACTGCTGGCTAATCCTTTTCTAGGAGATGGAACATCACATCCCGACTTGCATCTAATCTATGTAGATGAAGACTGTGGTTTATTTAAGCTTGCAAGTTTGCCCGAGGACAAGGTCAAGAAGAAGGTCTTTCCCTTATCTTTGAGGGATAAAGCATTGACATGGTATAGGCTCTGTGATGATAATGGATCATGGAACTACAACCAGTTGAAATTGGAATTTCATCAAAAGTTTTATCCTATGCATCTAGTACATCATGATCGGAATTATATTTATAATTTTTGGCGTCGCGATAGAGAAAGCATCGCTCAAGATTGGGGGAGGCTTAAATCAATGTTATATTCATGCCCCAACCATGAGCTCTCAAGAGAAATTATCATTCAGAACTTCTAAGCTCGGCTTTCTCATGATGATCGGACCATGCTTGACACTTCTTGTACCAGTTCTTTTATGAAGAGAGATATTGACTTCAAATGGAATTTATTGGAAAGAATTAAACGCAACTCTGAAGATTGGGATCTTGGTGAAGGTAAGGAGTCAGGTATGAATTTCAAGTTTGATTGCGTTAAATCCTTTGCTGAAACAAATACTTTTTGTGATTTTAGCGTTAAGTATGGACTTGACTCTGAGATAGTAGCTTCATTGTGTGAATAATTTGCTGCTCATATCGATCTCCCCAAAGAGAAGTGTTTTAAATATCATCCTCCCTTAGAAGTCAATGTAGTTAAACCCTATCCAGTTGAATAGAAACTCATTGCCTATAATTATCCTATTGTTCCTAGTGCTTACATTGATAAACCACCTTTCCCTGTTAGGATAAAGGATCATTCTAAAGCTTCAATTGTGATACGTAGAGGCTATATTAGAACACCTACACCCCCTGAGCAAATTAGAGTTGAACCTAGCATAGCTATTATCAAAGACCTCCTGTCCGACAATGTTGATGGCCATGATATTCACTTCTGTGAAGATGCTGCTAGAATTGCTAAACCACATGCTAGAGACAAACATAGGCCTGTTGTTGGCACGCCTGTTGTTTCTGTTAAGATAGGAGATCACTGTTATCATGGTTTATTTGACGTGGGTGCTAGTGTTAGTGCAATACCTCAATCCTTATATGATGAAATTAAAGACGAGATTGCACCTGTCGAGATAGAACCCATTGATGTCACTATTCAGCTTGCAAATAGAGATATTATCTGCCCTTTGGAAATTGTTAGAGATGTTGAAGTCTTGTGTGGTAAAACGAAGTATCCTGCTAATTTCCTCGTTCTTGCTACCACACAAGATAGCTTTTGTCCCATCATATTTGGCAGACCTTTCCTCAATACTGTCAATGCTCATATTGAATGTGAGAAGCAAACTGTCACTGTTGGCTTTGAAGGTGTGTCACATGAGTCCAATTTCTCCAAGTTTGGTAGACAACCTCATGAAAAGGAGTTGTCGAGTAAGGATGAAACTATTGCCCTAGCTTCTATTGTCGTTCCTCCTACTGATCCCGTAGAGCAATACTTGCTTGAGCATGAAAATGATATGCATATGGATGAAAGGGATGAGATAGATAGAGTTATCTTTGAACAATATCCTATCCTTAAGAATAATTTGCCTGTTGAACTGCTTGGAGATCCACCCCCACCAAAGGGTGATCCTGTGTTCGAGCTTAAACAGTTGCCTGCTACTCTTAAGTATGCTTATCTCGATAAAAAAGAGATATATCCTGTTATTATTAGTGCTAGCCTCTCAGAGCATGAAGAAAAGAAGTTACTAAAAACTCTGAGGAAGCACCGTGCTGCTATTCGATATACTCTTGATGATCTTAAGGGCATTAGTCCCACTCTATGCCAGCAAAAGATTAAAACCGATCCTGATTCCAACCCAGTTGGTGATCATCAACGGAGATTAAATCCTAAGATGAAAAAGGTAATAAGAAAAGAAATACTAAAGCTCCTGGAAGCAGGTATTATCTATCATGTTGCTGATAGTGATTGGGTGAGTCCGGTGCATTGCGTCCCTAAGAAGGGAGGTATTACAGTTGTCCCTAATGATAAGGATGAATTGATCCCACAGAGGATTATTACTGGCTATAGGATGGTGATCGATTTTAAGAAATTGAATAAAGCCACTAGGAAAGATCATTACCCTTTACCTTTTATCGACCAAAAGGTAGAAAAACTGTCTAAACACACACACTTCTGCTTTCTAGATGGTTATTCTGGTTTCTCCCAAATACCTGTTGCACAATCTGATCAGGAGAAAACAACTTTCACTTGCCCTTTAGGTACCTTTGCTTATAGACGTATGCCTTTTGGCTTATGTAATGCACCTGCCACCTTTCAAAGATAGATGATGGCTATATTCTCTGACTTTTGTGAAAAGATTGTTGAGGTTTTCAGGGATGACTTCTCCGTTTATGGGTCTTCTTTTGATGATTCCGCAGTAACCTTGATCGAGTCTTGCAGAGATGCAAAGATACCAATCTTGTCTTGAATTAGGAGAAGTTTCACTTTATGGTTAATGAAGGCATCTTCTTAGGACATAAAATTTCTGAAAGATGTATTGAAGTTAATAAGGCTAAGTTTGATGCAATCAAGAAAATGCCATGCCCCACAGATATCAAAGGTATAAGAAGTTTCCTTGGTCATGCTCATTTCTATAGGAGGTTCATTAAAGACTTCTCTAAGATTTCTCAGCCTCTTACCAATCTCTTGCAAAAGGATATTCCTTTTGGTTTTGATGATGATTGTGAGGAAGCCTTCGAAATACTTAAGAAGGCCTTGATAACTGCTCCTGTTGTTTAGGCCACCTGATTGGAACTTACCTTTTGAAATCATGTGTGATGCTAGTGATTATGCTGTTGGTGATGTTCTAGGACAAAGAGTTGATAAGAAGTTGAATATTATTCATTATGCTAGTAAAACTCTAGACAATGCCCAAAGAAACTATGCTACTACGGAGAAGGAATTTTTAGCAGTCGTGTTTGCATGTCAAAAGTTCAGATCTTACATAGTTGATGCCAAAGTCATTATTCACACTCATCATGCTGCTATTAAGTACCTCATGGAGAAGAAAGATGCTAAAACTAGACTTATCAGATGCGTTCTCTTGCTACAAGAATTTGATCTGCATGTTGTTGATTGGAAGGGTGCTGAGAACCTCGTACCAGATAACTTGTCTAGGTTGGAGAATGTTCAAGATGACCCACAACCTATTGATGATAGCTTTCCTGATGAGCAATTGTATGTCATCAATGCTTCACGTAGTACACCGTGGTATGCTGATTATGCAAACTATATCGTTGCCAAATATGTACCACCTAGTTTCACATACCAGCAAAAGAAGAAATTCTTCTTTGATTTGAGACATTACTTTTGGGATGATCCTCACCTTTATAAGGAAGGTGTAGATGGTGTTATTAGCCGTTGTGTACCTGAACATGAACAGGGATAGATCCTACAGAAGTCTCACTCCGAGGCTTACGGAGGACACCATGCGGGAGATAGAACTGCACACAAGGTATTGCAATCAGGTTTCTATTGGCCCACTCTTTTCAAGGATGCCCGTAAGTTTGTCTTGTCTTGTGACGAATGTCAAAGAATAGGTAATATCAGTAAACGTCAGGAAATGCCTATGAACAATTCACTTGTCACTGAACCATTTGATGTTTGGGGTTTTGATTATACGAGACCTTTTCCAAAATCCAACGGGTATACTCATATCCTAGTTGTTGTTGATTACATTACTAAGTGGGTAGAAGCTATCCCAACTAGTAGTGGTGATCACAACACTTGTATCAGGATGCTTAAAGAAGTTATTTTCCCTAGATTTGGAGTCCCTTGATATCTAATGACCGATGGTGGTTCACATTTCATTCATGGTGCTTTCCGTAAAATGCTTGCTAAGTGTGATGTCAATCATTGAATTGCATCTCCCTATCATCCTCAGTCCAGTGGTCAAGTAGAGCTAAGCAATAGAGAGATTAAACTAATTCTGCAAAAGACTGTCAATAGGTCTAGAAAGAATTGGTCTAAGAAGCTAGATGATGCACTGTGGGCTTATAGAACTGCCTATAAGAATCCCATGGGCATGTCTCCGTACAAAATGGTTTACGGCAAAACATTCCATTTACGTCTTCAGCTAGAGCAAAAGGCTTATTAGGCAATCAGAGAGCTCAACTTTGATTTCAAACTTGCTGGTGAGAAGAGGTTATTTGATATTAGCTTGCTTGATGAATGGAGAGCTCAGGCATATGAAAATGCCAAGTTGTTCAAAGAAAAGGTAAAGAGGTGGCATGATAAAAGGATACAAAAACGTGAGTTCAATGTAGGTGATTATGTATTGCTATATAATTCTCGTTTAAGATTTTTTGCAGGCAAGCTTCTCACTAAATGGGAAGGTCCTTACATTGTTGAGGAAGTATATATATCGTTCCGGTGCCATCAAGATCAATAACACGAAAGGAAATTTTCTAAGAGTGGTAAATGGGCAGAGAATCAAGCAATATATCTCAGGTACTCCCATAAATGTTGAAAGCAATATTATCAATACCATAACTCCGGAGGAGTACATAAGGGATATTTATCAGCCTGTTTCAGACTCCGAAAACGAAGAGGTATGTGATTCGGTAAGTAAACAGACTCCAAAACTTTTCCAGTATGAATTTTTCTCCGTTTTGGAATTTTTAGAAAAATAGAAAAATTTAAAGCAGTCCAGAAAGTGTACGAGGAGGCGACAAGCCTGCCAGGCGCGGGCCACCCCTGGCCGCGCCTGGGGGCTTGTGACCACCTCGTGTGCCTCCCGGACTCCGTTTTCTGGTCGGAAAAAAGTCAATATATATTATCCCGAAAGGTCTGACCCTCGTGTCACGCAAATTTCCTGTGTTTTTGTTTCGAGCCTGTTTCTGCTGGAGATCTAGATCGCTATGGCGTCCCCAAAAGCTCCGAAGGACAAGATCTTCGAGAAGGTCATCAATCCCTACCTCGCGGGAGTGCTGCAACACCCTCAATCTATCGAGATGCGTGAGGGGATGCTGCACATCTGTGATGTTGAGGGGCCCAAGAAGACCGGAAGCATGGAGGCGAGGCTCGAAGCAATGGAGCAACAAGTCTTCAAGTGCCAAGGGATGGTGGAACGCGGACTCAATGCCAACCACATGATGATCACGGAATTCACCAACAAGCACAAGATCGATGCCAATGACATCGGGAAGCACCTCTCCAGGCTCTATGACAGAATTGATCACCTCCAAGCCCAGATCTATGACGTGCAGAACCAAAATGGTGAGTATGAGTATAGATTTAAAACAATATGGTTGGTTGTAGATTTGAGGATTCCGGAGACTCGGTCATCTTTCCATGATGGAGCACCTATGCCTTGGAAGATGGAGGATCAAACCCATGTTGCAACAAATCCACCACCATCACCATCGAAGGAAGACAACTAAGCATGGGTATAGGCAATCCCCTTGGCTTGTGCCAAGCTTGGGGGAGTTGCCCCAGTATCGTATCGCCATCCCATCTTTTGCGTTTACCTTTTCTTAGTTCGTTCCTTTTTTGGTTTTATCTTTCTCTAGTAGAATAAAGTTCTTAGTGTTTTAGGCTTGAGTTTTGCTTTGTGTCACCCCCGATGTATTCGAGTTTGTGAGTCATATGATAAAGAGTGTTTTAGTTAAGGGCCTTGCCTCATGCCCTGATCAAGAGAATGACAAAAGAACAAAAGCATGAAAGATCATGTAATTATCTTATGGGAAGTGATGGCTTCACATATAAAAAGAACGTTGATTGAAACTTGCTGAGGGTAGACAAACGTAGACCTTGGTCGTTGTTGCAATTAATAGGAAGTGATAAAGAAGGAGAGGTTCACATATAAATATATCATCTTTGACACCATCTATGATTGTGAACACTCACTAAACTATTACATGCTTAGAAGTAGATGTTGGACAAGGAAGACAACATAATGAATTATGTTTGCTTGGTTCCAAACAATGTTATATGATTAGAGATCCCTTGGCATGTGACGCTTGCTTCCACCTCATATTAGCCAAAACTTCCGCACTAAGTAAAGATACTACTTCTGCATCCATAAACCTTCAACCTAGTTTTTGCCATGAGAGTCCACCATACCTACCTACGGATTGAATAAGACCCCTCAAGTAAGTTGTCATCGGTGCAAGCAATAAAAATTGCTCCCTTAATATGTATGATCTATTAGTGTGTGGAAAATAATCTTTGTACGAACCTGTGATGAGGAAGAAATAAAAGCGAGAGATTGCATAGTAAAGTTCTTTATCACAGGAGGCAATATAAAGTGACGTTCCTTCACACTAAGAGGACACACATCCAAACCCAAAAGCGCATGACAACCTCTGCTTCCCTCTGCGAAGGGCCTATCTTGTATCTTTACTTTTTGCCCTTGAAAGAGTCATGGTGATCTACACCAATTCCTTATTTCGCCATTATCTTGGCTAATGTCATATGCTAGGGAAAGATCTATATTCATATGTCAACTTGGAAGTAAGTATTCATGAATTATTATTGTTGACATTAACCTTGAGGTAAATAGTTGGGAGGCGAAACTATAAGCCCCTATCTTTCTCTGGGTCCGACTGAAACTTTGATCTCATGAGTACCACGTGAGTTGTAGAAATTGTAGAAGAAAAAGCACGATTGAGTATGTGGATTTGCTTTACAAGCTCTTATTTGACTCTTTCCGATGTTGTGATAAATTGCAATTGCTTCAATGACTAAAGGCTATCGGTTATTAATTCTCATTAAGCTTCTTGATCCATACTTTCCTTTGTGGAGGAATTATCACTTTAGCATAAGAGATGATATCATGGTATTGCTGTTCTGACTATGATCATGATACATGCATGTCCGTATCTTGTTTTGTCGACACCTCTCTCTCTAAACATGTGGGCATGTTTATTGATCTTGGTTTTCGCTTGAGGACAAGCGAGGTCTAAGCTTGGGGGAGTTGATACGTCCATTTTGCATCATGCTTTCATGTTGATATTTATCGCCTTATGGGCTGTTATTACACTTCCCGGTACAATACTTATGCCTTTTCTCTCTTATTTCGCAAGGTATACATGAAGAGGGAGAATGCCGGCAGCTGGAATTCTGGCCTGAAAAAGGAGCAACTTTGAGATACCTATTCTGCGCAACTCCAAAAGCCGTGAAAATCAACGAGGATTTATTTTGGAATTTATAAAAAAAACTGGGCCAAAGAAGTACTAGAGGGGAGCCAGCAGGAGGCCACAAGCCTACTAGGCGCGGCCTACCACCCTGGCCGCGCCTAGGGGGCTTGTGGGCTCCCTCCTGGCCCTCTGCCCCCCTCTTTTTCTATTAGGAGGGTTTCGTTCCAGAAAAAATCAAGAGGAGGCTTTCGGGTGGAATCGCAGCCACCACGAGGCAGAACTTGGGCAGAACCAATCTAGAGCTCCGGCAGGGTCGTCCTGCCGGGGAAACTTCCCTCCCGGAGGGGGAAATCATCGCCATCGTCATCACCAACACTCCTCTCATCGGAGGGGACCCGTCACCATCAACATCTTCATCAGCACCATCTCATCTCCAAACCCTAATTCATCTCTTGTAACCAATCTCCGTCTCGCGACTCCGGTTGGTACTTGTAAGTTTGCTAGTAGTGTTAGTTACTCTTTGTAATTGATGCTAGTTGGGTTACTCGGTGGAAGATTATATGTTCAGATCCTTGATGCTATTCATTACCTCTCTGGTCATGAATATGATTATGCTTTGTGAGTAGTTACTTTTGTTCCCGAGGACATGTGATAAGTCATGCTATAAGTAGTCATGTGAATTTGGTATTCGTTCGATATTTCGATGTGTTGTATGTTGTCTCTCCTCTAGTGGTGTCATGTGAACGTCGACTACATAACACTTCACCATTATTTGGGCCTCGAGGAAGGCATTGGGAAGTAATAAGTAGATGATGGGTTGCTAGAGTGACAGAAGCTTAAACCCTAGTTTATGCGCTGCTTCGTAAGGGGCTGATTTGGATCCACTAGTTTAATGCTATGGTTAGACTTTGTCTTAATTCTTCCTTTCTAGTTGCGGATGCTTGCGAGAGGGGTTAATGATAAGTGGGAGGTTTCTCCAAGTAAGGGCAGCACCCAAGCACCGGTCCACCCACATATCAAACTATCAAAGTAGCGAACGCGAATCATATGAACATGATGAAAACTAGCTTGACAGAAATTCCCATGTGTCCTCGGGAGCGCTTTACCTCCTATAAGAGTTTGTCTAGGCTTGTCCCTTGATACAAAAGGGATTGGGCCACTTTGCTGAACCGTGGTTACTTTTGTTACTTGCTACTTGCTATGAATCATCTTATCACACAACTACTTGTTACTGGTAATTTCAGTGCTTGCAGAGAATACCTTGTTGAAAACCACTTGTCAGATCCTTCTGCTCCTCGTTGGGTTCGACACTCTTACTTATCGAAAGGACTATGATAGATCCCCTATACTTGTGGGTCATCACAAGCCTGTTGCAAATTCAACGAAGAAACCCAAGGCTGGGCCTAACCTAAAACACAGTGTTATTATTGCAAGGGACAGGGTCACTGGAAGCGCAACTGCCCCAAGTATTTGGCTGATAAGAAGGCGGCCAAGGAAAAATCAGGTATATTGGATATACATGTTATTGATGTGTACTTAACTAACTCTCGTAGTAGTGCCTGAGTATTTGATACTGGTTCTGTTGCTCATATTTGCAACTCAAAACAGGAACTGCAGAATAAACGAAGGCTGGCGAAAGATGAAGTGACGATGCGCGTGGGAAATGGTTCCAAGGTTGATGCAATCAACGTCGGCACAATTTCACTTCAGTTACCACCAGGATTAGTTATGAACTTAAATAATTGTTATTTAGCACCTGCGTTAAGCATGAACATTATATCTGGATCTTGTTTATTGCGCGACGGTTACTCGTTTAAGTCAGAGAATAATGGTTCTTCTATTTCTATGAGTAATATCTTTTATGGTCACACACCCAATGTGCGAGGATTGTTCATATTGAATCTTGATAGTGTTGATACACATATACATAACATTGAGACCAAAAGAGTTAGAGTTAACAATGATAGCGCCATGTTTTTGTGGCACTGCCGCTTAGGTCATATTGGTGTAAAGCGCATGAAGAAACTGCATTCCGATGGACTTTTGGAGTCACTTGACTTGGAATCACCTTACACGTGCGAACCATGCCTCATGGGCAAGATGACTAAGACTCCGTTCTCCGGAACAATGGAGCGTGCAAGTGACTTGTTGGAAATCATACATACTGATGTGTGTGGTCCGATGAGGGTGGAGGCGCGCGGCGGATATCTTTATTTTCTCACCTTCACTGACGATTTGAGTAGGTATGGATATATATACTTGATGAAGCACAAGTCTGAAATGTTTGAGAAGTTCAAGCAATTTCAGAGTGAAGTTGGATATCATTGTAACAAGAAGATCAAGTTCCTACGGTCTCATCGTGGGGGTAAATATCAGAGTTTCGAGTTTGGTGCTCACTTAACGCAATGTGGAATTGTTTCACAGTTGACACCGCCTGGAACACCATAGCGTAATGGTGTGTCCGAACGTTGTCATCGTACTTTGTTAGAAATGGTGCAATCTATGATGTCTCTTACCGATTTGCCGTTATCGTTTTGGGGTTATGCATTAGAGACAACGACATTCACTTTAAATATGGCACCATCAAAATCCGTTGAGACGATACCGTAGGAACTGTAGTATGGAAAAAGACCGAAATTGTCGTTTCTTGAAGTTTGGGGATGTGATGCTTATGTCAAAAATCTTCAGCCTGAAAAGCTGGAACCCAAAGCGAAAAAATGCGTCTTCATAGGTTACCCAAAGGAGACAGTTAGGTACACCTTCTATCTCAAATCCGAGGGAAAGTGTTTGTTGCTAAAAATGGAGTTTTTCTTGAGAAGGAGTTTCTCTCGAAAGAATTGAGTGGGAGGAAGATAGAACTTGATGAGGTTGTCGAACCTCTAACCCCTCTAGATGGTGGCGCAGGGCAAGGGGGAGCCCCTGTTGTTGCGACACCGGTTGAGGAGGAAGTTAATGATGATGATCATAAAACTTCAGATCAAGTTCCCATCGGACCTCGCAGGTCGACAAGATCACATACTACTCCTGAGTGGTACGGTAATCCTGTCTTATCAATCATGTTGTTAGACAACAATGAACCTGCGAATTATGAAGAAGCAATGGTAAGCCTGGATTCCAACAAATGGCTGGAGGCCTTGAAGTACGAGATAGGATCTATGTATGAAAACAAAAAGTGTAGACTTTGGAAGTATTAACTGAAGGCCAAAAGGCTATTCAGAACAACTGGATCTTTAAGAAGAAGACAGACGCAGACAGTAATGTGACCGTTTATAAGGTTCGACTTGTGGAAAAGGGTTTTTCACAAGTTCAAGGAGTTGACTACGATGAGACATTCTCAGCGGTAGCGATGCTTAAGTCCGTCCGAATCATGTTAGCAATAGCTGCATTTTTCGATTATGAAATCTGGCAGATGGATGTCAAAACACCGTTCCTTAACGGTTTTCTTAAGGAAGCGTTGTATATGATGCAACCCGAAGGTTTTGTCGATCCAAAGAATGCTAACAAAGTATGCAAGCTCCAGCGATCCATTTATGGACTGGTGCAAGCATCTTGGAGTTGGATTAAGTGATTTGATGAGGTGATCAAAGCATTTGGGTTTATACAAGTGGTTGGAGAATCTTGTATTTACAAGAAAGTGAGTGGGAGCTCTGTGGCGTTTCTAATATTATATGTGGATGACATATTGCTGATTGGAAACAACGTGGAGTTTTTGTAGAGAATAAAGGATTACTTGAATAAAAGTTTCTCTATGAAGGACCTAGGAGAAGCTGCTTACATTCTAGGCATTAAGATCTATAGAGATAGATCGAGACGCATGATAGGACTTTCACAAAGCACGTACCTTGATAATGTTTTGAAGAAGTTCAAACTGGAACAGTCCAAGAAAGGGTTCTTGCCAGTGTTAGAAGGTATAAAATTGAGTAAAACTCAGTGCCCAGAACTGCGGAAGATAAAGAACAAATGAGTTACGTCCCCTATGCTTCACCCATAGGTTCTATCATGTATGCAATGCTGTGCACTAGACGAGACGTCAGCTTGGCCATAAGTATGGTAGGAAGGTTCCAGAGTAATCCAGGAGTGGATCACTGGATGACAGTCAAGAATATTCTAAAGTACCTGAAAAGGACTAAGGAAATGTTTCTCGTTTATGGAGGTGACGAAGACCTCGTCGTAAAGGGTTAAAACGGCACAACCTTTGACACCGATCCGGACGACTCTAAGTTGCAAACCGGATACGTATTTATTCTTAATGGGGGTGCGGTAAGCTGGTGCAGTTCCAAGCAAAGCGTCGTAGAAGATTCTACATGTGAAGCGGAATACATGGCTGCCTCGGAGGCAGCTAATGAGGGTGTCTAGATTAAGCAGTTCATGACCGATCTTGGATTTGTGCCAAGCGCACTAAATCCAATACCTTTGTTCAGTGACAACACCTGTGCCATTACTTTAGCAAAGGAACCAAGGTTTCCCAAGAAGACCAGTGATACGTCCATTTTGCATCATGTTTTCATGTTGATATTTATCGCTTTTTGGGCTGTTATTTCACTTCACGATACAATACTTATGCCTATTCTCTCTTATTTTGCAAGGTTTACATGAAGAGGGAGAATGCTGGCAGCTGGAATTCTGGCCTGAAAAGGGAGTAAGTTTGAGATGCCTATTCTGCGCAAATCCAAAAGCGTGAAAATCAACGTGGATTTTTTTTGGGATTTATAAAAATTACTGGGCCGAAGAAGTGCCAGAGGGGCGCGAGTAGGTGGCCACAAGCCTGCTAGGCGCGGCCACCCCCTGGACACGCCTAGGGGGCTTGTGGGCTCCCTGCTGGCCCACTGGCCCCCTCTTTTGCTACAACAAGGGTTTCGGTCTGGAAAAATTCAAGAGGAGGCCTTTCGGAGGATTCGCCGCCGCCACGAGGCGGAACTTGAGCAGAACCAATCTAGAGCTCCGGTAGGACGATCCTGCCGAGGAAACTTCCCTCCCGGAAGGGGAAATCGTCGCCATCGTCATCACCAACACTCCTCTCATCGGAGGGGACTCATCACCATCAACATCTTCATCAGCACCATCTCATCTCCAAACCCTAGATTATCTCTTGTAACCAATCTCCGTCTCGCGACTCTGATTGGTACTTGTAAGGTTGCTGGTAGTGTTAATTACTCGTTGTAGTTGATGCTAGTTGGATTACTTGGTGGAAGAGTTTATGTTCAGATCTATGATGCTACTCATTACCTCTCTGGTCATGAATATTATTATTCTTTGTGAGTAGTTACTTTTGTTCCTGAGGACATGGGATAAGTCATGCTATAAGTAGTCATGTGAATTTGATATTCGTTCGATATTTTGATGTGTTGCGTGTTGTTTTTCCTCTAGTGATGTTATGTGAACGTCGACTACATAACACTTCACCATTATTTGGTCTTAGAGGAAGGCACTGGGAAGTAGTAAGTAGATGATGGGTTGCTAGAGTGATAGAACCTTAAACCCTAGTTTATGCGTTGCTTCGTAAGGGGTTGATTTGGATCCACTAGTTTAATGTTATGGTTAGACTTTGTCATAGTTCTTCTTTCATAGTTGCGGATGCTTGCGAGAAGGGTTAATCATAAGTGGGATGCTTGGCCAAGTAAGGGCAGTACCCAAGCGCCGGTCCACCCACATATCAAACTATCAAAGTAACGAACGCGAATCATATGAACATGATGAAAACTAGCATGACAGAAATTCCCGTGTGTCCTCGGGAGTGCTTTCCTCCTATAAGAGTTTAGGCTTGTCCCTTGCTACAAAAGGGATTGGGACACTTTGTTGCACCGTTGTTACTTTTGTCACTTGCTACTTGCTACAAATCATCTCACCACACAACTACTTGTTACCAATAATTTCAGTGCTTGCAGATATTACCTTGCTGAAAACCACTTGTCAGATCCTTCTGCTCCTCGTTGGGTTCGACACTCTTACTTATGAAAGGACTATGATAGACCCCCTATACTTGTGGGTCATCAACCAGGCACATCAACCGATGCTTCAGCCTCTTCCGCGACTACGTCGAAGGAGGGGATGTGAATATTTGCAAAGTGCGCACGGATCAGAATGTAGCAGACCCGCTGACTAAACATCTTTCATGGGCAAAACATGACCAACACCAGAACTGTATGGGTGTTAGATTTATTACAATGTAAATCGCATGGCGATGTGAGGACTAGATTATTTACTCTAGTGCAAGTGGGAGACTGTTGGAAATATGCCCTAGAGGCAATGATAAATAGTAATTATTATATTTCCTGTTACAAAGATAATCTTTTATTATCCATGCTACAATTGTATTGAATGAAAACATAGATACATGTGTGGATACATAGACAAAACAATGACCCTATCAAGCCTCTAGTTGGATAGCAAATTGATCAAGGATAGTCAAGGTTTTCTGACTATATGCAAGTGTTGTCGCTTGATAACTCGATAACATCATTAGGAGAATCATGTGATGGACTAGACCCAAACTATGAACGTAGCATATTGACCGTGTTGTTTTATTGCTATTGTTTCTGCGTGTCAAGTATTTATTCCTATGACCATGAGGTCATATAACTCATTGGCACCGGAGGAATAACTTGTGTGCATCAAACATCGCAATGTAACTGGGTGACTATAAAGGTGCTCTACAGGTATCTTCGAAGGTGTCCGTTGAGTTAGTATGGATCAAGACTGGGATTTGTCACTCCGTGTGACGGACAGGTATCTTGGGGCCCACTCGGTAATACAACATCACACACAAGCCTTGCAAGCAATGTGACTAAGTGTAAGTTACGGGATCTTGTATTACGGAATGAGTAAAGAGACTTGCCAGTAACGAGATTGAAATAGGTATGCGGATACCGACGATCGAATCTCGGGCAAGTAACATACCGAAGGACAAAGGGAATGATATACGGGATTATATGAATCCTTGACACTGAGGTTCAACCGATAAGATCTTCTAAGAATATGGATGATCCAATATGGGCATCTAAGTCCCGCTATTGGATATTAACCGAGGAGTGCCTCGGGTCATGTCTACATAGTTCTCGAACCCGCAGGGTCTGCACACTTAAGGTTCGATGATGTTTTAGTATATTGAGTTATATGTGTGGTTACCGAATGTTGTTCGGAGTCTCAGATGAGATCACGGATGTCACGTGGGTTTTCGGAATAGTCCGGAGACGAAGATTGATATATAGGATGGTTTCATTTGGTCAACGAAATGTTTCGGGCAATTCCGGCAGTCTACCGGGAGTGACGAATGGGTTTTGGGTGTTTACCGAGAGGGGCCCACCCACGCGGGAGTGAGCCCAAGGCCCTAGGGTGGCGCACCAAGTCCTTAGTGGGCTGGTGGAGTCAGCCCAAGAGTGATATGGCGCCACATGTAAAAATACCAAAGGAAAAGAAGAAAAAAAAGGAAAGAGGGAGGTGGGAAGGAAGAGGCGGACTCCTCCTTCCCAAACCAAATTGGAGGAGGAGTCCTCCTCCTCCTGGCGGCCGGCACACCTTGAGGCCTTGTGCCACAAGGCTAGCCCCTCCCCCTCCATCCTATATATAGTGGTGGTTTAGGGCTTTTTGAGACAAAATTTTGCCATGTGCAACTCAAGCCTATTCTACATAGTTTTACCTCTAGATCGGATTTCTGCGGAGCTCGGGCGGAGCCCTGCAGGAGTAGATCATCACCACCACCAGAGTGCCGTCACACTGCCAGAGAACTCATCTATTTCTCCGTCTTGCTTGCTGGATCAAGAAGGCTGAGATCATCGTCGAGTTGTATGTGTGTTGAACACGGAGGTTCCGTCCCTTCGGAACTAGATCGGAACGGATCGTGGGACGGATCCCGGGACGGTTCGTGGGACGGTTCGAGGGACGTGAAGACGTTCCACTACATCAACCACGATTCTTAATGCTTCCCGATGTGCGATCTACAAGGGTACGTAGATCTAATCTTCACTCGTAGATGGACATCACCATGATAGGTCTTCGTGTCCATAGGATTTTTTTTATTTCCGATGCAACGTTCCCGAACAGTACCAGGCCGGCAGCCTCGGATAGCAAGGATGGACGTCATTCTTTATCGTTCATTTTCGTCCTTAGTCGGATCCTGCTCTTCTTCATGATGATTGATTATGTTGTTGTATTAATGTGAACTTGATGTAGCTTGTGGCGAGTGTAAGCCAACTCCTTATACTCATCTTTTCAGTACATGTACCTGTTCTGATATCCATTCTTGCAAAACGACGGGATGAGTTTCTATCCCTATCGAGGCCCTTGCACAAAAATAAGGATAGGACCGCATCTTGGGTGTTACAAGTTGGTATCAGAGCAGTACCGACCTAGGAGCCCCCTTGATTGATCGAACTTGGCCGAGTCAAGTCTAGTGAAAACTGCTCCGAGTCTAGTTATATATCGGAGAGTAGGATTCTTTTTCTCCTTTTCTATGCTCTCATGAGGAATCTTGACGTAATAATATTAATTATACTCCTCTTCTCACTCATGTTTTTTTAGGATCACGCGAATATTTTTAGAATCTATATGATGTCGACGTGACAGTGTTCTGACTTGGTGCCTCCTAGTGTGTTGATTTTATTCCGGGGAGTTGAGCTACAATGGATTCTTGAGCACATCGTTACCATTCAGATTTCTTAGTAACTCTGGACGAAGGATGTTCAAAATTGCTTCAATACAAGTAGTGGCGAGATAAGCCCGACATCCCCAGTACTGGTGCAGAGAGTTCGGGGGTACCGCCATACTTAGTATCGTTGTGATTACGAGGGTCTGAGATAGATGAGTTTCCGAGATCTCTGGTTATGTGTTGACGGATGTAATACATTGTACGGGCAGTGTTATTGCTAGGAGTTGAGTGATGGATTTTACTCGTTGTATCCGTGGACCCATTGCATGACCAGAAAATTTCGGTAGTTCTTAGGTGGGAATTCAACTAGTTAATTATAGGGCAATCTTCCAATGGATGCATGATGTGAGGTTGGGGTTCGACATTTAGTGGATTCATTTGTTCACGGTCATCTTAGAACGGTTCTCATTGTGTTATAAAGAGTCCTTGTAGCTTTCTACGACTCGGGGACGCTTCGTATGTCGTGTGCACTGCCTTGTACATGATGGCTACTATACGATCATGCCCGGGCGATCCTATCCACAAAAATATTGGATGAAATCTCTGTCATGAATTTGTTCCGGGTTGTTTCGTAAGCCTCATCCTTTGTTGTGTTGGAGTATGATAATTCGAGTTGCTTCGATGCCAAATGGTGATTTCATATCTTTCCAAGAGCTGTTCTCATATTTTTATGGGAATGCAAATTCTTTTGCTCAACCAAGTTGTGTTTTCAATTCTTCTCAACGAAGTCGTCATGTCAGTTCTTTTTCATCCGGTGTGCTTCTATTCAAGTCAATTCTATCCTTTCCAATTTTGCAAGATCAATCTCTCATTTCTTTCCGGAGTTCATCTCATGAGTCTCAAGTTGTCTTGTTTTTACCGCCCCTCCCTTTTTCTTCAATGTTTCAATTATCATCCAAATATCTTCCTTTCATTATTGCTTGCGCTATCATTTCTTTTCTTTTGTTCCCGGTGATTCATTGTGAAGATTCTCAGGAGTTTCGAGTTCATCATTTCTTCTTTCTAGTGTTTCTTCTCTGGTGGATTCAATACTTCCAGTGTTCATCATATCCTTTTCAATTGTCGAATGCTTCCCATGTTGGAAATTATTATTCAAGCCTCTCTTGGTTATTCATCCATCTCTGTTCTGTCCAGAGTGTTGAAGATATCTCAGAAGTTTCTTGTTTTCAATCCGTTCAATTATTTCGAAGTTCCCAACCTCATCAAGTTTTCTTTATACCGATGCAATATCTCTCTTTCTTAGCAATTGTTTCAACGGTGGTTTCTTTTGAGTGGGCCCATAACCCATGGTTTTTCCCAAGGATCTACTTGACTCTTCTAATATTTCCAGAGATCTCTATTTCTTTTCAATTATGACGTAAGTATGAATTTCATCAGTCATATTCCTCCTCCAAGATTGCTTCAAATTTATTTTCATCATTGGCTCAACTTTTGCTTATTCTTTTTCCAGAGTGTCTTAGTTATTCTTTGTGGTGTTCTTCTCATCATTTTTAGCTTGGAAGCCGGAAGGAGTATTTCTCTCAAATCTTGCTCCATTCTTGTGAAGATTGTCATTTCAGCTTTGTGTTATCATCTTCAATTGTTCTCGACCAGGAGAAATTCCTTCCATATCTATCCGGTGCTTTGCAGAGTTGTTTCTTTTCTTGATCCTCCAAAGGCCATCATTGCAGAAGATTTCTCCATTCTCAGCTTTGAGCTTTCTTCTCAATTCTTCTGAATTGTTAGCTCTTCGTTCATATCTCGGTATTCCTGTACCTTGTTCAAGTTTTCTCTCAGGTGGATCATGATCTCTTTGCTATCTTGTATATCCATTCATTCTTGGTATCTTTATTCATTTGTGAATTCTTACCGTTGTTTCTTCCAAGAATTCTTCAAGTTTTTTCTCTATCTCTCTCTCTCCAATCTTTTCAAGAAGAATAAGTGGTGTGCTAAATCCGTGGCTGGTCATCAATTTAACTTGATGAAGGATAAGCATAACATAATTCTTATTCTTGTTTCATCAGATTATTTCAATTCTTTCCCGGAGTGGTTCGTGATATCAATTATTTATCCGAAGTGTGTCATCTTATCCTTCCGGAGTTCCAAGTTTTTCTCTAGTATCTCTTCGTGAAGCTTCATCTAAGTCATGTAGGACCTAAATCTTTTTTTTTCAACATCATATCCGTGCATCATTCTTTTGTTTACGGAGGTTCGTCATGGTGGTTCTTCAAGATTTCATTCATTCTCAATGAGTTCTTCAATATTCTATTGGAGAACCTCAAGTGTTCTTTCTCTTGCATTTCGAAGTGCAATCCTTCCTCCTTTATCTTTTGAGGTGGTATTATAGCATTGTTGTAAGTGGAGGAGTCTCAAAGAGAATTTGTTTCAAGAATGAGATATTTAAATCCGCCAATTCTATGATCATGAGATATTTTCAAACCCATGGTTTCTTCATTGAGCGATCTTTGTTTAGTTTTCAGAAAGCTTTTCCTAAGGATTGTTTCTATTATGGTGATTATTGTTGACCCAAGTTCTCAAGGTATCCTCTTGGTAAAAGAAGTTCCGCATATCTTCTTGCTCCCAAGAAATCCCTATTCCATTAGTGGCTGGTTGTCAACTCATTAATGGAGATGGTTCCCATAAGCCCACAAAAAGCTTCTTCTTTTCGTTGTTGGTTTGCCAGCAACTTAGTTCAATTATTATTTCTAAGGGTGCTCTTCTAGTTCAAATGTGGTAGTATGTGCATTTTCTTCTTCATTCTTTTCTTTCCAATGCTCTAGTTTCTATTCTTTTGTTCCGGAGATGTTCTGATGTTGCTGATCTAGTTTTCAAGATCATGTTCTTTCCTTGCTTATTAATTTAGTTGGTTTGTTCTCAATCTTGTAAGATCTTTCCATCTTATCAAATTTTTGTCCTCAATTTATTACCGAAGTGCTACCAAAATTTTGTGTGAATTCTTGTTTGTTTCTTGTTTATTCTTCATCTCTTTGCGACCTTCAGGGATTGCTGGTTTCACTCGTTTTTCAAAGAAGCGACTAAGTATTACCTCTTGTTTTTTCTCTTCCTCTCCCCTTCCATTCTTATATCTCGGGGCGAGATCTCTTGTTAGTGTGGGAGAGTTGTGACAGTCTGAGACCGACGCTCCAAAAGATTCCCCTTTTGCTCTGTTGCTGCCGTGTGATTTATTTGGTAGTTGCATTCATCATCGCATCATTCGCATCATCCGCATTACATCGACACTCCGTTGTCATATGTTTTCAAAACATGCATCTGTCGTTAGTTGCCGGTTCTCTCCGGTTTTGTCGTTGACCATTTCGAGACCAACCACACGCGCACGCGCCTGCGACATCGTTAAAATATTTGTTTTTAAATGTATGTATCAAACTTTCTCGGATTGGGTTGAAAGTTGGCATGCGGTCTTAATATAGTGTAGGTAGGCCGCGTGTCAAATTTCATCACGATCGAAGTTCTTTGATACCCGAACTGTTAAACCTATAGCGACACTATAGCTGGTCCAACGTCGGACGTTTTTCGTTGTTTTAAACTCTGACGCCGGGTTGTTGCTACCTCTTTAGCTTGCGTTGTGATGCAGCACAATAGCAGTAAGTATTTCCCTCAGTTTTGAGAACCAAGGTATCAATCTAGTAGGAGAATCAAGCCAAGTGTCCGGAGTACCTGCGCAAACACAAAAGAGCTTGCACCCAACGCTATAAAGGGGTTGTCAATCCCTTCAAGATTGATTGCAAAGTGAGATCTGAAGGCGGAAAGTGCAACAAAGTAAAAGTGTAAGCCTAAAAATATGATGTGAAGTAGACCCGGGGACCATAGTGTTAACTAGAGGCTTCTCTCAAAATAGCGAATAGTACGTTGGGTAAAAAAATTACTGTCGAGCAATTGATAGAACCGTGCAAAGTCATGACGATATCTAAGGCAATGATCATACATATAGGCATCACATCCGAGACAAGTAGACCGATACTTTCTGCATCTACTACTATTACTCCACACATCGACCGCTATCCAGCATGCATCTAGTGTATTGAGTTCACGACGAACAGAGTAATGCCTTAAGCAAGATGACATGATGTAGAGGAATAAACTCAAACCAATGATGTAAATCCCATATTTTTACCCTTGATGGCAACAACACGATATGTGCCTCGCTACCCCTTCTGTCACTGGGTGAGGTCACCGCACGGTATGAACCCAAAACCAAGCACTTCTCCCATTGCAAGAATCATAGATCAAGTTGGCCAAACAAAACCCACAACTCGAAGAGAATTACAAGGATATGAAATCATGCATATAAGAGATCAGAAGAAACTCAAATAAGATTCATAGATAATCTGATCATAAATCCACAATTCATCGGATATCCACAAACACACCGCAAAATAAGATTACATTGGATATATCTCCATGCAGATCATGGAGAACTTTGTATTGAAGATCCAAGACAGAGAAGAAGCCATCTAGCTACTAGCTATGGACCCGAAGGTCTATGGGGAACTACTCACGCATCGTCGGAGAGGCAATGGTGTTGATGAAGAAGCCCTCCGTATCCGAATCCCCCTCCGATAGGGCACCAGAACGTGCCCCAGATGGGATCTTGCGGAGACAGAAGCTTGCGGCGGCCAAAAAGTATTTTCGTGGATCTCTCCCATGGTTTTGGATTTTTTGGGGATTTATAGGCGGAAGAAGTAGGGCAGACGAGCCAGAGGGGGCCCACAAGCCTGCTAGGCGCGGGCCCCCCTGGCCGTGCCTAGGGGGCTTGTGTCCTAACCTGGTGGCCTCTAGCTTGGTTCCTATGCCCCCTACGTATCTTCTGTTCTGGAAAAAATCTTTTTTGAAGTTTTATTCCGTTTGGACTCCGTTTAATATTCTCCTGTGAAAAGGGTCACAAACACAGAAAAAATAGGAACTGGCACTTGCAACTGAGTTAATAAGTTAGTCCAAAAGAATATATATAAGGCATACAAAACAACCAAAGTTTGACAAGATAATAGCATGGAACCATAAAAAGTTATAGATACGTTGGAGATGTATCAAGCATCCCCAAGCTTAACTCCTACTCGTCCTCGAGTAGGGAAGTGATAAAGAATGATTTTTTGATGTGGAATGCTACCTAGCATAGTTGTCCTTTGTAACTTCTTTCATGTTTCATGAATGTTCAGATCCGTAAGATTGAAAACAATAGTTTGCTATTGACATGAAAACAATAATACTTCAAGCAAACTAGCAAGGTAATCATGAACTTTCGAAATAACAAGACCACAGAAAGTTATCCCTAGAAAATCATAAAGTCTGGCTATGCTCCATCATCCCCGCACAACTAATTTAAATCATGCACAACCCCGGTATTGGCCAGGTAATTGTTTTCTCACTATTACTTTCTCAAACCTTTTTCAACTCTCACGCAATACATGAGTGTGAGCCATGGATATAGCACTATAGGTGGAATAGAGTGCGGTGGAGATTGTGAGACAAAAAGGAGGAGATGGTCACATCGACTCGGTGTATCAAAGGGCTATGGAGATGCCCATTAATAGATATCAATGTGAATGAGTAGGGATTGCAATACAACGGATGCACTAGAGCTATAAGTATGTGAAAGCTCAAAAGGAGAACTAGTGGGTGTGCATCCAACTTGCTTGCTAACGAAGACCTAGGGCAATTTCGAGGAAGCCCATCATTGGGATATACAAGCCAAGTTATATCATGAAGATTCCCACTAGCATATGGTGGTGACAAAATGAGAGGCTCTCAATCATGAAGAACATGGTGCTATTATGAAGCACAAGTGTGGAACAGATAGTAGCATTGTCCCTTCTCTCTTTTTCTCTCTTTTTTTGTTTGGGATCTTTGGCCTCTTTCCATATCTCTATTTTTTTTGTGGGAAACTTTGGCCTTTTTTTTATTTCCTCACATGGGACAATGCTCTAATAATGATGATCATCACACTTTTATTTACTCACAGCTCAAACCTTAGAACGATGATGATTCTATAGGAAATGCCTCCGGCAGTGTACCGGGATGTGCAACGATCTAGCTTGGCGTATGACGTTGAAACATCTCTCTAGCTATCTTACGATCATGCAATGGCAATAAGAGAGTGACGGCACAAGTCATGAGACGGAACGGTGGGAGTTGCATGGCAATATATCTCGGAATGGCTATGAAAATGCCATAGCAGGTAGGTATGGTGGCTGTTTTCAGCAAGGCATATGGTGGGTTTGTGCACCCGCGAAAATTGCGCGACACTAGAGAGGCTAGCAATGGTGGAAGGTGAAAGTGCATCTATACCATGGACTCACATTAGTCATGAAGAACTCATATACTTATTGCGAAAGTTTTTATTAGTTATCGAAACAAAGTGCTAAACACATACTCCAAGGGGAAGGGTTGGTAGGTGTTAACCATCGCGCGATCCCGACCGCAACACAAAGGATGACAATCAATAGATCAATTATGCTTTGACTTCCTATAGGGTCTCCCCTCCGACAGGGCAGCAGAACGTGCCCCAGATGGGATCTTGCGGAGACAGAAGCTTGCGGCGGTGGAAAAGTATTTTCGTGGATCTCTCCCGTGGTTTTGGATTTGTCGAGGATTTATAGGCGGAAGAAGTAGGGCAGACGAGCCACAGGGGGCCCACAAGCCTGCTAGGCACGGGCCCCCCTGGTCGTGCCTAGGGGGCTTGTGGCCTCCCTTGGTGGCCTGTGCCTTGGTTCTCACGCCCCCTGCGTATCTTCTGTTTCGAAAAAAATCTTTTCGGAAGTTTTATTCCGTTTGGACTCCGTTTAATATTATCCTCTCAAAAGGGTCAAAAACACGGAAAAAAACAGGAATTGACACTTGACACTGAGTTAATAAGTTAGTCCCAAAAAAGATATAAAAGACATACAAAACATCCAAAGTTTGACAAGATAATAGCATGGAACCATAAAAAATTATAGATACGTTGGAGACGTATCAGTTGCCCATTTTCCCTCTCATCTCCGCCTAGCCCCTCTGCACAGTGCACTGACCTGTCTGCAACCTAGTCCGAAACGTCCCCCGGACCCGAACCGGGCGCTCATGACCATTGGATCCGGATCAAACCTGTTTTACCGCAAACCGTCATCGGTTTGTCCAGTGAACTCCCTAGTCTATTTATTATCAACCGTCCGATCGAATCGAAAGGTCCGGATCGACCCTCAAATCCCCATAGGTATTTAAGCAGTCGAACCTAGCCCTAGCGCAGTCCAATCCAGTCGATCCACCCAGCAACCGCCACCCAACCAAGCTCCTCCCACCTCGGGACCCCCCAGATTCCGCTTGATCCAGGAGCTCCTCGCGAGCAGAGCCGTCGGACGCCTCTAGCGCCCGCATCGCCCCGCATCGGCATGCCCGCAAAGCTCCCGAGCCCAGCCTCCGGCCTTCCGAGCGCCGACGCCCGAGCCAGCGCTCGCCCAACCAAGCGCCACCTCCCCCGCACACCCTGGCACCTCGTCCTCCATGTTCCGTCTAGCGCTGGAGCTCGACCACGAGCCCAGGTCATCCCGGCATCCGTGTGCCTTGCACCTCATCAATTTCTCCCTGCTCCCTCTCATCTCTGAGCCATGCGTTTTATTCAAGGGAACATAACATGGCGCCCGACGCCTTGACAGCCAGGAGATCGAAGCCTTGGGGAACTACAGTAGCGCGGCCCTCGAGTTCGTCGCGAGGCCACCCTCGACTGGATCTCCTCCACCCAACCATCCAACTGCTGGATCCTCCCCACCGACGCTCATCCCTGACAGTCGTATCCCCTCCATGCGTCTGGTTCTGCTTCGAGTACAGGAGCGAGGCGGATGAAGCCCCAAAACCAAGAAGGTCAACCCATCAAGGTGAGGTGTCGTGCCCGCCACTTTCGGCACGCCCGCCGGCGTTCTAGAGCTGCAAAGCCACCGCAGCTTGCTCCCCTCGTCGGGAAGAATCGCCATGACGCCATATGGCTAGCCCCGTACCCCCTCGCGTCGCCTCCCCTCGGGCGATGCTAGGGGCCCCCGAAGCCCTAGCCGCCAGAGCGGTTCCCTCCTTCCTCGGCCGCAGCTGCCGCCGGCAAGGGCCGCGGTGGCGGCGGGCCCTGCGCCTTAGAGCCAGGGCGGGTGGTGCCGCGGAGCCCCAGTGAGGCGGAGGGGCCGTCGCGCGCGGGGAAGACGGGGGCGGCGGTCAGGGCGGCGGACCTGATGTGCGGCTGCGTTCGTGGCCCCATGGCCGGCCGTGGTCAGGTTGGATGGCGGCGGAGGCGCTCCATCCGGCAAGGGCAACGGCGGCACACAAGGGCGGTCATCGAGGGCTTTGGATCTGGCGTTTCCTGCCCAGATCCGTCACGGCTTGGACTTCTTCGGCCGGTGGCGCGAGGAGGATCGGTGTGGGGCGGCGAGGCCCCTGCCGGCATGCCGACGGCGGTCTTCGTCTAATGACGTGCCTCCCTCGGTTCCATCCAGCCACGAGATCGGGGGGTCGCGACTTCCGGTGAAAACCATGCCGACCTCGGTCATGGCGGGCGATGGCGGAGTCTAGGACGTCGTTACCAGCCCATGGCATCGTTGTTGCAGGTCGTGGCACCACACTCGTGATTCTCCGAGGGAAACCTTAGATCTGGATCTACCGGTCGGACGATGATGGCATCTTCGATGTCATTTCCCTCCTGAGAGCATCGTTTTGGAGTACGTGCTGGGTGGACGGGACAAGAGGAGGAGCGGTGTTTGGTCTACCGTGAGCCATACGGTGTAGCCCGGCGGCATGGCGCTGCGGTGGTTCGTCGACAGGCACGTGTAGGCGGACACGTGCAGGATGGTGGCGCTGTCTGGCACCGTGGTGGCGTTGACGGCAGACCTCGCAAGGAGGATGCGTTTGTTCTAGCTCTGGAGAGGGTACAGCGGTAGATGGTGGAGGCGGCCTCTGGCCGGACCAGTTTGGGATCCAGTCTCAGTGGTGGCTGGGCTGGAGCATCAGACTATAGATGTTAGGATTTGGTGCGATATCTGTTTGGTATTTGGCCCGGATATTCAGCACACCTTCATCAAGGAATAGGAGTAGCAACATGTGTTGTCTAGATGGTGGCTTCAGGCTGACTGATGTATTACTTTGTATGGTCTCTATGAATAATTAATAAAATGGTTGTATGCATCGTCTAGATGCAGAGGCCGGGGGTATATCCTCCTTTTCTAAAAAAAATTAAAAAAAATGATGCCATGGCTGAAGTTCGAGCCTTGTGTCCTTGTTCAAATGCAGTCCAACGCAGTTTCTAGCAGAACCTGGAGCTAACTCAACTGATCAATTGCCCGTGCACAAGTGTAGGTGATCTTGTTGGAATTATGCCCTAGAGGCAATAAAAAATGTATAGTTATTATTATAATTCCTGTATCAAGATAATAGTTTATTATCCATGCTATAATTGTATTGAATGAAGACTCATTTACATGTGTGGATACATAGACAAAACACCGTCCCTAGCATGCCTCTAGTTCGCTAGCCAGTTGATCGATGATAGTCAGTGTCTTCTGATTATGAACAAGGTGTTGTTGCTTGATAACTGGATCACGTCATTGGGAGAATCACGTGAGGACTAGACCCAAACTAATAGACGTAGCATGTTGATCGTGTCATTTTGTTGCTACTGTTTTCTGCGTGTCAAGTATTTATTCCTATGACCATGAGATCATATAACTCACTGACACCGGAGGAATGCTTTGTGTGTATCAAATGTCGCAACGTAACTGGGTGACTATAAAGATGCTCTACAGGTATCACCGAAGGTGTTAGTTGAGTTAGTATGGATCAAGACTGGGATTTGTCACTCCGTATGACGGAGAGGTATCTCAGGGCCCACTCGGTAATACAACATCACACACAAGCCTTGCAAGCAATGTAACTTAGTGTAAGTTGCGGGATCTTGTATTACGGAACGAGTAAAGAGACTTGCCGGTAAACGAGATTGAAATAGGTATGCGGATACTGACGATCGAATCTCGGGCAAGTAACATACCGAAGGACAAAGGGAATGACATACGGGATTATACGAATCCTTTGCACTGAGGTTCAAATGATAAGATCTTCGTAGAATATGTAGGATCCAATATGGGCATCCAGGTCCCGCTATTGCATATTGACCGAGGAGTCTCTCGGGTCATGTCTACATAGTTCTCGAACCCGCAGGGTCTGCACACTTAAGGTTCGACGTTGTTTTATGCATATTTGAGTTATATGGTTGGTTACCGAATGTTGTTCGGAGTCCCGGATGAGATCACGGACGTCACGAGGGTTTCCAGAATGGTCCAGAAACGAAGATTGATATATAGGATGACCTCATTTGATTACCGGAAGGTTTTCGTAGTTACCGGGAATGTACCGGGAATGACGAATGGGTTCCGGGAGTTCACCGGGGGGGGGGGGGCAACCCACCCCGGGGAAGCCCATAGGCTTTGGGGAGACACACCAGCCCTTAGTGGGCTGGTGGGACAGCCCCAAGGGGGCCTATGCGCCAAGAAAAAGAAATCAAAGGAAAAGCAAAAAAAAAAGAGGGAGGAAGTGGGAAGGGAGGGGGACTCCTCCCACCAAACCAAGTCCAACTCGGTTTGGGGGGGGAGTCCTCCCCCCCTTGGCTCGGCCGACCCCTTGAGGGTCCCTTGGACCCCAAGGCAAGGTCCCCCTCCCTCCTCCTATATATATGGAGCAATTAGGGCTGATTTGAGACGACTTTCTCACGGCTGCCCGACCACATACCTCCATAGTTTTTCCTCTAGATCGCGTTTCTGCGGAGCTCGGGCGGAGCCCTGCTGAGACAAGATCATCACCAACCTCCGGAACGCCGTCACGCTGCCGGAGAACTCTTCTACCTCTCCGTCTCTCTTGCTGGATCAAGAAGGCCGAGATCATCGTCGAGCTGTACGTGTGCTGAACGCGGAGGTGTCGTCCGTTCGGTACTAGATCGTGGGACTGATCGCGGGACTGTTCGCGGGGCGGATCGAGGGACGTGAGGACGTTCCACTACATCAACCGCGTTCTCTAACGCTTCTGCTGTACGATCTACAAGGGTACGTAGATCACTCATCCCCTCTCGTAGATGGACATCACCATGATAGGTCTTCGTGCGCGTAGGAAAATTTTTGTTTCCCATGCGACGTTCCCCAACAGTGGCATCATGAGCTAGGTTCATGCGTAGATGTCTTCTCGAGTAGAACACAAAAGGTTTTGTGGGCGGTGATGTGCGTTTTGCTGCCCTCCTTAGTCTTTTCTTGATTCCGCGGTATTGTTGGATTGAAGCGGCTTGGACCGACATTACTCGTACGCTTACGAGAGACTGGTTTCATCGTTACGAGTAACCCCCTTTGCTCAAAGATGACTGGCAAGTGACGGTTTCTCCAACTTTAGTTGAATCGGATTTGACCGAGGAGGTCCTTGGATGAGGTTAAATTGCAACTCATATATCTCCGTTGTGGTGTTTGCGTAAGTAAGATGCGATCCTACTAGATACCCTTGGTCACCACGTAAAACATGCCACAACAAAATTAGATGACGTCTAACTTGTTTTTGCAGGGTATGATTGTGATGTGATATGGCCAATGATGTGATGTCATATATTGGATGTATGAGATGATCATGTTGTAATAGAAATATCGACTTGCACGTCGATGGTACGGCAACCGGCAGGAGCCATAGGGTTGTCTTTATACTAACGTTTGTGCTTGCAGATGCGTTTACTATTTTGCTAGGATGTAGCTTTAGTAGTAATAGCATAAGTAGCACGACAACCCCGATGGCAACACGTTGATGGATGATCATGGTGTGGCGCCGGTGACAAGAAGATCGTGCCGGTGCTTTGGTGATGGAGATCAAGAAGCACGTGATGATGGCCATATCATGTCACTTATGAATTGCATGTGATGTTAATCCTTTTATGCACCTTATTTTGCTTAGAACGACGATAGCATTATGAGGTGATCTCTCACTAAAATTTCAAGACGAAATTGTGTTCTCCCCGACTGTGCACCGTTGCTACAGTTCGTCGTTTCGAGACACCACGTGATGATCGGGTGTGATAGACTCAACGTTCACATACAACGGGTGCAAAACAGTTGCGCACGCGGAACACTCGGGTTAAGCTTGACGAGCCTAGCATGTGCAGACATGGCCTCGGAACACATGAGACCGAAAGGTCGATCATGAATCATATAGTTGATATGATTAGCATAGGGATGCTTACCACTGAAACTATACTCAACTCACGTGATGATCGGACTTGAGCTAGTGTAAGTGGATCATGAACCACTCAAATGACTAGAGAGATGTACTTTTTGAGTGGGAGTTTAGCGAATAATTTGATTAAGTTAAACTCTAATTATCTTGAACATAGTCTAAGTCCACTTTGAATATATTTGTGTTGTAGATCATGGCTCACGCGACTGTCATCCTGAATTTTAATACGTTCCTAGAGAAAGCTAAGTTGAAAGATGATGGAAGCAACTTTGTAGACTGGGCTCGTAATCTTAAGCTAATCTTACAAGCTGGGAAGAAGGATTATGTCCTTAATGCTGCGCTAGGAGATGAACCACCCGCTACGGCTGATCAGGATGTTAAGAACGCTTGGTTAGCGCGTAAGGAGGACTACTCAATAGTTCAATGTGCAGTCTTGTATGGCTTAGAACCGGGACTTCAACATCGCTTTGAGCGTCATGGAGCATTTGAGATGTTCCAGGAGTTGAAGTTTATCTTTCAGAAGAACGCCTGGATCGAGAGGTATGAGACCTCCGATAAATTCTATGCTTGCAACATGGAGGAAAACTCGTCTGTGAGTGAACATGTGCTCAAAATGTCTGGGTACTCAAACCGTCTAGCTGAACTGGGGATTAAACTCCCGCAAGAAGCTATCACTGACAGAATCCTTCAATCACAGCCGCCAAGCTATAAAGGTTTTGTGTTGAACTACAACATGCAAGGGATGAACAAGTCTCCCGGCGAGTTGTTTGCGATGCTGAAAGTCGCAGAGTCTGAACTCCGTAAAGAGCATCAAGTGTTGATGGTGAGCAAGACCACTAGTTTCAAGAGAAACGGCAAAGGCAAGAAGGGCAATTCGAAGAAGAGCGGCAAGGCTGTTGCCAATCCGCCGAAGAAACCCAAGGCTGGACCTAAGCCTGAAACAGAGTGCTTCTATTGCAAGGGTATGGGTCACTGGAAGCGCAATTGCCCCAAGTATCTGGCAGATAAGAAGGCGGGCAAAGAAAAATCAGGTATATTTGATATACATGTTATTGATGTGTACATAACCGGCTCTCGTAGTAGTGCCTGGGTATTCGATACCGGTTCTGTTGCTCACATTTGCAACTCGAAACAGGAACTGCGGAATAGACGAAGGCTGGCGAAAGACGAAGTGACGATGCGCGTAGGAAATGGTTCCAAGGTTGATGCAATCGCCGTCGGCACAGTGTCACTTCAGCTACCATCGGGATTAGTGATGAACTTAAATCATTGTTATTTAGTGCCTGCGTTGAGCATGAACATTATATCTGGATCATGTTTATTGCGAGACGGTTACTCTTTTAAGTCTGAGAATAATGGTTGTTCTATTTCTATGAGTAACATCTTTTATGGTCATGCACCGAATGTGAGAGGATTGTTCATATTGAATCTTGATAGCGATACGCATATACATAACATTGAGACCAAAAGAGTTAGAGTAAACAATGATAGCGCCATATTTTCGTGGCACTGCCGCTTGGGTCATATTGGTGTAAAGCGCATGAAGAAACTCCATGCTGATGGACTTTTGGAGTCACTTGACTTTGATTCACTTGACACGTGCGAACCATGCCTCATGGGCAAGATGACTAAGACTCCGTTCTCCGGAACAATGGAGCGTGCAAGTGACTTGTTGGAAATCATACATACCCATGTGTGTGGTCCAATGAGCGTGGAGGCACGCGGCGGATATCGTTATTTTCTCACCTTCACTGACGATTTAAGTAGATATGGTTATGTCTACTTGATGAAGCACAAGTCTGAAACATTTGAAAAGTTCAAGCAATTTCAGAGTGAAGTGGAAAATCATCGTAACAAAAAGATCAAGTTCCTACGGTCTGATCGTGGGGGTGAATATCTGAGTTTCGAGTTTGGTGCTCACTTAAGACAATGTGGAATTGTTTCGCAGTTAACACCGCCTGGAACACCACAGCGTAATGGTGTGTCCGAACGTCGTAATCGTACTTTGTTAGAGATGGTGCGATCTATGATGTCTCTTACTGATTTGCCGTTATCATTTTGGGGTTATGCATTAGAAACAGCTGCATTCACTTTAAATAGGGCACCATCAAAATCCGTTGAGACGACACCATACGAACTGTGGTATGGCAAGAGGCCAAAATTGTCGTTTCTTAAAGTTTGGGGATGTGATGCTTATGTCAAAAAGTTTCAGCCTGAAAAGCTGGAACCCAAAGCGGAAAAGTGCGTCTTCATAGGTTACCCAAAAGAGACAGTTGGGTACACCTTCTATCTCAAATCCGAGGGCAAAGTGTTTGTTGCTAAAAATGGAGCTTTTCTCGAGAAGGAGTTTCTCTCGAGAGAATTGAGTGGGAGGAAGATAGAACTTGACGAGGTTGTCGAACCTCTCATTCCTCTAGATGGTGGCGCAGGGCAAGGGGAAACCTCTGTCATTGCGACGCCGGTTGAGGAGGAAGTTAATGATGATGATCATGAAACTCCAGTTCAAGTTTCTGTTGAACCACGCAGGTCGACGAGATCACGCGCTGCTCCAGAGTGGTACGGTAATCCCGTCTTATCAATCATGTTGTTAGACAACAATGAACCTGCAAATTATGAAGAAGCAATGGTGGGCCCAGGTTCCAACAAATGGCTAGAAGCCATGAAATCCGAGATAGGATCCATGTATGAGAACAAAGTGTGGACTTTGGAGATACTACCTGAGGGCCGCAAGGCTATTCAGAACAAATGGATCTTTAAGAAGAAGACGGACGCTGACGGTAATGTGACCGTTTATAAAGCTCGACTTGTGGCAAAGGGTTTTTCACAAGTTCCAGGAATTGACTACGACGAGACTTTCTCTCCCGTGGCAATGCTTAAGTCCGTCAGAATCATGTTAGCAATAGCTGCATTTTTCGATTATGAAATCTGGCAGATGGATGTCAAAACGGCGTTCCTTAACGGTTTTCTTAAAGAAGAGTTGTATATGATGCAACCCGAAGGTTTTGTCGATCCTAAAAATGTTGACAAGGTGTGCAAGCTCCAGCGATCCATTTATGGACTGGTGCAAGCATCTCGGAGTTGGAACAAACGCTTTGATGAGGTGATCAAAGCATTTGGGTTTATACAAGTGGTTGGAGAATCTTGTATTTACAAGAAAGTGAGTGGGAGCTCTGTGGCGTTTCTAATATTATATGTGGATGACATATTACTGATTGGAAACAACGTAGAGCTTTTTGAGAGCATAAAAGGTTACTTGAATAAAAGTTTCTCTATGAAGGACCTAGGAGAAGCTGCTTACATTCTAGGCATTAAGATCTATAGGGATAGATCAAAACGCCTGATAGGACTTTCACAAAGCACATACCTTGATAAAGTTTTGAAGAGGTTCAAAATGGAACAGTCCAAGAAAGGTTTCTTGGCAGTTTTACAAGGTACGAGATTGAGTAAGACTCAGTGCCCAGCAACTGATGAAGATAGAGAGCATATGCGCTCCGTTCCCTATGCTTCAGCCATAGGCTCTATCATGTATGCGATGCTATGCACTAGACCGGATGTTAGCCTGGCCATAAGTATGGCAGGTAGGTTCCAGAGTAATCCAGGAGTGGATCACTGGACAGCGGTCAAGAATATCCTGAAGTACCTGAAAAGGACTAAGGAGATGTTTCTCGTGTATGGAGGTGACGAAGAGCTCGCCGTAAAAGGTTACGTCGATGCAAGCTTTGACACAGATCCGGACGACTCTAAGTCGCAAACCGGATACGTATTTATTCTTAATGGGGTGCAGTAAGCTGGTGCAGTTCCAAGCAAAGCGTCGTAGCAGATTCTACATGTGAAGCAGAGTACATGGCTGCCTCGGAGGCGGCTAAGGAGGGTGTCTGGATGAAGCAGTTCATGACGGATCTTGGAGTGGTGCCAAGTGCACTGGATCCAATAACCTTGTTCTGTGACAACACTGGTGCCATTGCCGTGGCAAAGGAACCAAGGTTTCACAAGAAGACCAGAGACATCAAACGATGCTTCAACCTCATCCGCGACTACGTCGAGGAGGAGGACGTAAATATATGCAAAGTGCACACGGATCTGAATGTAGCAGACCCGCTGACTAAACCTCTTCCACGGCCAAAACATGATCGACACCAGAACTGTATGGGTGTTAGATTTATTACAATGTAATTCACATGGTGATGTGAGGACTAGATTATTGACTCTAGTGCAAGTGGGAGACTGTTGGAATTATGCCCTAGAGGCAATAATAAATGTATAGTTATTATTATAATTCCTGTATCAAGATAATAGTTTATTATCCATGCTATAATTGTATTGAATGAAGACTCATTTACATGTGTGGATACATAGACAAAACACCGTCCCTAGCATGCCTCTAGTTGGCTAGCCAGTTGATCGATGATAGTCAGTGTCTTCTGATTATGAACAAGGTGTTGTTGCTTGATAACTGGATCACGTCATTGGGAGAATCACGTGATGGACTAGACCCCAACTAATAGACGTAGCATGTTGATCGTGTCATTTTGTTGCTACTGTTTTCTGCGTGTCAAGTATTTATTCCTATGACCATGAGATCATATAACTCACTGACACCGGAGGAATGCTTTGTGTGTATAAAACGTCGCAACGTAACTGGGTGACTATAAAGATGCTCTACAGGTATCACCGAAGGTGTTAGTTGAGTTAGTATGGATCAAGACTGGGATTTGTCACTCCGTATGACGGAGAGGTATCTCAGGGCCCACTCGGTAATACAACATCACACACAAGCCTCGCAAGCAATGTAACTTAGTGTAAGTTGCGGGATCTTGTATTACGGAACGAGTAAAGAGACTTGTCGGTAAACGAGATTGAAATAGGTATGCGGATACTGACGATCGAATCTCGGGCAAGTAACATACCGAAGGACAAAGGGAATGACATACGGGATTATACGAATCCTTGGCACTGAGGTTCAAACGATAAGATCTTCGTAGAATATGTAGGATCCAATATGGGCATCCAGGTCCCGCTATTGGATATTGACCGTGGAGTCTCTCGGGTCATGTCTACACAGTTCTCGAACCCGCAGGGTCTGCACACTTAAGGTTCGACGTTGTTTTATGCGTATTTGAGTTATATGGTTGGTTACCGAATGTTGTTCGGAGTCCCGGATGAGATCACGGACGTCACGAGGGTTTCCGGAATGGTCCGGAAACGAATATTGATATATAGGATGACCTCATTTGATTACCGGAAGGTTTTCGGAGTTACCGGGAATGTACCGGGAATGACGAATGGGTTCCGGGAGTTCACCGGGGGGGGCAACCCACCCCGGGGAAGCCCATAGGCTTTGGGGAGACACACCAGCCCTTAGTGGGCTGGTGGGACAGCCCCAAGGGGGCCTATGCGCCAAGAAAAAGAAATCAAAGGAAAAGAAAAAAAAAGAGAGGGAGGAAGTGGGAAGGGAGGGGGACTCCTCCCACCAAACCAAGTCCAACTCGGTTTGGGGGGGGAGTCCTCCCCCTTGGCTCGGCCGACCCCTTGAGGGTCCCTTGGACCCCAAGGCAAGGTCCCCCTCCCTCCTCCTATATATATGGAGCAATTAGGTCTGATTTGAGACGACTTTCTCACGGCTGCCCGACCACATACCTCCATAGTTTTTCCTCTAGATCGCGTTTCTGCGGAGCTCGGGCGGAGCCCTGCTGAGACAAGATCATCACCAACCTCCGGAGCGCCGTCACGCTGCCGGAGAACTCTTCTATCTCTCCGTCTCTCTTGCTGGATCAAGAAGGCCGAGATCATCGTCGAGATGTACGTGTGCTGAACGCGGAGGTGCCGTCTGTTCGGTACTAGATCGTGGGACTGATCGGGGGACTGTTCGCGGGGCGGATCGAGGGACGTGAGGACGTTCCACTACATCAACCGCGTTCTCTAACGCTTCTGCTGTACGATCTACAAGGGTACGTAGATCACTCATCCCCTCTCGTAGATGGACATCACCATGATAGGTCTTCGTGCGTGTAGGAAAATTTTTGTTTCCCATGCGACGTTCCCCAACAGATCTCTCGTTCGAATCCTACCCGGCCCCTATTTTGGGTTTGGTTTTGTGTTATTTCTGATTAGCTTGTGGTTGTATTGTCTTTCAGTTTTGTCAGTTTAGCGTGAGCATGTGTTACATCTTATGCAAACCATCTTGGCATAGTTTGGTTTTGTGTTATTTCTGATTAGCTTGTGGTTGTATTGTCTTTCAGTTTTGTCAGTTTAGCGTGAGCATGTGTTACATCTTATGCAAACCATCTTGGCATAGCGCTTAATAGCTCACCTGGCTGTGAGCAACGCTAGCACCATGAGGTATGGGGATCAAATCCCCATGGTTAACCGATTATGTAAACCGATTAGGATGGCGTATAGTTTCACGTTTAAAAACATAAAAAGTGGTTAGGACAAATCTGGACAGATTTCAAAGTTAACATGTGGGGTTAGTTCGGAGATGCTATATGTCGTTTCCGGCCTCATTTAAAATTACTAGATAGGTAGTTTAATTTGTGCTTCACCCCTTGACATGTTTAACCACATTTAATATTTCCGTATATCTAAACGAGAGTGAACTAAGTAACTAATGTGGAGTTGCATATTGAGCTTCACTTAATGTGTAGTGTTTTATTGTTGTGATTTGCCATGTCATGCCTTGCATAATTTAAACTCGGCATGCATCATATTAGGCTGTTCATCATATCATGCATGTGTCGTGGTAAATACTGTGTGTTGATTCTTTCTGGTTTGCTTCATCTCGATAGAGTTCCGCAAGCCTGTCAGAACATAAGGATCCGTTCGACTACGTCGGTTCTTCTACTTCACGGAGTTCGTTCTTCTTCCAAGCGGGATCTCAAGAAAGATTATCATTTCCCTAGATACCATTACTATCGATGCTATGCTAGTTGTCTTGTTTCTTTCGCCATGTCTCGCTGCCTACCACCTGTTTAATATGCCTCCCAACATTGCCATGAAAACCGTTAACCAGTTCACAACCTAGCAAACCACTATTTGGCTATGTTACCGCTTGCTTAACCATGTGTTAGAGTTGCTAGCTGCAGGTGCAGTTGTTTCCATGTGTTAACAATGGTTCCTTGTTATATCACCCTGTTAATCCTATTTAATTTAATGCACCTATATACATGGTAAAAGGTGGAAGGTTTGGCCTTCTAGCCTAGTGTTTTGTTCCACCTTTGTCGCCTTAGTTTCGGCTACCGGTGTTATGTTCCATAAATGAGCGCTCCTAACATGCTTGGGGTTGTTATGGGTACCTCCTTGACTTTCTTTTTGGGATAAAACACGTCTAGCAAGGCCCAACATTGGTACTATTTGCTAATAACAAACTAAAATATGCATAGGGTTTGATCACCCCGTGGATAATTAATCAACCCCCGGGCCAGTGCTCTCATGATTGTTGGTCCAACCTAGAGCACTGTGCAGGGCCAACCCAGGGCAACTTGGGTGATTTCTATCACGCCACCGTACGCGTCTCTTATCCGTCATGTCCTCAGAACGAGATACGAATCTCCTATCGGGATCGTCGACACGCCAGGTGGCCTTGCTGGACCTGTTTTACTCTTCTCGAACGTCTTGTGCGAGGGATACCGAGGACACTTCGGGTTATCTCGAGGTTAAGGTTTTCCAGTAGGAACCCGAGGAGATCACGGGTTATTCCCCGATCGAGGTCATTCCGACGAGCGTGTGGTAGTTTGTGATGGACTAGTTGGAGCATCCCTGCAGGGTTAAATCTTTCGGAAAGCCGTGACCGCGGTTATGTGGCAGACTTGGAAACTTTGTTTAATATCCGGTTCTAGATAACTTGAAGTAAACTTAACTAAAACATGCCAACTGAGTGCGTAACCGTGACTGTCTCTTTCGTGAGCTCATTCTCGGATTGAGGACACAGTGGGGTTATGTTTGATGTAAGTAGGTGTTCAGGATCATTCATTTGATCATTAGTAGTCTACGTCTGCTATGCGTAGTTCATCCCCACCTTTCATTCTTGTACTCGTAAGTTAGCCACCTTAAATAAATGCTTATTCGCTTGCTGCAGCCCCACCACTTAACCATACCTCACCCATTATGCTTTGCTAGTCTTGATACCTTTGGAAATGAGATTGCTGAGTCCCCCGTGGCTCACAGATTACTACAACACTAGTTGCAGTACAACTAAAGAGTTACTTTGACATGAGGTTGCTGATTGTGCCATTTGGAGTTTCTTCTTCTTCTTCTTCTTCTTCTTCTTCTTCTTCCATCTAGGATGGGTTTGAGGCCGGCAGCCTAGGATAGCATGGATGGACGTCGTTCTTTATCTTTTGTTTTTGTCCGTAGCGGACCATTCCCTTCTTCATGACGATTGATTATGTTGTTGTATTAATGTAAAATTGATGTAGCTTGTGGCGAGTGTAAGCCAATTCCATATACTCATCTCTTTAGTACATGTACTTGTAACGATATCCATTCTTGCAAAACAACAAGATGCGCTTATATCCGTGTCGAGGCCCTCATGCCAAAATAAGGATAGGACCGCTTCTTGGGCATTACAGGTGCCTTGCATGTAGCACATACGTGAGGGATTCTAGCTGGAGGGATTGTAATATGCTTATTATTCTCTTATGGTGGATGGCCAGTGTGACATAAGCTTACACCCGAGTAAGTGGGTTGTTTACGTATGGGAGTAAAGGGAGCTTGATGTTTAATGCTATGGTTGGGCTTTACCTTAATGATCTTTAGTAGTTGCGGATGCTTTCTAGAGTTCCAATCATAATTGCATATGATCCAAGTACGAAAAGTGTGTTAGTGTATGCCTCTCCCTCATTGCACATGATAACTATCTATCGTGTTATATTCAATTGCCTATGGACAATCTTTTTCTTGGGTTACACAAAAAAATTATACTAAACAACTAACTTAAGTAATCTTTATTAAAACATCACCTAACTTTTATTTCCTTGTTCTTTATTACCTTACAAAACTATCTACAAAGTACTTCTAGTTTTATTCCCACAAAGTAGTTTCATATTTGTTCTAGGTAAAGTACGCATTAGCATGCATAGAGTTGTATCGGTGGTCGATAGAACTTGAGGGAATATTAATTCTACCTTTAGCTCCTTGATGGCTTTGACACTATTACTTACCGAAAAAGGCTACAAACAATCTGTTGGGGAATGTTTCATGGGAAACAAAAAATTTCCTACGCACGCGAAGACCTATCATGGTGATGATCATTTACGAGAGGGAGATCAGATCCACATACCCTTGTACATTGCTAAGCGTAAGCGTTATTAAAAACAGTTGATGTGGTGGTACGTCTTCACGATCCGTCCTACGAACCGTCTAGTGATCCGTCACGATCAAGTGCCGAACGGATGGCACCTCCGTGTTTCGCACACATACAGCTCGATGACGATCTCCGCCTTCTTGATCCAGCAAGAGGGGCGGGGAAGTAGATGAGTTCTCCGGCAGCGTGACGATGCGCCGGTCATGGTGATGATCTATTCCTACAGGGCTCCGCCTGAACTTCGTAGAAAACCGATCTAGCGGAAGAACTATGATCTAGAGTAGAGGGCAACACGTGGCAAAGTTATGTCTCAAAAGCCCTAAACCTCTAGTATATCGAGGAGGAGGGTGGAGGCAGCCTTGGCGCCACAAGGGAGGAGCCCTTGGGTCGGCCGAAGTGGAGGAGGGAGTAGTCCTCCTCCAATCCCATTTGGATTAGGACTCCTTCCGTAATTTCCCACCTCTTTTGGATTTTCCACTTTTTCCTCATGGGCTTTCCTTGGATGACTTTGTCAGCCCATTATGCCTTATTGCGCATCCAATAAACCCACGTAGACCCCTTGGGTGTGGTGGGCCCACCCAGTGGGCCCCCGGAACCCATTCGCCACTCTTAGTACACTGCACACAATGCCCGAACCGGAATCCAAATACCAACTTCCTATATATCAATCTTCGATTCCAAACCATTCCAGAACTCCTCGTGACGTCCTGAATCTCATCTGGACTCCAAACAAAACTTCGGTCACCACCACATATAACTCAACTATACCGAAACGTCATCGAACGTTGCGTGTGCAGACCCTGCGGGTTCGAGAACTATGCATACATGACCTGAGACACTTTCCGGTCAATAACGAACAGCGGGACCTGGATGTCCATATTTGGTCCTACATATTTGTGACACCCCGATGCCGACGTTCCAGAAGATTCCCCTTTTCTTTCCGTTTTCGTCGTGTGTCTATTTTCTTTTGTGCATCACCATCGCATCATGCGCATCATCTGCATTGCATCGGCATCTCCGTTGCCACTAGTTTTCAAAACTTGCATCCGTTGTTAGTTGCCGGTTCGCGTCGTTGTCCGTTCCGAGCCCGTCCGCACTCGCGCGCGCCCGTGGCATCGTCTAAATCCTTGTTTTTAAAATTGTGTATAAAACTTTCTCTGATAGGGTCGAAACTTGGTGTGCGGTCTTATTTTAATATAGGTAGGCCGTATGCCAATTTTCATCGCTATCGGATTTCGACGGTACCAGAACGGTCGTGCCGTAGCGGCACCGTATTCGGTTACCGTCGAACGTTTTCGTTGTTTTAAACCCCGATGTCGGGCTGCCCATTTCCCCTCTCATCCCCGCCGTCCCCAACCAGCTGTAGTTGCAGGAACGGCTCCTTCTTCAGCAAGCGAGCCCACCCTGCCTCGTTTTGAGCCATCCGTGATGAGCCCCGTATCCCCGCCGCCTCGTGCCCTCGCCGGAGGTCGGAATCGGCGACCCCGCGCCGCCAGAAGCCGCTCCAGGCCATAACCTCTCCCGTTCCCCTCTCCTTCCTGCTCTCCTTCCTCCTCCTGTTAATTCCCTCTCTCTCTCTAATCTTTTTCTCTGAACTTGTCTGAACCAGGAGCAGCAGCCCTAGGGACGCCATGGATGGCCGTCACCGATGGATCCCGAGCCGCCGGAAGCTTCTTCAGCCCTAGGAACGGGACCCCCTCTACCGGATCCGTCCATCCCGCTGACGCCCCGCCGAAGCCAGCGGCCAACCTGCAACCGCCCCGACCTCATCCTCGTTCTCGCAGACAGAACATATCTGTCTTTGTTTTCAGTTTCGTCAGCCAAATGCGACGGTATGGCTCATGTAGGGAAGAACCCGCTATATTTTCGTAATCTTCTGCGTAGTAGAGTGGTCAGCGTGTTGTTCTCGTATTACGAGATCAAGGGTTCGAGTCCCCGTTGTTAAATTATATTTTTAGGCTTTCTTTTTCTTCTCTCACGATTTAGCTTCTGTCTTTGCCTTAGTTAATTCGAGTCATGTTTGCTCACACTCCAGTACCCAGCCCAGCGGGTTAGTTGTTTGGTTTGAATCCTGGAGGTCCAGGGATCAAATCCCCTATAATCCGTATTATTTTTTAGGATTTTTGCCTCTCCAATGCATCATCTTTTCCATGTTTATGATACTTGCTGTTTAGTCTATTTTTGGTCACAACTACTGATTAGTCCAGTGGTAGGGCTACCAGTGTCCATCCAAGGGATCTGGGGTTCAAATCCCAGTTGTTTCCCATATTATTTTCCCTTGTCATTATTTTATATACGCTAGGATTTTGCTATACCAGGATATAAGTATTTTTTTTCAAACGCCCTGTAGATTCTATTCCGTGCTTCGGATTGCGATGAATTATAAATGTAACTTGGCTAGAATTTTGCGTAGAGTAATATTTTCCAACTCTCATGCATATTTAGAACTATTTAGTGGCTGTTTGCATCGGTTTGCGTGTCGACGTGTTGAAAACGGTTTAGGTCGTAACTATTTAACCGTAGCTCCGTTGGAGTTGTGCCATATATGTAAATGGGCCAGTACGACGAGTAGAAACACGTGAACCACTTTGTTTTGCCGTTTAACAAACCTAAAAATGTGATTAGGACAAATCTGGACAGAATTAAGATTTAACACATGGGGTCATTTTGGAGATGCTATATGTCGTTTCCGGTCTCATTTAAAATGACTAGCTAGGTAAATTAATTTGTGCTTCACCCTCGTGCCATGTTTAACAACATTTAATATATCCTGTACCTGAACGGGAGTGAACTAAATAATTAGACGTGGAGTTTCGTCGATATGCAACTCGTTGCATATCAAGCTTCACTTAATGTGTAGTGTTTGATTGTGTGGGTTGCCATGCCGTGACTTGCATGTTTTCAGCTGCTCATGCATCATTTGTGTTGTGCATCGTGTGGCGAATTCCGTGTGTTGATTTGTGTTTCCGGTTTGCTTCGCCTCGATAGAGTTCCGCAGCGTGCCGGATTGTGAGGACCCGTTTGACTATGTCGATTCGTCTGCTTCACGGAGGCATTCTTCTTCCAAGCGGGATGTCAGGCAAGATGATCATTTCCCCATATAACATTACTATCATTGCCCTGCTATTTATCGCTTCTATCGTTTATGTCTCGTTGCCTACCACATGTTTCCATATCATCCTCTCAACAATGCCACGATTACCTTCAACCTGTTCGACCTAGCAAATCACTGATTGGCTATGTTACTGCTTGCTTAACCCTGTTGTTAGCGTTGCTAGTTGCAGGTGTAGATGCTTCCATGTGATAACATGGGTTCCTTGTCATATCACCCTATTAAATACTATTTAATTTAATGCACCTATATACTTGGTAAAAGGTGGAAGGCTCGGCCTTTCTAGCCTGGTGTTTTGTTCCACCTTTGCCCCCTTAGTTTTCGGCTACCAGTGTTATGTTCCATAAACGAGCACTCCTAACACGATCGGGGTTGTTATGGGGACCCCCTTGGTAATTCGTTTTAGATTAAAGATGGTCTGGCAAGGCCCAACTTTGGTACTACATTTGCCAAAAAACTAATGAACTGCATAGGGAGTAATTAACCCGAGGAAATTTAATCAATCCCCGGGTAAATTGGTCCTCATGAGTGTTGGTCCAAATTGGCTGACTACAGGGCCACCGCGGGGCAACCCGAGGTTTGGTTCTCCTAGTGTGACCCATCCGTCGTGTCCTGAGAACGAGGTACGCGATTCCTATCGGGATCGTCGACACGTCGGGCGGCCTTGCTGGATTAGTTTTACCTTTGACGAAATATCTTGTGCATCGGGATTACGGTGATGCTTTGGGTAATCTCAGAGTTGAGGTTTTCCACTAGGGAATCCGACGAGATCGCGAGCTTCGTGATTGAGGATTTCTATGCGGCTTGTGGTAATTTGTGATGGACTAGTTGGAGCACCCCTGCAGGGTTAAATCTTTTCGGAAAGCCGTGCCCGCGGTTATGTGGCAACGTTGATACTTTGTTAAACTTGAAGTTAACTTAGTTAAAACATGCCAACTGTGTGCGTAACCGAGACTGTCTCTTTCGTGAGTTCTTTCTCCGATCGAGGACACGGTGGGGTTATGTCTGACGTAGGTAGGTGTTCAGGATCATTCATTTGATCGTCTGTAGTTCACGTCCGCTATGCGTAGATCTTCCCCCTCTTATTTCTGGTACTCGTAAGTTAGCCACCAAATATATGCTTAGTCTCTGCTGCAACCTCACCACTTAACCATGTCTCACCCATTAAGCTTTGCTAGTCTTGATACCTTTGGAAATGAGATTGCTGAGTCCCCTATGGCTCACAGATTACTACAACACCAGTTGCAGGTTCAGGTAAAGGTTACATGATGCGAGCGCGTTGATTGTTCATTTGGAGTTGCTTCTTCTTCTTCTTCATCGATCTAGGATGGGTTCCAGGCCGGCAGCCTGGGATAGCAAGGATGGACGTCGTTCTTCTTTTGTCGTTTGTTTTCGTCCGTAGTCGGACCCTGCTCTTACTCTTGATGATTATGTAATGTTCTGATGTGACTCTTATGTAGCTTGTGGCGAGTGTAAGCCAACTGTTTATATATCTCATCTTTTCATTACATGTACTTGTAACGATATCCATTCTAGCGACACGACGAGATGCGCTTCTATCCCTGACGAGGCCCTCGTGCCAAATTGAGGATAGGGTCGCATATTGGGCGTGACAAGTTGGTATCAGAGCAAGGACCGACCTAGGAGCCCCTTGATTGATCGAACTTGGCCGAGTCGAGTCTAGTGAAAAACTATTTGAGTCTAGTTATATATCGGAGAGTAGGATTCTTTTTTCTCCTCTTCTATGCTCTGGTGAGGAATCTTGACGTAATATTTTAATTCTACTCCTCTTCTCGCTCAAAAAAAATTTTAGGATCACGCCGATATTTTTGAGATCTATATGATGCCGATGTGACGGAGTTCTGTCTTGGTGCCTCCTGTCTGACTTGATTTTCTTCCGGGGAGTTGAGCTCCAGGGGATTCTTGAGCACATCGTTATCATTCAGATTTCTTAGTATCTCAGAACGAAGGATGTTCGTAATTGCTTCAATACTAGTAGTGGCGAGATAACCCCGATGTCCCCAGTAGTGGTGCAGATTGTTCGGGAGTACTGCCATACTTTGTATCGTTGTGATCATGAGGGTCTGTTGTAGATGAAGGTCCGAGATTCTGGTCGTGTGTTGACGGATGTGATACAAGTGACGTGTTAGTATAGGAGTTGTGTGATTATTACTCCTTGTATCCGTGTACCAGATTGCATGACCAGATATTTCGGGAATTCATAGGTGGGAATTCAAGTAGTTGCTTATAGGACAATCTTCCAACAAATGCATGATGTTAGGTTGGGGTTCGACATCTAGTGGATTCGTTTGTTCACGGTCGACTTACAGCGGTACACGTTGTGTCATAAAGAGTCCTTGTAGCTTGCTACGACTCGGGGACGCTTCGTATGTCAGGTGCACTGCCTTGCACTTGGTGGCTACTGTAAATCGTGCCCGTGTGATCCTGTCCACGAAAATATCAAACGGAAATCTTTCTCATGAGTTTGTTCTGGCTTGTTTCGTAAGCCTCATCCCTTTGTTTTGCTGATTGTGGTAATTCGTGTTGCTTCGATGTCAAGTGGTGATTTCAGATCTTTCCTAATCTGTGTTCTCATATTTTTATGTGAGAGTGCTAATCCTTTTGATCAATCAATTGTCTCATCAATATTGTCAACCGGAGTCATCATGTCAATTCTTTTTCAACCAGTGTGTTTCTCTTCAAGTAATCCTATCCTCTCCAATTTTGCAAGATCTTTCTCTCGTTTATTCCGGAGTTCATCTCATCCGTCCCAAGTCGTCTGTGTTTTTCCCCGCCCTCCCGCCCTTTTGCTTCAGTGATTTGATTTCATCCAAGAGCATTTCATTCCAGTGATACTTTCACTATCCCTTCTTCCTTTTTGTAGCCGGTGATTCATTGTGAAGATTCTCAGGAGATTCGTGTCATATTTGTTCATTCTTGTCATCCTTACCGGTGAATTTAATTCAGTTGTCCGTGTCATCATATCCTTTTCATCTTTCTTTCCTATGTTGGAAATTTTTATCAGTCTATCTTCTTGTTGTCATTTCTGTCTATTCTATCCGGAGCATTGAAGTTATCTCAGAATTCTTGTTCTCAATTCTTTAATTATTTCAAGGTGCTCAGCCTCATCTAGTTTTCCTTATACCGGTGCAATATCTCTCGTTCTAGTAATCTTTTCAACGGTGATTTCTTTGAGTGGGCCCATAACCCGCAGGTTTTTCCCAGGATTTGTTATAGCTCTTGTAATCTTCCGGAGATCTTTAATTCTTTTCAACTATGACGTAAGTATGAATTTCATCAGACATATCCCTTCGTCAAGATCTATTTGAATTAATCCTCATATTGGCTCAACATTTCATTCTTCTTTATTCCGGAGTGTCTCATTAATTCTTTGTGGTGTTCTTCTCATCATTCTTTTCTTTCAAGACCGAAGGAGTGTTTCTCTCAGTCTTGTTCCATTCTTGTGAATACTGTCATCTCAACTTCGTGTATCCTCTCATTTGTTGTCAATCATGAGTAATCCCTTTCGTGCTATCCGGTGCTTCTCTGAGTTGTTTTTATTTCTCGTTCCTCCGAAGGCCAACATTTTAGATGATTCTTCGTTCTCAGCTTTCAGCTTTCGTCCTCAAATCTTCTCAATTATGGCCTCTTCGTTCGTCTCTCGGTTATTCCAGTGTCTTATTCAAGTTTTCTGTTAGGTGGATCGTGATCTCATCATTCTCATGTATCTCGAGTCATTCATGGTTGCCTCATTCATTTCAATTCTCACCGGTGCCTCTTTCAAGATTTCTTCTAGTTTGTGCTTATATCTCTCCTAAATCATTTCTCGAAGAATAAGTGGTATGCTAAATCCGTTGATTGTCATCAGTTTACCTTGATGAAGGATAAGCATAACATAATTCTTATTCTTGTTCATAGTGTTCTGAATTCTTCTTCCGGAGTGGCTCATGATATCAATTCCTTTCTCTCAAGTGTTCTTATCTTTTCTTTTCCGGAGTGCCACGTTTTATCAACTATCACTTTGTGAAGGTTCATCTAAATCTTGGCAAGGCCATAATCTTATCCTTTCTACCTTGATATCTTTGCATCATTCATTCGTATACGGAGGTCCTTCTTGGTGGTTCGTCAAGGTTTCAATTCGTTCTCAAGTGTTCTTCAAGATTCTTGTTGGAGAACCTCTAGTATCCTTTCTCTTGCATTTATATGTGCAATTGTTCTTCCTTATCCTTTGAGGTGGTATTATAGCATTCTTGTTAGTGTAGGAGTCTCGAAGAGATTTTATTTCAAAAATGAGATAATTAAACCCACCAATTCTTTGATCTTGAGATATTTCAACCCATGATTTCTTCATTGAGCTATCTTGGTTGGGATTTCACCTAAAGCCTTTCCTATGGATTGTTGCTATCATGGTGCTGTCATTAATCCTAGTTCTCAAGGTATCCTCTTGGTGTAAGAAGTTTTCATATCTTTGCTTTCATCTATCCTTGTTTCTTTTAGTGGTTGTTTGTCACCTCATATTTGTCGAGATGATTTTCATAAGCCCACTACTATCTTGCTCTTCGTTGTTGGTTTTCCAACTACTACGTCAATTCTATGACCGGAGGCTCTTCAATTCTATTGTGATGATAGTTGTCATTCTTTTCTTCATTCTCTTTTTCTGCTCGAGCTAGTTCTTATTCTCTTGTTCCGGACGCTTTGTGATGTTGCTCTTTTGGGTCTATTATGTTGTTCTACCAAGATCATGGTGTTCCCTTGTTCTATCTAGTTGTTGGTTATGAATATTGTCTAATTCTTCGACCTTGTTGATTTTTTTGTCCCATTTTCCTACCGAAGTGCTGCCGAAATTTTCCATGAATTCTTGCTACTTTCTCGTATCATTCCTCATCTCTTTGCAACCTTCAAGGATTGTTGGTTTCACTCGTTTGTCAAAGAGGCGACTAAGTTTTACCTCTTGCTTTCTCATCCTCTCCCCCTTTCATTCTTGGATCTCGGGGCGAGATCCTCTTGTAGTGTAGGAGAGTGGTGACACCCCGATGCCGACGTTCCAGAAGATTCCCCTTTTCTTTCCGTTTTCGTCGTGTGTCTATTTTCTTTTGTGCATCATCATCGCATCATGCGCATCATCTGCATTGCATCGGCATATCCGTTGCCACTAGTTCTCAAAACTTGCATCCGTTGTTAGTTGCCGGTTCGCGTCGTCGTCCGTTCCGAGCCCGTCCGCACTCGCGCGCGCCCGTGGCATCGTCTATATCCTTGTTTTTAAAATTGTGTATAAAACTTTCTGTGATAGGGTCGAAACTTGGTGTGCGGTCTTATTTTAATATAGGTAGGCCGTATGCCAATTTTCATCGCTATCGGATTTCGAAGGTACCAGAACGGTCATGCCGTAGCGGCACCGTATTCGGTTACCGTCGGACGTTTTCGTTGTTTTAAACCCCGATGTCGGGCTGCCTGTGTCCCCTCTCATCCCCGCCGTCCCCAACCAGCTGTAGTTGCAGGAACGGCTCCTTCTTCAGCAAGCGATCCCACCCCGAGCTGCCTCATGTGCCTCGTTCTGAGCCATCCGTGCATGAGCCCCGTAGCCCCGCCGCCTCGTGCCCTCGCCGGAGGTCGGAATCGGCAACCCCGCGCCGCCAGAAGCCGCTCCAGGCCATAACCTCTCCCGTTCCCCTCTCCTTCCTGTTCTCCTTCCTCCTCCTGCTGATTCCCTCTCTCTCTCTCTAATCTTTTTCTTTGAACTTGTCTGAACCAGGAGCAGCAGCCCTAGGGACGCCATGGATGGCCGTCACCGATGGATCCCGAGCCGCCGGAAGCTTCTCCAGCCCTAGGAACGGGACCCCCTCTACCGGATCCGCCCATCCCGCTGACGCCCTGCCGAAGCCAGCGGCCAACCTGCAACCGCCCCGACCTGCATCCCCGTTCTGGCAGAGAGAACATATCTGTCTTTGTTTTCAGTTTCGTCAGCCCAGCGCGACGGTATGGCCCATGTAGGGAAGAACCCGTTATATTTTCGTAATCTTCTGCGTAGTAGAGTGGTCAGCGTGTTGTTCTCGTATTACGAGATCAAGGGTTCGAGTCCCTGTTGTTGCATTATATTTTTAGGCTTTCTTTTTCTTCTCTCGCGATTTAGCTTCTGTCTTTGCCTTAGTTAATTTGAGCCCTGTTTGCTCACACTCCAGTACCCAGCCTAGCGGGTTAGTTGTTTGGTTTGAATCCTGGAGGTCCAGGGATCAAATCCCCTTCAATGCGTATTTTTTTTAGGATTTTTGCCTCTCCAACGCATCATCTTTTCCATGTTTATGATACTTGTTGTTTAGTCTATTTTTGGTCACAACTATTGATTAGTCCAGTGGTAGGGCTACCAGTGTCCATCCAAGGGATTTGGTGTTCAAATCCCAGTTGTTTCCCATATTATTTTTCCCTTGTCGTTTTTTTATATACGCTAGGATTTTGCTATACCAGGATATAAGTATTTTTTTTCAAACGCCCCGTAGATTCTATTCCGTGCTTCGGATTGCGATGAATTATAAATGTAACTTGGCTAGAATTTTGCATAGAGTAATATTTTCCAACTCTCATGCATATTTAGAACTATTTAGTGGCTGTTTGCATCGTTTGCGTGTCGACGTGTTGAAAACGGTTTAGGTCGTAACTATTTAACCGTAGCTCCGTTGGAGTTGTGCCATATATGTAAATGGCCAGTACGACGAGTAGAAACACGTGAACCACTTTGTTTTGCCGTTTAACAAACCTAAAAATGTGATTAGGACAAATCTGGACAGAATTAAGATTTAACACATGGGGTCATTTTGGAGATGCTATATGTCGTTTCCGGTCTCATTTAAAATGACTAGCTAGGTAGATTAATTTGTGCTTCACCCTCGTGCCATGTTTAACAACATTTAATATATCCGTGTACCTGAACGGGAGTGAACTAAATAATTAGACGTGGAGTTTCGTCGATATGCAATTTGTTGCATATCGAGCTTCACTTAATGTGGAGTGTCTGATTGTGTGGGTTGTCATGCCGTGACTTGCATGTTTTCAGCTGCTCATGCATCATTTGTGTTGTGCATCGTGTGGTGAATTCCATGTGTTGATTTGTGTTTCCGGTTTGCTTCACCTCGATAGAGTTCCGCAGCGTGCCGGATTGTGAGGACCCGTTCGACTACGTCGGTTCGTCTGCTTCACGGAGGCATTCTTCTTCCAAGCGGGATCTCAGGCAAGATTATCATTTCCCCAGATACCATTACTATCATTGCCATGCTAGTTATCGCTTCTATCGTTTATGTCTCGTTGCCTACCACATGTTTCCATATCAGCCTCTCAACAATGCCATGATTACCTTCAACCTGTTCGACCTAGCAAACCACTGATTGGCTATGTTACTGCTTGCTTAACCCTGTTGTTAGCGTTGCTAGTTGCAGGTGCAGATGCTTCCATGTGATAACATGGGTTCCTTGTCATATCACCCTATTAAATGCTATTTAATTTAATGCACCTATATACTTGGTAAAAGATGGAAGGCTCGGCCTTTCTAGCCTGGTGTTTTGTTCCACCTTTGCCCCCTTAGTTTTCGGCTACCGATGTTATGTTCCATAAACGAGCGCTCCTAACACGATCGGGGTTGTTATGGGGACCCCCTTGGTAATTCGTTTTAGGGAGGCCCAACTTTGGTACTACATTTTCCTAATAACTAATGAACTGCATAGGGAGTAATTAACCCGACGAAATTTAATCAACCCCCGGGGCAGTGCTCCTCATGAGTGTTGGTCCAAATTGGCAGACTACGGGGCCACCGCGGGGCAACCTGAGGTTTGTTTCTTCTAGTGTGACCCATCCGTCGTGTCCTGAGAACGAGGTACGCGACTCCTATCGGGATCGTCGACACGTCGGGCGGCCTTGCTGGATTAGTTTTACCTTTGACGAAATATCTTGTGCATCGGGATTCCGGTGGTGCTTTGGGTAATCTCAGAGTTGAGGTTTTCCACTAGGGAATCCGACGAGATCGCGAGCTTCGTGATTGAGGATTTCTATGCGCCTTGTGGTAATTTGTGATGGACTTGTTGGAGCACCCCTGCAGGGTTAAATCTTTTTAGAAAGCCATGCCCGCGGTTATGTGGCAACGTGGATACTTTGTTTAACACTGGTTATAGATAACTTGAAGTTAACTTAATTAAAACATGCCAACTGTGTGCGTAATCGTGACTGTTTCTTTCGTGAGTTCTTTCTCCAATCGAGGACACGGTGGGGTTATGTCTGACATAGGTAGGTGTTCAGGATCATTCATTTGATCGTCTGTATTTCACGTCCGCTATGCGTAGATCTTCCCCCTCTTATTTCCGGTACTCGTAAGTTAGCCACCAAATATATGCTTAGTCGCTGCTGCAACCTCACCACTTAACCATGTCTCACCCATTAAGCTTTGCTAGTCTTGATACCTTTGGAAATGAGATTGCTGAGTCCCCTGTGGCTCACAGATTACTACAACACCAGTTGCAGGTTCAGGTAAAGGTTACATGACGCGAGCGCGTTGATTGTTCATTTGGAGTTGCTTCTTCTTCTTCTTCTTAATCGATCTAGGATGGGTTCCAGGCCGGCAGCCTGGGATAGCAAGGATGGACGTCGTTCTTCTTTTGTCGTTTGTTTTCGTCCGTACTCGGACCCTGGTCTTACTCTTGATGATTATGTAATGTACTGATGTGACTCTGATGTAGCTTGTGGCGAGTGTAAGCCAACTCTTTATATATCTCATCTTTTCATTACATGTACTTGTAACGATATCCATTCTTGCGACACGACGAGATGCGCTTCTATCCCTGACAAGGCCCTCGTGCCAAATTGAGGATAGGGTCGCATCTTGGGCGTGACAATATTCTATGAAGATCTCAATCGGTTTGAACCTCTATGTCAAGTACTCATATAATCCCGTATACTGTTCCCTTTGTTCTTCCGTATGTTACTTGCCCGTCGATCGACGGTATCATCATACCTAGTTCAATCTCGTTACCGGCAAGTATCTTTACTCATTCCATAATACAAGATCCCATAACTAACCCCTTTGTCACATTGATTGCGAGGCTTGTTGTGATGTTGTATTACCGAGTGGGCCCCGAGATACCTCTCCGTCACACGGAGTGACAAATCCCAGTCTTGATCCAAGCCAACCCAACAGACACCTTTGGAGATACCTGTAGAGCACCTTTATAGTCACCCATTTATGTTGCGACGTTTGATAACCCACAGGGTATTCCTCTGGTGTCCGGGAGTTGCATGATCTCATGGTTATAGGAACAGATACATTGACATGCAGAAAACAGTAGCAATAAACTGACATGATCATATACTATGTTCATAGTTCGGGTCTTGTCCATCACATCATTCTCCCAATGATGTGATCCCGTTATCAAGTGACAACACTTGTCTATGGTCAGTGTCGTGGGTATAAGTATGACAGTAGTTGTGTAGGGTAGAAAGGATCGGCAGAGCTTTAGCTACGGCGAGGTTGTATGAGTTTAGGCCCCTCTACGGTTGAGGTAACAGCCCTACGTCTCAATGCTCTCAGAGCTTGTTTTCGAGTGTAATATGGAATACAATGATTTGCTAACCCCTTTACCAGTGGGGGAGGGCGGCTTATATAGAGTGCGCTACCCTCCACAACGGTTCTGGTACAGGGGTGGAGTAGTGGCGATTGAATGCATACGTTACAGGTAACGTATGCCCTTAATGCTAATAAATACACCCGGAAACGTACGACCGTTTCCCTCCACGGGGGTTACGATGTACCGAGTGGTATACTGTCGGTTGACTCGATGTCCTCCGAATGCTAGTCGCCGACTGGAGGACCGAAGGTATGTTACCGACTGGAAGACATGGATTCCTTAATTCAGTCGGAGTTGACTAAGGGTATTGTCCTCTATGGGGGGTAGTCCTTGGGTAGGACCTATAGGGCAGGCCTATGACCCTACCCTAGGACTATAACCCCATCATTAGTCCCCGAATGGATTGAGGTTGGAACGACGAAGCGATGTTTGAAGTTGAATCCGACTGGAACAGATTTGGCTTGGCCGTTGCTTGCCTCAGTCCATTTTGACTTTTCTGATCGTCGATCCGAGTGGAAGTACTCGTGGAACGGACTGTCGGGAGCCGAGTGTTTCGGCGGCCTCTTCTGACGCGACCGGTCAACTGACAGCGCCGGATTTTTCGGGATACTCAAATTTCGGTTTTCGCGCGCCCAGCGGTGATGATGCCAGCGCGCTCGAGTAGCGCGTGACGCCTCGATTCTCGCGCCTTCCACCTCTCCACTAATATCGCCGCGGTGGGTCGGGGGGATAAGGTTTCGGGGCCACCTGCCAGTGACCCAGTCGGAACCCTATTTAAATCTCGGCGACGAGGCTTCTCCGATATGCTCGCCGAATCCTTTGCTCTCGCTTGCCCCGCCCTTCTCGCCACCTCCAGCGCTCCTACAATCCTCCCTTCTCCTTCCTCCCGAGGGGCTCGCAGCCGCCGCCATGACCAAGGGCCAGACCAGCAAGATGGAGGTGAGGAAGAAGAAGGGGAAGACGGCGGCGCCTGCTCAGCGGCGGCAGCGGCCGTTGCCGGCGGGATGGATCCAAGGAGACTTCCTCCCCTCCACGGTGACGGAGGGGGATCTGCTGCAGCTGGTGGAGCACGGGATGATCGTGCACAAGTCCTGGAGGCTGCCTGCGGAGAACGAGGTCGAGCCAGCGCCTCGGGAGGGGGAGCGCGTCCTGCTGCTCAGCCACGTCCACCGAGGTTTTTCTTTGCCCTCGCATCCTTTCTTCAAGGGCATCATGAACCACTTCGGGGCCCAACTCCACCATTTACCTCCGAATGCGATCGCCCATCTTTTTGCCTTTATTGTTTTGTGCGAGTGTTTCATCGGCTGCCCTCCCCATTGGGGTTTGTTCAATCACATCTTTTCCGCCAGATCCCAAACCATCAAATGACTTAGCCAGTCGGATGATAAGACGCATCTCCTCCAGCTCTGCGGGGGCTTAGGTTTCCAGAAAAAGAGTCGGAGTAGCTATCCTGCTCTCCAGTTAAGTGAGTCGGTTAGGAACTGGCAGTCGACGTGGTTCTACTGCCAGGATATCGCCTGTCCGAATGCGTCGACTGGGCTGCCTCCTTTTAGTCTAGATCGACCCGCCCCGCCTATGCAGCTCGCGCTCTCAAAGGCGGAGAAGAACGACATCCAGCCCTTGGTTGAGGCACTCGCGGACGTCGTCAGGAGGGGGGTCACCGGCATAGACTTCCTGGAAGTCTTCCTTGGTCGGCGGATCCAGCCTCTGCAGGCTCGCGACCATGCCATGTGGCACTACACGGGGCCCGAAGACTCCACTCGGACCATGGTGGTGGGTGTGACCGAGGAGAGGGTGACCTCGTGGGTGCTCCAAATCACGGGCCCCTGCGAGAATCCCAAATGTATAATGGTCACCCTAGTCAGAAAGAGATGACGAAAGAATGGTTTGTAAAAACAAAGGAATTTGTGAAAGCCGCATTGGCAAACGGCCAGGAAAGAAAGTATTGCCCCTGTCCTGGATGCGACAACTATAAAAAGACTACAGAGGCTGTAATGATTAAACACCTACAGAGGAGGGGTTTGAAGCCTAATTATACAGTGTGGACATTTCATGCTGAGTCTATACAACGCACAAGAGCTGAGGTGGTCCGTCGTCGCACGGATGAGCATGGTACCGGGATCGAAGACATGGTGCAAGACTTTGATGATGCTCGGGATTCGGAAGATGAGATGGAGGAATCTGGAAAGGCCTTTTATGAAATGTTGGTGTCTTCAAAACGTCCTCTCCATGAGCACACTGAGCTCTGTCAGCTGGATGCGATTGCACAAGTAATGTCTCTGAAGGCTCAGTTCAACTTGGGAAGAGAATGCTACGACGCGATGATGACACTATTTGGACGCTTCCTACCCAAAGGCCATGTCATGCCTGCAAACCTGTACCAGTCGGACAAAATACTTCGTGTACTTAAGATGCCCTATGAGAAGATAGATGCATGTGAAAAAGGATGTGTCTTATTTAGGAAGGAGTATGCACACTTGGACTATTGTCCCAATTGCGAGTCTTGCAGGTATCTTGTGGTAGACAACGGTCTGGGTGAGAAGAGGTAGGTCAAAATCGCAGTTAGTGTTCTTTGGTATATGCCAATCGTACCAAGACTTCAACGTCTTTTCATGGTCGAAGAGACAGCTAGACAGATGACATGGCACAAATTGGGCAAAAGAACCGAACTAGATGCGGATGGGAATAAGATGGTGGTACACACATCGGATGGGGAAGCGTGAAAACATTTCAATGGATTGCATAAGGTAAAGCGACAGATCCAAGGAATCCTCGAGTCTGCGCCACCATGGATGGTTTTAATCCCTTCGGCATGACGGCAACCCAATACAGTTGTTGGCCTGTATTTGTCATTCCACTCAATCTCCCCCCCCGGGCAGATTATGCAAAGAAAGAACATATTTCTGATGTTGATAATTCCAGGGCCCAATTCTCCGGGGAAGAATATGAATGTGTACCTGCAACCGTTAAGGATGAATTGGAAGAAGCATGGGATAATGGGGTCAAGACATACGATGCCGCTAGAAACAAAAACTTCAAAATGCATGTGTGGTACATGTACTTTATGCATGACTTGCCACCGTATGCACTATTCTCTGGATGGTGTGTGCATGGAAGGTTCCCGTGCCCCCAATGCAAGGCAGCTCTTCAGTTTCATTGGTTGCTGGAGGGTCGGAAGTACTCTTGGTTTGACTTGCATAGACAGTTCCTGGATCCTGACAATGAGTTCAGAAAAGACAAGAAGAACTTTACCAAAGGTAAAGTTGTCAAAAACTTGGCACCACCTGCATTGACAGGCCAACAGATCCTGGATCAGTTAAACGCCCTCGAGCCTGATCCAGAGCGTCCAGGGTATTTCAAGGGGTATAATTCAAAACACACCTGGACTCACAAGCCATGCTTCTCGGATCTGCCTTACTTCAAAGACCTCCTTCTTCCACACAATATCGACATGATGCACACTGAAAAGAATATCGGAGAGGCTATTTTCGGTACATTGTTCAACATAGATGGGAAGACAAAGGATAATACTAAGGATAGAGTCGGTCAAGAGACACTATGTCATAGACCGTTACAAAACATGCGAGAAGGCAAAGGAAAGCAGAAGTGGTCGAAGCCAAAGGACTGGTTCAATCTTGGAAGGCCAGCTATGAGGGAAATTATCTTGTGGGTCAAAATGCACTTGATGTTCCCCAATGGGTATGCAGCGAATCTAAAGAGGGAGCGAGTCTTGAAAAATTAAAAATCTTTGGTCTCAAGAGTCATGATTGGCACATATGGCTAGAGCGGGTAATGCTGGTGATGTTACGTGGCTTTATTCCTGAGGATGAATGGCTAGTATTGGCGGAGCTGAGCTATTTCTTCCGTGTTCTTTGTGCGAAATAATTGTCGCCTGGCGTGGTAGAAGACATGGAGGAGTTTGCACCGGAGTTGTTGTGCAAGTTAGAGAAGATATTTCCATCGGGCTTCTTTAATCCAATGCAGCATTTGATTTTACATCTACCGACCGAGGAAAGATTGGGTGGGCCCGTGCATGATTGTTGGTGCTATGCAACTGAGAGGATGCAGAAGAACCTTGGAGCTAAATGTAAAAATAAGCGTAGAATTGAAGCATCGATGGCTGAGGCATTCATTACTGAGGAGGTGCCAAACTTTGTGACAGCACACTACGAAGCCAAAAATCATCATTTGCATAATCCGAAGCCTCGGCACAATGATGCACACCCTAAAAAAGGTGGGTCCAACCTCACCTTATTCAAAGGGAAGCTTGCACCAGCCGGTGCTTCGAAACCAATAACGTTGGATATCGAAGAATGGCGGAACATTTTGTTGTATATCTTCAACAACCTAACAGAAGTGCGGCCGTACATCGCGTGAGTTCTCGGCACATTTTCCCGTAACTTCTAATTCATTTGAACTGCTCTTATTACCGGATATTTCAAACAGCCGTTACATCGCCAAATTCTCGGATGGAGCGGTGATCGAAAATGATTCCGTCGAAGAGTATGGGCTTCTGTCAAAGACAGGACGCGGCTATCCCGGTTTCATCTCTTGGATCAAACAAACGGTAATTATCAATAATGGACCATTTCATTTCTTGATCTAACTTGTGGCTAATGCAACAATCGTTTCGTATTAAACTTGTAAGCTAATTCAGAGTCTATGGACGCCGAATTGAGACAAGTCGCTAATGGTTTTGAGTATAAGGTTCGTTTATTTGAGAAATACAACATCAACGGGTATCTCTTTCGTACCTTTGGCAAAGAGCTATCTATGCCCGACCGGAAATCTACAAAATGTGTTGTTTGTGCTATCGGCGAAGGTGTTATCGAGTATTATGGAAGAGTTGCAGAAATTTATGAACTTCAATTCTATGGTGAAAACCCACCGAACGTCGTAGTCTTCAAATTTTATTGGTTCCAGCCGAAGGAGACTAGAAGGACTCATGAACATATAGGACTAGTCGAAATCAATCCAAACACCCATTTAGATGTTCCCGTTGTCTATATTACGGCTCAACAGGCGACCCAAGTTTTCTATCTACCGTCGGCGTGCCAAACGGATAAAAATCTAGAAGGTTGGTATGTTGTTTACGAAGTGTCGCCACATGTTAGACCACCTCTCCAAAATGAACAGGATTATGAACCTCACATTTACCCAAACACGTATGATGGAGAATTCTTCCAAGAAACACGTCTTTCCAAGAAACGTTTCAAGAACCACCGTGCTTCACCCAAGAACATGGAAGTAGACAGTGACAATGAATCCGACTCCACCCCTGAGCTGGAACCAGAAGACCTGGAACTCGTAGAGGTTACTGATGAGGAATACCTGCCAATGCTTCAACGATTAAAGAAAGGCCTTTCACAACTTCACGTTGTTGAACCCGGCGAGCACGTCATTCATGAAGACATGCGTGATAGTGATGATTATTAGTTTGTAAGATTCACAACTTAAATTATATATTTTTTAATCTTTATTATTCATGCACATATTATTATTCATGTCAGTTATTCAAATTTTTTATGTTGTACTAATTTGTTTTAATCTTTATCATGGCAGGTCACCAGGTGTTGAAAGATGGTCGGCACTGGTCCAGAGCGCTCGACGGGTTCTTCCCAGCCGCCCCGCACGAGGGGTGGTACTTCCCTTCCACCTCTATGTCTTTGTAGAGCCTTGGCAGACAGTCTGTCGACACCACCCGTGGGTTCTTCTTCGTCGGCGGCATTGCCCACTAGGAGAGGTCCTGGTCGGGTAGGGAAGAAGGGGAAGGGTATAGGGAGAGGTGGTGGCCGCGGAAGATCCAGGATGACTGTTGAGCCGTCCTCACAACCACCACCAGCTCATTCACCCGAGCATAGGACTACTATGGTCGACCCGTTTGCGGAGGAGGCTACAGGGACTCCGGTCCAGGAGCCTGGTGTTGACGGGCATTCGTCCATGAGACTCCGGTCCAGCATCAGCCTCGGGTCATGGTCCATTCGGCCCACGAGATTACGGTTCCGGAGGCTTCACTCGACGTTGAGAGGCCCGGATGCGAGACCTGGACGGATCGGACCGAGTTGCCGGATTGGACCGAGGGTCCGGGTGGCTCAGGGGGCGGGGATGGCGGGGATGAGCTTACGGATAGTGAGGGCGATGTGCAGGTGGACGGGGCCACTGTGTACAAGCGTGGTAGTACACGTCTCTCGGTCGTGCTGGCTACCCGCGAGCAGAGGCCGGTGATTAAACCTTAAGGAGATAGGTAAGTACATTTACTCTTTTTTTAGCTTATGCCTTCAAGTTTTTTCAAATATGTAATGCATTGACCTTATCATACTACAGGGGATGGGTACACCCTCTTGGAGTCTGCATGCCGAACTCTGCCCTTGGTGTGCTTTGCCGGACAAATTTCCCGGGGTTTGTGACGTTGCCTGGTGAGGGTCAGGTTCCTACACTAGGATTTTCTTGGGAGGACTATCATGGTGCGCAGGCCCCGCCGGAGGAGAATATAGATGGTGTCTTGTGCCACACAAGGGCCGAGATGGTGATCAAGAGCTTTTGGGTAAATTATCCTTTTACACAATCTAAAATTAACAATATAGCTAATTATTGTATTAATCGGTGTTTTCACGTTTGATTGCACACCTTCTATAGGTGTGAGGATGGATATGAGGAGGAGGCGGCCAGGGTTCTCGAGGCCGAGTGTAGGCGGTTACTACAGAACTTACGCCATGAGGCTCGGTCGCAGGCTATTCGAGACTACTACGCCACGCGTGGTATTAAGAAGCAGAAGAAGGATTGCCGCGGAAAGTTTCTGAAGAAGGAGCAATACATGAAGGTAACTACCTATTCTTAAGTCCTTCTACGTAGTTTTCTTGATTTCATTCATAGGCGTAGCGCTCAAAATTCTTTCTAATAACTTACAGGTGCCCCCGAGATAGTGTGCGGATAAGATGGATTGTTGGGAGGCTTTGGTTGGTGAGTGGTGCACAGGCAGCTGGCGAGCCGTCCACGAGAATGTGAAGGATCGGCGTTGCCAAATGGTTGGTGTGCCACACCATCAAGCCAGCACCAACTTACTTCAGTTCGGACGAAACTGGGTATGTGATTTGCTTCATGATTCATGCAATTCATTCTTCATGCTAATATTTTGTTCCTCTCTTTTAGGCGCATCACAATAAGACGGAGATGCCACACTTGTACGACCTTTATGGCATGGCCCATACCGCCTCATACAAGAAGGCGAAGGCATTCTCTGAGTCTGACCTGGATGATCCCAATAATTTCACCAACATATCATCCCACCACAAGCTCGTGGCATACAGGTACGCGGGGAAGGCTACGGAAGGGGACGACTTTAACCCTAGCGAGGAACCTTTGGATCAAGAGCTGGTGATGATATCTGGTGGCGGGAGGCCCCATGCATGGCTCGATAGCCATTGGAGATGGGATAATACGTTTTCCACTCACTCTCCCGGAGATCAAGGCGCGCCAGTCGAGCAGCTGTCCTGAGATAACGCGTCGTCCATGGCCAGTCGATCTTGCCATCGAGGTTAGTTGTACGGACTAAGAACACTTTCATCCATTTCATTATGTGTGTCACCATAAATCATTACTGTGGTAATCAGGAATGGTGTTTCAGGCTGCTGTTCAGAAAGAGAGATTGGCAAACCAGGCTGCTCTTGAGAAAGAGAGATTGGCACGCGAGGCTGCTCTTTAGGCTGCTCTTGAGAAAGAGAGATTGGCAAGTCAGGCTACTCTTGATGAGAGGGACCAGACCACGGCACAATTGATTGAGGAGGAGAGGTCCCAGAATAAGGCTGGTCAACGGGCCCTGTACGAGCTTTCTGTGGTATGTTTTTTTCACATTAGCCAAATCATGTGTGTAATGTCTGTTTCATTACTAACTAATACGACCCACTCTTCATCGTCTGTGCGAGAAGATCGGCCAAGTCCCTCCACCGATGCCCGTCTTCTCTTCGATTGGCACGGTGAGTTTCATTATAAACTAGTATTAATAATTGAGTGTCATCATGCTAACTGAGACATTGCAAAATATCTATTCTGCAGAATAACTCTCGAGCGGCATCGGACGACCCTTCTCCACGTGTTTCTCCTCCTTGATGACCACTACGGTAAGTTTCTCTTCTCCTCTTTCATATTCTCCTTGCCTTAATTTCCCTAACAATGACATAATTAGCCCATTTAGCTCTAAAAAGACATAGTTAGATAATTTAGCTCCAAGAAGAGGAGAAGAGGAGAAGAAATAGGAAAAATGAAAAGAAAGAAGAAGAAGAAGAAGAAGAAGAAGAGAAGGAGAACGAGGAGGAGGAGGAGGAGGAGGCGGAGAAGGGGGAGAAGGCCAAGGACCTTCTAGTCCTTCTCCTCTTCCTCCTCCTTCTCCTCCTTCTTCTTTATTTCTTCTTCTTCTCCTCCTCCTCCTCTTTCTTCTCCTCTTTCAAATTCTACTTGCCTTAGTTTCCACAACAATGACATAATTAGCCCATTTAGCTGCAAAATGCCATAATAAGCTCAAAATGGCATAAGAACCTTGGTTAGCTCATTAATATTATATACTTAGCTTGTTTTCCTCTAAAATGGGATAATTAGCCAATTTAGATCCAAAAAGATATAGTTAGCTAATTTAGCTCCAAGAAGAGGAGAAGAGGAGAAGAAATAGGAAAAATGAAAAGAAAGAAGAAGAAGAAGAGAAGAAGAAGAAGGAGGAGGAGGAGGTGGAGAAGGAGGAGAAGGCCAAGGACCTTCTAGTTCTTCTCCTCCTCCTCCTCCTTCTCCTCCTTCTTCTTTATTTCTTCTTCTTCTACTCCTCCTCCTCTTTCTTCTCCTCTTTCATAATCTCCTTGCCTTAATTTCCCTAACAATGAAATAATTAGCCCATTTGGCTCCAAAATGCCATAATAAGCTCAAAATGGCATGAGAACCTTGGTTAGCTCATTAATGTTATATACTTAGCTTGTTTTCCTCTAAAATACGATAATTAGCCCATTTAGCTCCACAAAGACATAGTTAGCTAATTTAGCTCCAAGAAGAGGAGAAGAGGAGAAATGAAAAGGAAGAACAAAAAGAAGAAGAGAAAGAGAAGAGAAGGAGAAGGAGAAGAAGAAGGAGAAGGAGAAGGAGCAGGAGAAGAGAAAGAGAAGAGAAAGAGAAGGAGAAGGAGCAGGAGAAGAAGCAGAAGGAGGAGGAGGAGGAGGAGGAGAAGGAGGAGAAGGCCAAAGACCTTCTAGTCCTTCTCCTCCTCCTCCTCCTTATCCTCCTTCTTCTTTATGTCTTCTTCTTCTCCTCCTCCTCCTCTTTCTTCTCCTCTTTCATATTCTCCTCTCCTTAATTTCCCCAACAATGACATAATTAGCCCATTTAGCTCCAAAATGCCATAATAACCTCAAAATGGCATAAGAACCTTGGTTAGCTCATTAATATTATATACTTAGCTTGTTTTCCTCTATAATGACATAATTAGCCCATTTAGCTCCAAAAAGACATAGTTAGCTAATTTAGCTCCAAGAAGAGGAGAAGAGGAGAAATGAAAAGAAGGAAGAAGAAGAAGAAGTAGAGAAGAAGAAGAGAAGGAGAAGGAGAAGGAGAAGAAGAAGAAGGAGGAGGAGAAGAAGAGAAGAAGAAGGAGAAGCAGGATAAGAAGGAGAAGGAGCCCTCCTTCTTCTCCTTCTTCTTCTCTCCTCCTTCTTTTCCTCCTTCTTCTCCTTCTTCTCTTGTTCTTTTTTCTTCTTGTCCTCCTCCTTTTCCTTCTCCTTCCCCTCCTCCTCCTCCTTCTTGTTTTTCTTGTCCTTGTTCTCTTCTTGCTTCTTCTCTTTCTTCTTCAATTTAGCTTATTTGTCATATATGTGTTGTTGTTCTTCTTCTTCTCACTTTCTTATTCCCATTTTGCAGATTGGATGTACTACATGCATGGAAGCTGGCATTGGAGTGTTTAGTTTCGGTTTTTATTTGAGTTGAGGAACAATGTGGAACTATATGTATATGTATATATGGATGAACAATATATGTGCAACTATATGTATGTATATATGGATGAAACTTTGTATGTGTTGGTTCTTTTGATATATGGGATGTACGTTGATGAACAAATGGCATTGATGAGCTTTATATGTATATCATATATGTGTTGTGACCTATTTATCATATATGTGCTATGAATTATATGTATATGTGCTGTGAAATAGAAAAAATAAACAAAAATGTGACAATATAGGCTCTTTGCCGTCTGCCAGCTGATGGCAAAGGACTGACGGCAAAGGTGCCACGTGGCGCCCAACTGTGCAACCTGGGCAGTAGCAGCTGGCCATATAGTATCGTTGTCGTCTTCTTCCAGGGGGCAGACGGCAAAGAAGAGGGCACACAGGAGGGGGGAGGAGGTGGAGGCTGACGGCAAGGAAGAGGGGGAGGCAGACGACACAGAGGAGGGGGGAGGAGGAGGGGGAGGCTGACGGCAAAGAAGAGGGGGAGGCAGACGGCAAAGCCTCCGTTAGCCCCTAATGGAGGCAACGCCTGTCGGCTGCCGTCTCGACCACTTTGCCGACTGCTCTTATGAAAAGCTAATGGCAAAGCTCTTTGCCGTCCGCTTCCGTGAGATAGACGGCAAAGAAGCTGCAATGCCGTCGTAGGCTGACGCAAAATTTTTGCCGATCGTGAGATTCTTTGCCGTCTGTTATATTGTCTTTGTCGTCCGTGATATACTCTTTGCCGTCTGTGATGGAAGATGGCAAAGAAGCTAATTCCGGTAGTGCTTGTGGCCCACTGGCCCACCCCCTAAGGTGGAACTTGGCGCAGATATTTTTCTTATTTTCCAAAACTGCTCCCCGTAAATTTTCAGGACATTTGGAGAACTTTGATTTCTGCACAAAAATAACACCAAGGAAATTCTGCTGAAAACAGCGTCAGTACAGGTTAGTTCCATTCAAATCATGCAAATTATAGTCCAAAACAAGTGCAAAAGGGTTTGGAAAAGTAGATAGGATGGAGAGGTATCAGCTATGTTGATTTTGTTTCAACTACATGCATGAACATGTGCCAAGTCAAGTCACTTGAATCATTCAAAGGAGAATACCATCCTATCATACTACATCATAGTCATCTCAAAATCTATGTTGGCATTCAAGACAAACCATTATAAGCTCTGAGCTAAATAAGCATGGCATCAGAAACTACGATCTCTAAGTTGTCATTGCAAACATGGTTCTCTCACAACAAAGCTGAATCTGGATCGACAAGCTAGTCATATTTACAAAAACAAAATAGATAGAGTTCATACCAACTTTTCAGTCTCAGTCACTTCATCATATATCATCATTATTGCCTTTCATTTGCACGATTGAACGATGTGAACAATAATAAGAGTGCTCATGCATTGGACTAAGTTGAATCTGCACGCAAACACAAAGGAGAAGACAAAGTAATATGGCTCTTTGAAAGCTAAACAAGTATGCATGGAAGAAGCACTAAACATTGTAACCAATATCTTCTACCTTAACCCAAAGAAAAAAGAAAACTATTTACACGGGAAAGCTCCCAACAAGCAAAAGAAGAAAGAAAAATCTTTTTGGGTTTTCTCAAAAGGACACAAAACAAGAAAACGAAAATAAACTAGCATGGATAATACAGTGGCAAAGTGTAAACACCGGCTAACAAAGTGAAAGCATAAGCATGAATATAAGGTCGATGAGAACACGTACTCCCCCAAGCTTAGGCTTTTGGCCTAGCTTGGTCTACTCCCATGGTGGGAAATAACCAGCTCCGGGATACTCCGGAGCAGATTGTGGATGCCACTGCTGTGTGAGCTCCTCTGGCTCCCACTGATAAACTGGCGTCTGGTACTCGACTGGCGGCTCGGGCACGGGCGCCTGTGGTTGGGCCAAGCCCCAATATGCGTAGATGTCCGAGTTCATAATAGTGTACCTGCCTGCATGAAGATCGAACAAACAAGGAGCAGGCAAAGTAATAGTCTTTCGAGTACCCTGACTAAATACCAGGTTATATATCATCCATCTACTAGCATCTCTATCCAGAAAATCATGGCGAACCATGATGTCATAATCCAAATATTTCTCGGGGAGAAGCATCTCTCCTTCCTCTCCTAGTCCAATGGGTACCTCAAAGTGTCTGGCAAGATGGGTAACATAGATACCTCCATAGACGACACCCTTGGAATGGTTGGTGTTCAATCGCTGGGCCACTATAGCACCTAGGCTATAAGCCTTATCGTTATAAAGGCCTTCGCGCAAAACCGCAAGGTATGGAGAACTAAGTGATCCAACCTCCCCACGGCCAATCAAAAATTTTCCCACAAATAGTGAGAAGTACTAAAGCACAGGAAAATATATGCTAGCAATTCTAGCGCGAGACACTCCTCTCTCCTCTCCAACAACAATAGTACCAATGAAATCCTCCAAGTCCCGTGGACGAGGGTCACAGATATCCCCAACATAAGGTTATTTGCATACATTGCAAAAATCCTGTAGTGTCATGCACTCGGAACATCGTATATCATGAACTCAACCATGGGAGGATTGTTCCTCGGATAAAAGTTGAAGCTTTGAACGAAAATATTGGTGAGGAGGAGATATCGTGAGAACTTATCTTCAACGAACGCGGTAAGACCTACATTCTCCGTCAAGTAATAAAAGTCTTCATGAAGCCCAGCGGCGCGCAAAAATTCATTACTTGGCCACTCGCACGCTCGAACTTCTGTGACTCGAGGAACCACGTACTTGGGGTTATTCTTCTCATCCTCCTTGGGATTACGGCTTGAAGAGCCTCTCAAGAACCTCCTCATCTTTTCCCTTTTTCTAGCTCTAAAAAATTCTGAAATTTTTAGAGACTTTGAAAGGAAACTGAATAAAGATTAACCCAACTTGTAGCATCTACTCCTACTAGTGCCTAGAGACCGTATCACGCGCTAAAACTACTTGGGACCAGTTAAAATCAACATTTCTAGCTCAAGAACAGGGTCACAAAGGTAGCAATAATACACGAAGGATAAAGCACTAGAGCAAAAGCTAATTGGACCAATGGAGGAGTCACTTACCAAGGAGTAATTTCCCCAAAACGGTTCGGAGAATGGTGCTTTGAGCAAGGAGATCGAAAATCACAGCCAAATGAGCAAGAACACGGGTTTGAGCTGCGAAACAATTTTTTCTGGAGGTGGAAGAAGAGGATGGGAGCTGGAATGAGTGGAGGGGGTCCCTGTGGGCCCCACAAGCTTGCTAGCCGCCACCAGGGGGGTGGCGGTGGCAGGGCTTCTGGCCCAATATTTTCAAATATTCCAGAAAAAATCATACTAAATTTTCAGGACCATCGGAGAACTTTTATTTTCGAGGTATTTTTCTCCGGGACGCTAAAACAGAAAACAGGAAAAACTAAACTAAATCTATCATTTTTCTTCTAAGCAACAGAAAATGAAGCTCAAAACAGAGGTATGTGACTCTTTGATTCATCCGTTTCATGGTCATCGAAAGAAATCCGTCAATGGGGTTGATCAAGTCCTCATGACAAAACCTTCTCGAATCGCAAGAGAAAACGGAGAATTTTTGAATAGCCACTAAGTCACCTCAATGGGGATATGTATCTCCCCAACAATCAAATCATACTTCATCTTGACACGAGGAATGGGGCATTCAAAGCTCCCAATAAGAATCAATGAAGTCTTTTCGATAGCATTGATGCAATGTACTTGATATCGTTTCTTCGAAAAGTTCATTGTGTGCTCATTACTGTTGACATGGAAAGTGATATTGCCTTTGTTGCAATCTATAACAGCCCCTGTAGTGTTTAAAAAGGGTCTTCCGAGGATGTCAGCCATGGCATCATCCTCGGGAATATCCAAGATAACAACGTATATTAAGATAGTGGTGTTAGCAACCACAACATGCACATCCTCGCAAATTCCGATAGGGAAAGCAGTTGATTTGTCAGCCATTTGCAGAGAAATTTTAGTGGGTGTCAACTTATCCAATTCAAGTCTACGATAAAGAGAGAGCGGCATAACACTAACACCGACTCCAAGGTCACATAAGGCAGTTCTTACGTAGTTTCCTTTAATGGAGCAAGGTATGTGGGCACTCTGAGATCACCAAGTTTCTTAGGAGTTCCACCTTTGAATGTGTAATTGGCAAGCATGGTGGAGATCCCAAGATCGGGTATCTTCCGTTTATTAGTCATGATATCTTTCATGTACTTGGCATACAGAGACATCTTGAGCCTATCAGTTAACCGCATCTACAGAAAGATGGGTCTTATCATCTCAACGAAGCGCTCAAAATCCTCATCATCCTTTTTCTTGGATGGTTTAGGAGGAAAGGGCATAGATCTCTGAACCCATGGCTCCCTTTCTGTACCATGCTTCCTAGCAGTGAAGTCATTCTTATCGTATCTCTTAGGTTGTGGGTTATCAGGATTAACCGTAGGTTCAATCTCCACATCCGTATCATTGCTAGGTTGAGCATTATTATGAACATCATTGTCCATATTGTCACCAGGTTCATGTTCATCACCAGATTGTGTTTCTGCATTAGACGCAGAAATATCATTAGGTTCTTCAGGTGTGACAGTATTTGGTGAACTGGCATGTAGGTTTCTATCATCCTTCTTCTTCTCCTTAGGATGACTGGGTGTATCAGCATTGATTACTTGAGAATCTTGATCAATTATCTTAGGATGACCTTCAGGATACAAAGGTTCCTAAGTCATTTTGCCTCCTCTAGTAATGACTCTGACAGAGTTGTCATTTAATTCATTGAGCAGGTCATTCTGAGCTTTAAGTACTTGTTCTACCTGAGTAGTAATCATAGAGGCATGTTTATTCAGAAGCTTCAGATCATTGACATTTCTGTCTACACAAGCACTTAAGTGGCTAAGCATACGAGTACTTTGTTCCAAATGTATGCTAACATAATCATTGAAACTCTGTTGTTTGGGAACAAAGTTGTCAAATTCATCAAAGCATAGGCTAGCAGGTTTGTCAAAAGGAATATCACTCTCATCAAACCTATGAAGAGAATTCACTTCTACTACCTGTATCGGGTTATCGAGACCATGGATCTCTTTGATAGGTAGTAGATTTTTGACATCTTCAGATCTAATGCCTTTCTCTTGCATAAATTTCTTGGCTTCTTGCATATCTTCGGGACGGAGGAATAGAATACCTCTTTTCTTCGGAGTTGGCTTAGGAGGTGGTTCGGGAATAGTCCAAGCATTATCGTTGATCAAGATGTTATTTAGTAGGGTCTCAGCTTGTTCTTCAGTTCGTTCCCTAAGAACACAACCGGCACAACTAGCTAGGTAGTCTCTAGAGGCATCGGTAAGTCTGTTATAGAGGATATCAAGTATCTTGTTCTTCTTAAGAGGGTGATCAGGCAAAGCATTCTGTAACTGGACGAGCCTCCCCCAAGCTTGTGGGAGACTCTCTTCTTGGAGTTGAGCAAAGTTGTATATTTCCTACAAGGCAGCTTGCTTCTTATGGGCAAGGAAGTATTTCTCACAGAAGTAATAGACCATATCATGGGGACTACTCACACATCCAGGAGCAAGAGAGGTGAACCAGGCTTTAGCGTCATCCTTTAGAGAGAAAGGAAACAGCTTAAGGATATAGTAGTGGCGGATCTTCTCCTCATTAGTGAAAAGGGTGGCTATATCGTGTAGTTTGGTAAGATGGTCTACGACCGTCTCAGACTCATTACCGTGAAAAGGATCAGATTCGACTAGAGAGATTATCTCAGGATCGACAGAGAATTCATAATCCTTATCGGTGATAAAGATAGGTGAAGTGGCAAACTTCGGGTCATATTTCATCCTAGCTTTCAGAGATTTTTTCTTCCACTTGAGAAGTAATTTCTCAGCGTCATAGGCATCCTTACACGCAAGAAAATCCTCAGCTATCTCTCCCTCCATAACATAACCCTCAGGTATATCAGGCAATTCATATCTAGGAGAGCTAGATCTAGCAGGAGCAAAAGCATGTTCTATCTCAATAGTATCGGCACTTTCAGAAGCATCACGAGCATTGGCAGTAACTCTAGCAATATGAGCATCAAGGAACACCCCTAGTGGCATATCAGGCAAAGTAGCATCTCTAGCAGTATCAAGCATAGCATCTCTAGCAGTATCAAGCATAGTATCATCAGACATAGCATCTGTAGCAGTAGCAGGCAAAGCAGTATCAGGCATAGCATCTCTAGCAGTATCAAGCATAGCATCTGTGGCAGTATCAAGCAAAGCAGTATCATGCATAGTATCAAGCATAACATCTCTAGCAGTAGCATCATAAGCATCATCAAGCACATGCGACATATCAAGATTTCTACCAGGAGGTGATTCGCAAACTTACTCATAACTGAAGGTGAATCAAGTGCAGAGCTAGATGGCAGTTCCTTACCACCCCTCGTAATTGAGGGAAAGACTTTGGTTTTCGGATCCTTCAGATTCTTCATAGTGATCAGCAGATATAAATCCCAAGTAACTCAGAGAATATAGCAATACCTCCCCGCCAATGGCGCCAGAGAAATGCTGATTCCGTGATAGCAGACCTTCCCCTGCAACAGCACCAGAAGAATTCTGCTAGCACTCTCCGGCAATTGAAACTAGAAGAATGTTGTTGACGGCCCACCAGCGTGGGATCATAGCAGTTTTCGAGGGTAAAATATTCGACCAAAATTTGTTGATCGCCAGGGAGGAGGTGAGAGAATATTCTCAAGTTTTAGCAGTTGAATGTGTCAGATTCAACCACACCTGAAAGATTAGTATCTGCTAGCAAAGTAGTATGATAACAACGGTGTCAGAAACGATCTATTGACGGTAGACTATTCCTAACGATTGTATCAATGGCGCCAAGTTGCCCGTTGACGGAAATTGTCTATTCCCATCAACGACCAGTGTACCAAAATTGTAGGAGGTAGCAGCAGTGTAACGAGTAATAGCAGTGGCAAGGAACAGCAGTAGTGACAACAGTAGCAAGTAGCAACAGTAGCAAGCGACAATAGTAGCAACAGTAGCAGAAGAGCAAGACAAGTAACAACAGCCGTAGGACAAACTCATAGGTAATGGGTCGGTGATTTGTTTGGATGATATTCATCATGCAACAGCTATAACATGGAGAGATATGTGGCTAGCTCCCGTTCGTCAATGTAATGTAGGCATGGATTCCGTGTGTCGTCATACGTGCTTAGGGAAAAGAACTTGCATGACATCTATTTTCCATCCCTCCCGTGGTAGCGGGGTCCAAAAGGAAACTACGCGATATTAAGGTTCTCCTTTTAATAAAGAACCGGACCAACGCATTAGCACTTGGTGAACACATGAACTCCTCAAACTATGGTCATCACCGGGAGTGGTTCCGATTATTGTCACTCCGGGGTTTCCGGATCATAACACATAGTACGTAACTGCAACTTGCAAGATCGGATCTAAAACACACATATATTGGTGACATCATAATAATTTCAGATCTGAAATCATGGCACTCGGGCCCTAGTGACAAGCATTAAGCATGACAAAGTAGTAGCAACATCAATCTCAGAACATAGTGGATACTAGGGTTCAATCCCCGTCAAAACTAACTCGATTACATGATAGATCTCATCCTACTCATCACCACCCAGCGATCGAGCCTACGAATAGATTACTCACGAACGACGAAGAGCTTCATGGAATTGGAGAGGAAAGAAGGTTGATGATGATGATGGCGACGATTTCCCCTCTCCGGACCCCAAAACGGACTCCACATCTACCCTCCAGATGAGGAACAGGATGTGGCGGCGCCTCCGTATCGCAAACGCGACGAAATCTTCTCTCTTGATTTTTTCTAGGACGAAAGTGAACTTATAGAGCTAAGATTGGGGGCGGCAGAGCCACGTGGGCCCCACAAGCTTGCCATCCGCCACCAGGGGGGTGGCGGTGGCAGGGCTTGTGGCCCACTGGCCCACCCCCTCAGGTGGGTCTTTGCGCAGGTATTTTTCATATTTTCCAAAATTATTCTACCTAAATTTTCAGGACGTTCTGAGAACTTTGATTTGTGCACAAAAATAACACCAAGGTAATTCTACTGAAAACACTGTCGGTCCAGGTTAGTTCCATTCGAATCATGCAAATTAGAGCCCAAAACAAGGGCAAAAGAGTTTGGAAAAGTATATACGAAGGAGACGTATCAAGACTCCGGTCTAGGATCAACCTCGGGTCGAGGTGCCTTCGGCCCATGAGATTCCGGTTCCTGAGGCTACGTCCCAGGAGACTCCTGCCACACACGCTTCGGCCGACGTGGAGAGGTTCGGATGGGGTGCCTGGCCGGATCGGACCGAGGTGCCGGATTGGACCGAGGGTCCGGGTGGTTGTTCTGTTGATGGCGGGGATGAGTCTACGGATAGTGAGGGGGACGTGCAGGTGGATGGGGCCACTATGTACAAGCATGGTAGTACACGTCTCCCGGTCATGCCGGCTACTTGCGAGCAGAGGCCGGTGATTAATCTTGAAGGGGATAGGTACGTACATTTACTCTTTTTTTAGCTTCTGTCTTCGACTTTCTTCAAATATATAATGCGTTGACCTTATCATATTGAAGGGGATGGAAAAACTCTCATGGAGTCCGCAAGCCAAACAGCGTCCTTGGTGTGCTTTGCCGGACAAATTTCCCGGGGTTTGTTAGGTTGCCTGGTGAGGGTCAGGTTTCCTACACTGGGATTTACCTAGGAGCACTACCAGGCTACGCAGGCCCCACCGGAGGAGATTATATATGGTGTCTTGTGCCACATGACGGCTGAGATGGTGATCAACAACTTTTGGGTAAATTATCCTTTTACACAATCTAAAATTAACAATATAGCTAATTATTGTACTAATAGGTTGTCTCGTTTGTATGCAGACCTTCTATAGGTGTGAGGAGGGATATGAGGAGGAGGCGGCCAAGGTTATCGAGGCCGAGTGTAGGCAGTTATTACAGAAATTATAGGCATAGTAGATGAAGGTAATTACCTATTCTTAAGGCCTTGTACGTAGTTTTCTTGATTTGATTCATAGGTGTAGTGCTCAAAATTCTTTCTAATAACTTATAGGTGCCCCCGAGATGGTGTGCGGATAAGATGGATTGTTGGGAGGCCTTGGTGGATGAGTGGTGCACAGGCACCTGGCGAGCCATCAACGACAATGTGAAGGATCAGCGTAGACAATTGGTTGGTGTGCCACACCATCATGGCAGCGCCAACTTACTTCAGTTCGGACGAAACTGGGTATGTGGTTTTCTTCATGATTCATGCAATTCATTCTTCATGCTAGCTTGAGCCCCTTACTAATACTTTGTTCCTCTCTTTTAGGCGCATCACAGTAAGACGGAGATGCCAGAGTAGTACGACCTTTATGGCATGGCCCATACCGCCTCGTACAAGAAGGCTAAGGCATTCTCTGAGTCTGACCTAGATGATCCAAATAGCTTCACCAAGATCTCATCCCACCACAAGCTCATGAAATACAGGGACACGGGGAAGGCTTGGAAAGGGGAGGACTTTAACCCGAGCCAGGAACCTTTGGATCCAGAGCTGGTGATGGTATCTAGTGGCGGGAGGCCTCATGGCTCGATAGCCATTGGAGATGGGATAATACGTTGTCCACTCACTCTCCCGGAGATCAAGGCGCGCCAGCCGAGCACTTGTCCTGAGATAATGCCTCGTCCACGCCCAGTCGATCTTGCCATCGAGGTTAGTTGTACGGACTCAGAAAACTTTCATCCATTTCATTGTGGCCATCGATCATTACTGTGGTAACGAGGAATGGTGTTGCGGCTTGCTCTTAAGAAAGAGAGAGCGGCAAACAAGGCTGTTATTGAGAAAGAGAGAGCGGCAAGCCAGGCTACTCTTCAGGCTGCTCTTGAGGAGAGGGACCGGACCACGGCTCGGTAGATTGAGGAGGAGAGGGCCCGGAATGAGGTGGCTCACCTGGCCATGTACGAGCTTATAGTGGTAAGTTTATTTTTCACATTAGCAAAATCATGTGTGTAATGTCTGTTTCAGTACTAACTAATACGACTCAATCTTCAAAATCGAATGTGCATCTATGTACGAGAAGACCGGTCAAGCCCCTACGCCGATGCCCGTCTTCTCTGCGATTGGCACGGTGAGTTTCATTTTAGTGGTCATTATACACTAATATTAACAATTGTGTGTCATAATGCTAACTGAGACATTGCAAAATATATTTTCTGCAGAATAACTCCCAAGCGGCATCGCACGACCATTCTCCAGGGCAACCTTCACCAAACGAAGCCAACGCGAGCAACCATGGAGTTTCACCTCCTTGATGACCACTGTGGTAAGTTTTCTCTAATTCATTTTTGACATAATTAGCTAGTTTAGCTTAGTTAGGTAAAAACATCGTAAGAACCTTGGTTAGCTCACAACTTAGCTAATTTAGCCCATTTAGCTCCAAAATGAAATAATTAGCCCATTTAGCTCCAAAATGACATAATTAGCCCATTTAGCTCCAAAAAGACATAATTATACAATTTAGCTCCAAGAAGAGGAGAAGAGGAGAAGAAATAGGAAAAATGAAAAGAAGGAATTCACTACTGGAATTCCTATATTTGTCGTCCGCCAAATCTTTGCCGTCAGCCAACAGATGGCGAAGAACCTCTTTACCGTGCGTTGGCAAAAAACAGACGGTAAAGAGGAGGCTGATGGCAAAATATATATTTGCCATCAGCCACCTCTTTGCCGTCTGCTGACAGACGGCAAAGGTAGGTATGGCCGACGGCAAAGTTGTCCCACCCCACCCCTCCTCTCTCCCCATCCCACCCCGGCCCCACCCACCCCTTTGCCGTCCGCCTGAGTAGCTTTGCCGTCCGTGGCGGACGGCAATGGGGATCAGTGGCAGACGGCAAAGGGATGGACCCCCGAAAAGTTAACGGCGCCGCGCGCCTACCTCTCTCCTCTCTCCCACGCACTCTCTCTCTCTCCCACGCGCTCTCTCTCTCTCCCACGCACGCCCAGCGCCGCCGCCCCCAGCGCCGCCGCCTCCCCCCCCCCCACCTCCCCACCGCCGCCCTGCGACCCCCCTGCGGGCCTCCCTGCGCCCCTGCGCCCTGCACCCCCAGCGCCCCCAGCGCTGCCGCCGCCCCACCGCCGCCGCCTCCCCCCCCCACCTCCCCACCTACACACCCCACTGCCGCCCTGCGCCCCCCCTCCTGCGGCCCTCCTCCTCCTCGGTGAGTCCTTTTTTCCTTTTTCGTTTAATTCATTAATTAGGTTAGTTAGGTTAGTTGTTAATTACCTATTGTTAGTTAGGTTAGTTAGGTTAGTTGTTAGTGGTTACTTACTGGTAATTAGGTTAGTTAGGTTACTTGTTAGTTTTTAGTGGTAATTAGGTTAGTTGTTAGTGGTATTACCCCTCGAGCTAGGTTAGTTGTTAGGTTAGTTGTTAATTACCTACTGTGTGTTAGGTTAGTTGTTAGGTTTGTAGTTGACCGTGTAGAGCCCTCCGGTCGCCGCCTATGCTTGCACTAGCCACAACGTTGAGGATATTACAACAGCTCGCAATAGTAGTTGTCGCACCGACACGACATCTCGATGACACCCCTGACACCCGTCACGATGCCCCGAAACCACGACACGACGCCCCGACACGACATCTCGACGACACCCTTGACACCCGACATGATGCCCCGAAACCCCGACACGACGCCCCGATACGACATCTCAACGACACCCCTGACACCCGACACGATGCCCCGAAACCCCGACACGACGCCCCGACATGACATCTCGACGACACCCCGGCATGAAATATTTTTTTATGGAACCTGGAAAGTTTTATAAAGTATTATAGGTAACCTGGAAAGTTTTATAGGTAACCTTGACCCCCGACGCCCGACCCCCCCCGACAACACTCAACCTCGACCCCCGACCCCCTACCCCGACCTCCGACGCCTGCGCCGTGGTGGCCGGTAGCGACTGTTGGGGCAGCCCCCCCAGCGGCACGGTGGTGGCCGGCCACACCGGCCAGGGAGTGCCCGCGGCGTGGTAGTGCTGCGGCGGCAGTGGCGGCGCCCCTCCGTGGAGTGGATGGAAGGCCGGGGTGGCCCACGGCAGCGACGGCGGCCCGTAGGTAGTGGGGGCGACGCTCGGCGGCGGAGGTTGGGTCCCAAGCGGCGGGGGGCGGGGTGAAATGAGGATTTTACAACCTGAATACCAAGGGACCACTATTAGAAGAGACCATAATAAGTAAATGCCGGCGCCATCTTTGACTTTTTGTATGGTCGGCGGCGCCATAAACTCGATAACCAGCACCGCGGAGTCAAGAAATTCAACTAAATCGAATACACCAGTCTCTCCTTTCATCTCTAACCAATACACGAGTCACTACAAATAACTGATCTCTTTGATTGTATGTACATTTTTGCTTGATGCCTAGATCACGGATCTGGTACATGAAAAAGCCATTCCTTTTCGCTTTCCTTCAACCACTTATTATACTTTTCTCCTAGAAGAGTCAAGCGAAAGCAATTAGTTTAGAAGGAAGAGGAAGACCTAGGGGGCTTACGTCCTCATTTCACTATTATTGCTCCTGTAGGACACGAATCAACTACTTTTTACAATTGACATGGTAGCCCGGAGGTCACTATTATCACAATATCCCTCCTTGTAGGCCTTACTCACCAAGTGGTGGTATAAGCTTACTCACCAAGTGGTGGTATAAGCTTACTCACCAAGTGGTGGTATAAGCTTACTCACCAAGTGAAGTGCTATGGACGGGACGAAATCAGGCCTTACTCACCAAGTGGTGGTATAAGCTTCATTGCGGATGAAAAGAAGTCCTTTTGTGCGGAGCTATAAAAGGAAGTTCAAGCTCAAGAAATCCTCTCAATAGGGATTGGGCAAGCATGTTGTTTGTTTATTAGATCTTACACGGTTGTGAGACGGGACGTCAAGTCAACCAAGTACGTGTGTGTTCATAGCTGTTGAGGTGGCAAGGAAAGTCTTCAACTAGAGAAAGGATAGGAATATCCTTTGCTGAGTTTTCTTCTCCAGCGGATGTAGCGGTAAAAGATTATATAATTTTCACGGTCTAGTTACGTCTTTCCTCTCCCTATCAAAAGAGCACTATTAACATAGACCCTCTCCTGACTCTCTATCATTTTCAAAAAGTAGAAGATCCTTCTCTCTATTCTACTATCCGATCTCGTATGTTGAATTGATCAGAAATATGGTCATATCTTCGTTATCCCAATAGTAAACCTTCTTACTTCTCTTCGCATATCGAAAGACGCAAAAGATCTATTATTAGCTTATATATAAGTTGTCGAAGGTCCGTAAAATCCTTGATTAGGAGAAGATGATATTGGAGTTGGATGTTGCTGAGGTGCGTGACGATCACAAGATCAAGATGATTTAGCTCAAAAAAGACATAATTAGGTAATTTAGCTCCAACAAGAGGAGAAGAGGAGAAGAAATAGGCAAAATGAAAAGAAAGAAGAAGAAGAGATGAAGAAGAAGAGAAGAAGAAGGAGGAGGAGGAGGAGGAGGAGGAGGAGGAGAAGGCCCCTGGCCTTCTCCTCCTCCTCCTCCTCCTCCTCCTCCTCCTCCTTCTTCTTCTTGATTTCTTCTTCTTCTCCTCTTCCTCCTCGTTCTTCTTCTTCTCCTCCTCTTTCTTCTTCTTCTTCTACCATAATAAGCTCAAAATGAAAAGAAAGAAGCAGAAGAGATGAAGAAGAAGAGAAGAAGGAGAAGGAGGAGGAGGAGGAGGAGAAGGCCAAGGACCTTCTATCCTTCTCCTCCTCCTCCTCCTTCTTCTTGATTTCTTCTTCTTCTCCTCCTCCTCCTCCTCTTTCTTCTCCTCTTTCATATTATCCTTGATTTAATTAACCCAACAATGACATACTTAGCCCATTTAGGTCCAAAATACCGTAATAAGCTCAAAATGGCATAAGAACCTTGGTTAGCTCATGAATATTATATACTTAGCTTCTTTTCCTCTAAAATGACATGATTGGAATATTTAGCTCAAAAAAGACATAATTAGGTAATTTAGCTCCAACAAGAGGAGAAGAGGAGAAGAAATAGGCAAAATGAAAAGAAAGAAGAAGAAGAGATGAAGAAGAAGAGAAGAAGGAGGAGGAGGAGGAGGAGGAGGAGAAGGCCCCTGGCCTTCTCCTCCGCCTCCTCCTCCTCCTCCTCCTTCTTCTTGATTTCTTCTTCTTCCCCTCTTCCTCCTCCTTCTTCTTCTTCTTCTCCTCTTTCTTCTTCTTCTTCTACCATAATAAGCTCAAAATGAAAAGAAAGAAGAAGAAGAGATGAAGAAGAAGAGAAGAAGGAGAAGGAGGAGGAGGAGGAGGAGGAGGAGGAGGAGGAGAAGGGAGGAGGATAAGGGAGGAGGAGGAGGAGGAGGAGGAGGAGAAGGCCAAGGACCTTCGATCCTTCTCCTCCTCCTCCTTCTTCTTGATTTCTTCTTCTTCTCCTCCTCCTCCTCCTCTTTCTTCTCCTCTTTCATATTATCCTTGCTTTAATTAACCCAACAATGACATAGTTAGCCCATTTAGCTCCAAAATACCGTAATAAGCTCAAAATGGCATAAGAACCTTGGTTAGCTCATGAATATTATATACTTAGCTTATTTTCCTCTAAAATGACATAATTGGAATATTTAGCTCAAACAGAAGGAGAAGGAAGAAGAAGAGGAAGAAGACAAGAAGAATAGAAGGAGAAGGAGAAGAAGAAGGAGCAGGAGGAGAAGAAGAAGAAGGAGGAGGAGAAGAAGAGAAGAAGGAGAAGGAAGGAGGAGAAGAAGAAGGAGATGGAGAAGGAGCCCTCCTACTTCTCCTTCTTCTTCTCTGCTTCTTCTCCTCCTTCTTCTCCTCCTTCTTCTCCTTCTTCTTCTCTTCTTTTTTCTTCTTCTCCTCCTCCTTCTCCTTCTCCTTCCCCTTCCCCTCCTCTTCCTCCTTCTTATTTTTCTTCTCCTTGTTCTCTTATTGCTTCTTCTCTTTCTTCTTCAATTTAGCTTATTTGTCATATATGTTGTTGTTCTTCTTCTACTTACTTTCTTATTCCCATTTTGCAGATTGGATGTACTACATGCATGGAAGCTGGCGTTGGAGTGCTTTAGTTTCCTTTTTATTTGAGTTGATGAACAATGTGTTGGTTCTTTGTATGTGTTGATGAACAATGTGTTGATGAACAATATATGTGGAACTATATGTATATATATATGGATGAAACTTTGTATATGTTGGCTTCTTTCGATATATGGATGTCCATTGATGAACAAATGACATTGGTGAACTTTATATGTATATCATATATGTGTTGTGAACTATATATCATATATGTGCTATGAATTATATATATTATTGCTGTGAAATAACATAAAATAAACAAAACAGTGACAATATGGGCTCTTTGCGGCAAAGGTGCCACATGGCACCCAGCTGTGCTTCGTGGGCAGTAGCAGCTGGCCATATAGGCTCTCTGCCGTCTGCCTGCTGGGGGGGCAGACGGCAAAGAAGAGGGCACACAGGAGGGGCAGGAGTGGAGGGAGAGAGGGGGAGGGGAGGACACGGCAGACTGCAAAGATATGCAATAGGGCAGACGGCAAAGATTGACTAGCAGGCAGACGGCAAAGAGCCTCCGTTAACCCCTAACGGAGGCAACGCCTCTCGGCTGCCGTCTCAAGCTCTTTGCCGACTGCTCCTCAGGGAAGACATAATTAGCTCAAAAAATACATAATTAGGTAATTTAGCTCCAACAAGAGGAGAAGAGGAGAAGAAATAGGCAAAATTAAAAGAAAGAACAAGAAGAGATGAAGAGGAAGAGAAGAAGGAGGAGGAGGAGGAGGAGGAGGAGGAGGCCCCTGGCCTTCTCCTCCTCCTGCTCCTCCTCCTCCTCCTCCTTCTTCTTGATTTGTTCTTCTTCTCCTCTTCCTCCTCGTTCTTCTTCTTCTCCTCCTCTTTCTTCTTCTTCTTCTACCATAATAAGCTCAAAATGAAAAGAAAGAAGAAGAAGAGATGAAGAAGAAGAGAAGAAGGAGAAGGAGGAGGAGGAGGAGGAGGAGGAGAAGGCCAAGGACCTTCTATCCTTCTCCTCCTCCTCCTCCGTCTTCTTGATTTCTTCTTCTTCTCCTCCTCCTCCTCCTCTTTCTTCTCCTCCTCCTCTTCCTCTTTCTTCTCCTCTTTCATATTATCCTTGCTTTAATTAACCCAACAATGACATAGTTAGCCCATTTAGCTCCAAAATACCGTAATATGCTCAAAATGGCATAAGAACCTTGGTTAGCTCATGAATATTATATACTTAGCTTCTTTTCCTCTAAAATGACATAATTGGAATATTTAGCTCAAAAAAGACATAATTAGGTAATTTAGCTCCAACAAGAGGAGAAGAGGAGAATAAATAGGCAAAGTGAAAAGAAAGAAGAAGAAGAGATGAAGAAGAAGAGAAGAAGGAGGAGGAGGAGGAGGAGGAGGAGGAGAAGGCCCCTGGCCTTCTCCTCCTCCTCCTCCTCCTCCTCCTTCTTCTTGATTTCTTCTTCTTCTCCTCTTCCTCCTCATTCTTCTTCTTCTCCTCCTCTTTCTTCTTCTTCTTCTACCATAATAAGCTCAAAATGAAAAGAAAGAAGAAGAGAAGAAGGAGAAGGAGGAGGAGGAGGAGGAGGAGAAGGACAAGGACCTTCTATCCTTCTCCTCCTCCTCCTTCTCCTCCTCCTCCTCCTTCTTGATTTCTTCTTCTTCTCCTCATCCTCCTCCTCTTTCTTCTCCTCTTTCATATTATCCTTGCTTTAATTAACCCAACAATGACATAGTTAGCCCATTTAGCTCCAAAATACCGTAATAAGCTCAAAATGGCATAAGAACCTTGGTTAGCTCATGAATATTATATACTTAGCTTCTTTTCCTCTAAAATGACATAATTGGAATATTTAGCTCAAAAAATACATAATTAGGTAATTTAGCTCCAACAAGAGGAGAAGAGGAGAATAAATAGGCAAAATGAAAAGAAAGAAGAAGAAGAGATGAAGCAGAAGAGAAGAAGGAGGAGGAGAAGGCCCATGGCCTTCTCCTCCTCCTCCTCCTCCTCCTTATTCTTGATTTCTTCTTCTTCTCCTCTTCCTCCTTGTTCTTCTTCTTCTCCTCCTCTTTCTTCTTCTTCTTCTACCATAATAAGCTCAAAATGAAAAGAAAGAAGAAGAAGAGATGAAGAAGAAGAGAAGAAGGAGAAGGAGGAGGAGGAGGAGGAGGAGGAGGAGAAGGGAGGAGGAGAAGGGAGGAGGAGGAGGAGGAGAAGGCCAAGGACCTTCGATCCTTCTCCTCCTTCTCCTTCTTCTTGATTTCTTCTTCTTCTCCTCCTCCTCCTCCTCTTTCTTCTCCGCTTTCATATTATCGTTGCTTTAATTAACCCAACAATGACATAGTTAGCCCATTTAGCTCCAAAATACCGTAATAAGCTCAAAATGGCATAAGAACCTTGGTTAACTGATGAATATTATATACTTAGCTTCTTTTCCTCTAAAATGACATAATTGGAATATTTAGCTCAAAAAGAAGGAGAAGGAAGAAGAAGAGGAAGAAGAGAAGAAGAATAGAAGGAGAAGGAGAAGAAGAAGGAGGAGGAGGAGAAGAAGAAGAAGGAGGAGAAGAAGAAGAGAAGAAGGAGAAGGAAGGAGGAGAAGAAGAAGGAGCCCTCCTACTTCTCCTTCTTCTTCTCTGCTTCTTCTCCTCCTTCTTCTCCTCCTTATTCTCCTTCTTCTTCTCTTCTTTTTTCTTTCTCTCCTCCTCCTTCTCCTTCTCCTTCCCCTTCCCCTCCTCCTCCTCCTTCTTGTTTTTCTTCTCCTTGTTCTCTTATTGCTTCTTCTCTTTCTTCTTCAATTTAGCTTATTTGTCATATATGTTGTTGTTCTTCTTCTACTTACTTTCTTATTCCCATTTTGCAGATTGGATGTACTACATGCATGGAAGCTGGCGTTGGAGTGCTTTAGTTTCCTTTTTTATTTGAGTTGATGAACAATGTGTTGGTTCTTTGTATGTGTTGATGAACAATGTGTTGATGAACAATATATGTGGAACTATATGTATATATATATGGATGAAACTTTGTATATGTTGGTTTCTTTCGATATATGGATGTCCATTGATGAACAAATGACATTGGTGAACTTTATATGTATATCATATATGTGTTGTGAACTATATATCATATATGTGCTATGAATTATATATATTATTTCTGTGAAATAACATAAAATAAACAAAACAGTGACAATATGGGCTCTTTGCCGTCTGCTGGCTGATGGCAAAGGCCTTTGCCATCAGCCAGCAGACGGCAAAGGTGTCACATGGCACCCAGCTGTGCTTCCTGGGCAGTAGCAGCTGGCCATATAGGCTCTTTGCCGTCTGCCTGGTGGGGGGCAGACGGCAAAGAAGAGGGCACAGAGGAGGGGCAGGAGTGGAGGGAGAGAGGGGGAGGGGAGGACACGGCAGACTGCAAAGATATGCAATAGGGCAGACGGCAAAGATTGACCAGCAGGCAGACGGCAAAGAGCCTCCGTTAACCCCTAACGGAGGCAACGCCTCTCGGCTGCCGTCTCAAGCGCTTTGCCGACTGCTCCTCAGGGAAGACATAATTAGCTCAAAAAAGACATAATTAGGTAATTTAGCTCCAACAAAAGGAGAAGAGGAGAAGAAATAGGCAAAATGAAAAGAAAGAAGAAGAAGAGATGAAGAAGAAGAGAAGAAGAAGGAGGAGGAGGAGGAGGAGGAGGAGGAGGAGAAGGCCCCTGGCCTTCTCCTGCTCCTCCTCCTCCTCCTTCTTCTTCTTGATTTGTTCTTCTTCTCCTCTTCCTCCTCGTTCTTCTTCTTCTCCTCCTCTTTCTTCTTCTTCTTCTACCATAATAAGCTCAAAATGAAAAGAAAGAAGAAGAAGAGATGAAGAAGAAGAGAATAAGGAGAAGGAGGAGGAGGAGGAGGAGGAGGAGGAGGAGAAGGCCAAGGACCTTCTATCCTTCTCCTCCTCCTCCTTCTCCTCTTCCTCCTCCTTCTTCTTGATTTCTTCTTCTTCTCCTCCTCCTCCTCCTCTTTCTTCTCCTCTTTCATATTATCCTTGCTTTAATTAACCCAACAATGACATAGTTAGCCCATTTAGCTCCAAAATACCTTAATAAGCTCAAAATGGCATAAGAACCTTGGTTAGCTCATGAATATTATATACTTAGCTTCTTTTCCTCTAAAATGACATAATTGGAATATTTAGCTCAAAAAAGGCATAATTAGGTAATTTAGCTCCAACAAGAGGAGAAGAGGAGAAGAAATAGGCAAAATGAAAAGAAAGAAGAAGAAGAGATGAAGAAGAGAAGAAGAAGGAGGAGGAGGAGGAGGAGGAGAAGGCCCTGGCCTTCTCCTCCTCCTCCTCCTCTGGCCTTCTCCTCCTCCTCCTCCTCCTCCTCCTTCTTCTTGATTTCTTTTTCTTCTCCTCTTCCTCCTCGTTCTTCTTCTTCTCCTCATCTTTCTTCTTCTTCTTCTACCATAATAAATTCACAATGAAAAGAAAGAAGAAGAAGAGATGAAGAAGAAGAGAAGAAGGAGAAGGAGGAGGAGGAGGAGGAGGAGGAGGAGGAGGAGAAGGGAGGAGGAGAAGGGAGGAGGAGGAGGAGGAGGAGGAGGAGGAGGCCAAGGACCTTCTATCCTTCTCCTCCTCCTCCTTCTTATTGATTTCTTCTTCTTATCCTCCTCCTCCTCCTCTTTCTTCTCCTCTTTCATATTATCCTTGCTTTAATTAACCCAACAATGACATAGTTAGCCCATTTAGCTCCAAAATACCGTAATAAGCTCAAAATGGCATAAGAACCTTTGTTAGCTCATGAATACTATATACTTAGCTTCTTTTCCTCTAAAATGACATAATTGGAATATTTAGCTCAAAAATAAGGAGAAGGAAGAAGAAGAGGAAGAAGAGAAGAAGAATATAAGGAGAAGGAGAAGAAGAAGGAGGAGGAGGAGAAGAAGAAGAAGGAGGAGGAGAAGAAGAGAAGAAGGAGAAGGAAGGAGGAGAAGAAGAAGGAGAAGGAGAAGGAGCCCTCCTACTTCTCCTTCTTCTTCTCTGCTTCTTCTCCTCCTTCTCCTCCTTCTTCTCCTTCTTCTTCTCTTCTTTTTTCTTCTTCTCCTCCTCCTTCTCCTCCTCCTTCTCCTTCTCCTTCCCCTTCCCCTCCTCCTCCTCCTTCTTGTTTTTATTCTCCTTGTTCTCTTATTGCTTCTTCTCTTTCTTCTTAAATTTAGCTTATTTGTCATATATGTTGTTGTTCTTCTTCTACTTACTTTCTTATTCCCATTTTGCAGATCGGATGTAGTACATGCATGGAAGCTGGCGTTGGAGTGCTTTAGTTTCCTTTTTTATTTGAGTTGATGAACAATGTGTTGGTTCTTTGTATGTGTTGATGAACAATGTGTTGATGAACAATATATGTGGAACTATATGTATATATATATATGGATGAAACTTTGTATATGTTGGTTTCTTTCGATATATGGATGTCCATTGATGAACAAATGACATTGGTGAACTTTATATGTATATCATATATGTGTTGTGAACTATATATCATATATGTGCTATGAATTATATATATTATTGCTGTGAAATAACATAAAATAAACAAAACAGTGACAATATGGGCTCTTTGCCGTCTGCTGGCTGATGGCAAAGGTGCCACATGGCACCCAGCTGTGCTTCCTGGGCAGTAGCAGCTGGCCATATAGGCTCTTTGCCGTCTGCCTGCTGGGGGGCAGACGGCAAAGAAGAGGGCACAGAGGAGGGGCAGGAGTGGAGGGAGAGAGGGGGAGGGGAGGACACGGTAGACGGCAAAGGTATGCAATAGGGCAGACGGCAAAGAATGACCAGCAGGCAGACGACAAAGAGCCTCCGTTAACCCCTAACGGAGGCTACGCCTCTCGGCTGCCGTCTCAAGCTCTTTGCCGACTGCTCCTCAGGGAAGAAGGAGGAGGAGGAGAACACCTTCTCCTTCTTCTCCTCCTCCTCCTCCTCCTTCTCCTTTCTTCTTCTCCTTCTTCTTGATTTCTTCTTCTTCTCCTCCTCCTCTTTCTTCTCGTCTTTCATATTCTCCTTACCTTATTTTCCCCAACAATGACATAATTAGCTCATTTAGCTCCAAAATGACATAATAAGCTCAAAATGGCATAAGAACCTTGGTTATCTCATGAATATTATATACTTAGCTAATTTAGCTCCAAAATGACATAATTAGCCCATTAGCTCCAAAAAGACATAATTAGAAAATTTAGCACCAAGAAAAGGAGAAGAGGAGAAGATATAGGAAAAATGAAAAGAAGGAAGAAGAAGAAGAAGAAGAGAAGAAGGAGAGAAGGAGAAGGAGGATGAGGAGAAGGAGGAGGAGGAGAGGAGGAGGAGGAGAAGAAGGAGAAGGAGGAGAAGACCTTTTCCTTCTTCCCCTCCTTCTCCTCCTTCTCCTCCTCCTTCTCCTTCTTCTTCTCCTTCTTCTTTATTTCTTCTTCTTCTTCTTCTCCTCCTCCTCTTTCTTCTCCTCTTTCATATTCGCCTTACCTTATTTTCCCCAACAATGACATAATTAGCCCATTTAGCTCGAAAATGACATAATTAGCCCATTTAGCTCCAAAAAGACATAATTAGAAAATTTAGCTCCAAGAACAGGAGATGAGGAGAAGAAGTAGGAAAAATGAAAAGAAGGAAGAAGAAGAAGAAGAAGAAGAAGAGAAGAAGAAGAAGAGAAGGAGAAGGAGGAGGAGGTGAAGAAGGGGGGGAGAGGAGGAGGAGAAGGCATTTTCCTTCTCCTCCTCCTCCTCCTACTTCTCCTTCTTCTTCTCCTTCTTCTTGATTTCTTCTTCTTCATCTGCTCCTCCTCTTTCTTCTCCTATTTCATATTCTCCTTACCTTATTTTCCCCAACAATGACATTATTAGCCCATTTATCTCCAAAATGACATAATTAGCCCTTTTAGCTCCAAAAACATATAATTAGATAATTTAGCTCCAAGAAGAGGACAAGAGGAGAAGAAATAGGAAAAATGAAAAGAAGGAAGAAGAAGAAGAAGAAGAGAAGAAGGAGAGAAGGAGAAGGAGGAGGAGGAGAAGAAGGAGTAGGAGAGGGGGAGGAGAAGAAGGAGAAGGAGGAGAAGGAGAAGGAGGAGGAGGAGAAGAAGGAGGAGGAGAGGAGGAGGAGAAGAAGGAGAAGGAAGGGAAGACCTTTTCCTTCTTCTCCTCCTTCTCCTCCTTCTTCTCCTTCTTCTTGATTTCTTCTTCTTCTCCTCCTCCTCCTCTTTCTTCTCATGTTTCATATTCTTTACCTTATTTTCCCAAACAATGACATAATTAACCCATTTAGCTCCAAAATGACATAATAAGCTCAAAATGGCATAAGAACCTTGGTTAGTTCATGAATATTTTATACTTAGCTTGTTTTCCTCTAAAATGACATAATTAGCCCATTTAGCTCCAAAAAAACATAATTAGATAATTTAGCTCCAAGAAGAGGAGAAGAAATAGGAAAAATGAAAAGAATTAAGAAGAAGAAGAAGAAGAAGAAGAAGAAGAGAAGAAGAAGAGAAGGAGAAGGAGGAGGAGGAGAAGAAGGTGGAGGTGAGGAGGAGGAGAAGAAGGAGAAAGAGGAGAAGACCTTATCCTTATTATCCTCCTTCTCCTCCTCCTCCTTCTCCTTCTTCTTCTCCTTCTTCTTGATTTCTTCTTCTTCTTCTCCTCCTCCTCTTTTTTCTCCTCTTTCACATTCACATTTTTGTTGTTGCTGTTGATTAGCTCAAAAACATCATATGTTGTTGTTCTTCTTCTTCTGACATTCTTATGCACAATTTTGTTGATTGGATGTATTACATGAATGGAATCTGGCATTCATGGAGTACTTTCACCGACTCCTGGAAGGCAAGACAACTGAAGGATCCAAGTCGCACACAGGTAAGTCCCCCTTCCCCGGGAGGTAAGCCTGAAAATCTCGAGGACAAGATTTTCTTAAGAGGGGTAGGTTCGTAACACCCTGGTTTTCGCTCCCTGTTTTTTTCATTTGCGGGATTTGACCCCCGTCTTTTTTCGGTGCTATCGGATTTCTTTCACTTCTAGGTATGTGAAGATGGTAATCTAGCCTTGCCTTCCCTATCCAACCAAATATTGTCCCCAGTCCAATCTTGCCACCCAAGATCTTTTCTCAGGGATTTCCGTCAAAACCCTACCTTCCAAATTGCCGGAAGGGAAACCCTAATCCTTTCAGTTTCAAAGGAACCCAAATATCCTTTGCCCTATTGCCTCCCAAACCTTTTCCCAGTGATCATCCCTTATCTTTAAACCCTGGATATGCAAAAATATTGCTAAGTCATTTGCAATATTTTTCATTTATAATTAATTCCTTTTTCTGCCAATTGAATGAATTAAATCCAGGAAAATATCTATCCATCTCCAAAGTTCATGAAAACTTGTGGAGGTATTCTTTGTTATCATATTGAGCTCCCATGAAATAGTGGCCATTATTAGATAAGGGAAAATTACCTTTTCCTATTTAATGCCAATATTACTTTTTGGGCACTTTCTAAAGGAGCTACTATTTTGGTAGCCAGGAAAAATCCCAAATAATTTGTGGAGCTTCTCATATCCATATATTCCCCATTTCCAGCAATATCCCAAGTTCCATTGTTCAAATTTTGAGCACAACATCAATTTGCAAATTATGTCCAGTGGGGCAATTTGCAAAGGAAGTGCTTGATTCCATGATCTCCTTGAGATAAAACTTTTCATGGTGGTTAACATTGGTAAATGACTAAGGAATACCAAAAATCAGCTCAGTCCCTTTTATCAATCTTTTCCAAGAAACTTTCCTAAGTTTCTGCCCCTTTGGAAGCTCTGTGAAGGAACTATTATTTTGGCATTTTCAAATGAGCTGAAAGTTTTACACTAACTTCCTATGCTCAAATCATCATCCGCCACAAAATTCAAGCCAAATCCATGTAGCCATTTGACCCCAGCTTCTCCATCTTTATTTCTGTCCAGTTTGTCATGGTGTGAAGGAAATGCTAGCTAGGATGGTTAATTTGTCCTGAAAATTTGCCAAGACACTCATCTTAGCAAACCATTGGCACACACCAAAAGTTACTTATTCTCTTTAGCCAATATTCCATAAACCATCACAAACAGGTTGCTGCCAAATCTTGTTTGTGCAAGTTTCTCTCATCCCAGAGTCCTCCAGTTGATTCCAGCCCCATATGCTATCTATTTGAGTAGTGATGGAGCTGTTGGACATGATTAGACACGTAGGAGAATGCTCGAGCTTGTAATGCACGTAGTGACCACGACACGGCCATGCAGAAACAACTCTCTGGGCACTGTCCTTGTTGGGTACCTCACTCCGGCCAGCTCCGGCGTGTCTCGACATGTCTACTGGCTCCGCAGCGTCCACGTGCCCCCTCTCCAGCAGTTTCCCCCTCCTCCTTCGTCCTCTCCGCGGCATGACACTCGCCGCCACGGCACTGTCCTGCTCGTGATGCCGTCGTCTTCCTCCGTCTCTTGGCTTATTCCTCCCCGACCCATCTCATCCTTCTGTTGAGTGTCAGGCCGGCACCACCGAGCGCTGGCCACCTCACGGGAGCGCCAGTGCGTGGCTAAGAACGCCACGGCGGTCGTTCCTATCCGCTCCGGTCGACCGACTATATAAGCCGCAGCCCCGTGCTTTCCCCGGCATCCCCGAGCACCTCGAGCATCTCTCCTCCACCCCAGCTTGCTCGGTCGAGCTCCGACTGCTCCCTTCGCTCCAATCTGGCCGAGCCGACGTGGATCTGCCGCCACCGTAGCATCACCTCTGGCCACCCTCGAGTTGCGGGAAGCCCACCGGTGGATGCGGTGAGTTGCTGAGGATCCATCCCCACCCTCGCCTATACTCGTCACTCATTGGAGCTCCGTTGGCCAACGGAGCCGGAGGCCTCCGGTGCTGTGTCGGGAAGAGGTGGGGAGGAGGAGGAAGGAGATGGAAGGAGGAGAGAGAGGACCCGACAAGTGGGTTTGAGACCCACCTGTCGACGACAGGAGGTCGGCCACGTCGGATAAGTGGAGACGCCTCGGCCTGGAATACGCCTTCCCTACTGGGAAACGTATTTCCTCAAAGTGTGCGACCAGTCGTTCTGCCTAGGGACCCGGATGCAATAACTTATTTTGCAGAGTAGTCCCTGGTAGACGAACACTCATATCTTTTTGCTCGGGACTCAGATTCCAGTGAAACTAGCGCCCACGTCTTCGTCTCGTCGAAACCTTCATGTTGGTATCATTTTCATTATGTGTTCACATGGTGAAAATGACCATGTTGCCCTTGCCCTTCCATCAGCCTTCTTCGAGAGAGAATAGTTCCCGGTGATCCCTTCCGCGGACTGTCCGCACCTCTTCCAGGAGTATTCTTCGACCCGAGGCAAGCTGACCACCTGACATATGCCCTCAAGCCTTGCTATGTGTTATTATTGCATATTTAAACTAAAATTCTCATGCCTGGGTGTATAGTAGTGTGACGTATGAGATGCTGACGAACCCTTGCTCGCACTTTCTTCAATGACGGCACCACGCCCGAGTCTGAGCTGCATTTGGCCGTCCCGGGTGGATGCCGACTTTATATTTCTCTTGTCAGCAGGTGACCCGTGTTCTGAGCTGCTTTTTGGCCGTCGCGGGAAGCTGTTGAATTTCTTTCTGTGGCAGTGACCCTATGCTCTGAGTTGTTCTTCGGTCGTCTTAGGGAACTGCTACATTCTTCTTATCAACACCGCCTCATGCTCTGAGCTTCTTTCCAGCCATCTTGGGCCGGGGTTGACTTATTCCGGTAATGCCCCAGAGCTGCGTTGTAAAGGTCGTTCTGGTGGCTACTGATTTAATCGCCGGTCTTATGCAAGGGTTCTGAGGGTCCAATTTACAATTAGAACTTGTAAAGTAATAACTTGTCATTTACATCATGTCTTATTAATAAATCATGGTGATATGGAGATAGGTTGTTGTGTTTCTACTACAGTTATCATCGTGTTAAGTTATTGTTGATAAACAACCATGCTTGATAAATTTCTTGTTAAAACAAAACGTAATGGTTGATCTAGAGTCACCTGTCCGGGCTTATCTGTGCAACCACATTTGCGAATATGGGACGGACGTGACTTGGCCGGATCGCGTGACCTTTCACCGGTACCTCCAAAGAGGGAGGGTTATGCATGCATGCTACCCTGATCAGGTAGGCGGTGATAACCCTGTGAGCCCAGTTGAGTTGTTTTGGGTACCCGTCCCTGGTTGGGACCGTTTAGTTTGACCACGATGGTGGTAGGTGTCATGAGGACACAGGGCGACCCAGGGCAGGACTCCGGGGGAGCATGAATGCCGGTGGTACGATGAAAGAGTCACGGGTGCAACACTGGTCCAGCCGAATGGGTTCACGAGGTCTGTTCTCCATAGTGTGGGTAAAGTGTGCAACCTCTACAAAGTGTCAAATCTATTCGAATAGCAGCGTCTACGGTATTGGACAGCCCGTCCAGACCTTAGTAGGTGGTCAACCATATCAGTGATAATAATGATGGAAGAACTCGTCTTGTGCAGACATCGGAAGATGTCAGGTATATAGCATGTTAGCCATGGGATGGCTATGAGATGAGTGATCGGAGGCCCACATGAATTTGATTGGATTTGGATCGGATTCAGATGGGATCATGATAACATTCGAAGTATAATTTATTTACTTAATAAGCTTTACCTTATAGTATTTACTTTAGTAGTTGTCTTGCTAGATAACCCTATTATGACATTTCATCTTGCTAGATAAGTATGCTATGTCATAATGATTAATATTGCCCTAATAACAAATGCATGCTTGAATGCCATAGATTGCATAGCTTAGTGTATATGTTCGTTTGGTTTGCTTGCGAGTACATTCAAAAGTACTAAGCAGCTTTTATCATGTCCAGGTTCATATAAGGATCCATCGACCGTCGCTAAGGAGATAGAGCGTTCACAGGCTAGGAGCGTAACCGAGTCAGATCCCTGTGGATTGGAGCCGCACCAAGACCATGCTGTCTTAGATAGAGCTTTTCCGCTGCCACCACCCTTGTAGTATATCATGTAAAACTCCTATATTCATTAATAGAAATGCCTGTGTTCATGATACCTGTTGTAAACGTGTATGCCAGAGTGATTTCCTGAGCTGGTATGCGTGGCGACTGTCTGGCTACAGTAGTAATCAGGCGGAGCTCCATATTCATAGAGAGCTTGTAAGAACTCATGAGAAGTTACGCTTCGAGAAGCTAAATTTAGAGGAAGAGAATGAGTTTCTTAAAGCTATCAACGGCAATCTTCGAAAGAATAATTCTTCTTAACTATCCAAATGTTTAATATTGCCTAATTTTGTTCCACAAGTTAAACCGGAGCAAACTCGAAACAAAGGCAAGCAAGGTTCTTTATCTAGTATAACAACACTAGTGCTAAATCCAATGATGTTGTTTCTAGTAGCTCTATTTATTCCAGTAATGATTCTATTAGTGAAGTTACAGTTGAGCAAGAAAACAATGTATTGAAATGAATTATAGATAAATGTGTCCACAAGAGTCTTGCCGGAAGTAAGCAATTTGAGGAGATTGTACGCAAGCAAGGAGGGCATCGGGAGAAACAAGGCATTGGCTACTTCAGGGCCAATGGAGTTGAATGGGAAGAAGATCAATACCCCAACATGAAGTTCTTCCCCCAGAAGGATAAGTATGATGCCACTCTACCCAATGGAACAAATGCTCAAGAAGACCTTCCACCACAAGACCACAAGCTCAAGGGCAAGGACAATATTCAAGAGGAGATTGACTCATTTGAAGAAGAATCCCCAGCCATGGTCAAGTGGGTTCCCAAGGCCACCACCAGCTCTACTTCATCAAGTGATAGCTCAACACCAAGGATCCCCATGAAGTTGATGTGGGTCCCCAAGAAGAATAACCAGAGAAATTTTTGAGGGATGACTAAGCCAAAAAAATTCACTCTCATTCATTTTGGCAAGAACTATGTGCAATCAACTTCAACCTTATGCATTAGTTCAAGGAGTCGCATACTCCCCCAAAGATAAGCAAGGGACAAGGTAATTAATGTATCAATGGGCATCATCTTAAATGTTCTTAAATCCATGTCCATAGAAATACTTATATGTATTCCTTGTGTGGGACTAACCCATGTAGGTGAGAACAGTACAAAACATCAAGGATAGCTCTCAACTCAAGATGATCTTGATCTACATTGAGCATCCACTACTTCAACACCTACATGAAGTCTTCTACGAAAAAACCCAAGGTTAGCTTATCCCTCTTAGGGCGGTGTCACATCAAGGGGGAGCTTTACTCTAAGACCTTAGTCAAAGCATCTCACAAGATGTAAACACATTAAAAGCTACATGTAAAAGTGGTAACCCCACTTGTGCATAAACGATGAGTATGACCTATGATCAAGTATTCTTACTTGTCTCCTAAGTAAATTTACACATATATAGATGATTTCGTCATCACTAAAGTGCTTGGTAGATGCTAGAGTGCTTGTGCATATTTTTCATATTTTATTTGACATCTTATTGTGCGAGCATGTTGGTATGCATATTTTTACCCACTCAAGTCCATCTAATTGTTGTTATTTGGCTTCCATTTTCTTTGGCCAATTGGATTTACAAGACTGTCTAAGTACCCCTAGCTATCAATGCTTTCTCGTATCAAATTCTATTCATGCTTCATCACAAAATTTGAGCAATAACTTTTTGGACCCTCTACATCACGGGCACTAGAAGTTCTGGTTCGACAAGGGCTGACTTCTAAAACCTCCCATGTGCCATTCGATGTACCAACTCTAAAAACTCGGTTGCACCAGAGCACTAGGATTGATCTAGTTTTTGCACTTCATTACCACCAAAATCAAAATCTCGACCTCACTAAGTTTATCTGTCCTCTGGTAGTTAAGAAACTCGGTGCTACCAAAATTTTGAAATCGGTGCTACAGACAACATATGGGTATATATATCGGTAGACCCGAAAATGTGTGACTAAAATCTATTCAACAAATGAGAAATAGACCAGGGTAATTACATTCCATTTAATAATTTTTTGGAAAACAATAATTTCATTTCTTTGAAAAACTCTTGTATTTTCATGTGCCTGTTTGTGTTTAGCATGTTAACCTTTAATTTCCGGCCAGGATATTGTATGTTGATAAGCTTTGTCGGTGCACTAAAGACTGGAGTCCCTAGTGCCCCAGACTTGTGCATGGGCGCAACGAGCCCCTGCCAGCAGGGCATGGCAGGACCCAGACAAGATGCATCCCCCAAGATAATCGAGGCCTCGGCAAGCCTGCCTTATTGGGAAGATGACCAAGGGCATGCCCATTTGGTGGGCGTGATGAACTCACCAAGTACAAGACCTCGGCAAGTCTCCCTTTCCGGGATGACAAACGAAGCCCATGGCAAGCTCCCTTGCCTAGACGAAGACCCAAGGCCCCGGCAAGCTCCCTTGTCGGGATGATGGGGCTATGCACTAGAGGGTAACCGCCATCGCCACAGTGCCACCCCCCTAAGTTCCAGCGCATTCCGCATGCGCCAGCACAGCGTCCAGGTGTCGAAACGCCTGGATATGTGTCTTCACCAGCACATCACTTACAAGGACAAGACGTGCATTTAATGCACCTGACATCGGTAGATGGATAAGCACAGCCCTAGGTTCACTGTAACTTCTCGTGAACCTACCATCGAGCACTGTAGGTGGCCCCTCTGCCTATAAAAGGAGGTCCTTAGCTAATTTATAAGGGGTTAGACTCTTTGGACGTTTGCCCAGAAGAAGGTTATCAACGGTCACTGTAACAATCAACAACAAAACGCTTAATACGACTAGACAAGCAGGACGTAGGGTTTTACGTGTAAGCGGCCCGAACCTGGGTAAAAAGGCTTGCGGGTGCTGATCGTTAGCTATGCTCTTGACGTCACCTTTCCCCGCCCTACGATCACAAGGATTTCACGTTGATTCCCATAGGTGTCGACCAAGCATCGCCGACATCTTTGGCGCGCCAGGTAGGGGTGCGGAGTTGTGCGTGAATCAGAGCAAACTCAACACTTTATTCTTTGAAGTTTGGGCGCTATGCCGCGTTCCCCCAGAAACGGGGTACCGCAGCGAACGCTGTATTCTGCTAGGGCTTCTCAAGGCCCGCGTGAGCGTGGGGCAGGGAGGCGGAGGCTCCAAAGGCAACGCTGATACGTCTCCAACGTATTTGTAATTTTTTAGGGCTCCATGCTATTATCTTTTCAAACTTTGGATGTTTTGTATGCCTTTTATATATTTTTCTGGACTAACTTATTAACTCAGTGCCAAGTGCCAGTTCCTGTTTTTTCCATGTTTTTGACCCTTTTCAGAGGAGAATATTAAACGGAGTCCAAACGTTATAAAACATACGAAAAGATTTTTTCCGGAGCAGAAGATACGCAGGGATCTTGAGAACCAAGGCAGAGGGCACTAGGGGAGGCCACAAGCCCCCTAGTCGTGGCCTGGGGGGCGCCTAGCAGGCTTGTGGGCCCCCTGTGGCTCATCTACCCTACTTCTTCCGCCTATAAATCCCCGAAAAATCCAAAACCACGAGAGAGGCACAAAAATACTTTTCCGCTGCCGCAAGCTTCTGTCTCCGCAAGATCCCATCTGGGGCACGTTCTGGTGCCCTGCCGGAGGGGGGATTCGGAAACGGAGGGATTCTTCATCAACACCATTGCCTCTCCGATGATGCGTGAGTAATTCACCATAGACCTTCGGGTCCATAGCTAGTAGCTAGATGGATTCTTCACTCTCTTGGATCTTCAATACAAAGTTATCCATGATCTTCATGGAGATCTATCTGATGTAATCTTCTTTTGCGGCGTGTTTGTCAGGATCCTATGAATTGTGGATTTATGATCAGATTATCTCTGAATCTTATTTGAGTTTCTTGTGATCTCTTATACGCATGATTTCATATCCTTGTAATTCTTTTCGAGTTGTGGGTTTTGTTTGCCAACTTGATCTATGATTCTTGCAATGGTAGAAATGCTTGGTTTTGGGTTCATACTGTGCGGTGACCTCACCCAGTGACAGAAGGGGTAGCGAGGCACGCATCATGTTGTTGCCATCAAGGGTAAAAAGATGGGGTTTATATCTATTGCATGAATTTATCCCTGTACATCATGTCATCTTGCTTAAGGCGTTACTCTATTTGTCATGAACTCAATACACTAGATGCATGGTGGATAGCGGTTGATGTGTGGAGTAATAGTAGTAGATGCAGAAAGTATCAGTCTACTTGTCTCCGACGTGATGCCTATATGTATGATCATTGCCTTAGATATCGTCATGACTTTGTGCGGTTCTATCAATTGCTCGACAGTAATTCATTCACCCACCGTAATATTTGCTATCATGAGAGAAGCCTCTAGTGAACACTATGGCCCCCCGGTCTACTTCACATCATATTTTCAGCCCTACACTTTTACTCTGTTGCACTTTCCGCCTTCAGATCTCACCTTGCAATCAGGTTTGCTATTTTTGCACAGGTACAGTGGAGACTTGGCTTGATACTCCTACTGGATTGATACATTGGTTCTAAAATTGAAGGAAATACTTACTGCTACTGTGCTGCATCACCCTTTCCTCTTCAAGGGAAAAACCAACGCAAGCTCAAGAGGTAGCAAGAAGAATTTCTGACGCCATTGCCGAGGAGCATCAAGTGAAGCTTATCCAAGTAACCATCGTAAACTCGTCTCTTGCATTTACTTCTTTGCCTCTCGATTTCCTCTCCCCCACTTCTGAAAACAAAAATTTACAAAAATATTTGCGTTTTTCATTTGCCCTTTTCTTTCGCTTGGTTTCTGTTCGCTTGTGTCCTTGTCTGCTTGCTAAAGTCACCATGACTGAAAACACCAAACTTTGTGACTTCTCAAATACTAATAATAATGATTTTATTAGTACTCCGGTTGTTCCCGCCACTAGTGCGGAATCATATGAAATCAATGTTGTTTTGCTGAATCTTGTTATGAAAGAGCAATTCTCCGGCCTTCCTAGTGAAGATGCCGCATCCCATCTTAATACCTTCATTGAGTTATGCGATACACAAAAGAAGAAAGATGTGGATAATGATGTGATTAAATTGAAGCTATTTCCGTTCTCGTTGCAAGATCGAGCAAAAACTTGGTTTTCATCTTTGCCCAAAAATAGTATTGATTCTTAGAACAAATACAAAGATGCTTATATATCCAAGTATTTTCCACCGGCTAAGATTATCTCTCTCCGTAATTATAACATGAATTTTAAGCAACTATATCATGAATATGTTGCACAATCTTGGGAGAGAATGAAATTGATGATTAGAAATTATCCCGCTCATGGCTTGAGTCTTTGGATGATTATACAAATCTTCTATGCTGGTTTGAATTTTGCTTCTACAAATATCTTGGACTCCGCCTCTGGTGGAACCTTCATGAAATCACATTAGGAGAAGCCACAAAACTCCTAGACAATATCACGACAAACTATTCTCAGTGGCAGACTGAAAGGTCACCTACTAGTTAAAAAGTACACGTTATAGAAGAAATTAACTCATTGAGTGCTAAGATGGATGAGTTAATGAAATTGTTTGCTACTAAAGGTGCTCCTTTAGATCCAATTGATATGCTCTTCTCATCCTTGATTGAGAGTAGCAATGAAAGCTTGGATGTTAATTTCGTTGGTAGGAATATTTTTGGCAACAATAATGCTTTTAGAGGAAACTATATTCCTAGGCCTTTTCCTAGTAATCCCTCTAATAACTTTGGCAAATCCTACAACAATGCTCATGGAAATTACTATAAATTACCCTCTGATCTAGAGAGTAATATTAAAGAGTTTATCAACTCGCAAAAGATTTTCGATGCGTCCATAGAAGAAAAACTACTCAAAATTGATGATTTGGCTAGGAGCGTTGATAGAATGTCTCTTGATATTGATGCGTTGAAAGTTAGATGTGCTCCTCCCAAGATCAATATGGATGAAACTTTGAAAGTTATGTGTGTCTCCATGAATGAGAGTAAAGAAAGAACCGCCCAAATTCGTGCTAGACATGAATGGCTTAAAAAGGCGTGTTCTCGTGATGAGAATCACGAAGATCTTAAAGTGCTTGGTGTGACTCCATTTGAATCCTTGTTTTCTAGTGTCAAACCTATTGATCATGGGGCCGGATATGAATCCACTTTGGTTGAAAAACGCCCCAATGATTCAGAGTCCATCTATCTTGATGCTAAAAGCATTGAAAGTGGAGTAAAGGATATCAAAACTTTGAGTAGTAATGAAACTACTACTTTGGATTTCAAGGAATTCAATTATGATAGTTGCTCTTTGATTGAATGAATTTCCTTGATGCAATCCATGCTAAAACTACACACGCTTATAGCCAAAACAAGGCCTTTACTGATCATATCGTCGATGCTATAATGAAATCTCTTGAAGAGAAACTTGAATTCGAAGTTTCTATTCCTAGAAAACTTCATGATGAGTGGGAACCTACTAACAAAATCAAGATCAAAAACTATGAATGCAATGCTTTGTGTGATTTGGGTGCTAGTGTTTTCGCGATTCCAAAGTCTTTATGTGATGTTCTAGGCTTCAATTAGATTGATGAGTGCTCTCTTAATTTGCATCTTGCGGATTCTACTGTTAAGAAACCTATGGAAAGGATCAATGATGTTCTTATTATTGCAAATAGGAACTATGTACCCGTAGATTTCATTGTGCTTGATATTGATTGCAATCCTACATGTCCTATCATTCTTGGTAGACCTTTCTTAAGGACTATTGGTGTTGTCGTCGATATGAAGGAAGGAAATATTAGATTTCAATTTCCATTAAAGAAGGGCATGGAACAATTTCCTAGAAATAAAATAAGATTGCCTTATGAATCCATGATGAGGGCTACTTATGGTTTGAGTACCAAAGACGACGATACGTGATTCTTTCGCCTTATGCCTAGCTAAGGGCATTAAACAATAGAGCTTGTTGGGAGGAACCCAATGAATTTATCTCTGCTTTTTTGGTTTCTGTTTCTTTGCATCCACACCATCATAATTATGTTAAGATTGAGTTTTTTGTGTTTCTTTTTGTGTTTGAGCCAAGTAAAACCTTTATGACTAGTTTTGGTGATGGTTGTTTTATCATGGTGGAAAAAGACAGAAACTTTTCGCTCACAAAATTATTTTTCCTTTTTATCCAGAAAGAGATTTTGAGTTGATTCGTTTTACTCCTGGTTGATATGCCTATTTCCCAAATTGTCGTAATTTTTCAGAATTTTTCAGATACCAGAAGTATACAAAGTATACAGACTGCTACAGACTGGTCTGTTTTTGACAAATTCTGTGTTTGTTGTGTTGATTGCTTATTTTGATGAAACTATGGACAGTATCGGGGGTACTAGCCATGGAAAAGTGAGAATACAATAATCTAACACCAATATAAATAGAAATCAAGTTTTCTACAGTACCTAAACAGGTGGTAGTTTGTTTTCTTGTGCTAATGACATCACGAGTTTCTGTTTAAGTTTTGTGTTGTGAAGTTTTCATGTTTTGGGTGATGTTCTCATGGACAAAGGGATAAAGAGTGGAAAGAGCTCAAGTTTGGGGATGCCCAAGGCATCCCAAGCCAAATTCAAGAAAACCAAAAACCCTAAGCTTGGGGATGCCCTCGGAAGGCATCCCCTCTTTCGTCTACAATCCATTGGTAACATTACTTCAAGCTATATTTTTATTCACCACATGATAGGTGTTTTGCTTGGAGCGTCGTGTATTATAGGAGTCTTTTCTTTTTGTTGTGTCACAATCATCCTTGCTGCACACCTTTTCAGAGAGACATGCATCCATCGTGAATTTGCTAGAATACTCATTGAGCTTCGCTTATATCTTTTGAGTTAGGCAATTTAGCTCACATGTGCTTCACTTATACCTTTTGAGCTACATAACTTTGCTCTAAGTGCTTCACTTAGATATTTTAGAGCACGGCGGTGTCATATTTTGGAGAAATAAGAACTCTCGATCTTCACTTATATCTGTTTGAGAGTGCTCTCTCTGAGTAACTTGGTAGTTGCCTTGTGCTATGAAAGTAGTCCTAAAGATGATAGGCGTCCAAAGAGGATACAATAAAACTTCCATATTCTTGTGCATTGATTTGAAAGAGAAGTTTGATTCCTCTCAATTAGTTTTGAGACATGGATTTGGTAATATTAAGAGACATGTTAGTAGGGTGTTGTGAATCTAGAAATACTTGTGATGAAGTTAGTGATTCCCGCAACATGCACGTATGGTGAACCGCTATGTTAGGAAGTCGGAGCATAATTGATTTATTGATTGTCATCCTTTGTGTTGCGGTCGGGATCGCGCGATGGTTTAGCACTTTGTTTCGATTACTATTAAAAACTTTCGCAATAAGTATGTGAGTTCTTCATGACTAATGTGAGTCCATGGTATAGATGCACTTTCACCTTCCACCATTGCTAGCCTCTCTAGTTCCGTGCAACTTTCGCCGGTACACAAAACCACTGATGGGGTTATAGTCCCAGGGTAGGGTCATAGGCCTGTCCTATAGGTCCTACCCAAGGCCTACCCTTCATAGAGGACAAGGCCCTTAGACAGTTCCGACTGAACTAAGGACGCCTCCATCATCCAGTCGGCGACGAGCACTCGGAGCATATTTAACGTACCGACTGGAATCCACTCTGTACATCGTAACCTCCCACGAGGGCAACGGTCATACGTTTTCATCCACCATTATTAACATTTAAGGCTTATGTTACCTGTAACGTAGGCATTTATTCGCCACTATTCCACCCCTGTCCACCGGGCCATTATGAAGGGCAGCGCACTCTATATAAGCCGCCCTTCCCCACAGGTGCAGGGGTTGGCACTTGCTGTAATACTATAATCCACTCGACACTAAGCTCCCAAGAGCACTGAGACGTAGGGCTTTTACCTCCACCGTAGAGGGGCCTGAACTCATACATCCTCGCCATAGCTAGGGCTCTGCCCATCCTTTCGTACCCTACACTTCTACTGTCAGACTTATACCCACGACAGTTGGCGCCCACCGTGGGGCAGGTTTCTAAGCGACTTCCGGCGATTTTGCGATTTCATCTTTTCATCATGTCGTCTGGCGGAGATTTGTGCATGGGTCATGAGATCCTCTTCGGTGCACTCTCCTTCATCGTCGATGATTCGGCATGGCTTCGGGATGCGCCCCTCGACGTCGAGGCGCTCCCAGTCGCGGGGCTATGCACTTCCATGCCGGTTCTCGCAGCGCCCTTCTTCTGCAGCTATCGGCCCCGGTGTCGATCTTCGCCCCCGTCACGCGCCGCAGCAAGCGATCCTGTCGTCCGTGGCTCCAGCATTGGGTGCGACACGCCCATGCGCGACAGAATGCGTCCTCTCAAGTGGCAGTGCTCGAATCGGTTATGGTCGTGCCGCCATCCCAGTGCTTGGACTCAGTTCCGACTTAGTTACCTTCTGAGTACCTAGGTCGCGGGCCTGCAGCCGAAGTTCTCATGGCCGATTCCCATGAAAGTCCCCTCCGGACTGATCGGAACGAGCATGAGGTCGGAGAATCATCCAGCGCTCGTCGTCAACACCATCGTTCTGCCAGTCGACGCACTCGCCAGAGCAACGTCGAGGTGTTCCGCACACCCATCCTCAACCTGGTTGTGGCTGCCAGGATAGCCGATTCTCTCCAACCGACTGATTCAGAAGCTGGTAGGGGGATCGAGCAGATCCGTGCTCTGTTGCATACGGCGCAGCAGCAAAATTCGGCGGTCTCCCAGTCGCACAACAGGATCCACAACAGTTCTATTCACGTGAACACGCATCGGTCGGTTTTCAGCCCCGACTCTCATTAGCGACGCAGAGGGGGCAGCCGTTCTAGGAATTCCGAAGATCGTCGCCGTTCGCGCACCCCTCTATGGGATGGGCCTTACGAGCCCCGGCATCACGATGATCGTCGTTCAGTCGGTGACGCGCATGATCCAAGGCCCGACGCAAGAGGGTACATCGGCGAGAAGAAGGTGGACAGAAGTCGAGCCCACCGTGATGGTCACGATAGAGACCGTCCGAGTGGAAGCAGGACCGTCGTCTCTGGTCCCGAGTGCTTCAGTCGGGCCATCCGCTCAGCTGACATCCCTCCCAACTTCCGATTGGCGACGGGAATCAGCTAGTTCACAAGAGAGTCCAAGCGAGAAACTTGGTTGGACGACTACAGAGTTGCGGTCCAGATCGGTGGCGGAGATGACCAGGTCACCATGAAACATCTCCCCCTGATGCTCGACGGCTCGGCGCGAGCTTGGCTGAACAAGTTAGCTCCATCAAGCATCTACAGGTGGGCAGATCTGTCCCGAGTCTTCATCAAGACCTTCGAGGGTACGTGCAAGCGCCCTGCTGGTCTCGTAGAGCTCCAGCACTGTGTCCAGAAGCAGAACAAGCCCCTGCGCGATTTCATCCAGCACTGGACGACCCTCTACCACACGGTGGAGAACGTCACAGAACAGCAAGCAGTCTACGCCTTCAAGGCAGGCGTGCGGTACAGAGATCTGTACCTAAAGTTCGGTCGGACAGGCGACATCTCCATGAGCAAGATGATGGATATAGCGGCACGCTATGCAAATGGCGAAGAGGAGGACCGCATACGTAGCGGCAAGCATAAGGTAGTCGCCGATGGAGATGGAAACAGCAATCGGAAGTAGAAACAAAAAAGCTCAGTCCACTCCATAGGCAGAGGCAGCAGCCGTTACGAATGCGAAGTTCAAAGGCAAGGGGAAAGCTCAGTACATCCCCAAGAAGAAACAGTTCGGAAACTCTGTCCTGGATCAGCCGTGTCCAATCCACATGAAGATGGATGAAGAAGGCAATCCCATATTCCCGAAGCATACCACTCGGAAGTGTCGCCTCCTGATCCAAGGATTCGGTGAAGGGCAGCCGAGTGAAAAGGACAACGATCAGGATGATGAGGACAAGGAGGATCCGTTCCCCCAAGTCCATGCAACGTTGATGATTTTTGCTGATGTGGAAAGCAAAAGTCGACTGAAGCTGGTGAACAGGGAGGTGAGCATGGCAACCCCATCCACTCCCACGTTCCTCAAGTGGTCACAGACTGCGATCACCTTTGATCGGTCAGACCACCCAGCACATGTACCCACCCCAGGGAGGCAAGCTCTAGTCGTCGACCCGTTGGTGGAAGGAGTCCGACTACGCAAAGTCCTCATGGACGGCGGCAACGGCTTGAACATCATGTACGCCGACACTCTCAAGGGGATGGGCATTCCGATGTCCAAACTTAGCGAGAGCAGTATGCAGTTCCACGGAGTTGTCCCAGGACGAAAGGCCAAGTCACTCGGCCAGATCGCGTTGGATGTCGTCTTCGGCTCTGACAAGAACTTCCGCAAGGAGAAGCTGACATTCGAGGTGGTGGACTTCCAGAGTGCATACCATGCGATTCTGGGCCATCCGGCGTATGCGCGTTTCATGGCCCGTCCATGTTACGTGTATTTGAAGCTGAAGATGCCGAGTCCCAAAGGCGTGATCACGGTCACAGGCAATCGGTAGCGGGCCGAGGAGTGTCTGCAGGAGGGGTCGAGGATTTCCGATCAGCAGATGGCTATTCTCGAGCTGGATGAGTACAAGAAGACCGCCGACCCCGCCGACCTGATGCACTCAAAGAAGCCAGCTTCCGAGTCCCCATTCCAGTCGGTGGGAGACACGAAGGAAGTCAGCATCCACCCGACGGACGACGCCGCTGCCCCGACAAACATCTCCACCACCCTTGATCCAAAATAGGAAGCCGAGCTCATCCAATTCATCCGTGAGAACTGGGACATTTTTGCATGGAAGCCCGCTGACATGCCAGTTGTACCCAGGGAGTTGGCTGAGCACCGACTGCATGTGGATCCTGCTGCTCGTCCCGTCCGAGAACGCCTGCGCCGGTCCGCCATGCACAAGAGGAAGGCAATCGGAGAGGAGGTGGCTAAACTTTTGGCAGCCAACTTCATTCGCGAGGTACACCACTCCGAGTGGCTCGCTAATGTTGTCATGGTGCCCAAGAAGGACAAGTCTCTCCGTATGTGCATCGATTACAAGCATCTCAATAAGGTATGTCCGAAAGATCACTTCCCGCTCCCCCGCATTGATCAAATTGTTTATTCGACTGCGGGTTGCGAGCGTTTATCCTTGCTTGATGCCTATTCGGGCTATCATCAGATCCGTCTATATGGTCCGGATGAATTAAAACAGCCTTCATCACCCCATTCGGGTGTTTCTGCTACATCACTATGCCATTCGGTTTGAAGAATGCAGGAGCAACTTTTATGCGTATGATCCAAAAATGCCTCCTAGACCAGATCGGTCAAAATGTGGAGGCATATATGGACGATATCGTAGTCAAGTCACGCAAAGGTTCCGACCTGCTAACTGACTTGGCAGAAACATTCGCCAACCTACGTAGGTACGATATCAAGCTCAACCCAGCCAAGTGTTCATTCAGCGTCCCCAGCGGGAAGTTACTCGGTTTCTTTGTTTCCGAACGAGGGATCGATGTCAACCCTGAAAAGATCGGGACCATTGTCCGAATGGAGCGGCTGGTAAGAATACATGATGTTCAAAGGCTCACAGGTTGCCTAGCGGCTTTGAGCAGGTTTATCGCTCGACTCGGCGAGAAGGCGCTACCTCTGTATCGACTCATGAAGAAATCAGATACCTTTGAGTGGACAGACGAAGCCCAAATTGCATTCGACGACCTCAAAGCCCTGCTTTCCACCCAGCCGGTTCTTACTACCCCGCTCAGTAAAGAACCCCTTCTTCTATACATCGCGGCTACAAATCAAGTCGTCAGCACTGCTCTCACAGTCGAACGCGAAGAAGAAGGCAAAGCATACAAGGTTCAGCGGCCGGTATATTATGTCTCCATAGTCCTGACTCCTTCCAAGCAGAGGTATCCCCATTATCAGAAGCTTATTTATGGGATCTACATGACTGCAAAGAAGGTTGCTCATTATTTCCAAGACCACTCGGTGTATGTCATATCTCATGCTCCGTTGGCGGAAATTCTCCACAATCAGGACGCATCAGGCCGAGTGGCAAAGTCGGCAATGGAGATGCTATACTGCGACATCAAGTTCGAAGCCAAGAAGGCTATAAAGTCTCAAGATCTGGCTGACTTCATAGTCGAATGGGTAGAACAACAGAAACCGACTCACATCTACTCGGCTCATTGGACCATGTTCTTCGATGGGTCCAAGATGTTGAATGGCTCCGGCACTGGCATAGTGATCATATTGCCAAAAGGTGATAAACTTAAGTATGTGTTGCAGATACATTTTGATTCTTCCAACAACGAGGCAGAGTACGAAGCTCTCCTTTATGGATTGCGCATGGCCATCACACTCGGCGTCCGTCGCCTGATGGTCTATGGCGACTCAGATCTAGTGGTTAATCAAGTGATGAAGGAATGGGATGTAAGGAACCCCACCATGACTGCATACTGCAACGCAATAAGGAAGATCGAGAAGAATTTTGAAGGTGTGGAACTTCACCATGTTCCCCGACTAAAAAACCAAGCAGCTGATGAATTGGCAAAACTTGGATCCACTCGGAGACCGGTCCCGAGTGATGTCTGCCTCGAGCACCTACACCTCCCCTCGATGAAGGAAGATCCTTTTACAGAGGAACCAGTTCAACCGAAGAGCTCAACAGATCCGACTGAAGTCGAGGTCCCCGCTGTGGTTGATTTGATCATGGAGATTCTTGCCGTCATCCCCGAATGGACTGTGCCGTTCATTGCGTACATCCTGAGGCAAGAGTTACTAGAAGACGAAGTCCAAGCTAGGAAGATCGTCCGTAGGTCGAAGTCCTTCACCGTCATAGATGGCCAGTTGTACAAGGAAAGTGTTTCAGGCATCCTTCAGTGCTGCATCTCCCGTGAGGAGGGACAGTTAATCTTGGAAGAAATTCACTTGGGAACCTGCGGTCATCATGCCTCCTCAAGAGCAATCGTCGCCAAAGCATTCAGAGCTGGTTTCTTCTGGTTGCAGGTGAATGAAATGGCAAAAGATATGGTCGACCGATGCGAAGGCTGTTAGTTCTATTCGAACAAGTCCCACAACCCAATGTCTGCGCTGAAGACAATTCCTCAAGGGTTGAAGCCTCGACTCCTACGAGAAGTTGGATATGCCGCCGACGCATGGGTCACCGAGCTGCCTTCGGTGCTGTGGGGCCTCCGCACAACTCCGAATAGATCTACAGGGCGATCGCCATTCTTCCTCGTTTATGGAGCAGAGGCAGTCCTTTCGAGTGACCTGCTTCACAACTCTCCGCGAGTCGAACTCTTCTCTGAAGCCGAAGCAGAGCAAGCCAGGCAAGAAGGAGTAGATCTTCTAGAAGAAGAGCGTGAGATGGCACTGACTCGCTCAACAATTTATCAACAAGATTGGCGGCGATTTCACGCGCGGCACGTCAGGAGTCGCACATTCCAAGCAGGCGACCTGGTGCTCCAAGTGGATCAGCAGAGACCACACAAGTTAGCTCCCGCCTGGGAAGGACCCTTCATCATCTCTAAGGTGCTGAACAACGGAGCATATCGACTCTACAACCTCGACAGGGAAACGGACGAGCTGCGAGCATGGAATGGAGATCTCTTGAAGCGCTTCTACACATCACTGCCGACGGAGACAATGTAAAGAACAAGTATCATTGAAGTAATATAAAGCAGATTGATTTCTTGCCGATTCAAAATTCTTCCACGTTTGCAGACTCCGGTCTAAAAAACTAACTCCGAGTGTGCACTAAAAGTCACACTCGCGGACTTAGCTGCGACCCAGAATCGCCTAAGTACAAACTCGCTCCGAGTGCGCACTAAAAGTCGCACTCGGGGACTTAGCTGCGACCCAGAGTCGCCTAAGTACACACTCGCTCCGAGTTTACACTAAAAGTCACACTCGGACACTTAGCTGCGACCCAGAGTCGCCTATGTACAAACTCGCTCCAAGTGTGGTCTAAAAGTCGCACTCGGAGACTTAGCTGCGACCCAGAGTCGGCTAAGTAAAAAACTCGCTTCGAGTGTGCACTAAAAGTCACACTCGGGGACTTAGCTGCGACCCAGAATCGCCTAAGTAAAAAACTCGCTCCGAGTATGCACTAAAAGTCACACTCGGGGACTTAGCTGCGACCCAGAATCGCCTAAGTACAAACTCGCTCCGAGTGTACACTAAAAGTCACACTCGGGGACTTAGCTGCGACCCAGAGTCGCCTAAGTACAAACTCACTCCGAGTGTGCACTAAAAGACACGCTCGGGGACTTAGCTGCGACCCAGAATCGCCTAAGTGAACAACTCCCTCCAAGTGTGCACGAAAAGTCACACTCGGAGAGTGAGCTGCGACTCAGAGTCGCCTAAGTAAAAAGCTTCCTCCTAGCGTATACTTGAGATACACTCGGAGGCTTAGCAGACCCTCATTGAGGCTCATGTGGATGTGAAGACAACTGACAACTACATGAGTAACAACTCACTCTGAGTGTGCACGAAAAGTCACACTCGGGGACTTAGCTGCGCCTCAGAGTCACCTAAGTAAAAAAGCTTCCTCTGAATGTATACTCGAGATGCACTCGGAGACTTAGCAGACCCTCATTGAGGCTCAAGTGGATGTGAAGACAACTGACAACTACATGAGTAACAACTCGCTCCGAGTGCGCACTAACAGTCACACTCGGGGACTGAGCCACGACCCAGAGTCGCCTAAGTAACAACTCGCTCCGAGTGCGCACTAACAGTCACACTCGGAGACTTAGCCGCGACCCAGAGTCACCTAAGTAAAAGCTTGCGCCGAGTGCGCACTCGGAGACTTGGCAGACCCTCATTGAGGCTCATGTGGATGTGAAGACAACTGACAACTACATGCTCCGCATGTTTGCCATTGGCTTCACCAAGAAACGCCAAGCGAAAACCACGAGTCAAAATCGTGTCAAAAAAACTTAGCAAAAGAAGAGCAAAAGATCCGATTCGAATTCAAAGTTGGATCTACGATCGGTCGGCTCGGTATGAATCAAGCTTATCCACTCCGAACCACGAATGAGACGGCCAACAACAGTGGCCAAAGTTTAATACATATACCACTCGGCATACCGAGGTAAATGTGCGTTCAAAATAAAGTTTTTCAAGCGTCACCGAGACTGGCAGGCTCCACAAAGGTGTCAAGGTCGATTCCATCTGCAATGCGAGTGGCTGTGTCGAGGAAGGTCTCCATGAAATCTTCAAATCGAAGCTTCTTGGTGTTGGCGACCTGCAACGTCTTCAGCTTTTCTTTGTGAGCTTCCTTGCAGTGCACTCGGACCAGAGATACCGCCACATCCGCACCACAACGAGCGGCAGACTTCTTCCATGCCTGCACTCTGCTTGGGACATCCTCCAGCCGAGTCATCAACCCATCTATTTCTTGCCGGGAATCGTCTTCTGGCCACAGCTCCTTGTCGATCCGGCCGATGACTGTTCTCAGGCGGCCAATGAGAGGTCCCACCCTGCTATTGCGAATATGATCTCGGAGCAAGTCCCAGTTGGCTTCATCGCCGAGTGGAACGTTCGGAACAAGCGACCGTTCAATGTCGATTGCTTCAGCCTCAATGTCCCGACAGAAGTCTGCAAAGAAAAGACAAGCAGAAAGTAAGCGCAAAGTGAACTCCAAAGTCAAGAAGCACTCGGCAACAACTTACCACCAAGAAGTGCAACCATCTGTTGGAATTATGCCCTAGAGGCAATAATAAATATAGTTATTATTATAATTCCTATATCAAGATAATCGTTTATTATCCATGCTATAATTGTATTGAATGAAGACTCATTTACATGTGTGGATACATAGACAAAACACCGTCCCTAGCAAGCCTCTAGTTGGCTAGCCAGTTGATCAAAGATAGTCAGTGTCTTCTGATTATGAACAAAGTGTTGTTGCTTGATAACTGGATCACGTCATTAGGAGAATCACGTGATGGACTAGACCCAAACTAATAGACGTAGCATGTTGATCGTGTCATTTTGTTGCTACTATTTTCTGCGTGTCAAGTATTTATTCCTATGACCATGAGATCATATAACTCACTGACACCGGAGGAATGCTTTGTGTGTATCAAACGTCGCAATGTAACATGGTGACTATAAAGATGCTCTACAGGTATCTCCGAAGGTGTTAGTTGAGTTAGTATGGATCACGACTGGGATTTGTCACTCCGTGTGACGGAGAGGTATCTCGGGGCCCACTCGGTAATACAACATCACACACAAGCCTTGCAAGCAATGTAACTTAGTGTAAGTTGCGGGATCTTGTATTATGGAACGAGTAAAGAGACTTGCCGGTAAACGAGATTGAAATAGGTATACGGATACTGACGATCGAATCTCGGGCAAGTAACATACCGAAGGACAAAGGGAATGACATACGGGATTATATGAATCCTTGGCACTGAGGTTCAAACGATAAGATCTTCGTAGAATATGTAGGATCCAATATGGGCATCCAGGTCCCGCTATTGGATATTGACCGAGGAGTCTCTCGGGTCATGTCTACATAGTTCTCGAACCCGCAGGGTCTGCACACTTAAGGTTCGACGTTGTTTTATGCGTATTTGAGTTATATGGTTGGTTACCGAATGTTGTTAGGAGTCCCGGATGAGATCACGGACGTCACGAGGGTTTCCGGAATGGTCCCGAAATGAAGATTGATATATAGGATGACCTCATTTGATTACCGGAAGGTTTTCGGAGTTACCGGGAATGTACCGGGAATGACGAATGGGTTCCGGGAGTTCACCGGGAGGGGGGGGCAACCCACCCTGGGGAAGTCCATAGGCCATGAGGGTGGCGCACCAGCCCTTAGTGGGCTGCTGGGGCAGCCCAAAAGGGCCCTATGCGCCTAGGAAAGAAAATCAAAGAGAAAAAAAAGAGGAGGTGGGAAGGGAAGGAAGGACTCCCATCCACCAAACCAAGTCCAACTCGGTTTGGGGGGGGGGAGCCTTCCCCCTTGGACTCGGCCGACCCCCTTGGGGCTCCTTGAGCCCCAAGGCAAGGTACCCTCCCTCCCACCTATATATATGGAGGTTTTAGGGCTGATTTGAGACGACTTTTCCACGGCAGCCCAAACACATACCTCCACGGTTTTTCCTCTAGATCGCGTTTCTGCGGAGCTCGGGCGGAGCCCTGCTGAGACAAGGTCATCACCAACCTCCAGAGCGCCGCCACGCTGCCGGAGAACTCTTCTACCTCTCCGTCTCTCTTGCTGGATCAAGAAGGCTGATATCATCGTCGAGCTGTACGTGTGCTGAACGCGGAGGTGCCGTCCGTTCGGTACTAGATCGTGGGACTGATCGCGGGATTGTTCGCGGGGCGGATCGAGGGACGTGAGGACGTTCCACTACATCAACCGCGTTCACTAACGCTTCTGCTGTACGGTCTACAAGGGTACGTAGATCACTCATCCCCTCTCATAGATGGACATCACCATGATAGGTCTTCGTGCGCGTAGGAAATTTTTTGTTTCCCATGCGACGTTCCCCAACAGTGGCATCATGAGCTAGGTTCATGCGTAGATGTCTTCTCGAGTAGAACACAAAAGTTTTTGTGGGCGGTGATGTGCATTTTTCTTCCCTCCTTAGTCTTTTCTTGATTCCGCGGTATTGTTGGATTGAAGCGGCTTGGACCGACATTACTCGTACGCTTACGAGAGACTGGTTTCATCGCTACGAGTAACCCCGTTGCTCAAATATGACTGGCAAGTGTCGGTTTCTCCAACTTTAGTTGAATCGGATTTGATCGAGGAGGTCCTTGGATGAGGTTAAATAGCAACTCATATATCTCCGTTGTGGTGTTTGCGTAAGTAAGATGCGATCCTACTAGATACCCATGGTCACCACGTAAAACATGCAACAACAAAATTAGAGGACGTCTAACTTGTTTTTGCAGGTTATGCTTGTGATGTGATATGGCCAACGATGTGATGTGATATATTGGATGTATGAGATGATCATGTTGTAATTGAAAATATCGACTTGCACGTCGATGGTATGGCAACCGGCACGAGCCATAGGGTTGTCTTTATACTAACGTTTGTGCTTGCAGATGCGTTTACTATTTTGCTAGGATGTAGCTTTAGTAGTAATAGCATGAGTAGCACGACAACCCCGATGGCAACACGTTGATGGAGATCATGGTGTGGCGCCGGTGACAAGAAGATCGTGCCGGTGCTTTGGTGATGGAGATCAAGAAGCACGTGATGATGGCCATATCATGTCACTTATGAATTGCATGTGATGTTAATCCTTTTATGCACCTTATTTTGCTTAGAACGACGGTAGCATTATGAGGTGATCTCTCACTAAAATTTCAAGACGAAATTGTGTTCTCCCCGACTGTGCACCGTTGCTACAGTTCGTCGTTTCGAGACACCACGTGATGATCGGGTGTGATAGACTCAACGTTTACATACAACGGGTGCAAAACAGTTGCGCACGCGGAACACTCGGGTTAAGCTTGACGAGCCTAGCATGTGCAGACATGGCCTCGGAACACATGAGACCAAAAGGTCGATCATGAATCATATAGATGATATGATTAGCATAGGGATGCTTACCACTGAAACTATACTCAACTCACGTGATGATCGGACTTGAGCTAGTGTAAGTGGATCATGAACCACTCAAATGACTAGAGAGATGTACTTTTTGAGTGGGAGTTTAGCAAATAATTTGATTAAGTTAAACTCTAATTATCTTGAACATAGTCTAAGTCCACTTTGAATATATTTTTGTTGTAGATCATGGCTCACGCGACAGTCACCCTGAATTTTAATACGTTCCTAGAGAAAGCTAAGTTGAAAGATGATGGAAGCAAGTTTGTATACTGGGCTCGTAATCTTAAGCTAATCTTACAAGCTGGGAAGAAGGATTATGTCCTTAATGCTGCGCTAGGAGATGAACCACCCACTACGGCTGATCAGGATTTTAAGAACGCTTGGTTAGCACGTAAGGAGGACTACTCAGTAGTTCAATGTGCAGTATTGTATGCCTTAGAACCGGGACTTCAATGTCGCTTTGAGCATCATGGAGCATTTGAGATGTTCCAGGAGTTGAAGTTTATATTTCAGAAGAACGCCCGGATCGAGAGGTATGACACCTCCGATAAATTCTATGCTTGCTAGATGGAGGAGAACTCGTCTGTCAGTGAACATGTGCTCAAAATGTCTCGGTACTCAAACCGTCTAGCTGAGCTGGGGATTGAACTCCCGCAAGAGGCTATCACTGACAGAATCCTTCAATCACTGCCGCCAAGCTATAAAGGCTTTGTGTTGAACTACAACATGCAAGGGATGAACAAGTCACCCGGCGAGTTGTTTGCGATGCTGAAAGTCGCAGGGTCTGAACTCCGTAAAGAACATCAAGTGTTGATGGTGAATAAGACCACTAGTTTCAAGAGAAATGGCAAAGGCAAGAAGGGTAATTCGAATAAGAGCGGCAAGCCTGTTGCCAATCCGACGAAGAAACCCAAAGCTGGACCTAAGCCTGAAACGGAGTGTTACTATTGCAAGGGTATGGGTCACTGGAAGCGCAATTGCCCCAAGTATCTGGCAGATAAGAAGGCGGCCAAAGAAAAATCAGGTATATTTGATATACAGGTTATTGATGTGTACTTAACCGGCTCTCGTAGTAGTGACTGGGTATTCGATACCGGTTTTGTTGCTCATATTTGCAACTCGAAACAGGAACTGTGGAATAGACGAAGGCTGGCGAAAGATGAAATGACAATGCGCGTAGGAAATGGTTCCAAGGTTGATGCAATCGCCGTCGGCACAGTTTCACTTCAGTTACCATCAGGATTAGTGATGAACTTAAATCATTGTTATTTAGTGCCTGCGTTGAGCATGAACATTATATCTGGATCTTGTTTATTGCGAGACAGTTACTCTTTTAAGTCAGAGAATAATGGTTGTTCTATTTCTATGAGTAACACCTTTTATGGTCATGCACGTAATGTGAGAGGATTGTTCATATTGAATCTTGATAGCGATACGCATATACATAACATTGAGACCAAAAGAGTTAGAGTTAACAATGATAGCGCCATATTTTTGTGGCACTGCCGATTAGGTCATATTGGTGTAAAGCGCATGAAGAAACTCCATGCTGATGGACTTTTGGAGTCACTTGACTTTGATTCACTTGACACGTGTGAACCATGCCTCATGGGCAAGATGACTAAGACTCCGTTCTCCAGAACTATGGAGCATGCAAGTGACTTGTTGGAAATCATACATACCGATGTGTGTGGTCCGATGAGCGTAGAGGCGCGCGGCGGATATCGTTATTTTCTCACCTTCACTGACGATTTGAGTAGATATGGTTAGGTCTACTTGATGAAGCACAAGTCTGAAACATTTGAAAAGTTCAAGAAATTTCAGAGTGAAGTGGAAAATCATCGTAACAAGAAGATCAAGTTCCTATGGTCTGATCGTGGGGGTGAATATCTGAGTTTCGAGTTTGGTGCTCACTTAAGACAATGTGGAATTGTTTCACAGTTAACACCGCCTGGAACACCACAACGTAATGGTGTGTCGGAATGTCGTAATCGTACTTTATTAGAGATGGTGCGATCTATGATGTCTCTTACCGATTTGCCGTTATCATTTTGGGGTTATGAATTAGAAACAGCTGCATTCACTTTAAATAGGGCACCATTAAAATCCGTTGAGACGACACCATATGAACTGTGGTATGGCAAAAGGCCAAAGTTGTCGTTTCTTAAAGTTTGGGGATGTGATGCTTATGTCAAAAAGCTTGAGCCTGAAAAGCGGGAACCCAAAGCGGAAAGGTGCGTCTTCATAGGTTACCCAAAAGAGACAGTTGGGTACACCTTCTATCACAAATCCGAGGGCAAAGTGTTTGTTGCTAAAAATGGATCTTTTCTCGAGAAGGAGTTTCTCTCGAGAGAATTGAGTGGGAGGAAGATAGAACTTGACGAGGTTGTCGAACCTCTCATCCCTCTGGATGGTGGCGCAGGGCAAGGGGAAACCTCTGTCATTGCGACGCCGGTTGAGGAGGAAGTTAATGATGATGATCATGAAACTCCGGTTCAAGTTTATATCGAACCACGCAGGTCGACGAGACCACGTACTGCTCCGGAGTGGTACCGTAATCCTGTCTTATCAATCATGTTGTTAGACAACAATGAACCTGCAAATTATGAAGAAGCAATGGTGGGCCCAGATTCCAACAAATGGCTAGAAGCCATGAAGTCCGAGATAGGATCCATGTATGAGAACAAAGTGTGCACTTTGGAAGTACTACCTGAGGGCCGCAAGGCTATTCAGAACAAATGGATCTTTAAGAGGAAGACGGACGCTGACGGCAATGTGACCGTTTATAAAGCTCGACTTGTGGCAAAGGGTTTTTCACAAGTTCAAGGAGTTGACTACGATGAGACATTCTCACCCGTAGCGATGCTTAAGTCCGTCAGAATCATGTTAGCAATAGCTGCATTTTTTGATTATGAAATCTGGCAGATGGATGTCAAAACGGCGTTCCTTAACGTTTTCCTTAAGGAAGAGTTGTATATGATACAACCCGAAGGTTTTGTCGATCCTAAGAATGCTAACAAGGTGTGCAAGCTCCAGCGATCCATATATGGACTGGTGCAAGCATCTCGGAGTTGGAACAAACGTTTTGAGGAGGTGATCAAAGCATTTGGGTTTATACAAGTGGTTGGAGAATCTTGTATTTACAAGAAAGTGAGTGGGAGCTCTGTGGCGTTTCTAATATTATATGTGGATGAAATATTGCTGATTGGAAACAACGTGGAGTTTTTGGAGAGCATAAAGGATTACTTGAATAAAAGTTTCTCTATGAAGGACCTAGGAGAAGCTGCTTGCATTCTAGGCATTAAGATCTATAGGGATAGATCAAAACGCCTGATAGGACTTTCACAAAGCACATACCTTGATAAAGTTTTGAAGAGGTTCAAAATGGAACAGTCCAAGAAAGGGTTGTTGCCAGTTTTACAAGGTACGAAATTGAGTAAGACTCAGTGCCCAGCAACTAATGAAGATAGAGAGCATATGCGCTCCGTCCCCTATGCTTCAGCCATAGGTTCTATCATGTATGCAATGCTGTGCACTAGACCGGATGTTAGCCTGGCCATAAGTATGGCGGGTAGGTTCCAGAGTAATCCAGGAGTCGATCACTGGACAGCGGTCAAGAATATCCTGAAGTACCTGAAAAGGACTAAGGAGATGTTTCTCGTGTATGGAGGTGACGAAGAGCTTGCCGTAAAAGGTTACATCGATGCAAGCTTTGACACAGATCCGGACGACTCTAAGTCGCAAACCGGATACGTATTTATTCTTAATGGGGGTGCGGTAAGCTGGTGCAGTTCCAAGCAAAGCGTCGTAGCAGATTCTACATGTGAAGCGGAATACATGGCTGCCTCGGAGGCGGCTAAGGAGGGTGTCTGGATGAAGCAGTTCATGACGGATCTTGGAGTGGTGCCAAGAGCACTGAATCCAGTAACCTTGTTCTGTGACAACACGGGTGCCATTGCCTTAGCAAAGGAACCACGGTTTCACAAGAAGACCAGACACATCAAACGACGCTTCAACCTCATCCGCGACTACGTCGAGGGAGAGGACGTAAATATATGCAAAGTGCACACGGATCTGAATGTAGCAGACCCGCTGACTAAACCTCTTCCCCGGCCAAAGCATGATCAACACCAGAACTGTATGGGTGTTAGATTTATTACAATGTAATTCGCATGATGATGTGAGGGCTAGATTATTGACTCTAGTGCAAGTGGGAGACTGTTGGAATTATGCCCTAGAGGCAATAATAAATATAGTTATTATTATAATTCCTGTATCAAGATAATCGTTTATTATCCATGCTATAATTGTATTGAATGAAGACTCATTTACATGTGTGGATACATAGACAAAACACCGTCCCTAGCAAGCCTCTAGTTGGCTAGCCAGTTGATCAAAGATAGTCAGTGTCTTCTGATTATGAACAAAGTGTTGTTGCTTGATAACTGGATCACGTCATTAGGAGAATCACGTGATGGACTAGACCCAATCTAATAGACGTAGCATGTTGATCGTGTCATTTTGTTGCTACTGTTTTCTGCGTGTCAAGTATTTATTCCTATGACCATGAGATCCTATAACTCACTGACACCAGAGGAATGCTTTGTGTGTATCAAACGTCGCAACGTAACTGGGTGACTATAAAGATGCTCTACAGGTATCTCCGAAGGTGTTAGTTGAGTTAGTATGGATCAAGACTGGGATTTGTCACTCCGTGTGACAGAGAGGTATCTCGGGGCCCACTCGGTAATACAACATCACACACAAGCCTTGCAAGCAATGCAACTTAGTGTAAGTTGCGGGATCTTGTATTACGGAACGAGTAAAGAGACTTGCCGGTAAACGAGATTGAAATAGGTATACGGATACTGACAATCGAATCTCGGGCAAGTAACATACCGAAGGACAAAGGGAATGACATACGGGATTATATGAATCCTTGGCACTGAGGTTCAAACGATAAGATCTTCGTAGAATATGTAGGATCCAATATGGGCATCCAGGTCCCGCTATTGGATATTGACCGAGGAGTCTCTCGGGTCATGTCTACATAGTTCTCGAACCCGCAGGGTCTGCACACTTAAGGTTCGACGTTGTTTTATGCGTATTTGAGTTATATGGTTGGTTACCGAATGTTGTTCGGAGTTCCGGCTGAGATCACAGACGTCACGAGGGTTTCCGGAATGGTCCACAAACGAAGATTGATATATAGGATGACCTCATTTGATTACCGAAACGTTTTCGAAGTTACCGGGAATGTACCGGGAATGACGAATGGGTTCCGGGAGTTCACCGGGGGGGCAACCCACCCCGGGGAAGTCCATAGGCCATGAGGGTGGTGCACCAGCCCTTAGTGGGCTGGTGGGGCAGCCCAAAAGGGCCCTATGCGCCTAGGAAAGAAAATCAAAGAGGAAAGGAAAAAAAAGAGGAGGTGGGAAGGGAAGGAAGGACTCCGACCCACCAAACCAAGTCCAACTCGGTTTGGGGGGGGGGGGGTCCTTCCCCCTTGGACTCGGCCGACCCCCTTGGGGCTCCTTGAGCCCCAAGGCAAGGTCCCCTCCCTCCCACCTATATATACGGAGGTTTTAGGGCTGATTTGAGACGACTTTTCCACGGCAGCCCGACCACATACCTCCACGGTTTTTCCTCTAGATCGCGTTTCTGCGGAGCTCGGGCGGAGCCCTGCTGAGACAAGGTCATCACCAACCTCCGGAGTGCCGTCACGCTGCCGGAGAACTCTTCTACCTCTCCGTCTCTCTTGCTGGATCAAGAAGGCCGAGATCATCGTCGAGTTGTACGTGTGCTGAACGCGGAGGTGCCGTCCGTTCGGTACTAGATCGTGGGACTGATCGCGGGATTGTTCGCGGGGCGGATCGAGGGACGTGAGGACGTTCCACTACATCAACCGCGTTCACTAACGCTTCTACTGTACGGTCTACAAGGGTACGTAGATCACTCATCCCCTCTCGTAGATGGACATCACCATGATAGGTCTTCATGCGCGTAGGAAAATTTTTGTTTCCCATGCGAAGTTCCCCAACACCATCTTCCTTTCCCAGTCGCTGACGTACTTCTCCTGCGCCATGCACCGAGTGTTCATCAACTTCAGCTGGCCCATCCATTCGGATCTCTGACTCTTCAATTTTTCAACTTCAGATAGCAATGCCTTGTTGGTCTCCCGAGACTCCTCCAAAGACTTCTCTCGGTCAGCAAGAGCCTCCTTCACACCAGCCAGGTCCTTCACAGCCACCTCCAAGTCCGCAACAAGCTGAATCTTCTCAGCCTCCAGAGTATTGTACGCAGATCCCATTTCGCAAGTCTTTTGCCAAATAGACACAAAGGGAGGATCAGACACATTCAACAAGGAAAAAGAAACGATCAAAGTACAAAATTCTTTAGACCCCTGCCGATGCAAGCAATCGACACCTGTCTCGGGGACTACACCTAGTGGGTTCACTAAGAGTGACCCCACTAGTATGAAGCTCGAACAGGTCGGCCCTGTCGAGCTCCATAGCAAACAAACAACATTATGAGATTACTATTACTCGGCCCGAGTAACACTACTCTCGGGGACTACACCCAGCGGGTGCACTCGGAGTGCCCCCACTGATACCATTCGGGCAGATCAGCTCTGATCTGTTCAGATTACGGAAAATACATATAAAGACAACTGCCGGTGCAAGCACTCGGCAGAAGTCTCGGGGACTACACCCACTGGGTTCACTCGGAGGGAACCCACTGCAAAATCATCCTACTATATCCGAGTATATCGCTGAAGCCCCCAGTGGGAAACAAGAGGAAAGTAAACACTTGCTAGCACACTTACTCGGATATCGTCCCAAGCTTTTCTTGTACAAAGATACAATGGAGTCATACGCTCCCTTGGCGTCACCCACCATTAGCTCCACCTGCACCATGGCGTCCTTGGCGGCCCCCACCCGGTCTTCCGGGAGGTGTCGGGCGTCATATTGAACGGTTGACGGACCCGGCGCGACAGACGACTCCCTGAGCATCCCGAGCTCCGCTCCAGTCGGTTCCGTCATGAGGGGCATCGTCTCAGTCGGTGGCACCGTCTCAGTTGGCAGCACGTTCATGGTGGGAGCAGCAGTAGATGGGACAACCACAAGGACAGGCGCCAAAGCTGGCTCCGACCCCCTTTGGTCGTCGTCCTCCAGATGGATCACCTTCGAAGGAAGCCCAACTGAACAACATGAAATTACAGAAAAAGGTCAACATCAGGTATAGCACTCGCGAAACAATAATACAAACTCTCGGAGTCATGACAACGTACCTTGCTGGAATCCATGGGATCATCGTCCTGGCGCAGCAGAGGGGTGGCGGAGGTAGCAGCTCTGTTGAGTAAAATCCACTCGACGGATAAGCATGAGTTAAATCACATACTGAAGGAAGATGGAAGAACAAGACACTTATGCTGAGGCGACTGGAACAGCGATCCTCATCTGAGGCAAAGCTTTCCAAGGCTTAGGTCCACTAGGTTTGGCCACCTTGGACGCCTGGTCCGTGGGCTCGGCAACAGCTGTCGGAATTATGCCCTAGAGGCAATAATAAATATAGTTATTATTATAATTCCTGTATCAAGATAATCGTTTATTATCCATGCTATAATTGTATTGAACGAAGACTCATTTACATGTGTGAATACATAGACAAAACACCGTCCCTAGCAAGCCTCTAGTTGGCTAGCGAGTTGATCAAAGATAGTCAGTGTCTTCTGATTATGAACAAAGTGTTGTTGCTTGATAACTGGATCACGTCATTAGGAGAATCACGTGATGGACTAGACCCAAACTAATAGACGTAGCATGTTGATAGTGTCATTTTGTTGCTACTGTTTTCTGTGTGTCAAGTATTTATTCCTATGACCATGAGATCATATAACTCACTGACACCGGAGGAATGCTTTGTGTGTATCAAACGTCGCAACGTAACTGGGTGACTATAAAGATGCTCTACAGGTATCTCCGAAGGTGTTAGCTGAGTTAGTATGGATCAAGACTGGGATTTGTCACTCCGTGTGACGGAGAGGTATCTCGGGGCCCACTCGGTAATACAACATCACACACAAGCCTTGCAAGCAATGTAACTTAGTGTAAGTTGCGGGATCTTGTATTACGGAACGAGTAAAGAGACTTGCCGGTAAACGAGATTGAAATAGGTATACGGATACTGACGATCGAATCTCGGGCAAGTAACATACCGAAGGACAAAGGGAATGACATACGGGATTATATGAATCCTTGGCACTGAGGTTCAAACGATAAGATCTTCGTAGAATATGTAGGATCCAATATGGGCATCCATGTCCCTCTATTGGATATTGACCGAGGAGTCTCTCGGGTCATGTCTACATAGTTCTCGAACCCGCAGGGTCTGCACACTTAAGGTTCGACGTTGTTTTATGCGTATTTGAGTTATATGGTTGGTAACCGAATGTTGTTCGGAGTCCCGGATGAGATCACGGACGTCACGAGTGTTTCCGGAATGGTCCGGAAACGAACATTGATATATAGGATGACCTCATTTGATTACCGGAAGGTTTTCGGAGTTACCGGGAATGACGAATGGGTTCCGGGAGTTCACCGGGGGGGCAACCCACCCCGGGGAAGCCCATAGGCCATGAGGGTGGCGCACCAGCCCTTAGTGGGCTGGTGGGGCAGCCCAAAAGGGCCCTATGCGCCTAGGAAAGAAAATCAAAGAGAAACAAAAGAGGAGGTGGGAAGGGAAGGAAGGACTCCCACCCACCAAACCAAGTCCAACTAGGTTTGGGGGGGGGATCCTTCCCCCTTGGACTCGGCCGACCCCCTTGGGGCTCCTTGAGCCCCAAGGCAAGGTCGCCTCCCTCCCACCTATATATACGGAGGTTTTAGGGCTGATTTGAGACGACTTTTCCACGGCAGCCCGACCACATACCTCCACGGTTTTTCCTCTAGATCGCGTTTCTACGGAGCTCGGGCGGAGCCCTGCTGAGACAAGGTCATCACCAACCTCCGGAACGCCGTCACGCTGCCGGAGAACTCTTCCACCTCTCCGTCTCTCTTGCTGGATCAAGAAGGCCGAGATCATCATCGAGTTGTACGTGTGCTGAGCGCGGAGGTGCCGTCCGTTCGGTACTAGATCGTGGGACAGATCGCGGGATTGTTCGCGGGGCGGATCGAGGGACGTGAGGACGTTCCACTACATCAACCGCGTTCAATAACGCTTCTGCTGTACAGTCTACAAGGGTACGTAGATCACTCATCCCCTCTCGTAGATGGACATCACCATGATAGGTCTTCGTGCGCGTAGGAAAATTTTTGTTTTCCATGCGACGTTCCCCAACACCATCTTCCTTGCACAGTCGCTGACGTACTTCTCCTGCGCCATGCACCGAGTGTTCATCAACTTCAGCTGGCCCATCCATTCAGATCTCTGACTCTTCAATTTTTCAACTTCGAATAGCAATGCCTTGTTGGTCTCCCAAGACTCCTCCAAAGACTTCTCTCGGTCAACAAGAGCCTCCTTCACACCAGCCAGGTCCTTCACAGCCACCTCCAAGTCCGCAGCAAGCTGAATCTTCTCAGCCTCCAGAGTGCTGTATGCAGATCCTATTTCGCAAGTCTTTTGCCAAATAGACACAAAGGGAGGATCAGACACATTCAACAAGGAAAAAGTAAACAATCAAAGTACAAAATTCTTCAGACCCCTACCGATGCAAGCAATCGACACCGGTCTCGGGGACTACACCCAGTGGGTTCACTAAGAGTGACCCCACTGGTTTGAAGCTCGAACAGGTCGGCCCTGTCGAGCTCCATAGCAAACAAACAACATTATGAGATTACTATTACTCGACCCGAGTAACACTACTCTCGGGGACTACACCCAGCGGGTGCACTCGGAGTGCCCCCACTGATACCATTCGGGCAGATCAGCTCTGATCTGTTCAGATTACAGAAAATACATATAAAGACAACTGCTGGTGCAAGCACTCGGCAGAAGTCTCGGGGACTACACCCACTGGGTTCACTCGGAGTGAACCCACTGCAAAATCATCCTACTATATCCGAGTATATCGCTGAAACCCCCAAGTGGGCAACAAGAGGAAAGTAAACACTTACTAGCACACTTACTCGGATATCGTCCCAAGCTTTTCTTGTACAAAGATGTGATGGAGTCATACGCTCCCTTGGCGTCACCCACCATCAGCTCCACCTGCACCATGGCGTCCTTGGCGGCCCCCACCCGGTCTTCCGGGAGGTGTCGGGCGTCATATTGAACGGTTGACGGACCCGGCGCGACAAAAGACTCCCTGAGCATCCCGAGCTCCGCTCCAGTCGGTTCCGTCGTGAGGGGCATCGACTCAGTCGGTGGCACCGTCTCAGATGGCAGCACGTTCATGGTGGGAGCAGCAGTAGATGGGACAACCACAAGGACAGGCGCCAAAGCTGGCTCCGACCCCCTTTGGTCGTCGTCCTCCAGATGGATCACCTCCGAAGGAAGCCCAACCGAACAACATGAAATTACAGAAAAAGTTCAAGATCAAGGATAGTACTCGCGAAACAATAATACAAACTCCCGGAGTCATGACAACGTACCTTGCTGGAATCCATGGCATCGTCGTCCTGGCGCGGCAGAGAGGTGGCGGAGGTAGCAGCTCTGTTGAGTGAAATCCACTCGACGGATAAGCATGAGTTCAATCACATACTGAAGGAAGATGGAAGAACAAGACACTTATGCTGAGGCGACTGGAACAGCGATCCTCATCTGAGGCAAAGCTTTCCGAGGCTTAGGTCCACTAGGTTTGGCCACCTTGGACGGCTGGTCCGTGGGCTTGGCAGCAGCTGTCGGAATTATGCCCTAGAGGCAATAATAAATATAGTTATTATTATAATTCCTGTATCAAGATAATCGTTTATTATCCATGCTATAATTGTATTGAATGAAGACTCATTTACATGTGTGGATACATAGACAAAACACCGTCCCTAGCAAGCCTCTAGTTGGCTAGCCAGTTGATCAAAGATAGTCAGTGTCTTCTGATTATGAAAAAAGTGTTGTTTCTTGATAACTGGATCACGTCATTAGGAGAATCACGTGATGGACTAGACCCAAACTAATAGACGTAGCATGTTGATAGTGTCATTTTGTTGCTACTGTTTTCAGCGTGTCAAGTATTTATTCCCATGACCATGAGATTGTATAACTCACTGACACCGGAGGAATGCTTCGTGTGTATCGAACGTCGCAACGTAACTGGGTGACTATAAAGATGCTCTACAGGTATCTACGAAGGTGTTAGTTGAGTTAGTATGGATCAAGACTGGGATTTGTCACTCCGTGTGACGGAGAGGTATCTCGGGGCCCACTCGGTAATACAACATCACACACAAGCCTTGCAAGCAATGTAACTTAGTGTAAGTTGCGGGATCTTGTATTACGGAACGAGTAAAGAGACTTGCCGGTAAACGAGATTGAAAAAGGTATACAGATACTGACGATCGAATCACGGGCAAGTAACATACCGAAGGACAAAGGGAATGACATACGGGATTATATGAATCCTTGGCACTGAGGTTCAAACGATAAGATCTTCATAGAATATGTAGGATCCAATATGGGCATCCAGGTCCCGCTATTGGATATTGACCGAGGAGTCTCTCGGGTCATGTCTACGTAGTTCTCGAACCCGCAGGGTCTGCACACTTAAGGTTCGACGTTGTTTTATGCGTATTTGAGTTATATGGTTGGTTACCGAATGTTGTTCGGAGTCCCGGATGAGATCACGGACGTCACGAGGGTTTCCGGAATGGTCCGGAAACGAAGATTGATATATAGGATGACCTCATTTGATTACCGGAAGGTTTTCGGAGTTACCGGGAATGTACCGGGAATGACGAATGGGTTCCGGGAGTTCACCGGGGGGCAACCCACCCCGGGGAAGCCCATAGGCCATGAGGGTGGCACACCAGCCCTTAGTGGGCTGGTGGGGCAGCCCAAAAGGGCCCAATGCGCCTAGGAAAGAAAATCAAAGAGAAAAAAAAGAAGAGGTGGGAAGGGAAGGAAGGACTCCCACCCACCAAACCAAGTCCAACTCGGTTTGGGGGGGGGATCCTTCCCCCTTGGACTCGGCCGACCCCCTTGGGGCTCCTTGAGCCCCAAGGCAAGGTCCCCTCCCTCCCACCTATATATACGAAGGTTTTAGGGCTGATTTGAGACGACTTCTCCACGGCATCCCGACCACATACCTCCACGGTTTTTCCTCTAGATCGCGTTTCTGCGGAGCTCGGGCGGAGCCCTGTTGAGACAAGGTCATCACCAACCTCCGGAGCGCCGTCACGCTGCCGGAGAACTCTTCTACCTCTCCGTCTCTCTTGCTGGATCAAGAAGGCCGAGATCATCGTCGAGCTGTACGTGTGCTGAACGCGGAGGTGCCGTCCGTTCGGTACTAGATCGTGGGACTGATCGCGGGATTGTTCGCGGGGAAGATCGAGGGACGTGAGGACGTTCCACTACATCAACCGCGTTCACTAACGCTTCTCCTGTACGGTCTACAAGGGTACGTAGATCACTCATCCCCTCTCGTAGATGGACATCACCATGATAGGTCTTCGTGCGCGTAGGAAATTTTTTGTTTCCCATGCGACGTTCCCCAACAGTGGCATCATGAGCTAGGTTCATGCGTAGATGTCTTCTCGAGTAGAACACAAAAGTTTTTGTGGGCGGTAATGTGCGTTTTGCTGCCTCCTTAGTCTTTTCTTGATTCCGCGGTATTGTTGGATTGAAGCGGCTTGGACCGACATTACTCGTACGCTTACGAGAGACTGGTTTCATCGCTACGAGTAACCCCGTTGCTCAAAGATGACTGGCAAGTGTCGGTTTCTCCAACTTTAGTTGAATCGGATTTGACCGAGGAGGTCCTTGGATGAGGTTAAATAGCAACTCATATATCCCCGTTGTGGTGTTTGCGTAAGTAAGATGCGATCCTAGTAGATACCCATGGTCAGCACGTAAAACATGCAACAACAAAATTAGAGGACGTCTAACTTGTTTTTGCAGGGTATGCTTGTGATGTGATATGGCCAACGATGTGATGCGATATATTGGATGTATGAAATGATCATGTTGTAATAGAAAATATTGACTTGCACGTCGATGGTACGGCAACCGGCAGGAGCCATAGGGTTGTCTTTATACTAATGTTTGTGCTTGCAGATGCGTTTACTATTTTGCTAGGATGTAGCTTTAGTAGTAATAGCATGAGTAGCACGACAACCCCGATGGCAACACGTTGATGGAGATCATGGTGTGGCGCCGGTGACAAGAAGATCGTGCCGGTCCTTTGGTGATGGAGATCAAGAAGCACGTGATGATGGCCATATCATGTCACTTATGAATTGCATGTGATGTTGAACGACGGTAGCATTATGAGGTGATCTCTCACTAAAATTTCAAGACGAAATTGTGTTCTCCCCGACTGTGCACCGTTGCTACAGTTCGTCGTTTCGAGACACCACGTGATGATCGGGTGTGATAGACTCAACGTTCACATACAACGGGTGCAAAACAGTTGCGCACGTGGAGCACTCGGGTTAAGCTTGACGAGCCTAGCATGTGCAGACATGGCCTCGGAACACATGAGACCAAAAGGTCGATCATGAATCATATAGATGATATGATTAGCATAGGGATGCTTACCACTGAAACTATACTCAACTCACGTGATGATCGGACTTGAGCTAGTGTAAGTGGATCATGAACCACTCAAATGACTAGAGAGATGTACTTTTTGAGTGGGAGTTTAGCAAATAATTTCATTAAGTTAAACTCTAATTATCTTGAACATAGTCTAAGTCCACTTTGCATATATTTGTGTTGTAGATCATGGCTCACGCGACAGTCACCCTGAATTTTAATACGTTCCTCGAGAAAGCTAAGTTGAAAGATGATGGAAGCAAGTTTGTATACTGGGCTCGTAATCTTAAGCTAATCTTACAAGCTGGGAAGAAGGATTATGTCCTTAATGCTGCACTAGGAGATGAACCACCCGCTACGGCTGATCAGGATGTTAAGAACGCTTGGTTAGCACGTAAGGAGGACTACTCAGTAGTTCAATGTGCAGTATTGTATGGCTTAGAACCGGGACTTCAACGTCGCTTTGAGCGTCATGGAGCATTTGAGATGTTCCAGGAGTTGAAGTTTATCATTCAGAAGAACGCCTAGATCGAGAGGTATGAGACCTCCGATAAATTCTATGCTTGCAAGATGGAGGAGAACTCGTCTGTCAGTGAACATGTGCTCAAAATGTCTAGGTACTCAAACCGTCTAGCTGAGCTGGGGATTGAACTCCCGCAAGAGGCTATCACTGACAGAATCCTTCAATCACTGCCGCCAAGCTATAAAGGCTTTGTGTTGAACTACAACATGCAAGGGATGAACAAGTCACCCGGCGAGTTGTTTGCGATGCTGAAAGTCGCAGAGTCTGAACTCCGTAAAGAACATCAAGTGTTGATGGTGAATAAGACCACTAGTTTCAAGAGAAACGGCAAAGGCAAGAAGGGTAATTCGAAGAAAAGCGGCAAGCCTGTTGCCAATCCGACGAAGAAACCCAAAGCTGGACCTAAGCCTGAAACGGAGTGTTACTATTGCAAGGGTATGGGTCACTGGAAGCGCAATTGCCCCAAGTATCTAGCTGATAAGAAGGCGGCCAAAGAAAAATCAGGTATACTTGATATACATGTTATTGATGTGTACTTAACCGGCTCTCGTAGTAGTGCCTGGGTATTCGATACTGGTTCTGTTGCTCATATTTGCAACTCAAAATAGGAACTGCGGAATAGACGAAGGCTGGCGAAAGATGAAGTGACGATGCGCGTAGGAAATGGTTCCTAGGTTGATGCAATCACCGTCGGCACTGTTTCACTTCAGTTACCATTTGGATTAGTGATGAACTTAAATCATTGTTATTTAGTGCCTACGTTGAGCATGAACATTATATCTGGATCTTGTTTATTGCGAGACGGTTACTCTTTTAAGTCAGAGAATAATGGTTGTTCTATTTCTATGAGTAACATCTTTTATGGTCATGCACCAAATGTGAGAGGATTGTTCATATCTAATCTTGATAGCGATATGCATATACATAACATTGAGACCAAAAGATTTAGAGTTAACAATGATATCGCCATATTTTTGTGGCAGTGCCGATTAGGTAATATTGGTGTAAAGCGCATGAAGAAACTCCATGCTGATGGACTATTGGAGTCACTTGACTTTGATTCACTTGACACGTGCGAACCATGCCTCATGGGCAAGATGACTAAGACTCCGTTCTCCAGAACTATGGAGCGTGCAAGTGACTTGTTGGAAATTATACATACCGATGTATGTGGTCCGATGAGCGTAGAGGCGCGCGGCGGATATCGTTATTTTCTCACCTTCACTGACGATTTGAGTAGATATGGTTATGTCTACTTGATGAAGCACAAGTCTGAAACATTTGAAAAGTTCAAGCAATTTCAGAGTGAAGTGGAAAATCATCATAACAAGAAGATCAAGTTCCTACGGTCTGATCGTGGGTTTGAATATCTGAGTTTCGAGTTTGGTGCTCACTTAAGACAATGTGGAATTGTTTCACAGTTCACACCGCCTGGAACACCACAGCATAATGGTGTGTCCGACCGTCGTAATCGTACTTTATTAGAGATGGTGCGATCTATGATGTCCCTTACCGATTTGCCGTTATCATTTTGGGGTTATGCATTAGAAACAGCTGCATTCACTTAAATAGGGCACCATCAAAATCCGTTGAGACGACACCATACGAACTGTGGTATGGCAAAAGGCCAAAGTTGTCGTTTCTTAAAGTTTGGGGATGTGATGCTTATGTCAAAAAGCTTCAGCCTGAAAAGCTGGAACCCAAAGCGGAATGGTGCGTCTTCATAGGTTACCCAAAAGAGACAGTTGGGTACACCTTCTATCTCAAATCTGAGGGCAAAGTGTTTGTTGCTAAAAACGGAGCTTTTCTCGAGAAGGAGTTTCTCTCGAGAGAATTGAGTGGGAGGAAGATAGAACTTGACGAGGTTGTCGAACCTCTCATCCCTCTGGATGGTGGCACAGGGCAAGGGGAAACCTCTGTCATTGCGACGCCGGTTGAGGAGGAAGTTAATCATGATGATCATGAAACTCCGGTTCAAGTTTCTATCGAACCACGCAGGTCGACGACACCACGTACTGCTCCAGAGTGGTACGGTAATCCCGTCTTATCAATCATGTTGTTAGACAACAATGAACCTGCAAATTATGAAGAAGCAATGGTGGGCCCAGATTCCAACAAATGGCTAGAAGCCATGAAGTCCGAGATAGGATCCATGTATGAGAACAAAGTGTGGACTTTGGAAGTACTACCTAAGGGCCGCAAGGCTATTCAGAACAAATGGATCTTTAAGAGGAAGACGGACGCTGACGGCAATGTGACCGTTTATAAAGCTCGACTTGTGGCAAAGGGTTTTTCGCAAGTTCAAGGAGTTGACTACGATGAGACATTCTCACCCGTAGCGATGCTTAAGTCCGTCAGAATCATGTTAGCAATAGCTGCATTTTTCGATTATGAAATCTGGCAGATGGATGTCAAAACGGCGTTCCTTAACGGTTTCCTTAAGGAAGAGTTGTATATGATACAAGCCGAAGGTTTTGTCGATCCTAAGAATGCTAACAAGGTGTGCAAGCTCCAGCGATCCATTTACGGAATGGTGCAAGCATCTCGGAGTTGGAACAAACGTTTTGATGAGGTGATCAAAGCATTTGGGTTTATACAAGTGGTTGAAGAATCTTGTATTTACAAGAAAGTGAGTGGGAGCTCTGTGGCGTTTCTAATATTATATGTGGATGACATATTGCTGATTGGAAACAACGTGGAGTTTTTGGAGAGCATAAAGGATTACTTGAATAAAAGTTTCTCTATGAAGTACCTAGGAGAAGCTGCTTACATTCTAGGCATTAAGATCTATAGGGATAGATCAAAACGCCTGATAGGACTTTCACAAAGCACATACCTTGATAAAGTTTTGAAGAGGTTCAAAATGGAACAGTCCAAGAAAGGGTTCTTGCCAGTTTTACAAGGTACGAAATTGAGTAAGACTCAGTGCCCAGCAACTGATGAAGATGGAGAGCATATGCGCGCCGTCCCCTATGCTTCAGCCATAGGTTATATCATGTATGCAATGATGTGCACTAGATCGGATGTTAGCCTGGCCATAAGTATGGCGGGTAGGTTCCTGAGTAATCCAGGAGTGGATCACTGGACAGCGGTCAAGAATATCCTGAAGTACATGAAAAGGACTAAGGAGATGTTTCTCGTGTATGGAGGTGACGAAGAGCTCGCCGTAAAAGGTTACGTCGATGCAAGCTTTGACACAGATCCGGACGACTCTAAGTCGCAAACCGGATACGTATTTATTCTTAATGGGGGTGCGGTAAGCTGGTGCAGTTCCAAGCAAAGTGTCGTAGCAGATTCTACATGTGAATCGGAATACATGGCTGCCTCGGAGGCGGCTAAGGAGGGTGTCTGGATGAAGCAGTTCATGATGGATCTTGGAGTGGTGCCATGCGCAATGAATCCAATAACCTTGTTCTGTGACAACACGGGTGCCATTGCCTTAACAAAGGAACCACGGTTTCACAAGAAGACCAGACACACCAAACGACGCTTCAACCTCATCCACAACTACGTTGAGGGAGAGGACGTAAATATATGAAAAGTGCACACGGATCTGAATGTAGCAGACCCGCTGACCAAACCTCTTCCACGGCCAAAGCATGATCAACACCAGAACTGTATGGGTGTTTGATTTATTACAATGTAATTCGCATGATGATGTGAGGGCTAGATTATTGACTCTAGTGCAAGTGGGAGACTGTTGCAATTATGCCCTAGAGGCAATAATCAATATAGTTATTATTATAATTCCTGTATCAAGATAATCGTTTATTATCCATGCTATAATTGTATTGAATGAAGACTCATTTACATATGTGGATACATAGACAAAACACCGTCCCTAGCAAGCCTCTAGTTGGCTAGCCAGTTGATCAAAGATAGTCAGTGTATTCTGATTATGAACAAAGTGCTGTTGCTTGATAACTGGATCACGTCATTAGGAGAATCACGTGATGGACTAGACCCAAACTAATAGACGTAGCATGTTGATCGTGTCATTTTGTTGCTACTGTTTTCTGTGTGTCAAGTATTTATTCCTATGACCATGAGATCATATAACTCACTGACACCGGAGGAATGCTTTGTGTGTATCGAACGTCGCAACGTAACTGGGTGACCATAAAGATGCTCTACAGGTATCTCCGAAGGTGTTAGTTGAGTTAGCATGGATCAAGACTGGGATTTGTCACTCCGTGTGACGGAGATGTATCTCGGGGCCCACTCGGTAATACAACATCACACACAAGCCTTGCAAGCAATGTAACTTAGTGTAAGTTGCGGGATCTTGTATTACGGAACGAGTAAAGAGACTTGCCGGTAAACGAGATTGAAATAGGTATACGGATACTGACGATCGAATCTCGGGCAAGTAACATACCGAAGGACAAAGGGAATGACATACGGGATTATAAGAATCCTTGGCACTGAGGTTCAAACGATAAGATCTTCGTAGAATATGTAGGATCCAATATGGGCATCCAGGTCCCGCTAATGGATATTGACCGAGGAGTCTCTCCGGTCATGTCTACATAGTTCTCGAACCCGCAGGGTCTACACACTTAAGGTTCGACGATGTTTTATGCGTATTTGAGTTATAGGGTTGGTTACTGAATGTTGTTCGGAGTCCCGGATGAGATCACGGACGTCATGAGGGTTTCCGTAATGGTCCGGATACGAATATTGATATATAGGATGACCTCATTTGATTACCGGAAGGTTTTCGGAGTTACCGGGAATGTACCGGGAATGACGAATGGGTTCCGGGAGTTCACCGGGGGGGCAACCCACCCCGAGGAAGCCCATAAGCCATGAGGGTGGCGCACCAGCCCTTAGTGGGCTGGTGGGGCAGACCAATAGGGCCCTATGCACCTAGGAAAGAAAATCAAAGAGAAAAAAAAAGAGGAGGTGGGAAGGGAAGGAAGGACTCCCACCCACCAAACCAAGTCCAACTCGGTTTGGGGGGAGCCTTCCCCCTTGGACTCGGCCGACCCCCTTGGGGCTCCTTGAGCCCCAAGGCAAGGTCCCCTCCCTCCCACCTATATATACGGAGGTTTTAGGGTTGATTTGAGACGACTTTTCCACGGCAGCCCGACCACATACCTCCACGGTTTTTCCTCTAGATCACGTTTCTGCGGAGCTCGGGCGGAGCCCTGCTGAGACAAGGTCATCACCAACCTCCGGAGCGCCGTCACGCTGCCGGAGAACTCTTCTACCTCTCCGTCTCCCTTGCTGGATCAAGAAGGCCGAGATCATCGTCGAGCTGTACGTGTGCTGAACGCGGAGGTGCCGTCCGTTCGGTACTAGATCGTGGGACTGATCGCGGGATTGTTCGCGGGGCGGATCGAGGGACGTGAGGACGTTCCACTACATCAACCGCGTTCACTAACGCTTCTGCTGTATGGTCTACAAGGGTACGTAGATCACTCATCCCCTCTCATAGATGGACATCACCATGATAGGTCTTCGTGCGCGTAGGAAATTTTTTGTTTCCCATGCGACGTTCCCCAACAGCAGCGTCCCTGGTCCTCTTCACACTCCGAGCACTCGGAGCCATGGGAGGGGCTGGCGGAGCACTCGGGGCCGCTGGAGGAGCCGGCAGAGCAGTGGGATCGTGACGGAGCTTAGTTCGGTGCTCTAGTGGTGAAGGTGGCGAGCTCTGCTCCCCATCCTCCTCCTCCTCCTCTTCCGTCTCCTCCTCCGTCTCCCCACTGTCGGAGACGTACTCGGCGCTATCCATGCTGCCCTCCTGGCTGCCCTCCTCTTCCTCGGCTGGATTCCCTCTCGAGACGGTAGAATACCAGTTTGGTCCACTCCTGCACAAAACACAGTCGACAATGTCAGTCGGCGGGACAAGAAAAGCAATAAATCTAAGTGGATTAAAAGCACTCGACAAGATGTGCTCACCTCATTCGGAGGAGGATGGTCGGCGCGGAAGGGCTTCACCCGCCGGGCACCTTCAGGGTTGTCACATGCGCCTGTGATGCCACGGACCCACGCTCTCATAGTCTGCCCGGTCACGCGCTCTAGATGAGACTGAGTGGAATCCGAAGGCCCCGCGTAGTGCCACACGACATGGTGTCGGGCCTGCATCGGTTGGATGCGCCGACCTAGAAAAGTCTCCATCAGGTCCTTGCCGGTGACTCCCTTGCAGACGACAGCTATCAGTGCATCGACCAAAGGCTGGATCTGGATCCTTTCCCCCTTAGAGAGTGCAAGCTTCCTGGGAGGGCCCGGACTGTCTAGGATAAAAGGTGGCAACCCACTCGAAGCATTCGGACAAGCAATGTCCTGACAATAGAACCAGGTCGATTGCCAGTTCCTAACTGACTCGGACAACTAGAGGGGGGTAGCTACTCTTTGTTTTCTTCTGGAAGCCTAAACCCCCGCAGAGCTGGAGGAGATGGGTCTTATCGTCCGACTGGCTAAGCTTTTTGAGGGTTTGGGATCTAGCGGAGAAGACGTACTTAAAGAGCCCCCAGTGGGGGGGACATCCAATAAAGCACTCGCAAAGGCTAACGAATGCAGCAAGGTGGGCTATTGCGTTCGGAGGAAAATGATGGAGCTGCGCCCCAAAGTAAGTCGTGATACCTCGGAAGAAGGGGTGGGGAGGCAAGGAGAAGCCCCTGAACACATGGCTGAGCAGCAGAACGCGCTCCCCCTCCTTCGGCGCCGGCTCCGTCTCGCCCTCCGGTAGCCTCCATGACTTGTTGACGATCATGCCATGCTCCACCAGCTCCAGCAAGTCGTCCTCCGTCACCGTGGAGGGGAGGAAATCCCCCTAGATCCAACCCGCCGGCAGTGCCCGCTGTCGCCACTGAGCATGGGCCGCCCCCTTCTTCTTCTTCTTATGCGATTCGAGTTTGCTGGTCTGCCCCTTCGTCATGGCAAAGGCAACAGATCTGCAGAGGAGGAGAGGAAGGAGGAGGCTTGAGGCATGCAGAGAGCTGCGGGAGGAGCGGGGTTAATGTGAGGAAGATGAGCAGCACAACAGGGAATCACACCGGAGAGGCTTAAATAAGCTTTCGACTGGGTCACTAACAGGTGGACCCGAAATCTTATCTCCCCAACCGGTCGCTGCGATGTTAGTGGAGAAGATAAAGGCACGGTAATCGAGAAATGCAAAACCTACTCGATGGTGATGTTGTCATCCCCGTTGAGCGCGCTGCAACAAAATTTGAGGATCCTGGAAAATCTGGCGCTGTCAGTTTGACCAGTCACGTCGAAAGATTTCGGGGAAGCACTCGGTCCGTGACGGTTCGTTTCACTGGTATATCCAATCGGATCACTGGTTGAAAGGATAAAATGGATCGAGGCAAACAACACTAAAGTCACCTCCATACCAGTCGGTTCCATACTCCAGACATCACTTCATCGCTCCAACCCCGATCCATTCGGGGACTAATGATGGGGTTATAGTTCCAGGGTAGGGTCATAGGCCTGTCCTATAGGCCCTACCCAAGGACTACCCTTCATAGAGGACAAGGCCCTTAGACAGTTCCGACTGAACTAAGGACGCCTCCATCATCCAGTTGGCGACGAGCACTCGGAGCATATTTAACGTACCGACTGGAATCCACTTTGTACATCGTAACCTCCGAGGAGGGCAACGGTCATACGTTTTCATACACCATTATTAACATTTAAGGCTTACGTTACCTGTAACGTAGGCATTTATTCGCCACTATTCCACCCCTGTCCACCGGGCCATTATGAAGGGCAGCGCACTCTATATAAGCCGCCCTTCCCCACTGGTGCAGGGGTTGGCACTTGCTGTAATACTATAATCCACTCGACACTAAGCTCCCAAGAGCATTGAGACATAGGGCTTTTACCTCCACCGTAGAGGGGCCTGAACTCATACATCCTCGCCGTAGCTAAGGCTCTGCCCATCCTTTCGTACCCTACACTTCTACTGTCAGACTTATACCCACGACAACCACCATAGACCTTCCTCAAAACAGCCACCATACCTACCTATCATGGCCTTTTCATAGCCATTCCGAGATATATTGACATGCAACTCCCATAGTTCCGTCTCTTGACTTGTGCTGTCACTTACATATTGCCATTGCATGATCGTAATATAGCTAGCGAGTCATACGCCAAGCTAGATCGTTGCACATCCCGATACACTGCCGGAGGCATTTCCTATAGAGTCATCATCATTCTAAGCATTGAGCTGTGAGTAAATGAAAGTGTGATGATCATCATTATTAGAGCATTGTCCCATGTGAGGAAAATAAAAAAAGAGGCCAAAGTTGCCGACAAAAAAAGGGAGAGAAACAGAGAGATATGGAAAGAGGCCAAAGAGCCCAAACAAAAAAGAGAGAAAAAGAGAGAAGGGACAATGCTACTATGCTTTTCCACACTTGTGCTTCATAATAGCACCATGTTCTTCATGATTGAGAGTCTCTTGTTTTTTCACCACCATATACTAGTGGGAATCTTCATTATACAACTTGGCTTGTATATTCCAATGATGAGCTTCCTCAAAATTTCCCTAGGTCTTTGTGAGCAAGCAAGTTGGATGCACACCCACTAGTTCTCCTTTTGAGATTTCACACACTTATAGCTCTAAGGACATCCATTGCATGATAATCCCTACTCTTTCACATTGATATCTATTGATGGGCACATCCATAGCCCTTTGATACGCCGAGTCAATGTGACCATCTCCTCCTTTTTGCCTCACAACCTTCACCACACTCTATTCCACCTATAAGTGCTATATCCATGGCTCACGCTCATGTATTGTGTGAGAGTTGAAAAAGGTTTGAGAATGTAAGAGTGTGAAAACAATTACTTGGCCAATACCGGGGTTGTGCATGACTTAAATTCGTTGTGTGGGGATGATGGAGCATAGCCAGACTATATGATTTTGTAGGGATACCTTTCTTTGGCCTTGTTATTTCGAAAGTTCATGATTACCTTGCTAGTTGCTTGAAGTATTATTGTTATTCATGTAAATAGAAAACTATTGTTTTGAATCTTACGTATCTGAACATTCATGTCACATGAAATAAGTTACAAAGGACAAATATGCTAGGTAGAATTCCACATCAAAAATTCAGTCTTTATCACTTCCCTACTCGAGGACGAGCAGGAGTTAAGCTTGGGGATGCTTGATACGTCTCCAATGTATCTATATTTTTTGATGGTTCCATGCTATTATCTTGTCAAAGTCTAGATCTTTTGTATGCCTTTCATATCTTTTTTGGGACTAACTTATTAACTCAGTGCCAAGTGCCAGTTCCTGTTTTTTCCGTGTTTTTGACCCTTTTCAGAGGAGAATATTTCCGGAGCAGAAGATACGGAGGGAGCTTGAGAACAAAGGCACAGGGCACCAGGGGAGGCCACAAGCCCGCTAGCCGCGGCTTGGGGGGCCGCGCCTAGCATGCTTGTGGGCCCCCTATGACTCCTCTGCCCTACTTCTTCCGCCTACAAATCCCCGAAAAATCCAAAACCACGGGAGAGAGCCACGAAAATACTTTTCCACCGCCGCAAGCTTCTGTCTCCGCAAGATCCCATCTGGGGCACGTTCTAGTGCCCTGCCGGAGGGGGGATTCGGACACGGAGGGCTTCTTCATCAACACCATTGCCTCTCCGATGATGCGCGAGGATTTCACCATAGAACTTCGGGTCCATAGCTAGTAGCTAGATGGCTTCTTCTCTCTCTTGGATCTTCAATACAAAGTTCTCCATGATCTTCATGGAGATCTATCCGATGTAATCTTCTTTTGCGGTGTGTTTGTGGAGATCTGATGAATTGTGGATTTATGATCAGATTATCTATGAATATTATTTGAGTTTCTTCTGATCTCTTATATGCATGATTTCATAAACTTGTAATTCTCTTCGAGTTGTGGGTTTTGTTTGGCCAACTTGATCTATGATTCTTGCAATTCGGGAAGTGCTTGGTTTTAGGTTCATACCGTGCGGTGACCTCACCAAGTGACAGAAGGGGTAGGAAGGCACGCATCGCGTTGTTGCCATCAAGGGTAAAAAATGGGGTTTTCATCATTGGTTTGAGTTTATCCCTCTATATCATGTCATCTTGCTTAAGGCATTACTCTATTCGTCATGAACTCAATACACTAGATGCATGTTGTATAGCGGTCGATGTGTGGAGTAATAGTAGTAGATGCAGAAAGTATCGGTCTACTTGTCTCGGAGGTGATGCCTAGATGTGTGATCATTGCCTTAGATATCGTCATGACTTTGCGCGGTTCTATCAGTTGCTCGACAGTAATTTGTTCACCCCCCGTGATATTTTCTATTTTGAGAGAAGCCTCTAGTGAACACTATAGCCCCCGGGTCTACTTCGCACCATATTTTCAGCCTAACACTTTTACTTCGTTGCACTTTCCGCCTTCAGATGTCACTTTGCAATCAATCTTGAAGGGATTGACAACGCCTTTATAGAGTTGGGTGCAAGCTCTTTTGTGTTTGCGCAGGTACTCTCGACTTGACGTGATTCTCCTACTGGATTGATACCTTGGTTCTCAAACTGAGGGAAATACTTACTGGTCCTGTGCTGCATCACCCTTTCCTCTTCAAGGGAAAAACCCACGCAAGCCAAGTCTCCGTCAACGTGCCAATTTCTGGCGCTGTTGTTTGAGAAGTAGCAGAAGGATTTCTGGCGCCGTTGCCGGGGAGGATCAAGTCAAGAACTCATCCAAGTAAGTGTCGCTAACTCATCTCTTGTATTTACTTTTTTGCCTCTCGTTTTCCTCTCCCCCACTTCGGAAAAACAAAAAAATTACAAAAATATTTGCCTTTTTCGTTCGCCCTTTTCTCTCGCTTGCTTTCTGTTCGCTTGTGTGCTTGCTTGCTTGCTGAAGTCACCATGACTAAAAACACCAAACTCTGTGACTTCTCGAATACTAATAATAATTATTTTATTAGTACTCCGATTGCTCCCACCACTAGTGCGGAATCATACGAAATCAATGCTGCTTTGCTGAATCTTGTTATGAAAGAGCAATTCTCCGGCCTTCCTAGTGAAGATGTCGCATCTCATCTTAATACCTTCATTGAGCTTTGCGATATGCAAAAGAAGAAAGATGTGGATAATGATGTGATTAAATTGAACCCTTTTCCGTTCTCGTTGCAAGATCGAGCAAAAACTTGGTTTTCGTCTTTGCCCAAAAATAGTATTGATTCTTGGAACAAGTGCAAAGATGCTTATATATCCAAGTATTTTCCGCCGGCTAAGATTATCTCTCTTCGTAATTATATCATGAAATTTAAGCAACTTGATCATGAACTTGTTGCACAATCTTGGGAGAGAATGAAATTGATGAATAGAAATTGCCCCGCTCATGGCTTGAGTCTTTGGATGATTATACAAATCTTCTACGCTGGCTTGAATTTCGCTTCTAGAAATATCTTGGACTCCACCTCAGATGGAACGTTCATGGAAATCACGTTAGGAGAAGCCACAAAACTCCTAGACAATATCATGACGAACTACTCTCACTAGGACACTCAAAGGTCACCTACTAGTAAATAGGTACACGCTATAGAAGAAATTAACTCGCTAATTGCTAAGATGGATGAGTTAATGAATTTGGTTGCTAGTATAAGTGCTCCTTTAGATCCTAATGACATGCCCTTGTCTTCCTAGATTGAGAGTAGCAACGCTAGCTTGGACGTTAATTTTTTTGGTAGGAATAATTTTGGCAACAACAATGCTTTTAGAGGAAACTATGTTCCTAGGCCTTTTCCTAGTTACCCCTATAATAACTTTGGCAACTCCTACAACAATACTCATGGAAATTACAATAGATTACCCTCTGATCTAGAGAGTAATATCAAAGATTTTATCAACTCACAAAAGATTTTCAATGCGTCTATAGAGGAAAAACTACTCAAAATTGACGATTTGGCTAGGAGCATTGATAAAATGTCTTGTGATATTGATGGTTTGAAAGATAGATGTGTTCCTCCCAAGATCAATATGGATGAAACTTTGAAATCTATGCGTGTTTCCATGAGTGAGAGCAAAGAAAGAACCACCCAAATTCGTGCTAGACATGAATGTCTTAAAAAGGCGTGTTCTCGTCATAAGAATCACGAAGATCTTAAAGTGATTGGTGTGACTCCCATTGAATCCTTGTTTTCTTGTGTCAAACCTAATGATGATGGGGCTGGATATGAATCCACTTTGGTTGAAAAATGCCCCAATGATTCGGAGTCCATCTATCTTGATGCTAAAAGCATTGAAAGTGGAGTAGAAGATATTAAAACCTTGAGTAGTAATGAAATTACTACTTTGGATTTCAAGGAATTCAATTATGATAATTGCTCCTTTATTGAATGCATTTCCTTGATGCAATCCATGATAAACTCTCCACACGCTTATAGCCAAAACAAGGCCTTTACCGATCATATCGTCGAAGCTATGATAAAATCTCTTGAAGAGAAACTTAAATTGGAAGTTTCTATCCCTAGAAAGCTTCATGATGACTGGGAACCTACTATCAAAATCAAAATCAACAACTATGAATGCATTGTTTTGTGTGATTTGGGTGCTAGTGTTTCTGTGATTCCAAAATCTTTATGTGATGTTCTGGGTTTTAGTGAGATTGAGGAGTGTTCTCTTAATTTGCATCTTGTGGATTCTACTATCAAGAAACCCGTGGGAAGGATCAATGTTGTTCTTATTATTGAAAATAGGAACTATGTACCCGTGGATTTCATTGTGCTTGTGTGGGGACCCCGACTAACAAGTCGAGTTCGCCGTGCCCAGTGACCCCAAGGATCAATGTTCACTGAACACAGATACTGAATAATAGAGTCTTACATCCAAGTACCGAATTTATTACATCAAATGACTAGAAGGTCGGGTTCAAGAGCAAGGCCTAAAGCCAAATTAAACGGATACATCGAGTAGCGGAAACTCGTAAGGGCTAAGCGGTGCCCATGCCATCAAGCCTACACCGACAGGCATTCTGACTTGGAAGTGTCCTAGATCATGGGTCCGTCTCCGACGGTGTACTCATCGCCAAACTCCGGTCCTTCCATGTCTGATCAATAACATAACCAGTGGCAAGCCAATGAGTACTTTAAATGTACTCGCAAACAGCCCATGATATATATATGGTAAGGAATAACGGTAACAGTTATCTTTAGTGGAATGCAATGTGGTGGTATGATCAAGTATGTGCAACAAGTTAAAGAACTACTTTTGAAGAACAGGTTACAGATATTGACATATCTGTCAAGGGTTGAACACACCGGGTTCACCCTGTATGCCAAGTCATCGGACTTGTCATATCCTCAAGATATTAATGAGGGCTAAACCATCCGGGTTTACCCTATATGTCAAGTCACCGAACTTGATCATATTATTTTGATTATCATAACAACACCTTTTTAACACTACGCACACACACACACTTGGTTTATGCGGAAACTCAGGACGTAGTTTAAGCAGCACCACCCAACTGTCCTTGACCGTGGACACGGCTATTCGAATAGTTTACACTCTGCAGAGGTAGTACGCTGGACCCATGAGAAACGGGAAACTTCCGTGTCATCCACGACTCGCGGTATATCACAGATATCCGAGGTAAGTACCCGATCATCATCTTTCCCCTGACGATACTAGACAAAGAGGTCCACTCGATTGGTACCCAGCCCACATGTTGTACGTCTTACGAGCACCGACTCTGGACTGTAACAACCATGCAGGGACCAACGGTGTGCGTGGAACTCATAATAATGGCATAGTCGTCCTACCTGGCACGACCCCATCACGAGAGTGACACCGATCACTCCTGCCACTAGTAATATGGCTCTTTGCTAGCACCTACCAGAGTAATCAACAAAGCCCCATCCCATAAAGGGGTATCGTGGTCGTAATGGTAAGGTTGGGACGGTCGACACATCATAAATCTAATCCATTTCCGAAACCATACTCACACCAAAATCACCGATGCATCACTTCACCAAAAGTGATCACCAACTCATCATCACCCCCGGGCATTAGTGGCACCCGACGAGGTTTTCATAAACACTTTATTTAACTCATCATTATGCTTGAGATAATATGCCTTATCATTACTTGTCAACATGATAATATCATGACCCTCACGGGGTAGGGTCAAGCTCAATGCAGTGATTATACTCTACTAGTCAACATGACAGTAGCATGATCCTCGTAGATGGTAGGGTCGGCTCATCATGTTTGTGCTCCGAGGAGCCATGTGAAGATCATTATCAACATGCAAGTGCTTCGAAGAAGCCTTCGGTACCATCACATCAATGATGAACCGGCATCGTGATCACATGCAACGGAAAAATACTTGCTATTCTAGCATGCATCATTTTATATACTTAAGTCATGGCAAAAGGGCTGCTTTCCTTGGTCAGCTATGTATCCGGGGTCTTCGAGGTCTTCCGCTCCAGATCCTCCATCACTCGGTAACTCTACCATCGAAAAAGGAATAAATAAACGCTAGCTCTCACTAAAACAGATCACAAGGTGCTTTTAAAAATGGTGCAAGGCTTGAATAAATTCAGGATATTATTTTGAAAAATGCTTCCTATTGTTCTATTGGCGAAGCATATTTATTTAAAAACAAACAGAAGCAAACAAGTGCTTTTTAATATCGTTTTATTATACCAATATCGTTTCTGTTTTTGATAAATGTCAACTATTACAGAATCAAATACTACTCATTTTTAGAAAATTACTGGTGGAAGAATTATATTTTTCTACTCGCTAAATCTTTTTATACAAATCATTTAGTTTGCTGGATTAAAACAAAAGAAAAAGGCCAGGGGGTTAGATCCAGTCGGCCCAGCCAGCACGCCTGGCCACCAGGCGTGCGCGGGCCAGGTTCAAACCTGACCTGCGAGCCCCTAGGGTCAGCGTCAGCGGCTGTGCGCGCTGGCTGCCCCAGGACACCGACAGGTGGGCTCCACCTGTCGGGTCCTTCTCCTACCTCTAGCCAGAGAGATGGAAATGGACGCCGGCGAGGCTGCCATTATCCTCAGGCCTAGCTAGGAATGGGGACGGGTTCCTCGTGCCTCCGCCTACCTACTCGTGGTCGGGACGTCACCGAAGGTGGTCTGGGTCGCCGGCGACGAGGTGCTCATGGCGGAAGGGTTTCGGGTTGGTGCTGAACTAGGGGCTAGGGGTATGGATTCGCTCGGGAGAGTTAGGGGAAACGTTCCTGGTGTCAAGGGGAGTGTAATGAGAGGTCGGGCAGCGCAGGAGCCGACGTGTAGCCGGAGATCGACCGGAGCTCCGAGGCGGAGGGGCTCGGTCGATCTCGAGCACCGGGGCTCTGCGAGCTCGATTGGGCGGCTAGGGAGTGTCTACCGGTTGTGCTGAAGGTGCTTGGAGGGTGCTGGAGTGCCGGGGGGACCTATTTATAGGCCAACGACGGTGACCCGACTCGGGCGCGCCGGTGACTCACCGTGGCACGCGTGCAAGCATAGTGAGGTGCTGGCCGCGAAACCACGGGTTCAGGACGTGGCTTAGGGCCTCCTGGTGCAACGACCGTAGAGGGAAAGCGAGTGGGGACGAGTTGGAATGACCGTGCATGCTCGGCCACGTCGGGCGCACACGGGCACACGTCGCCTGAGCTCTTGCGCGAGGGGGAGAGGGTCCCTGGGGTAGCTTTGCACTTAATGGTTGTCGGGGGAGCGCTTGGACATAACTGGGGAGGCTGGGACCGGCCGCAGCGTCGGCCCCTTGCGGGTGGCTCTCTGCAGCGCGCCCAGAGCGCAGTTTTGGCATGCCACGGCATGCTGGCTCGCTCTAGGGCACTTGGGACGTTTCCTCCATGTCCTGAGTGTTGCTGGGAGTGTGCCTAGCCGTTGTGGTTTAGTGGGAGCTCGAGCTGGTCAACGGAGCAAGGAACACTAGTGTTGCGAGTACTGCCCTGCAGCTCAAATTGGAGTTCTTGTCACTTGTGCTTGGAGTTGGGAAGGGGCTGATTGACTGGGTGCTCAGGGTGTTCTGGTGCTCTAACCCACCAAGTTTGGGGCATTGACGTTGGGTAAAACAGTGGCTAGGAGGGTTTTTACCTTCCTGTCAGTAGGTGTTTGACAGTGACTTGGGGTGCTTCCACTCCACCACTGTAAATGAAACTTAACAGGTTTGGTCTGTTGGAATTATGCCCTAGAGGCAATAATAAAAATAGTTATTATTATAATTCCTGTATGAAGATAATCTTTTATTATCCATGCTATAATTGTATTGAATGAAGACTCACTTGCATGTGTGGATACATAGACAAAACACTGTCCCTAGCAAGCCTCTAGTTGGCTAGCCAGTTGATCAAAGATAGTCAGTGTCTTCTGATTATGAACAAGGTGTTGTTGCTTGATAACTGGATCACGTCATTAGGAGAATCACGTGATGGACTAGACCCAAACTAATAGACGTAGCATGTTGATCGTGTCATTTTGTTGCTACTGTTTTCTACGTGTCAAGTATTTGTTCCTATGACCATGAGATCATATAACTCACTGACACCGGAGGAATACTTTGTGTGTATCAAACGTCGCAACGTAACTGGGTGACTATAAAGATGCTCTGCAGGTATCTCCGAAGGTGTTAGTTGAGTAAGTATGGATCAAGACAGGGATTTGTCACTCCGTGTGACGGAGAGGTATCTCAGGGCCCACTCGGTAATACAACATCACACACAAGCCTTGCAAGCAATGTGACTTAGTGTAAGTTACGGGATCTTGTATTATGGAACGAGTAAAGAGACTTGCCGGTAAACGAGATTGAAATAGGTATGCGGATACTAGCGATCGAACCTCGGGCAAGTAACATACCGAAGGACAAAGGGAATGACATACGAGATTATATGAATCCTTGACACTGAGGTTCAAACGATAAGTTCTTCGTAGAATATGTAGGATCCAATATGGGCATCCAGGTCCCGCTATTGGATATTGACCGAGGAGTCTCTCGGGTCATGTCTACATAGTTCTCGAACCCGCAGGGTCTGCACACTTAAGGTTCGACGTTGTTTTATGCGTATTCGAGTTATATGGTTGTTACCGAATGTTGTTTGGAGTCCCGGATGAGATCGCGGACATCACGAGGGTTTCCGGAATGGTCCGGAAACGAAGATTGATATATAGGATGACCTCATTTGATTACCGGAAGGTTTTCGGAGTTACCGGGAATGACGAATGGGTTCCGGGAGTTCACCGGGGGGGCAACCCACCCCAGGGAAGCCCATAGGCCTTGAGGGTGGCGCGCCAGCCCTTAGTGGGCTGATGGGACAGCCCAAAAGGGCCCTATGCGCATTGCAAGAAAAAATCAAAGAGAAATAAAAAAAAAGGAGGAGGTGGGAAGGGAAGGAAGGACTCCCACCCACCAAACCAAGTCCAACTCGGTTTGGGGAGGGGAGACCTTCCCCCCTTGGATCGGCCGACCCCCTTGGGGCTCCTTGAGCCCCAAGGCAAGGTCCCCTCTCTCCCACCTATATATACGGAGGTTTTAGGGCTGATTTGAGACGACTTTTCCACGGCAGCCCGACCACATACCTCCACGGTTGTTCCTCTAGATCGCGTTTCTGCGGAGCTCGGGCGGAGCCCTGCTGAGACAAGATCATCACCAACCTTCGGAGCGCCGTCACGCTGCCGGAGAACTCTTCTACCTCTCTGTCTATCTTGCTAGATCAAGAAGGCCGAGATCATCGTCGAGCTGTACGTGTGCTGAACGCGGAGGTGCCGTCCGTTCGGTACTAGATCGTGGGACTGATCGCGGGATTGTTCGCGGGGCGGATCGAGGGACGTGAGGACGATCCACTACATCAACCGCGTTCACTAACGCTTCTGCTGTACGGTCTACAAGGGTACGTAAATCACTCATCCCCTCTCGTAGATGGACATCACCATGATAGGTCTTCGTGCGCGTAGGAAAAATTTTGTTTCCCATGCGACGTTCCCCAACATGGTCTTGGGGTAAAAACATGGGGTTCCACCAAGTCTAAGCTCCATTGAACAAGTTTGGCTTTGCAAACTTGAAAATGTCTCAAAATGACCAGTACTGTCCTTTACAAAGGAAGTGTGGCCAAACAGAGTCTCACAAATCCCATCTTTGGTGTGGAGTCCTCATTTCGGGTGTTAAACACCTCTGCAAAGTTTCAGCTCCATTGGAGAAACTTTGCAATGTAGAGTTGTTCCAACTCTACTCTGGACAGAGAGGGTTTTGGGATCTTTAAGTGCACTTACCCACCTTAGATCAAAGTGAGATTTTAGGTGAGCACCTAATATGGTTTGGGAGGGCTCCTGCAATTTTATGGCACTTTACTGAGATAATTTCCTTTGGAAACATCTCGAAAAGCTAAAACAGACAGAAATGGTTTTCAGGGTTTTACTCAAATAATATTAATATAAAATAGGGTTGAAAATCTTATATATGGAAAATATATGTCCTTCTGAGCTTCCATGAATTTACTCAGAATTTTCTAAGGCAGGAAAGTAATTTTCCTTGTGGGAATATCATTACTGGCCTTAGAAATAGACATAGATATAAAATAGGAAAATAATATTTTAAATGACCAATTAATGTTTTTAATGAATGAAAATAATATTTGGATCAGATCACCAACTTTGGTTGGAAGTGCCACTTGGCTTCATGAGCTAGTAGTGTATCCCAACATGATGAAGGTGATCTTGATATAAAGGAAAAAGGGTTTTTGAAGAGAGCAAAATAATATGTTTTCAATGGGTTTGAGTCATCAAACAAGCAAGCATACACTCAAACAAGGGCTGACATTGCACTCACAACATTATTTGAAAAAGTTTTAACAAGCTCTGATTTTTGCAACACAGAAAACTTCGGGTGAAAAAAAGGGTGTGACAGACCTATCCCCCTTACAAGAATCTCGTCCCCGAGATTCCTAAGCTAAGCGTTAAACAACTCGGGAAATTCTGATCGGAGATAGTCTTCACGTTCCCATGTGGCTTCTGCTTCGGTATGGTTGCTCCACTGAACCTTGAAAAACTTGATGGTGCGGCTTTTGGTGCAACGCTCGGCTTCATCCAAAATGCGGATCGGTTTCTCGCGGTAGGTAAGGTCAATAGTTTGATGATCAATGTCCTTGTAAAGATCGAGACGGTCCGGCACTTGCAAACACTTCCGGAGCTGTGACACGTGGAACACGTTGTGCACACCCGAAAGTTCAGGAGGTACCTCCAATTGATAAGCTACTTCCCCGCGCCTTGCCGTGATCTTGAAGGGTCCAATGAACCTTGGAGCTAGCTTCCCCTTGACGTGGAAACGCTTGGTCCCCTTGAGAGGCGTGACTCGCAAGTACACCTAGTCTCCGAGAACAAACTCCACGTTTCTGCGGCGAGGGTCCGCATAGCTCTTCTGCCTTGACTTAGCTGCCTCCAAGTTCTCTCGGACAAGCTGAACCTTGTCCCCAGCTTCCTGCAGTGCTTCTGGTCCGAAAACTCGTCCTTCACCGGTTTTGGACCAATTGAGCGGGGTGCGGCATTTCTTCCCATATAATGCTTCGAATGGGGCCATCTGAAGACTGGACTGGTAGCTGTTGTTGTAAGAGAACTCAACAAAGGGTAGGCAGTATTCCCACTTGGCACCATGGGCCAAAACACAAGCGCGGAGCATGTCCTCAAGTATCTGGTTTGCCCTCTCGGTCTGTCCGCCTGTTTGCGGGTGGAAAGCCGTACTGAAGGAGACTTTGGTTCCGAGAGCTTCTTGAAACTTCTTCCAGAATCTTGAGGTGAACTGCATGCCGCGGTCGGACAAGATCTCTTTGGGAACTCCATGGAGACTCACCACTCGATGAATGTACAGACTGGCCAGCTGGCTGCCATCGTAAGTGGTGTTAACGGGGATGAAATGGGCCACCTTGGTCAAATGATCAACTATGACCCAAATGGAGTTATGTCGCTTATTCGACCAGGGCAACCCGGTGATGAAGTCCATGCCGACTATATCCCACTTCCATTCTGGCACTTGAAGAGGTTGTAGTAATTCAGCGGGTCGCTGGTGTTCAGCCTTGACTCGCTGACATACATCGCATTTAGCAACATAGGAGCCAATTTCCCTCTTCATGCCATGCCACTAGAATCGTTCTCGGATGTCTTGGTACATCTTGGTACCACCTGGATGGATAGAGTACGGTGTGTCATGTGCCTCTTGCAGGATCAAGTCCTTAAGTTCGGCCTTGTTGGGTACGCATAAGCGCTTCCAGTACCACAGTACTCCTTGCTCATCAATTGAGAATCCTGGGGCTTTATCTTCTCGCACCTTCCTCTTGAGGCCTTCGATACTCTTGTGCCCCTTCTGGGCTTTCTTGATGTCGTCTTCCAGGGTAGGCTTGACTTCGAGGTTGGCCAGGTACCCTCGTTCGACTATCTCAAGTCCTAAGCCCTCCATCTCTTCACACAAGGCGGGTAACCTTTCCTTGAGCGTAACGTTTAAGGAGCATGCCTTCCGGCTCAAGGCATCGACTACCACGTTCGCCTTGCCGGGATGGTACTGAATGCTGAGGTCGTAATCCTTGATTAACTCAAGCCATCTTCGCTGTCTCATATTCATCTCCCTCTGGGTGAAGATATATTTCACACTCTTGTGGTCTGTATATATCTCGCATCGCTTTCCCAGAAGGTAATGTCGCCACGTCTTCACAGCATGCACTACAGCTGCTAGCTCGAGATCATGGGTGGCGTAGTCCTACTCATGCGGTCGCAGTTGCCGTGACAAGTACGCCACGACCCTGCCATCTTGCATCAGGACTCCATCGAGCCCGGTTCCCGAGGCATCACAATATATCACGAATTCCTTGTTGATGTCCGGAGTAGCCAATACCGGGGCGGTAGTTAGCCTCTTCCTCAACTCCTGGAAGCTTGCTTCACACGCCGGTGTCCACTCGATCTTCTGGCCTTTCTTCAAGAGCTGAGTCATAGGTCGAGCAATGCTGGAGAATCCTTCGACAAACTTGCGGTAGTATCCTGCGAGCCTGAGGAAACTCCTAACATCCGTCACGTCCTTTGGTGATTCCCAGTTGGTCACTGTAGTAATCTTGGACTGATCTACGGCCAAACCGCGTGCCGTCAAGGTATGACCCAGAAATCCAACTTTGTTCAGCCAGAACTGACACTTGCTGAATTTGGCATAAAGTTGGTGCTCTTGAAGCTTTCCCGGAACTAGCCTCAGGTGTTGCTCGTGCTCGTCTTCGGACTTGGAGAAGATTAGTATGTCATCGATGAACACGACGACAAACTTGTCCAAATATTCCATGAAGACCTTGTTCATGAGGTACATGAAGTAGGCTGGGGCATTTGTCAAACCGAAGGGCATGACCGTGCATTCATATAGACCGTACCGGGTCATGAATGCAGTCTTGGGTATATCTTCGGATCGGATCTTCAACTGGTAGTATCCCGATCGGAGGTCGATCTTGGAAAATACCCTGGCCCCGTTTAACTGGTCAAACAGGTCTTCGATCTTGGGGAGCGGGTACTTGTTCTTAATTGTGACTTCATTAAGGGAACGGTAGTCGACGCAGAGTCGAATGGTACCATCCTTCTTTGAAACAAATAGAACAGGTGATCCCCAAGGTGACGCACTCGGACGGATGAACCTTTTCCTGAGTTGCTCATCCAGCTGCTTCTTCAGCTCTGCCAACTCCTCGGAACCCATCCTGTAAGGCTTTTTATAAATAGGCCTCAATCCGGGGATGAGCTCAATGATGAACTCAATGTCTTGGTCAGGAGGCATTCCGGGTAGCTCGTCAGGAAAGACGTTCGGGTATTCACAGACTATAGGCACTCGATCAAGCTCTACCTCGGAGAGACTGTTGACTCAAGGTGCATGAGCCGATACTGGCTCGGAGACGAACTTCACCTTGACCCCTTGCTTGCTTATCATGGTGAAGGCCCTGTTGGCACAGTCCAAAAGACTCTGTTGCTTGGCCAACCAATCCATACCAAGGATTACTTCTACACCTTGTGATTTAAGCACAATGAGGTCTGCCAAGAAACTCGTCCCATTGATAACTATCTCGACCCTTCTACACCCTAGGTTTGTCCTTAATACTGCTCCCGGGGTTTCGATTGCCATCTGCCCGCGGAGTAAAGTGGGTTTTAAACCGCATTTTTCCGCAAACCCTTGAGTAACAAAAGAATGTGAGGCACCACAATCAAACAACACTGTTGCTGGAGTTGAGTTGACGAGGAATGTACCCAGAATGCAGTCCGGGTCTTCCTGTGCTTCTTCTACAGTGATGTGATTGATTCGGCCCTTGCCATTGAACTGTTGGTTGCGGGGGGCCTGGTTCCTCCCTGGTGCACCTTGACCGGGGATGGGTGCATTGGGACGCGGTGCGTCGGGCTTCTTGTTGGGGCACTGCCTGGAATAGTGCCCAGTCTGACCACACCCAAAGCTGGTGACTTGCCCCGGAGGGTTGGTCTTGACTCCACCGTTGTTCGGTGGTTTGACTACTGGCTTGGCTTGCTGCTGAGGCTGATAATTCTGGCGGAACACCGGGTACTTGTACTACTGCTGCTGATAGTTGGGTCTTGCAGGTGCTGACTGCCATGGTCTTGGTCTTGTGCTACCGGGTCCTCCACTACCTATCAGTTTGTGCTTGCGGGTGTCATCCATTGTACGACGCTTGTCTTCCAGCATAAGCGCCTTGTTAACCAACTCGCTGAAAGTCTGGCAGTCGCAAACCACCAGCTGGTATTGCAGGGATTGTTGTAACCCTTCCATGAAGCGTTCCACCTTAGCGGCCTTAGTGTTAACATCTTCAGGCGCGTACCTCGACAAGAGAATAAACTTTTGCAGGTACTCCTTTACAGTTCCACTGCCTCACCTCAAGGCTGAACATCTCCCATGTGATGACTTGCCCTGCCCGCATGATCTGGAATCCATCCCACCATGCCCTACCGGTGCCTCCGAGACAGTGAGAAGCATAAAGGACCTTCTCATGATCATCGGTGCACTTGACCAGTGCAAGGAGGTCTTCAATGGTGCGAATCCAGTCATCGACGTCCAGGGGTTCAGTCGACTCCGTGAATATGGGGGGTGTAGTCCGCATGAACTCAGAAAGAGTAGAGCGACCACCGCCATACTCATTCCGCGGCGGGTTGTCCACCAGGACTTGAGTCAGCTGCTGGATAGCGGCATTGCTGTCTTGATGCTCCTCCCGAAGAGCTTGAAAGAACTGAGCCATCGTCAAGTTCTCAGGAGGAGGTGGTGGCGGAAGGTCTCTAGGCTGCTCGTGGTGACCTCTAGCGTGAGCTTCTCCTTCGGTTCCCTGCGGTGTCCCTGAGGAGCCGGCGCCGGGGTTGCCGAAGGTGCTGTTGCGGGTTGCGTTCACCATCCTTTCGTAGAAACAGACAGGTCAAAATGCCACCTTGCTCGGGAGTACAAGGATTTTCTCCTAGTAAGAGGGGGTCCAATACGTGCATGTGCCAAGTCTTTAAAACCAAAGTTTTTGACAAACTGGAAATTGCATTCATGACAACTAGGTGATGTAGTCACTTACAGGCTGCCCAAGGCAATAGGTGACATACATCAAGCACATATACGCAAATTAAAAACGGATACATGGATACCCTATACTCGGGGTACTCCGAATTGCCTACGCTAAAACCTACGCGGCGGACAGCTCGGTCTCAAAGGCGGACTCAACAGGATCCTCATCTTCATCAACATCCTCTTCCTTTATAGGAGTGGAAGAAAGAATCCGCACATCTCGGCTCTCTTAGGCGAGGCGGCGAAGATCTCAGTGTACTCTTCCGCTGTCAGGCGGCGACTCCGAAGAGGGACTGCCTGGATGGGTAACACACCACCCCTAGTGGCAACAGCTGCCCTCCCTTCAGGTGCGCCTGCCTTCTTTACTTTGCGGTTCTGCATCTTCTCAGTGTGGAGTAGGCCTTTGACTAGGTACAGCTCCTGGCGAAGCTTGACTGATTCCTTAACCAGGAAGTGTGTCAGGGTGGCTGACGAGAGACTGAAGTAGGTCTAAAACCTTAGTGGCATCCCATCCTCCGTGGCTGGGGTGAGTGTCCAACTCCCATCCACTCCTTCCTTAATGAAAGGTAGATGACGCGTGACAGGCTCATTAGCCATCTCAGGGAGGATGCTGCGGAGTTGCACTAGCGCCTCTCGTGCAGCCGTCTCCACTGCCAACATCAGCTCTCCCATCTGTGGACCTTCGAAGAACCAACCAGACGGGGAGTCATTAGCCTTCACTATCACGTCCACGTGATATTCCTTGGTGTCGGCGTTGACCCAGTGCTCGTGGTAGAGGAAGATGGGCGTGCGTCGTACGTGGCACTTCTCGAGACAATCCACCAGAAGTAGTGGAAAGCCGGTCTCCAGAAGCGTCTCAGGTACGGCAGCCATCTACAAGGCATAGGAGAGAAGTCAGGAGGTTGTATGTGCAAGAGTCTTGTGCAAGGCTGGCGTTCTAATGTTATCTAAGGCTACCTATAGTCAGGATGGCTCTGATACCAGTTCTGTGGGGACCCCGACTAACAAGTCGAGTTCGCCGTGCCCAGTGACCCCAAGAATCAATGTTCACTGAACACAGATACTGAATAATAGAGTCGTACATCCAAGTACTGAATTATTACATCAAATGACCAGAAGGTCGGGTTCAAGAGCAAGGCCTAAAGCCAAATTAAACAGATACATCGAGTAGTGGAAACTCGTAAGGGCTAAGCGGTGCCCATGCCATCAAGCCTACACCGACAGGCATTCTGACTTGGAAGCGTCCTAGATCGCGGGTCCGTCTCCGATGGCGTACTCATCGCCAAACTCTGGTCCTTCCATGTCTGGTCAATAACATAGCTAGTTGCAAGACAATGAGTACTTTGAATGTACTCGCAAACAGGCCATGATATATATATGGTAAGGAATAACAGTAATAGTTATCTTTAGTGGAATAACAGTAATAACACCTTTTTAACACTATGCACAAACACACACACACACACACTTGGTTTATGCGGAAACTCATGACGTAGTTTAAGCAGCACCACCCAACTGTCCTTGACCGTGGACACGGCTATTCGAATAGTTTACACTCTGCAGAGGTAGTACGCTGGACCCACGAGAAACGGGAAACTTCCGTTCCATCCACGACTCGCGGTATATCACATATGCCCGAGGTAAGTACCTGATCATCATCTTTCCCCTGACTATACTAGACAAAGAGGTCCACTCGATTGGTACCCAGCCCACATGTTCTACGTCTTACGAGCACCGACTCTGGACTGTAACAACCATGCAGGGACCAACGGTGTGCCTGGAACTCATAATAATGGCATAGTCGTCCTATCTGGCACGACCCCATCACGAGAGTGACACCGATCACTCCCGCCACTAGTAATGTGGCTCTTTGCTAGCACCCACCAGAGTAATCAACAAAGCCCCGTCCCATAAAGGGTTATCGTGGTCGTACTGGTAAGGTTGGGACGGTCGACACATCATAAATCTAATCCATTTCCGAAACCATACTCACACCAAAATCATCGGTGCATCACTTCACCAAAAGTGATCACCAACTCATCACCACCCTCGGGCATTAGTGGAACCCGACGGGGTTTTCATAAACTCTTTATTTAACTGATCATTATGCTTGAGATAATATGCCTTATCATTACTTGTCAACATGATAATATCATGACCCTCACGGGTAGGGTCAAGCTCAATGCAGTGATTATACTCTACTAGTCAACATGACAGTAGCATGATCCTCGTAGATGGTAGGGTCAGCTCATCATGTTTGTGCTCCGAGGAGCGATGTGAAGATCATTATCAACATGCAAGTGCTTCGAAGAAGCCTACGATACCATCACATCAATGATGAACCGGCATCGTGATCACATGCAACGGAAAAATACTTGCTATTCTAGCATGCATCATTTTATATACTTAAGTCATGGCAAAAGGGCTGCTTGCCTTGGTCAGCTAGGTATCCGGGGTCTTCGAGGTCTTCCGCTCCGGATCCTCCGTCCTCGGTAACTCTACCGTCGAGAAAGGAATAAATAAATACTAGCTCTCACTAAAATAGATCACAAGGTGCTTTTAAAAATGTTGCAAGGCTTGAATAAATTCAGGATATTATTTTGAAAAATGTTTCCTATTGTTTTATTAGCTAAGCATATTTATTTAAAAACAAACAGAAGCAAACGAGTGCTTTTTAATATCATTTTATTATACCAAAATAGTTTCTGTTTTTGATAAATGTCAACTATTGCAGAATCAAATACTACTCATTTTTAGAAAATTACTGGTGGAAGAATTATATTTTTCTACTCGCTAAATCTTTTTATAAAAATCATTTTGTTTGCTGGATTAAAACAAAAGATAAAGGCCAGGGGGTTGGATCCAGTCGGCCCAGCCAGCAGGCCTGGCCACCAGGCGCGCGCGGACCAGGTTCAAACCTGACCTGCGGGCCCCTGGGGTCAGCGTCAGCGGCTACGCGCGCTGGCTGCCCCAGGACACCAACAGGTGGGCTCCACCTGTCAGGTCCTTCTCCTACCTCCAGCCAGAGAGGTGGAGATGGACGCCGGCGAGGCTGCCGTTGTCATCAGGCCTAGCTAGGAATGGGAACGGGTTCCTCGTGCCTCCGCCTACCTGCTCGTGGTCGGGACGTCACCAGAGTTGGTCTGGGTCACCGGCGACGAGGTGCTCGTGGCGCAAGGGTTTCTGGTTGGTGCTGAACTAGGGGCTAGGGGTATGGATTCGCTCGGGAGAGTTAGGGGAAATGTTCCTGGTGTCAAGGGGAGTATAATGAGAGGTCGGGCAGCGCAGGAGCCGACGTGTAGCCGGAGATCGACCGGAGCTCCGAGGCGGAGGGGCCTCGGTCGATATCGAGCACCGGGGCTCTGCGAGCTCGATTGGGAGGCTAGGGAGTGTCTACTGGTTGTGCTGAAGTTGCTTGGAGGGTGCTGGAGTGCCGGGGGGCCTATTTATAGGCCAACGACGGTGACCCGACTCGGGCGCACCGGTGACTCACCGTGGCACGTGTGCAAGCACAGTGAGGTGCTGGCTGTGAAACCACGGGTTCGGGGCGTGGGGACGAGCTGCAGCGACCGTGCATGCTCGGCCGCGTCGGGCGCGCACGGGCACGCGTTGCCTGAGCTCTTGCGCGAGGGGGAGAGGGTCCCTGGGGTAGCTTTGCACTGAATGGTTGTCGCGGGAGTGCTTGGACATAACTGGGGAGGCTGGGACCGGCCAAAGCGTCGGCCCCTTGCGGGTGGCTCTCTGCAGCGCGCCCAGAGCGCAGTTTTGGCATGCCACGGCATGCTGGCTCGCTCTGGGGCACTTGGGACATGTCCTCCATGTCCTGAGTGTTGCTGGGAGTGTGCCTAGCCGTTGTGGTTTAGTGGGAGCTCGAGCTGGTCAAGGGAGCAAGGAACACTAGTGTTGCCAGTACTGCTCTGCAGCTCAAATTGGAGTTCTTGTCACTTGTGCTTGGAGTTGGGAAGGGCCTGATTGACTGGGTGCTCAGGGTGTTCTGGTGCTCTAACCCACCAAGTTTCGGGCCTTGACATTGGGTAAAACAGTGGCTAGGAGGGTTTTTACCTTCGTGTCAGTAGGTGTTCGACAGTGACTTGGGGTGCTTCCACTCCACCTCTGCAAATGAAACTTAACAGGTTTGGTCTTGGGGTAAAAACATGGGGTTCCACCAAGTCTGAGCTGCATTCAACAAGTTTGGCTTTGCAAACTTGAAAATGTCTCAAAATGACCAGTACTATCCTTTACAAAGGAAGTGTGGCCAAACAGAGTCTCACAAATCCCATCTTTGGTGTGGAGTCCTCATTTCGGGTGTTAAACACCTCTGCAAAGTTTCAGCTCCATTGGAGAAACTTTGCAATGTAGAGTTGTTCCAACTCTACTCTGGACAGAGAGGGTTTTGGGATCTTTAAGTGCACTTACCCACCTTGGATCAAGGTGAGATTTTAGGTGAGCACCTAATATGGTTTGGGAGGGCTCCTGCAATTTTATGGGATTTTACTGAGATAATTTCCTTTGGAAACATCTCAAAAAGCTAAAACAGACATAAATGGTTTTCAGGGTTTTACTCAAATAATATTTATATAAAATAGGGTTGAAAATCTTATATATGGAAAATATATGTCCTTCTGAGCTTCCATGAATTTACTCAGATATTTCTAAGGCAGGAAAGTAATTTTCCTTGTGGGAATATCATTACTGGCCTTAGAAATAGACATAGATATAAAATAGGAAAATAATATTTTAAATCACCAATTAATGTTTTTAATGAATGAAAATAATATTTGGATCAGATCACCAACTTTGGTTGGAAGTGCCACTTGGCTTCATGAGCTAGTAGTGTATCCCAACATGATGAAGGTGATCTTGATATAAAGGAAAAAGGGTTTTTGAAGAGGGCAAAATAATATGTTTTTCATAGGTTTGAGTCATCAAACAAGCAAGCATACACTCAAACAAGGGCTGACATTGCACTCACAACATTATTTGAAAAAGTTTTAACAAGCTCTGATTTTTGCAACACAGAAAACTTGGGGTGAAAAACAGGGTGTGACAGCTTGACATTGATTGCAATCCTACTTGCCCTATCATTCTTGCTAGACCTATCCTAAGGACTATCGGTGCTATCATCGATATGAAGGAAAGGAATATTAGATTTCAATTTCCCTTAAAGAAGGGCATGGAGAATTTTCCTAGAAAAGAAAATAAGATTGCCTTATGAATCCATGATGAGGTCTACTTATGGTTTGAGCACCAAAGACGACGCTACGTGATTCTATCTCTTTATGCCTAGTTAAGGGCGTTAAACAATAGCACTTGTTGGGAGGCAAACCAATGAATTTATCTTTTTTCTTTCTGTTTTGTTGCGTCCACACCATCATAATTCTGTTATGATTGTGTCTTTTGTGTTTCTTCTTGTGTTTGAGCCAAGCAAAACCTTTATGACTAGTCTTGGTGATGGTTGTTTGATTCTGCTGGAAAAAGACAGAAACTTTTCGCTCACGAGATTATTTTTCATTTTTATTCATAAAGAGATTTTGAGTTGATTCTTTTTGCTGCTGGTTGATATGCCTTTCTCCTAGGCACTCGTAATCTTTCAGAATTTTTGAGGTAACAGAAGTATACTAAGTATACAGATTGCTACAGACTGGTCTGTTTTTGACAGATTCTGTTTTCGTTGAGTTGGTTGCTTGTTTTGATGAAACTATGGATAGTATCGGGGGGTACTAGCCATGGAAAAGTGAGAATACAGTAATCTAACACCAATATAAGTAGAAATCAAGATTTCTACAGTACCTAAAGAGGTGGTAGTTTGTTTTCTTGTGCTAATGATATGACGAGTTTCTGTTTAAGTTTTGTGTTGTGAAGTTTTCATGTTTTGGGTGATGTTCTCATGGACAAGGGAAAAGGAGTGGAACAAGCTCAATCTTGGGGATGTCCAAGGCATGCCAAGTCAAATTCAAGGACACCAAAAAGCCTAAGCTTGGGGATGCCCCGGGAAGGCATCCCCTCTTTCGTCTTCAATCAATCGGTAGCATTACTTGGAGCTATATTTTTATTCACCACATGATATGTGTTTTGCTTGGAGCGTCTTGTATCGTAGGAGTCTTTTCTCTTTGGTTGTGTCACAATCATCCTTGCTGCACACCTTTTCAGAGAGACATGCACTCATCGTGATTTTGCTAGAATGCTCATCGTGCTTCACTTATATCTTTTGAGCTGGATAATTTTGCTCTATGTGCTTCACTTAGATCTTTTAGAGCACGGCCGTGCGTGACTTGGTAGTTGGTTTGTGCTATGAAAGTAGTCCCAAAGGTGATAGGTACCAAAAGAGGATACAAAAACTTCCATCTTCTTGTGCATTGAGTAGAAAGAGAAGTTTGATTCCTAATAATTTGTTTTGAGACGTGGATTTGGTAATATTAAGAGTTAAGTTAGTAGGGTGTTGTGGATCTAGAAATACTTGTGTTGAGGTTAGTGATTCCCGAAACATGCACGTATGGTGAACCGCTATGTTAGGAAGTTAGACAACAATTGATCTATTGATTGTCATCCCTTGTGTTGCGGTCGGGGTCGCGCGATGGTTAACACCTACAAACCCTTCCCCTAGGAGTATGCGTTTAGTACTTTGTTTCGATTACTAATAGAAACTTTCACAACAAGTATGTGAGTTCTTCATGACTAATGTGAGTCCATGGTATAGATGCACTTTCACCTTCCACCATTTCTAGCCTCTCTAGTACCGCGCTATTTTCGCCGGTGCACAAACCCACCATATGCCTTCCTCAAAACAGCCACCATACCTACCTACTATGGCATTTTCATAGCCATTCCGAGATATATTGCCATGCAACTCCCACCGTTCCATCTCATGACTTGTGCCGTCACTCTCACATTGCCATTGCATGATTGTAAGATTGCCAACGAGATGTTTCAATTTCATACGCCAAGCTAGATCGTTGCCCATCCCGGTACACTGCCAGAGGCATTTCCTATAGAGTCATCATCATTCTGAGCTTTGAGCTGTGAGTAAATAAAAGTGTGATGATCATTATTATTAGAGCATTGTCCCATGTGAGGAAATAAAAAAAGCGTCCAAAGTTGCCCACATAAAAAAAAGAGCCCAAAGAGCCCAAATAAAAGAAAAAGAGAAAGAGAGAGAAGGGACAATGCTACTATCTTTTTCCACACTTGTGCTTCATAATAGCACCATGTTCTTCATGGTTGAGAGCTTCTTGCTTTGTAACCACCATATACTAGTGGGAATCTTCACTATATAACTTGGCTCGTATATTCCAATGATGGGGTTCCTCAAAATTTCCCTAGGTCTTCGTGAGCAAGCAAGTTGAATGCACACCCACTAGTTCTCCTTTTGAGATTTCACATACTTATAGGTCTCGTGCATCCTTTGTATGGCAATCCCTACTCATTCACATTGATATCTATTAATGGGCATCTCCATAACCCTTTGATACGCCGAGTCAATGTGACCATCTCCTCCTTTTTGTCTCACAACCACCACCACACTCTATTCCACCTATAGTGATATATCCATGGCTCACGCTCATGTACTGCATGATAGTTGTAAAAGGTTTGAGAAAGTAAGAGTGCGAAAACAATTACTTGGCCAATATCAGGGTTGTGCATGATTTAAATTAGTTTTGTGAGATGATGGAGCATAGCCAGACTATATGATTTTGTAGGGATAAGTTTCTTTGGCCTTGTTAGTTTGTTTGAAGTATTATTGTTTTCATGTCAATAGAAAACTATTGCTTTGAGTCTTACGGATCTAAACATTTGTGTCACATGAAAGAAGTTACAAAGGACAACTATGCTAGGTAGCATTCCACATCAAAAAATTAGTCTTTATCACTTCCATACTCGAGGACGAGGAGGAGTTAAGCTTGGGGATGCTTAATACGTCTCCAACGTATCTATAATTTTTGATAGTTCCATGCTGTTATCTTGTCAAACTTTGGATGCTTTGTATGCCTTTTATATCTTTTTTGGGACTAACTTATTAACTCAGTGCCAAGTGCCAGTTCCTGTTTTTTCCGAGGTTTTGACCCTTTTCAGAGGAGGATTTTAAACAGAGTCCAAACGGAATAAAACTTCTGAAAAGATTTTTTCCGGAACAGAAGATACGCAGAAATCTTGGGAACTAAGGCAGGGAGTCCCGGGGGAGGCCACAAGCCCTCATGGCCTGGCCAGGGGGCCCGCGCCTCCCAGGCTTGTGGGCTCCCTGGGCCTCCCCTTCCCTAGCTCCTTCGGCTATAATTTCCCTAAAATCCCAAAAAAATCAGGAGATCCATGAAAACACTTTTCCGCCGCCGCAAGCTTCTGCCTCCGCAAGATCCCATCTGGGGCACATTCTGGTGCCATGCCGGAGGGGAGATTCGGATACGGACGGCTTCTTCATCAACACCATGACCTCTCCGATGATGCGTGAGTAGTTCACCATAGACCTACGGGTCCATAGCTAGTAGCTAGATGGCTTCTTCTCTCTCTTGGATCAGCAATACAAAGTTCTCCATGATCTTCATGGAGATCTATCCGATGTAATCTTCTTTTGCGGTGTGTTTTTCGAGATCCGATGAATTCTGGATTTATGATCTGATTATCTATGAATCTTATTTGAGTTTCTTCTGATCTCTTATATGCATGATTTCATATCCTTGTAATTCTCTTCGAGTTGTGGGTTTTGTTTGGCCAACTTGATCTATGATCCTTGCAATGGGAGAAGTGCTTGGTTTTGGGTTCATACCGTGCGGTGACCTCACCCAGTGACAAAAGGGGTAGCAAGACACGCATCGTGTTGTTGCCATCAAGGGTAAAAAGATGAGGTTTTCATCATTGGTTTGAGTTTATCCCTCTACATCATGTCATCTTGCTTAAGGCGTTACTCTGTCCGTCATGAACTCAATACACTAGATGCATGCTGGATAGCGGTCGATGTGTGGAGTAATAGTAGTAGATGCAGAAAGTATCGGTCTACTAGTCTCGGACGTGATGCCTATATGTATGATCATTGCGTTAGATATCATCATGACTTTGCGCGGTTCTATCAATAGCTCGAGAGTAATTTATTCACCCACCGTGATATTTGCTATTTTGAGAGAAGCCTCTAGTGAACATTATGGCCCCCGGGTCTATTTCACACCATATTTTCAGCCTTACACTTTTACTTCGATGCACTTTCCGCCTTCAGATCTCACTTTGTGATCAATCTTGAAGGGATTGACAACCCCTTTATAGCGTTGGGTGCAAGCTCTTTTGTGTTTGCACATGTACTCTGGACTTGAAGTGATTCTCCTACTGGATTGATACCTTGGTTCTCAAACTGAGGGAAATACTTACTGCTCCTGTACTACATCACCCTTTCCTCTTCATGGGAAAAACCAACGCAAGCCAAGTCTCCGTCAACGTGCCAATTTCTGGCACTGTTGTTTGAGAAGTAGCAGGGCTCTCTCCCCCTCTCTCCCGGTGTCGCCGGAGCGCCTCCGGGGCAACCATCATGACAACAATATACACCGACAACTTCACCGCCATCACCACCAACTCGATCCTACTCTATGAAGTGGTGTAAAACCTATCTTCCCGTTGTAATCTCTACTTTAACGTGGTGCTCAATGCTATATATTATTATCTAATGATGTGTGGTTATCGTATGATGGTTGAGTAGATTTATTTTGTCCAAATGGTATAGTTGTGGTATGTTGTTATTGATATGAGTTGTATGTTAATATGGTGCTGTCCTAAGGTGTGAAAGTGCATTATATTCACTAGAGGGGGTGAATAGGAGATTTTTAGAATTGCATCGCTGTGGAAATTCCTTGTGAGGGAAGTCCTCAATGATGAATTAAGTGCACTGGAACTAGTACAGGATTAGGTGTGCAAAAACTTCAATAGCAGATTACTTGTTGAAGATTATGAGATTCGGTTTGCACAGTTCCCAAGTACAGAGTAAGCAGGTGAAGATTATCTTAAGTGAAGAATTTGAGGTTGAGGAAATTCAGAGAAAGTCTTCAAACAAATTCTTCAACAGTGCATATCACAGTGTTCAACATACAATTTGAGGAAATGAAAGAGTTGCAGAAATAGGACCCGTATCAGGATGAAGAAAGTTGTTGATGACCCAGTTCCAACTGTTGTGACAGTTGTTCGTCTGGTTTGCACCGACTTAGTATTGAAACCAAAGGACACAGAGTCCCAGGACACAAAGTCCCTATCATATTATCCTTGAGCTAAGGACACACAGTCCTCTCCCAACATTCGAGGTAAGTCTTCAGGGCAGACTTCCAAACCCTCACAAACTCGGTCACCCGGCGATCCACAATCGACTGCTAGATGCTCTAGACCATGACGCCTAACCCTTTGGAGGATGCACAGTCCTCAAAGGTAAAAGGCTTCAGTTCCACATAGGAACAAATTCTAAAGTGATGCTCAATCACTTGGTTTTTGGTTTGTAGTTTGGTGTTTGGGGTATTTCCTCACTTGATGGTTTTCTCTCGAAGACTCTGAGGAATTTGGGTTGCTCTAAATGACAAGTGTCAGTTTCTCTTGGAGCAACCAACCAGCTAGTGGTTGTGGGCGGCGGATATTTATAGAGTGGGAGCATGCCAACATGATTTGACATAAATGCCCTTAAATAATGTGACCTTTGGGTGGATAAGATCAGTGAGGTGGCGTGTGTCGTGGCAACGATCGAAACATTCAGCTGTGAAAGTCCTCATGTATCGCATATTCCTCACTTTGAGGCTTTGGTAGGTTTAGGCTTGAGTTCAGCATCATGAGGAAATTCATTCCATAGTATTACTTCGACCCCCTTTAGCAGTACGTTGTTCGTATGACTCAAGAGTAAAGAAAATGAAACAAAAAGAGTAAATCTTCACGCTTCAAAGTCTTCAGGACACACCGAATTCCTCATCTTCAATATCTTCATGAGGAATATCGATTTCATTGCAATTTATCCGCTATCAAAGTCTTCAAGGTAAGACCAAAATCTTCACCCGAAGACATACATTTGCAGGGGTCGATATCCATCGTATAACTCAAACTCCTCAGCAACTTATAGGGCATGTGTACACTTACAAACGCATTAGTCCCTTTAACCTATAAGTCTTCAAACCACCAAAATCACTAAGGGCACTAGATGAACTTACAAGGTGCGTTGCATGTAGCGCATACGTGAGGGATTCCATGTGGAGGGATTGCAGTATGTTCATTATTCGCTAGTGGATGTCCAAAGTGAGAGAAGCATACACCCGAGTAAGTGGGTTGTTTACGTATGGGAGTAAAGGGTACTTGATGTTTAATGCTATGGTTGGGCTTTACCTTAATGATCTTTAGTAGTTGCGGAGGCTTTCTAGAGTTCCAATCATAAGTGCACGTGATCAAAGTATGGAAAGTGTGTTAGTGTATGCCTCTCCCTCATTGCATATGATAAGTATCTATCGTGTTATATTCAATTTCCTATGGACAATCTTTCTCTTGGGTTATACAAAAAATCTTTCTACTAAACAGTTAACTTAATTAACCTTTATTAAAACAACACCTAAATTTTACTTCCATGCCCTTTATTACCTTGCAAAACTATCTACAAAGTACTTCTAGTTTTATTCCCGCAAAGTAGTTTCATTCTTGGTCTAGGTAAAGTAAGCATTAGTGTGTGTAGAGTTGTATCGGTGGTTGATAGAACTTGAGGGAATATGAATTTTACCTTCTGCTCCTTGTTGGGTTCAACACTCTTACTTACCCAAATATGCTACAAACAATCACCTACACTTGTGGGTTATCAATTCCCTGACAAGGGAAACAAGACATGGACTAGGATTCGGCATGTAATATTGAAGAGACTAGTTGTAGTCCTACTAGGACTCTACATGTAATCCTACCCCTTCAACTTATATAAGGATGGGCACGACAACCCATCATGGACAAGTGAGAAAAGATAGAGAAGAAACCCTTGAGAGCTAGGTTAGCAATTAAGCACCCATGTAATCAAGATCATGATCAATAAACACACAAAGCAAGATTTCGTCTTTTACCTCCACATTGAGGGGCCGAACCTCGGTAAAACACATGTATGTGGATTCTGACCAACCCCATTCAAGCTACCACCTAGTTGCGATGGCCTCACACCTAAGTTCTCTTACGAGGACATCTGCCGTGACGAAACCACGACACTTACCCCCTGGGCACGCCATGTTGCCTTGTCCTCTCCCCGTGCAACTTCTGGCCTCCTTTCGAAGCTTCCGTGTCCTCTTTTGCCCAAAAAAAAATCGTCAAAACGTTTTGTAGTGTTTGGACTCCATTTGGTATTGGTTTCCTCAAAAACTAAAAACATGCAGAATGGCACTAGGTTAATAGGTTATTTCCCAAAATTTATAGTAAACAACATATAAATGCATATAAAGAATTTAAGGTTGATAATAATAGCATGGAATAAAAAAAATTACAGATACGTTGATAACGTATCAACCATGAGCTTTGCTAATGTAGTGGAATCATATGGTTTTCTTCCCCTTGCTGTGGTAAATTGAGTCCCGCCCTTTGAAGTTTCATTATTATCGTATTTAATATATCAGTATTTGAGATCAATTGATGTATGTATTGCATGTGGATACCCTTGGTGAGAATGGTATATTCTATTGAGTCACTTAATGTATGTCTCGGTAATCAACTTGTGGATTCCCGTAGTGACATTGGGGTAATCTAAGCACATAGCTTGATACATGTTTTCATCCAAATTTATCCAATAGAAACTTTGGGTCAACTATTTTAAAGTTCAACATAGGGTTAAGGGGATGGCAAGAGTGGCTGGGGGCATGTGGCCACGCTAACCATGGAGGGTGGTTTGTTTTGTCTCCAAGTTCTAGAAGGTTTGGGGTGTACGAGGCAACATTTTGGACAAAATGGGGTGGGTCAGAATGGCTAGAAGGTTTCGTCTCCAAGTTCTAGAAGATTTGTGTGTGTGTGTCTATGATTTGAGTTGTCTTCTCTTGTATCATTGATGGATCCCTATAACCTTTCTCTTCTGAAAGCAACTGTTTGTAAGTGTCAATGATTTCTAACTATGAGGCAAGGTTTGAGTGCATTTATGGTGTTTATCTATTACTAGGGTGACCATCTCCATCAAATTTTAGCTTCATATGGTGCTCCTAGCTTGTACTTCCTTCACAACTTGCATTTTAGTGAAGAAAACTTTAACCTTACCTGTCATTTTGTGTGGTTATGAATGGCGAAGTGTGTGGTCTAATTTTGGTCATGTGTGACTACTAGGTGCAACCCAAATTCTTTGGGAATTTTTAGAGCTACAAAACTGGCAGATTCTTCATAATAGCAACCTAGGGCAAACTGGTTCTGCCATTTAAAGCTAGCCTTCGCCTTTCCCTAATTGAGCTAATATTTTTAAGAGAGATTAATATAGGCACAATGATCACCTCCAATTAATTTCATCAATTGTGGAGGTTCCTAAGTATTCTTTGGATTTGTTTCCCCTATCTAGGAGGACCATGAATTGCTTCTATAAAAGAGTTGTTGCTTTTGGTATGGAAATATTGTCGCCCTTTGATCCATATGGATTGGAGAGTCTTAGGGATAGTGTTTAGGGTTTAGGGTTAGGGTTTCGGGTTTAGAGTTTAGGGTTTAGGGTTTCATGTTTAGGGTTTAGGGTTTAGAATGTTTGGGTAGACTAGCTCAAGAAAGAGAGTGAAGTTTCCTTTGTGGGATTTTGTGCTAGGGGTTCAAATTCTAGATAATTGGAGTTTGAGTTTGGTTGATCTAGCTTGTGATGTGATACGGATATAATCTAGGGTGAGGAAAACCTTTGTTCCAAAGTTCAGAAGAAATTTTTTGGAAGAGGATCAAAATTTAATAACAACACAAAAATAAAAAATCACTCATTTTTGTGGTGTTATAACGTTTTCCATACATATACATGATAAGTACTACAAAAACAAAACTTTTGGCGAAAATCATGAGTATTCAACTGAATACCCATGAATTGAATTGGCCACTTCCCTAGCTATGATGGCTATCCCCACACACTTCAAACTGTAATTGTCAATATAGCCAGATTTTGCAGTTGGTTCGACAATGTGTGGTGCTAGTGAGGGATAACACAGGGTGTTCTTGGTTCCCAACTTACTATCGTGGCATTGCTAGAACTTGTTGGCTTGCATTTGCCTCTCTAGAGAAACATTTATTTTCTGTTGGTTATAGATGTAGTATGAATAAAAGTTTGAACAGTTTACTCGCATGGATAGCCAACGAGCTCTCCGTGCTAATTTACTAATGAAAATAAACATTCTATCAAGAAGCCTTGATACGTCTACGACGTATCTATAATTTTTGATTGTTCCATGCTAGTTTTGGATGTTTTATATGCATTAATATGTTATTTTATATTATTTTTGGGACTAACCTATTAATCTAGAGCCTAGTGTGAGTTTCTGTTTTTTCATTTTTTTGAGTATTGTAGGTAAGGAATATTAAATGGGGTCCAAATGGAATTCTTATATGTGAAGTTTTCAAGTTTTGGGTAAAGATTTGATGGACTATGGAATAAGGAGTGGCAAGATCCTAAGCATGGGGATGCCCAAGGCACCCCAAGCCATAAGGATGCCGAAGATCCTAAGCTTGGGATACCTCGAAAGGTATCCCCTCTTTCGTCTTCAATCCATCGGTAAATTTACTTGAGGATATATTTTTATTCACCACATGATATGGGTTTTGCTTGGAGCATCTTGTATGATATGAGTATTTACTTTTTAGTTTGTCACAATCATCCTTGCTACACACATATTTTGAGAGATACATGCTGAATCATGAATTTTTTAGAATACTCTATGTGTTTCACTTATATCTCTTGAGCTAGGCAATGTTGCCCTAGTGCTTCACTTATATCTTTCAGAGCACGGTGTTGTTTTATTTTATAGAAATTACTAAACTATCGTACCTCACTTATATTATTTTTAGAGTATTTAAATAGCATGGTAATTGGTTTAGGTTATGAATTTAGTCCTAATATAATGGGCATCCAAGAGGGATATAATAAAAACTTTCATATTAAGTGCATTGAATATGATGAGAAGTTTGATTCCTTGCATATAGTTCTGAGATATTAAGACTGTAATATGAGAGTCATGCTATTATGTAATTGTGAATTGGAAGAAAGACTTGTGTTAAAGTTTGTGATTATCGTAGCATGCATCTATGGTGAACCGTTATGTGATGAAGTCGGAGCATGATTTGTTTAATGATTGTGAACCTTTGTGTGGAGGTCGGGATCGCGCGATGGTTAACTCCTACCAACCCTTCCCCTAGGAGCATGCGTATAATACTTTGCTTAGATAACTAATAGAATTTTGCAATAAGTATGTGAGTTCTTTATGACTAATGTTGAGTTCATGGATTATACGCACTCTCACCCTTCGACCTTTGCTAGCCTCTCTAGTACCGCGAAACTTTCGTCGGTACATTAAACCCACCTTCCTAAAAACAACCACCATATACCTTCCTCAAAATAGCCACCATATACTTTCCTCAAAACAGCCACCATATCTACCTATTATGGCATTTTCATAGCCATTCTGAGATATATTGCCATGCAATACCACTGGACCGTTTTTTATGACATGCACCATCACTTCCATATTTCTTATAGAGTCATATTTTGTTCTAGATATCAAAGTAAATAAAAGTGTGATGATTTCTTCTAGATATGAAGTAAATAAAAGTGTGATGATTTGCAATATTAGAGCATTGTCCCATGTGAGAAAAGGATGATGGAAGCTATGATTACCTCACAAGTTTGGATGAGTCTCCGGACTTTACAAAAAAATAGAAGAGGCCAGCGAAGCCCACATAAAAAAATAAAAGAGGCCAAAGATGCCCACCAAAAAATGAAAGAAAGAGAGAAGGGAGAATGCTACTATCATTTTCCACACTTGTGCTTCAAAGTAGCACCATGTTGTTCATAGAGAGTCTCCTATTTTATCACTTTCATATAACTAGTGGCATTTTTCATCTTATGCACAACCACTTAGTTTTCGATTTTAGCTTTCATACACTTATAACTCTGGTGTATTTGTTGCATGGCAATCCCTACTCACTCACATTGATATCTATTGATGGGCATCTCCATAGCCCGTTGATATGCTTAGTTGATGTGAGACTATCTTCTTCTTTTTCTCTTGCAACCTCCACCATATTCTATTCCACCTATAGTGCCATATCCATGTTTCACGCTCATGTATTCTGTGAGAGTTGAAAAGGTTTGAGAACAGAAAAAGTGTGAAACAATTGCTTCACTTTCATCGGGGTTGTGCATGATTTATATACTTTGTGTGGGGAAGATGGCGCATAGCCAGACCATATGATTTTGTAGGGACAACTTTCTAAGGCCATGTTATTTCGAAAGGACACAATTGCCTTGTTAGTATGCTTGAAGTATTATTGTTTTTATGTCAATATTAGACTTTAGTTTTGAATTTTATGGATCTGAATATTCATAACACAATACAGAATATTACATGGATAAATATGTTAGGTAGCATTCCACATCAAACATTGTGTTTTTATCATTTACCTACTTGAGGACGAGCAAGAATTAAGCTTGGTGATGCTTGATACGTATCCAACGTATCTCTAATTTTTGATTCTTCCATGCTATTATATTATCTGTTTTGGATGTTTTATATGCATTAATATGATATTTTATATTATTTTTGGAACTAACCTATTAATCTAGAGCCTAGTGTGAGTTTCTGTTTTTTCCTTGTTTTTGAGTATTGTAGATAAGGAATATTAAACGGAGTCCAAACGGAATAAAATCTCCGGAATGATTTTTCTTGGACCTGAAGACACCTTCTAGACTTGGAGAGGGGGGTAGGAGACCTGCTGGGAGACGACAAGCCTGCACGGTGCACCCTAGTGGGGTTGCCCCCTGTAGACCTCCTAACCTTAATCCTCCTCCTACAAATTCCCAAATATTCCCCCAATACCAAAGGAGCAACAAAAAATACTTTTCCGCCGCCGGGAGCCTCTATTCTCGCGACATCCAATCTAGGAGCCTTTTCCGGTAATCTGCCGAAGGGGGAATCAATCGCGTATAGTATCTACATCAACTCCATTGTCCCTCGATGATGCGTGAGTAGTTCACCACAGACCTACGGGTCCATAGCTAGTAGCTAGATGGCTTCTTCTCTCTCTTTGTTTTTCAATACCACGTTCTTCATGATCTTCATGAAGATCTATCCGATGTAATACTCTTTTGCGGTGTGTTTGTCGAGATCCGATGAATTGTGGGTTTATGTTCAGATTATCTATGAATATGATTTGAATCTTCTCTGAATTCATATATGCATGATTTCATATCTTAGCAAGTCTCTTCGTGTTATTAGTTTGGTTTGGCCAACTAGATTTTTTTTGACATGTTGGCCAACTAGACTGGTAATTCTTTTAATGGGAGAAGTGCTTAGTTTTGGGTTCAATCTTGCAGTGTCCTCACCCAGTGACAAAGTAGGGGTCGCGAGGCACGTATTGCATTGTTCCCATCAAAGTTAAAAAGATGGGGTTTTCATCATATTGCTTGAGTTTATCCCTCTACATCATGGCATCTTACCTACAGTGTTACTTTGTTCTTCATGAACTTAATACTCTAGATGCAGGCAAGAGTCGGTCGATGTGTGGAGTATTAGTAGTAGATGCAACATCGTTTCGGTCTACTTGACATGGATGCGATGCCTATATGGATATTCATTGCCTTAGATATCTTCATAATTATTCGCTTTTCTATCAATTGTTGGACAGTAATTTGTTTACCCATCGCATTTTTTCCTTCATGAGAGAAGCCTGTAGTGAAACCTATGTCCCCCTCGTCTATTTTCCATATTATACTTTCAGATCTATAAACCAAAAATACCAAAAATATATTGCTGACATTTATTTACTTTTTTCTTACTTTTCGTTCTAGCAATCTTTTATATCTATCTCTATCAGATCTCATCATTGCAAATAACCGTGAAGGGATTGACAACCCCTTTTTAGCGTTGGGTGCAAGTGTTTGATTGTTTGTGTAGGTGCGGAAATTGGGGCCTTGCTTGTTCCTCCTACTGGATTGATACCTTGGTTCTCAACAAAATGAGGGAAATACTTATGTACGTTGTTGCATCACCCTTTCCTCTTCAAGGGAATACCAACGCAACATCAAGAAGTAGCAAGCCTCTAAGCATGGGGATGATTCCACTCAATGACACTATTACTATGAAGTGTGGATGCAAAGGGCGATTTTTTATTGCACATGCAGTTCGAGCCTCACTTGGGCAACCATGTATGTGGGGCTAATAGGTACTAGAATGAAACCGGCATCCCATGATGTATGCGATCAGTAAAAAGGAAAGAAATCCCACAATAGTTAGATGATGTGTGTATGTGTTACTACCAATGTGATCAAATAAGACGGATGAGATACTGGTCAAAGCCATTTTCTACATATTGAACACAAGCGACAAATATGTTGTATAGAGATGTGTCAAATATGACGTGTGTGCGATTATGGATTGTGCATCGTGACAAAGACCAACACCTTAATTTATGTTCATCCTCATCTTTGACCAGTTCACACAATCTCGGATGAAATGGAACATGACACATTCAACACTTCGCGTTCCATGGATAGAGGAGTTGGAGACATGCACACAATACAAGACCGCCAACAAACCTTGCGGTAATCTCTGCCTCTAGCCACTACAAGTATTGACAGTCATCAAATTCCTCATCTTAGTATGGTCTACCAATGTGGAGAGGAATTACATAATGACTACAGGTAGAAACAAGGGGGTGAACGCCGGTTTTGGTAGTAATGCTAAGAGTGAGATGGTTCCATCCATGAAAATGCCTCCTTTGGTTATCTCATAGATCTTCGGGAAGTATGGAGGATTTGTATCGAAAGTGCTTAACATCATATTTTATAAATTAAAAAAGATAATGAATCTAGACTTTTACACATGAAAGTATGTCAAACAACAATATGTAGCTCATTGATTTCATATGTCGAAGAAATAGGAAATATTGTTGAAGCCTCTTATTTGTTACTCCTTCCGTTTCATCTCCCACTGATTTCTAGCATAATGGAAAATAACCCATATGCATGCACATGCCCTAGGTCCTTTTCGTCTTGACAACACTGAGCTCCAACTCCTTGCGCTTGACCTGCAAACTAAGTCGGTAGTTCTGTAGACGCATCTTCTCATTCTGCAACCGCATCTTCTTCAACTCCATTTCCTCCATCAGGTCTTCTGTGGCCCAGCGCAATCGCTTCTCTGCCACCTCCAGTATCTCGTTCTCTAGTGCTTTCTTCTTGTTCACGAGTGAGAGCAACCAGTATGGAGGGTTGGAGCACATACCATCCTCGGCAGGGGGTGCGATGGGATGAGGGTTGTCGTGGTCGTCGTCTTGCTTGTGTGGCACCTCATTGATGTCGATGGAAAGATGGCGGCGCCGCGTGCTCTCTCTAGCTTCATCGCCACCATGGTCTTCATGGTTGACTATTTGCTTGCCCTTGAAATTTCTCTGCTGTGCCTGATGCAACGACGCTCCCTTACATCGATAGCTAAGCTGCTCATCATGGTCGCTTGGTGCTGAGCGCTTGATGCCAATGGCAGAGATGGGTGCCATCAGATCTATGGTGGTCGGCAGTGTGTTGTGATGAAACTGGGGTTGCAAGGGCTAAGGCGTTCCTACGGCTGGAGGTATGCTAGTAGTTAAATAGATGGGGGATGGGTGGCCCTCACCTAACTTCTTTGTTCTCTTATACTTCATTTCACTCCTCAAATAGCAACCAAACAATTATGTTGGCTCAGTTAGTTGTCTTTATTTTTTGGGTCATACTTGAGCTGGAATATATTTGGCTCGGGTTGCACATGCGGTAAGTTTCCCTTCTCCTACTCCTAGTTTTGAAAGAATGATAGTGGTGGAGGATGCCCAACAATTGCAAAGTGACGGGGACTTCCAAATTGCATGAAAAATGGTCGCGACTGCTTCATGTCAAAGTTTTTCAAGAATTTGTAGGAAATATAACATATATGCATTTTCTAACATGTAAAATGAAAAAAAATGCGTTAATAATGGAAGTTATAAGAGCATATTTGCAATGAGTCCTGTCACATATAAGATTCAAGACTACATTTTCAAATATATGAAAAAACTATGGTTGTAATGCGCATCCACAACACTGAAACAAGAAACAAAGAAAATGAAAAATTGTATCATGCATACTACATCAAAGAATTCTTATATTATCAGATAATGCGATATGGGTCAAATATATTTACTACATCATGAGTACAAGCAACAAAGATGACTCACATGTGTCCGTTAAGTGTCATATGTGCGTGGTTTATAATTGTACATCACCACAAAAACTGACATCTTACTCTAACTTCCTCTTTTACTTGGTTCACTTCAAACCCTCTCAAAGTACATAGATGATAGCACATTCGAAGTCTCTCTTGTCATCTATAATGAAGAAGAAACCAAAGATGTAATAGTCAACCATATTGGAACTGTTTTTTAATATATTACAAACTGTGTCATATACAATAAACTAAATAATTATATTCAATGTGTTACCCCAATCGCCACCCCAAAGCATCAAAGTTTGAATATCTTCCAACAATTCGTAGTATTCTAAAAATACTTTGTAACACCAGCAAAAAATATAGTCTCACAATGATAATTCAGCCCTTTCAACAAATACTTTCCATTTTCACATTGGTTATGAAACTTATTGCTTTTGTTGATATTGCTGTTGTGGATTATCTATAAGTTATAGATGGAATAATTCACCAAAAACATTATGTACTATAGGGTTTCTTACATCTAAGCATAATCACATTTCACCACCGAATTATTGTCCAAGTAATTTAATCAGGTCTTAGTAGGAAAATGGTCAAATCACCCCCTTTACGCCCCAACTATACAAACTAGAAATCTCCGAAAGTGTAAATCAAGAATGTGGATCGAGCATATTTTGGAAATATGTGGATATGTTATTAATGATACAGATTACAAAGATATGTATCAAACATATCTTGGACATTTATTTGCCATCAATTACTCTAGGGCATATTAGAAATAGCAAATTGAAAATACAACATACTTTTAATGACATGAGTTATTGTGCTATAGAATACAAATAAGGAAATAAAGTAGATTTCCAATTTATAACCAATAATTAATGTGGATGTACAAATATGTAGATCGAGAAGATTTATGAAATTAATTGCCATTATTTATTCTGGGTATAGACTAGAACTATGTGAAATCATGAATACTTAGGGAATATAGTTAATAGTACATGCAGAATAATCGTATAAATAATGTTGGAGTACCCACCTTCCTAGGCTTGTCAAACACAAGATGGCCCTCTTGGTCATCCGTTGCTAGCTGGCATGACACAAGAGCCTTTTGCGGAGGATGCAAGTCATCTGATTTGTTTGGACGAGTCACACCTGAGCATCCTAATACCTCTCAAATGTATCTATAATTTTTGATTGTTCCATGCTAATATATTATCATTCCAGAATACTTTTGGGGTATTTATTTACGAGTTTATATTATATTTGAGCACAAACCTATTGACCCAGTGCCCAATGCCATTCGTTGTTTTCTACGTGTTTTTTACTTTTCAAGTTTTCCATACGAAACGAAGTCCAATTGCCATGAAACTTTTTGTTGATTTTTATGGACCAAAAGAAGACGAACGAGCATCGGAAGAAGGCTGGAGGCCTCATGAGGGCCCAACAAGCCAATAGGGTGTGGCCTAGGGGTGTCCTGATAGCTTATGCCTCCCTCGTGGCCATCCCAACTCCGTTATTTGGCTCACAAATTCTCATCTACTCTAAAACACCAGGGGAGTCCCGAAACACTTTTTACGCCTCCGCAAGTGTCTGTTCCGACAGAAGGCCATGTGAAGCTGTATTCCAGCACCCAATCGGAGTGGGGATAGATCACGGAGGGACTCTTCATCAACCTTGTTGCCCTCGGGATGATGTGTGAGTAGTTGACCATAGATCTACATGTCCATAGTCAGTACCTAGATGTCAATCTCTCTCTCTTTGATCTTCAATACCATGATCATCACATCTTCGCTTTGATCCATATGACGTAAACCTATTGTGCGGTGCATTTTTTTAGGATCCGATGAATTATGAGTTTACGTTAAGATTATTCATGATAAATATTAATACTTATATGATTCTTATGTTCATGATTATGATAGCTTGGTAATTCTACCCGACCTACTGAAATAGTTTGGCCAACTAGATCGATATTTCTTCGATGAGAGAAGTGCGTTCTGGTAGGTTCAACTTGGCGAATTTCTATATCCCAATGATAGAAGGGGATAAGATGCGTCTTTGTGTTGCTACTACTGAGTATAAAACATTGAGGTTTATTCATATTGCTTTAGTTTGATTTTTCTACATCATGTCGTCGTTCTCCATGCGTGGAGTAGTAGTAATAAGCGCAGGAAGGAGTTGGCCTATTTTTTTACGTACGTGATGCCTATATACACATGATCATTGCCGTGAAAATCGCATACCTATCCGCTTTTGTGTCAGTTGCACAAGAGTAATTTGTTTACCCACCGTATGCTATTTTACATGAGAGATGCCATTAGGGAAAGCTATGGTCCCCTGATCTATTCACAACATATTGATAAAACCTTTATTACGTTGCTGTGATTTACTTGTTTTTATTTTGTCCTGCTACCTACAATTATCTACACACCTCATTTGCATGCAAATAACAAGATAAGAGGATTGACAACCCTCTTGCCCGCGTTGGGTACAAGTTGTTTGTTCTTTTGTGTGCAGCCGCCGAAGACAGTTGTGGTTGATATTCCTCTTGGTTCGAAATACCTTCGTTTCATAACTGAGGGAAATACTTACCCACTTTGTGTCGCGATAACCCGTTCCTCCTCACGGAAAACCCAACTCAGATCATGAGTATCGGGAAGGATTTATGGCGCCGTTGTTAGGTAATATCATCACCAACTACATAGTAATGTCACGAGATTGCATCTTCGGTCTCTAGTTTAATTGTATTACACAATGGCTACTTCCACTACAGATATGCCTCTTCCTCCTTACTTTGGAGAGGGTTCCCCAATCTTGGATTTTAAGCAAGTAGGTGATGAGTCGCTTAAGGAAGCTTGGGATAGACTACTACCAATACAAGCTAGAGCTAATCCTAAGAGTCATGTTAATTTGCTTCTCGGAAGATTTTATGTTGGTTTATCTCTTGCCGGTAGACATGTCTTGGATTCTATATACGAAAAACATTTTCTTGGAAACAATGCCTTTAACACCAGCTGAAAAATGTATTTGGGCGACCTAAAATAGATACCATTTGGACCGAGTATACTAGTGTGCTACTGCCATACTGAGGTAATCAAAGAGGCTAAAACTAGTATGGAGTCTAATTTTAGGGGGTGATCAACTCTATCTCTAAGATCCATGTGAAGGTTTGATATGTCTCCAACGTATCTATAATTTTTTTATTGTTCCATGCTGATATATTATCATTCTTAGATGTTTTGCAATCATTTTATAGCAACTTTATATCATTTTTGGGGACTAACCTATTGTAGCGACCCGACTCAAAACAAGTCAAGCCTCTGTGTATCTGTGCCATCCCTGGATCAGTATGCTGGCACACACAGTACATCAATGTATATATCAAAGTGCAATCACATGTAAATAGCGTAAAACTGATATATACCTTAAATATGTCAGCGGAAACAGTCAAGGGAGTGGAGTCCCAATAAACACCAACTGCAAGTTGAGTGCGGACCGTAACCCTGAATCGTACTCTTACTCGTCGAGGAAAATATCTGCAACATAAGACGTTGCAGCCATGTAGGTCAGCATATTGAATATGCCGGCAAGTCACATAAGAGAGGGGCGAAAAGTAATCATCTATACTATATGCATATATGGCAGGTGGGGCTATAAGTTTTTAGCGAAAAGCAAGTTTTCTCCTACAACAAGAGAGGGTTAAAACCAAAGTGTTACTACGTTGTTTGTTGTTAACGAGATGGTTCCGCCAACCAATTCTCGTACCCGAGTTGTCAATAATTCCCACATCAATAGTATTATTTGTGTTGAGAATTTCAGATAACTTCAGTTCCTTTGGCTCAAGTTGTCCATGACCGTGGACACGGCTAATCGATTAGGTTTGAGTTCTCTCCAGAGTTTTGCACACGTTCCCCACAAGATTTGATCGCCTCCGTGTATGTCCTCGCACTTCAGGATTTTTGAAGACCGGATGATCAAAACATGGTCTTTCAACGGGTCCCTCTGAATCCCTGTCGGTGCCCATCCAATCCTACCGTTCTTCTACATCTGCTAGCACCGCCTGTCCAGAGTCGCCACGTTGTCCAACCAAGCCAGAGCCCATAATGACTTGTGGCTGTGCAGGTAAGCCTTGGGTCTTGAAAATATCCGTCCGTCTCTTTGAGCCTGGGTGAAGCTTTCCGCAAGATGTCATGGCCGTCTCCGACATCCCGGGTCATCCACTGGTTTCTCCAGGGAGCCGATCAACCGTCCTTCACCCAGAGTTGCATTGCATTACGAGGTCTTGAAAAATCTTGACTTAACCGATCTTGGTTATTAAAGTATCCTCGCATCACTCGTGATAAACTCTCAACCAGAATCCCGTCTACTCAAGCATAGCAATATGAAATTTGTCGTCCCGGGCCAAGTTACGGGGTTGTTGGGTGCATACCACATGATACTACAATATGTAACCATAATTTCCAAGTACCTACTCAGTATGCAATTAGGCATAGGATGGTAGAACTATGATGCATAAAACATAGGTGATACATGATCAAATGAATTGCCTGGTGAGGCTGATGAAGAAGAATTTCTCGAAAAATAACTTGATAGACTACTCGTCACTCTCCGATGAAATCTATATAACAAACATGTCATTCACATAAGCACTCATACTAGCAATCATTCTAGCAATCAAAACAAAAGAGAGAGTGAATAAGAATCCGAAGGAAACTTCAAATAAGACTAGGGAGTCTTCTACTACGTCAAACACTAAATAGTTTTTGTCTAACAGAAAATAATATACTTAAATAACAGGGAACTAAGATATAAATTTAACTAAGATAAATAAAGTATTTTTTACAAAACTATTTGAAAGTATTTCCAAACGGGATTTGAAAAAGTAGAGAAACCAATTGCAAGTTATTAGAGAACTAGAATTGCTTTCATGATAACATATAAAAATAAAGTCAAAACTTGTTGCAAACCTACTGTTAACTAACAGAAACAAAACTTAATATCTCTGAAATATAAAATAAAATAATTTAAAAGCAACTAAAGAAAGAAATAGAGTCATAATCCTAAAGGAAGTGAAACAGAAATTGTTTCACAAGAAACAATGAGATAAAATACTCAAACAATTCTGAAAGTTTTACCACTGATAATTAAGATCACTAGTGATCAGTAGCAAAAAGAATTAAATTAAAAGATATTTTTAAACTCCCAGAATAAGCAAAACAAGGTTTAAACTAAATCTGATCTAATTCAAATTTGAAAATTTGAAACATAGACAAATAATATGTTTTTGAAAACTACAGGAAACTTGTGATCTACTGGAAAAACAATCAACCTCATTGGATCTCTAGATCAAAAGGTATAAAACAAACAAAACTGAAACTCTCTCTGTTTTTTAACTAAAACTGAAAAAGAAAAAAAAAACTAGTAGTGAACAGGGGGGTATGTGGCAGCTCCTGATTGGCCTAGACGTGTGCGCTGCGTCGACTAACTAGCAACCGCCCGCAAACTAAACAAAGGCCCTCGGCTAAAACATAAGTGAAGGAAAACCGTTCTTATCTAAAACCGAAGGGTTACATGATATCTAATCCTAGCCGTATATGACAGATCGGACGGAGGAGATAGAGATGGGGTTGCTCACGTGGAGGGGGCTGCACGGGCTTCTTCTCCGGCGAGGCAGGGAGACGGTGGTCGACGGGGATGGCGGATCCGTGGGTCTCTGTCAAGGGAAAGGGCTCCAGGTGATGGCGGTGAGCCTTCCCCGTCTAGTGGTGTCGTCGGGGTGATGTGGGGGCAACGGGAGGAGCAGCACGAGGCCCGGGGTGTGGTGGTGGTGCTCGGACTCCGGCGAGGCAGGGCGATGGTGTAGAGCGGTGGAGCTCGGGGTTTTGGTGGAAAAATGGAACGAGGTGAAGGCGGGGGTGCTTGTGGCTGTGTCGGTTGGGGCAGGGAGGTGCGGTAGTGGCGTGGGGGTGGTGGCGATGGTTCTACTGGAGCTTGGGCTCCAGCGAGGTGCGGTGGCGTTCTAGCGTGGGGAGGAGGGGGCTGAGGGGGGGGGCTGGAGGCGGCGGTTATATAGGGGGCGAGGGAGGGGCGAGGGAAGGAAGGGGAGGCGAGATCGGGGAGGATCCATCGGATCCCGACGAACAGGGGAGTCAAGCCATGGCTGACTGGAAGGAAAAGTTAATGGGAAGAAGAAAGGAAAGAGGAAGAAGAAGGAAGGAAAGAAAGAAAAAGGAGAGGGGGTGCGCTGGGGGAGCTGGCGCGCTGCGGGTGGGGTCGCCGTGGGGGCGGGCCCCAGGGTCAGTGAGGGGGTAGGGGGCGGGTGTGTGTTTTCGCCCTAATAAGAAAGGGGCAGGGGATCCTGGGCCAGCTAGGCGATGGGCCGGTTTAAAAGCGCTCGGGCGCATTTCCTTTTAAAAAAAATATTCCCGTTTTTAGATTTTTAATAAAACAGAAACTAAAAGGAACAAAAGGAAACAAAATAAAATAATTAATATAGGGTATTATATACCAAAAATTTCAGAAAAAAAATCTCTACACGTTTAACATTTTTCCAAAACCAGAATAATAACTTTTTAAAAATGTTTTTTTCAGAAAAAACACCTAAGGCTTTATTTTCTTTTTTTGGCAATTAATTTCGCCATAAAACTTTGGTTTCTCTTGGCTCAAATATTTTCAAAAGTGCCTCTCATTTTGGAGGGTCATTTTCCTCCGCTCTTTCTTGCTTGCAAGAATTTTGTCGGGGCATTTCTTGTGGGGAGAAAATAAAGAAGCATGGGCAAATATTTGAAAGAATTCAAATGCAAAACTCTGTTCAAATTCTTTATAGTTGAAGAAGTCATGTCGTCTTCTCTCATTGCTTTTAATTGGATGAATTTAAATTTACCGGAGATGGGGAAAGTCATTTTATTCCCTCTCATTCAAAAGTTTTGAAAAGTTTCAAATTTCACTCAAGCTTCAATCACTCAATGAAACAAAAAATCATTCTAATAATTTTATTAACATTCCAAAATTTGGGATGTTACAAACCTACCACACTTAAAATGAATCACTTCCTCGAGATTCGGAGGGGCTAGAAAGAAAGGTTAGGGTTTGGGGGTCTTCTAACAAATCCAACCTCTGGCAAAGTGGGATGCTACCACACTTAAAATAAAGATTACTGGTCCCTCAAAATGTTTAACAATCCTCTGGGGTTTTGGCAACTGATTTCTCACAGTCTTCACATCTTCTGCTATATTCATAACGTTTCCATTAAAACGAGGGTCCTTCTGTTGATATAAGCTTCTTCCTTTACTGGGTCTTCTTAACTAACAGTCTCGTGATCATTCTAAATAACATAACGATGATTCTCATGGTGGTCTACCATTTGTGGTTATCCTGTAGAGAGAGAGGTCTTGTCTTCATCCTCACCGTAAGATTTTCTACGCGTGACAACAAGTGCCATATACATGGGCTTTCCTTATACCATTCTAAGGCTTAAACAAAAGTTTCAAAGAACGTCGTCTCTCACTATGGGTAAGTCTCTCAGATTTACCATTCCGAATAGCAAGAGAATGATAATAGTAAGTCGTCATGGTGGCCAAACCATGTCGCACTGAAATCATTACCTTGTATAAGGTTTAGTGAATCTCGTATTCTAACACTTGGGCATCCTCACAAGCTTTGCAGAGTTTCTCTTGTCCACGAACGAAGTTTGGATAAATCCAATGATTCTGCAAGCTGAACAAACATCTATCGTTTCTTCACAACTCTGAGGTTTTCATATGCTCCTAAGAAAACGTTTGCTGAAACAAGTTTCCTTCTCCAAAAAGATAGTACTTGATCCTTATTAGTCCCAGGGTCTGTGGGTTTTCAGGCATACTTGGAATTACTCCGCCTTTAAATTTCCATAGTGTTTCAATCCATCATATTCTTGGGGTAACCATCATATAATAATAATTCTCGGACTTATTTTTGGTACACACTCCATTCTGTGGGATACTTTCCATTGGTGTGTTTACCATAAAAGGTATTGCTTCATCCATAAATCATATTCATTTCATAATCAATCCTTTATTACATCCTTACTTTCTTCAAAATTCTAACTCAAAAGTAATTTATTACAAATGCTGCCATCCACATTGTTCGGTATGGTCAAGCATTTCTGCCCACTTTGTTCATCTGTCTCTCTTGGAGGTACTTTAGTTCCACTGGAACTTTCCGAGGTGCTCCTTGAAATCATCCATCTTTTGCTTCATCATGGTGGCCATGAGCTTCATCTCCGCACGTACCTCACTCCGGTATTCCTGGGTATGACGCAGTCTTGCTTCAAGTATTTCTCCAATCTGATGTATGGCTTCCATGGCAGCTTCACGAACAGCATCAAAGAAGGTTGCTCGTGGTACACGTGAAATGAAAAAGTATTGCCCCATAGTATTTGGACAAACTCCTTTCACACGGTGGAGATGTACTTCCACATACCAAAGTTCCACTCCATTTTCCATGAATGGGTAGCCTTTGTAGACTGCATCTCCTTCAAGGTGAATGTGCTTCATCATGTCCTTCAGGATTTCTGGGTAATCATGATCACTGGTTAGGGTCATGATCATTTCTGGGCCCTTGAGGAATGACTCAAAGAGAGTTGTCATCTGCAGGTGTCAGTAAATAGGTACTTAGAGGAATGTACGTGTCTCCGTGGTAATCATGGTACATTCCTACTCAGTGGATCCTGTGGGTTTACCGATTACTACCACACTTAAAATGAATTATACTCATGCCTGCATAGACCATATTTTCTCATATCCTCATAAATGTTCAGAGATCTTTGCTCGTAGAGAAAACAACACATACAATTTCAACATAGGAGATCATGACACTACAATTTTATTGATTCATGAGTTATTACAATCTCAGAGGCTTCTGTTACAAAAATTCAACTCCATAATCTCATGAAAATAAGAGTGCTTCAGGTTCCACTTATTGTCACTGTCAAAACTTATCTACTCCATTTTAGCTTTCTTCCCTTGTGGACAATCACTAGCATAATGTCCTGCTTCCTTGCAACGAAAGCAAATGAGTTCTGACAAGTATCGAGGCTTCTTAGCGTTTGCTTTTGCTCCTTGGATTTCCGGCTTCCTTCCTGAGCACATGTATTTGTGGTGGCCAAATTCCATGCACTTGTAACATCTGACATGACTCAGGTCTATATCTACAGAGATTTGGCTCTTCCGAGAGTACTTTTTCTTCTTTCCGGACTCCTTTATTTTGGCCAGTTCTTCTATTTCAAGTGGATCAAACTCCACTTTTTCCGTCGGGAAGTTTCCCAGATACTCTTGGCTTCCCTTCGTGCAATCCTGTGAATAATGTCCTTCTTCTCCACATGAGTAGCATGCATTGGAGAAAAATCTGGTCAGACCTTGTCCATCAGGGTCTTCAATATTTTCGTTCATCACCGGTTCTTCTAGAATCTTCTTCTTGAGGGTTTCCTTCACTGCACCTTTCTGCTGCTTGAAAACTTGTTGCACCTTGGGGTAAATGTGACACTGAGCTGGGTAGTGGGTTGTTCCTTCACAAAGGAAACAAGTCACCTAACTACTTTGGCACTCCTCAGGTGGGTGATTTTCTTCACAATGAGTGCATCCATCCTTGTGTTCTTCCTGGGTGTGTCCTATTTCTCCACAGATCTTGCATGCACATGTCTTCTCCTTCGGATTATCATAGCACTTCTGAATAAGACGGGATCTTAACAATGTCTTCTTGAATTCGTCCCAGGTTTTTGCTCCATTAAATCCTTGTATGGCATGGTGCATTTTCCACCAGATAGCAGCACTTTGGGTAAAGTACTGAAGAGCGTGTTCCACTTCATACTTCCTTGATATCAAGTTGCTCCCGAAGTGGTTCTCCATGTTCTGAATCCATATTTCAGCCTCCAGCTGGGTCATTGGTCCAGAGACTACAAGTCCAGCTTCATACTTCATCTGGTAGGCTTGAGGTTTTGGGGATTAGACGGGTAAGAGAGGGAGGAAGATACACACAGTACAAACAATATTTTTGAGAATAGGTTTTATTTGTGGCCATCAGAAAACACACATCAGTGACGGCTCACAAATCATCGCATCTAACGTGGGTATATAATTGGGGTTTGGACTTCTAATAAACATTGGAACGTTTTGGGGTCTTCGAGTTCTTCGGGTCTTAAGAGTCTTCAATTGGTGTAGCTTCAACTACATGATGAAATCCTCTTTACTTTGAAGTGGGAGTCGGTTGATCCTTCACGTGGTCAAAGGGGAAAGGGCATTGTCTAACTATTTGAGGTGAGAGAGAACGTTTGATGAAATCAGAAGAGATGAGAAGTAAAAGGTGTTCTTGAAAAATAGAAATTTTGAGAGATCCTTTCCTAAGAAATTTCCAGTTTCTAGGGGTCACGTCCTACAGTCAACATGTGCTCTAATACCATTTCTGTAGCGACCCGACTCAAAACGAGTCAAGCCTCTGTGTATCTGTGCCATCCCTGGATCAGTATGCTGGCACACATAGAACATCAATGTATATATCAAAGTGCAATCACATGTAAATAGCGTAAAACTGATATATACCTTAAATATGTCAGCGGAAACAGTCAAGGGAGTGGAGTCCCAATAAACAGCAACGGCAAGTTGAGTGCGGACCGTAACCCTGAATCATACTCTTACTCGTCGAGGAAAATATCTGCAACATAAGACGTTGCAGCCATGTAGGTCAGGATATTGAATATGCCGGCAAGTCACGTAAGAGAGGGGTAAAAAGTAATCATCTATACTATATGCATATATGGCAGGTGGGGCTATAACTTTTTAGCGAAAAGCAAGTTTTCTCCTACATCAAGAGAGGGTTAAAAGCAAAATGTTACTACGTTGTTTGTTGTTAACGAGATGGTTCCGCCAACCAATTCTCGTACCCGAGTTGTCAATAATTCCCACATCAATATTATTATTTGTGTTGAGAATTTCAGATAACTTCAGTTCCTTTGGCTCAAGTTGTCCATGACCGTGGACACGGCTAATCGGTTACGTTTGAGTACTCTGCAGAGTTTTGCACACGTTCCCCACAAGATTTGATCGCCTCCGTGTATGTCCTCGCACTTCAGGGTGTTTGAAAACCGGATGATCAAAACATGGTCTTTCTACGGGTCCCTCTGAATCCCTGTCGGTGCCCATCCAATCCTACCGTTCTTCTACATCTGCTAGCACCGCCTGTCCAGAGTCGCCACGTTGTCCAACCAAGCCAGAGCCCATAATGACTTGTGGCTGTGCAGGTAAGCCTTGGGTCTTGAAAATATTCGTCATCTCTTTGAGCCTGGGTGAAGCTTTCCACAAGATGTCATGGCCGTCTCCAGCATCCCGGGTCATCCACTGGTTTCTCCAGGGAGCCGATCAACCGTCCTTCACCCAGAGTTGCATTGCATTACGAGGTCTTGAAAAATCTTGACTTAACCGATCTTGGTTATTAAAGTATCCTCGCATCACTCGTGATAAACTCTCAACCAGAATCCCGTCTACTCAAGCATAGCAATATGAAATTTGTCGTCCCGGGCCATGTTACGGGGTTGTTGGGTGCCTACCACATGATACTACAATATGTAACCATAATTTCCAAGTACCTACTCAGCATGCAATTGGGCATAGGATGGTAGATCTACGATGCATAAAACATAGGTGATACATGATCAAATGACTTGCCTGGTGAGGTTTATGAAGAAGAATTTCTCGAGAAATAACTTGATAGACTACTCGTCACTCTCCGATGAAATCTATATAACAAACATGTCATTCACATAAGCACTCATACTAGCAATAATTCTAGCAATCAAAACAAAAGAGAGAGTGAATAAGAATCCGAAGGAAACTTCAAATAAGACTAGGGAGTCTTCTACTACGTCAAACACTAAATAGTTTTTGTCTAACACAAAATAATATACTTAAATAACAGGGAACTAAGATATAAATTTAACTAAGATAAAATAAAGTATTTTTCACAAAACTATTTGAAAGTATTTCCAAATGCGATTTGAAACAGTAGAGGAACCAATTGCAAGTTATTAGAGAACTAGAATTGCTTTCATGATAACATATTAAAATAAAATCAAAACTTGTTGCAAAACTACTGTTAACTAACAAAAACAAAACTTAATATTTCTGAAATATAAAAGAATATAATTTAAAAGCAACTAAAGAAAGAAATATAGTCATAATCCTAAAGGAAGTGAAACAGAAATTGTTTCACAAGAAACAATGAGCTAAAATACTTCAACAATTCTGAAAGTTTTACCACTGATAATTAAGATCACTAGTGATCAGTAGCAAAAAGAATTAAATTAAAAGCTATTTTTAAACTCCCAGAATAAGCAAACCAAGGTTTAAACTAAATCTGATCTAATTCAAATTTGTAAATTTCAAACATAGACAAATAATATGTTTTTGAAAACTATAGGAACATTGTGATCTACTGGAAAAAGAATCAACCTCATTGGATCTCTAGATCAAAAGTTATAAAAGAAACAAAACTGAAACTCTCTCTTTTTTTAAACTAAAACTGAAAAAGAAAAAAAATACTTGTGAACAAGGGGGGTATGTGGCAGCCCCTGATTGGCCTAGATGTGTGCGCTGCATCGACTAACTAGCAACCGCCCGCAAACTAAACAAAGGCCCTCGTCTAAAACTTAAGTGAAGGAAAACCGTTCGGTTTTTTTATCTAAAACCGAAGGGTTACATGATATCTAATCCTAGCCGTATATGACAGATCGGACGAAGGAGAGTGAGATGGGGTTGCTCACGTGGAGGGGGCAGCACGGGCTTCTTCTCCGGCGAGGCAGGGAGACGGTGGTCGACGGGGATGGCGGATCCGTGGGTCTCCTTCAAGGGAAAGGGCTCCAGGTGATGGCGGTGAGCCTTCCGCGTCGAGTGGTGTCGTCGGGGTGATGTGGGGGCAACGGGAGGAGCAGCACGAGGCCCGGGGTGTGGTGGTGGTGCTCGGACTCCGGCGAGGCAGGGCGATGGTGTAGAGCGGTGGAGCTCGGGGTTTTGGTGGAAAAATGGAACGCGGTGGAGGCGGGGGTGCTTGTGGCGGCGTCGGTTGGGCGGGGAGGTGCCGTAGTGGCGTGGGGGTGGTGGCGATGGTTCTACTAGAGCTTGTGCTCCAACGAGGTGCGGCGGCGTTCCGGCGTGGGGAGGAGGGGGCCGAGGGGGGGCTGGAGGCGGCGGTTATATAGGGGGCGAGGGAGGGGCGAGGGAAGGAAGGGGAGGCGAGATCGGGGAGGATCCATCGGATCCCGACGAACAGGGGAGTCACGTCATGGCTGACTGGAAGGAAAAGTTCACGGGAAGAAGAAAGGAAAGAGGAAGAAGAAGGAAGGAAAGAAAGAAAAAGAGAAAAAAAAGAAAAAGGAGAGGCGGTGCGCTAGGGGAGCTGGTGCGCTGCGGGTGGGGTCGGCATGGGGGCGGGGCCGAGGGTCAGTGAGGGGGTAGGGGGCGGCTGGGTGTTTTCACCCTAATAAGAAAGGGGAGGGGATCCCGGGCCAGCTAGGCGCAGGGCCGGTTTAAAAGCTCTCGGGCGCGTTTCCTTTTTTTAAAAAACATTCCCGTTTTTAGATTTTTAATAAAACAGAAACTAAAAGGAATAAAAGGAAACAAAATAAAATAATTAATATAGGGTATTATATACCAAAATTTTCAGAAAAAAATCTCTACACGTTTAACATTTTTCCAAAACCAGAATAAAAACTTTTTTAAAATGTTTTTTTTTCAGAAAAAACCCCTAAGGCCTTATTTTCTTTTTTTGGAAATTAATTTCTCCATAAAACTTTGGTTTCTCTTGGCTCAAATATTTTCGAAATTGCCTCTCATTTTGGAGGGTCATTTTCCTCCGCTCTTTTTTGCATGCAAAGATTTTGCCGGGGCATTTCTCGTGGGGAGAAAATAAAGAAGCATGGGAAAATATTTGAAAGAATTCAAATGCAAAACTCCGTTCAAATTCTTTATAGTTGAAGAAGTCATATCATCTTCTCTCATTGCTTTTAATTGGATCAATTTGAATTTACCGGAGAAGGGGAAAGTCATTTTATTCCCTCTCATTCAAAAGTTTTGAAAATTTTTAAATTTCACTCAAGCTTCAATCACTCAATCAAATAAAAAATCATTCTAATAATTTTGTTAACATTCCAAAATTTGGGATGTTACACCTATTGATACAGTGCCTAGTGCCAGTTGCTATTATTTTGCTTGTTTTTCCTTCATAGAAATCAATATCTGATGAAGTCCAAATGCCACAAAACTTTTGTGAGATATTTTTGGACCAGAAGGAAACGTGACAACCAAGGAAGCTCACCAGGGGAGGCCCAAGTGGCCCACTATGCACCAGTGTGCGCCTTGGTTGGTAGTGGGGGCCTCGGGCACCTCGTTCACCACCTATTGACTCCATAAATACCCAAATATTCTAGAAACCAATAGGAGTCGATGAAAAATCGTCTAGGCCTCCGCAAGTTCCAGAAGCCACGAGATCCAATCTAAAGCCCTTTTCGATGTCGTGCCAGAGGGGAACACGATCACGGAGGGGTTCGTCATCCTCATTGGTGCTCCTCCGATGATGCATGAGTAGTTCATATCAAACCTACGGGTCCATAGGCTGTAGATAGACGGCTTTTCTCTCATTTTTCTTCTCAATACAATGGTATCTTGGAGATCTATTTGATGTGACTCTTTCTTTTGCGGTGTGTTTTTGGGATTCGATGAACTGTGAGTTTATGATCAGATCTATGAAATTATATCCACAATTATTATAAGAGTCTCGCATTTGTTCTCCGATATTTGGGTTTTGTTTGGCCAACTTGAGCTTTTTATCTTGCAATGGGAAGAGGTGCTTTGTGATGGGTTCGATCTTGCAGTGCTCACTCTCAATGACGGAAGGATACATGACATGCATGTATCGTTTCTATTAAGGATAAAATGATGGGGTCTATTACTACCTGAATAGATCTTGTCTACATCATGTCATCATTCTTAAATTATTACTCCTTTTCATCATGAACTTAATATACTATATCCATGTTCGATAGTGGTCGATGTGTGCAGTAATAGTAGTAGATGCCGGAAGGAGTCAGTCTACTTGTCTTGGATGTGATGCCTACATACATGATCATTCTCTTGCATATGGTCATAATTATTCGCTCTTCTATCAATTGCCCAACAATAATTTGTTTACCCATCGTATGTTATTTTCTCGAGAGAAACCAATAGTGACACCTATGCCCCAGGTCTATTTCTCATCATTTATTTGCAACATCTATTTTGCTATTTGCGTTTCCAATTTATTTTCTATTTTACTTTTAGATCTCTATTACCAAAAAACCGAAAAATACATTGTTGCATTTTATTCAATGTTACTTTATTTGCATCTATCAATCTATCTATTTACCGTTTTATCGTACTCACGAGGGATTGACAGCCCCTACATGCGTTGGGTGGTAAGGATTTGTTGTTTGTGTGCATGCACTCCTTACATAGTCTTGTGGATCTTCCTACTGGTTCGATACCTAGGTTCCAAAGCAGGGGAATTAATATCTTCGCTGTGCTACATCACCCTTCACACTTGGATGGAAAAACCAATGGATCAGTAACACCAAGAAAGCTTTCTGGTGCCGTTGCTGGGGAAGATCAAGTCAAGATCTATCATGTTCCCACACATAAACACTCACCTCCTTGCAATCACATTATTTGCCATTTTCCTCTCATTTTCCTATCCCCCACTTGAGAAAAATATTTTCCTTCTTTCCATTTGCCATTTTCTTGTCACATCTCTTGTTTGTTTGCAGTCTTGTTTCTGTAGTCATGACGACTCAAGAAAACACTAAGTTGTTTGATTTTTGCAATACCAATAAAAATTATTTTATTGGCACTCTAACTGCTCCTCCCGCCACTAGTGGGAGTCTTATGATATTAATGCCGCTTTGCTGAATCTTGTTATGAAAGAGCAATTTTTCGGTACTCCTAATGAGGATGTCGCATCCCATCTAAACACTTTCGTAGAATTGTGAGATATGCAAAATAAGAAAGATGTGGGAAATTATATTGTTAATTTCAAATTATTTCAGTTGTCTTTGCATGATTGTGCTAAAATTTGATTTTCTTCTTTCCCAGGAAATAGTGTCAATTCTAGGAATAAGTGCAAAGATGCTTTTATCGTGAAGTATTTTCCTTCAGCGAAAATTATTTCTCTTAGAAATCATATTATGAATTTTAAATAACTTGAACATGATCATGTTTCTGAATCTTGGGAAAGGATGAATTTGATGATAAGAAATTGCCCAATTCATGGTTTGAATTTGTGGATGATCATACAAATTTTTATGCGGGATTGAATCTTGTTTCTAGAAATCTTTTACATTCCACTGTGGGTAGTAATTTTATGGAAATTACTTTGGGTGATGCTACTAAAGTTCTTGATAATATTATGCCTAATTATTCACAATGTCATACTAAAAGAGCTCCTAGTAGTAAAAAAGTTAATTCTGTTGAAGTTGATGCTTTGAGTGACAAAGTTGATGCTCTTATGAAATTGGTTGCTATAAAATATGCTTCTATTGATCCTAATGGTATGACTTTGTATACTTTGATTAAGAAAAATCATGATTCCGTAGATGTCAATTTTGTCTTTCGAAACAACTTTAATAATTATGCTTATATAGGCAACTTTAATAATAATTATGGTAATTCCTACGGTAATACTCATAACAATAACAATATGATGCTCTCTGATCTTGAGAATAATATTAACAAACTGATCAATGCACAATTTTTTCAATAGTATGATTGAAGAAATGTTGAATAAGATTGATGTCTAGAAGTATTGATAGAGTTTCGCATGATGTTTAAAATCTCAAGAATACTTTTTCCCTAAGGTTGATATTAATGAATCCATTAAAGTTTTATATGTTTCTATGGATGAAAGTAAGAAAATAACCGCTATTCTTAGAGCTAAAATATACTTTTTAGAAAGTGTGTTTCCCGGTTGCTTTCATAAAAATGAGGAAGAGATTAAAATGATTGGTGTTTCTTCTATTGATTACTTGTTTAGTAATGTTAAATTTGATGACGAGGGAACTAAGGAAGATTGAACTTTAGCTAGAAGGTGTTCCCATGATTTGGAGGGTGAAAATCTTGTTGAAAAAATTGATGAAAGTGGGATTGAAGAGGTCAAAACTTTAGCTACTGATGCACCCAGTATTTCGGATTACGAAGACTTTAATTTTGATAGTTGCTCTTTGATTGAGTGTATTTCTTTGTTGCAATCTATGATAAATTCACTCAATGCTTATGAATAAAATAAAGCTTTCACTAAACATATTTGAGAAGCGGTAATAAAAACTTCGGAAGAAAAGTTAGAATTAGAGATTTCAATTCCTAGAAAATAATATGATGAATGGGAACCTACCATAAAAATCAAGATCAAAATTTTTGAGTGTTATGCTTTTATGTGATTTGGGTGCTAGTGTTTCTAATGGGGGTATAACCCCGGGGTAGGCCAAAATAAAGGACTCCTCTAACACGCTTTGAAAAACATCGCCGGACGGCCGGCTCCCCCGTTGGCCGGCAGCGCCTAGCCGGCTGCCCCTGGCCGACTACGCTTCAACTCGACTACGCCCCGCTAGCCGGTGGGTTAGCCCCAATCAAATCACCCTAATGAACCACGTGAGAGCCATCTTCATCAAAGGTACGGCCATAGTGCTGCAGGTACCGCTGACCATAGTGAAGCGAGTCTAAAGTGGAGGGGACGTGCCACTGATCATCACTGACTATGACCAGCCGAGACGGCACAGTGACGAGCATGCCCCCGTCCAATCCATTACCTGCCCGGCATGCGCAACAGTGAAACCGGACGTACGATGACCGAAGCCGACTATGCAAGGTGACGCACATAACGCGGCGCATTCCATTGTGTAGCAAGCACGGACAAATGGCGAGGCCCGACCCCAGCGGCAGGCAGGACCCAGCAGCTGGTGGGCCGCCACTTGAGGCAAGACTTCTCCAGCCGGTGGGACTCCTGGCCGGCTCGAGAGGTTGCCAGCCGAGTCCATCCCAGCACCTTCTATTCCTATTGTAAGTTAGGAGGTTGGCCTATAAAACCCCCTGGCACGCCCCCATGCAGGGGTCGACCGATCACATACTCTCACATACACACGAGGGGAAAACAGAGCTCCCAGCTCCTTCTTCTTCCTCCAGCATACAGCTCTAGAAGCATATAGTATCCTCAGCCGGATCATCAACCAACTCATGCAGGACTAGGGGTGTTACCTCCCACGAAGGGCCCCGAACGTGGGCACTTCGTGTGTCTCGCAACGTTCATTCCCAATCCCGTTTCCGAAGCGCGAAAATGTCCTTTCAGTCCCAACCACGTAGGAATAGCCACCCCATGGCATCTATCATGAGAAAACGGTGACAATTGGTGCCCATCATGGGGCCGTCTGTGCCATCGGCCAGAGTGACGCTCCGGGTAGGACCCTTCACCAACTTCACAGGATGCACGGCGTCCGGGCTGATCAACACGCCCATGGAGCTTTCCCTCATGGAAGCTTCCATCACATTGTGCTCCAGCTTTGCCTGCTCCACAGGCTCCGCCGCCGCTCCTCTTGACAAGATGAGCCATAGCCTTTCCTTGTCCGACGTTGATGATCTCTGCAAGCTATAGCTCGACGATGCGCCTCCGCTCGATGAGTACCCCAGCGATGTGCTGGACTGCTCCGACCCACTATCGTTCACGGGAAAGGCCGCCTCAAGCGATGGATGTGGCTTTCACACCCTGGCGGAGGTGATGGTCACCGGCTCCACCATTGTAGCGACCCGACCTAAAAACGGCCAAGTCTCTCGTGTTTCTGTACCATCCCAAGATCATGCTGGTACACACACAGTATATCAATGTATATATCGAGAGTTCAATCACACTACTTTATTAATCAGATCTCATATCGGGTACTTTATTACAATAAAGATTTCATTAAAGAGGTCGAAGGCCAACTCATGAGATATCTATAGAAGACTAGAAGAAGCTTCAAAAGTAGTTGAGTCCATCTAACTCCAGGGCATATCACCGAGCGTAGATCATGACCTCACTCTTGGTCGGAAAAGTACTCTGCAACATGATACGTTGTAGCCGTGTAGGTCAGCAAATTGAATATGCCGGCAAGTCAAAAAAGAGAGAGGTGAAAAAAATATCATCTATGCTATATGCATATATGGCAGGTGGAGCTCTAAGTTTTTAGCGGAAAGAAAAAAATCTCCTACAACAAGAGAGGGGCTAAAAGAAAATTTTTACTACATTGTTGGTTGTTAATGAGATGGTTCCACCAACCATACCTCATACCCAAGTTATTAATAATACCCACATCATTAATATTATATGTGTTGAGAATTCTAGATAATTTCAGTTCCTTCAGCTCAAGTTGTCCATGACCGTGGACACAGCTAATCGATTAGGTTTGAGTACTCTGTAGAGTTTTGCACACGTTCCCCACAAGATTTGATCTCCTCCGTTGGAGTCCTCACACTTCAGGGTGTTTGAGAACCGGATGATCAAAACATGGTCTTGCAACAGGTTCCTCTGAGCCACTGTAGGTTCCCATCCAATCCTACCGTTCTTCTACATCTCGTAGCACTGCCCATCCAGAGTCACCATGATGTCCAACCAAGCCAGAGCCCATAATGAATTGTGGATGTGCAGGTAAGCCTTGGGTCTTGAAGCATCCATCCATCTCTTTGAGCCTGGGTGAAGCTTTCCACAAGATGTCATGGCACTTCCCCATGCATCCCGGGTCGTCCACTGGTTTCCCCAGGGAGCCCATCAAAACCGTCCTTCACCCAGATGAGTGTTGCACGACGAGGCCTTGAAAAACCTTGAAATCTTCCGGTATTGATTATTAAATTCTCACAACACTCGTGATAAACACTCATCCAAAACCCCGTCTACTAAAAGCATAGCAAAAATAAAATTACCGTCCCAGGCCAAGTACCTACCACAAGATGGGTGCCTACCACATGATACAATATCAAGATCCAAATTTCCAAGTACCTACTTTGCATGCAATGGGTGGAGAAAGTTGAACTACAATGCATATAAAACCATAGGTAAAATATGATCAACGTGACTTGCCTTGTTGACGAGTGTCAAACTCGAGCGCTTATAGATAACAAGCTTCGTACTCCGGATGATCTAACAAAACAATAATTTCACAGAATAAGCATCACAACGGCAAGTAAACAAAATAAAGCAACAAACAAAAAGTAGCTAGAACATAACAGAACACAATTGTTCGACAAGAACTAAAACAGAATATGTTTCCTTGAAAACCCCAAGATAAATACCCTAAAAATTCTTAAATTAAACCTACTTATATATAAGATCACTAGTGATCATTAGAAAAAAGAATCAACTCAAAATCTATTTTTAAACTCCCGATATTAACAAAATAAGGTTTAAATCTAATCTGTTTAAACTCAAAATTTACAAATACAAACATGGTCAAATTTTATATCTACAGAAACTACATAATATTTGTGAGCTAATGCAAAAAAGAATCACCCAATTTGGAGTTATAGAATAAAAGTTAAAGCTAAAACAAAATAGCAAGTTACTGGTTTTTAATAATAGCTGCAGAAATAAAATTTGCTAGCTAGTGAACAGGGTTGCTACGTGGCGTCCTGTGAGTGGCTGAGAGGTGTGTGTGATTTAGTCTAACTAGCGGACGGCCGCAAAATAAAGGAAAACCCTTCGGCTAAAAATAACTTAACATAAAACCATGGTTTTTTCTAACTAAACTTAAGGGGTAACTAACCTCTAATCTAGAGCGTAGATCGAAGATCCTTCGGTGGAGGAAAAAATAGACGAGCTCACCGCTGGCTGCAAGGATGTCTCTGGCAAGACACTGTTCCGACCGAAAGTGGTTGGGCGGTGGGGGTGCTCCGGCGACTGGACAAGGCGGCGGAGAGGCTCAATCAGCGGCGGAGCTCCCGGGGATTCCCTTGGTGGCGGTAGATGGGGCTTGGGGCGACGGGAGGAGAGGAAGCGGCATAGGGAGCTTCGGCTCATGGATAGGAAGTCCGGTGAGGCGGCGACAACACCGTGGCGAGGGTTTCGTCAGGGTTTCGTGGGTAACGAAGAGAGGAGGAGGAGGGCTTCTTATATAGGGGCTCGGGAGGGGCTGGGATGGCATGAGCAAGGAGATCGGGTCGGATCCCCTTCCGTCGGTGAGGAAACTTCATGTATATGCAGGGAAGGAAAGAGCTATACGTGAGGAAGAAGAAGAAGAGATACGGGCCAGATTTCCTATGGGCCCATGAGCTAGTTTTCCTATTAAAACGTACTATTACCTTTCATTCAAAATTAGGAAAGAAAACCTATGTTAGGAAATAAATCCTACTCCGACAATATTGATATAATATATCAAATTGATCAGGAAACAAATTCCCACAACATGGACATTTTATTTTGACCAAAAGAGAAACTTTTTAAAAATATATTTTTTGAAAACCAAAAAAACCAATTATTTTCTTCTAAATTTTTTTGCACAAATTTTCTTCTCACTTTTTGGGGTGTCATGTTACCTCTTCTCTTTCTTACTTGGCAAGATAATTGTCAGGAATTTGTTTTTGAGTGAAAGATCTTGTGTCAAAAATAAATGCAAATCAAATACCGAAAGAAAATTCAAATGCCACCATCATTCAAATAAAATGCATAGATGCTTATCAAAAATTATAAAATATTCCAAATTGAAAACTTGGGATGTTACAAACCTACCCACCTTAAGATGAATCTCGCCCTCGAGATTCAGGTTAGCTAGAAAATAAGTGTGGGTGGTCTCGATGAAGATATTCTTCCCGTTCATGGGTGAATTCTTCCTCGGTGTGATGACTCCACAAAACCTTGCAAAACTTGATGATCTTGCTGCGAGTAACTCTGTTTGCAGTCTCGAGAATCCTGACGGGCTTCTCCTCATAAGTCAGATCACTCTCAAGCTGTATGGCCTCTAGGGGCACTGTGTCTCTCAACGGAATATCAGCCATTTCAGCATGGCATTTCTTCAACTGGGAAACGTGAAAAACAGCATGAACTCCGGACAATCCTTCCGGCAATTCCATCTTGTATGCAACTTCCCCCTACGCTCAAGAATTTTGTAGGGGCCAATGAATCGGGGTGCTAACTTTCCTTGTGTTTGCTATCGGTATAACTTTTCTGTCTGGATTGAGCTATCTTGAGTCGGTCACGAATCAGCTTGACCTTCTCTTCAGAATCTCGGATAATGTCGGTACCAAAAAGTTTTTGGTCTCCAACACCATCCCACATCAAAGGCGTTCTGCACCTCCATCCGTATAAAGTTTCAGAAGGGGCCCTCTTCAGACTGGTCTGATAGCTGTTGTTGTACGAGAACTCTGCGTAAGGCAAATTGTCATCCCAGCTAGACCCATAGTCTAGTGCATAGGCTCTCAACATGTGCTCCAGAACTTAATTGACTCTCTCAGTTTGTCCATCGGTCTGTGGGTGAAAAGTTTTACTAAACTCCAATCTCATTCCCAAGGTTTTGTGTAGTTGATACCAAAACTTTGACGTGAATTGGGTTCCTCTATCTGACATGATATTCTTCAGAACTCCATGCACACATACAATCCTGGTCATATATATCTTGGCCGGCTTAGCACTCGTGTATGTAGTCTTCACGGGAATGAAGTGAGCTACCTTGGTCAAACGATCAACCACTACCCAAATAGAATCATAACCTGAATGGGTCCTGGGTAATCCTCTGATGAAGTCCATGCCAAGCTTCTCCAATTTCTACTCGGGTATCGGCGAAGGTTGAATTAATTCTGTTGGCTTCTAATGTTCGGCCTTTACTCGTAGACAAACATCACATATTGCTACATACTCAGAAATATCCTCCTTCATTCCTGTCCACCAAAAACTTTCCTTCAAGTCCAGATACATCTTGGTGTTGCCCGGGTGTATCGACTACGGTGAATCGTGGGCTTCCTGAAGTATCAACTTCCTGAGTTGAGGATCATTGGGCACATAGATACAGTCCTCAAGCCATATAGTTCCGTGTTCATCCTCACAAAAACCTTTAGCATTCCTGTCATTCATTCTTTGCTTTATCTTAGCTATCTCCTTGTCTCACTTCTGTGCTTCACGGATTTTTCGGGTCAAGGTGCACTGAATCTCCAGCGTGGCTACATATACTCTTGGAACTATATCCAACTTGAGCTCTCTAAGGTCGTCGGCTAACTCCTAGGGTAATCCTCCCGCTATGACTGTGTTCACATAACTCTTACGGCTCAAGGCATCTACTACAACATTTGCCTTCCCTGGGTGAAAATGCAATCTCATGTCATAGTCCTTGATCAACTCTAGCCATATCCTCTGTCTAAGGTTCAACTCTTTTTGTGTGAAAATATATTTTAGGCTCTTGTGATAAGTGTAAATATCACAACTATTTCCGATAAGGAAATGTCTCCAGGTCTTGAGTGCGTGCACTGCGGCTCCTAACTCCAAATCATGTGTTGCGTAGTTCAACTCATGAGTTCGGAGCTGTTTGGATGCATAGGCTACAACTTTTCCTTCTTGCATGAGTACTCCTCCAAGTCCTTGACGTGATGCGTCACAATACACCTGGAAGTCCTTCTGAATGTTCGGCAATATCAGCAGTGGGGCTGTAACCAAACGTTTCTTCAACTCTTGGAAACTGGCTTAACATTCCTCGGTCCAAATATACTTGGACTCCTTCAATAACTCTGTCATTGGCTTGGCAATCTTCGAGAAGTTCTCGATAAACCTCCTGTAATACCCGGCAAGTTCGAGAAAACTGCAGATCTCCTTAACTGAGGTGGGTTCTATCCATTTGGTGACTACTGCAACCTTGGCGGGATCTACTTCTATTCCGTCTCCCGAAATAATGTGTCCGAGGAATCCGACTTCCTTCAACCAAAATTCACATTTTCTGAACTTCGCATATAACTGATGCTCTCGCAGCTTCTCCAACACTAAACGCAAGTGTTCCTTGTGTTCTTCCTTGTTTTGGAGAATATCAGTATGTCATCGATGAACACCATGACAAATTTGTCTAGATATTCCACAAATACCTTGTTCATCATACTCATAAAATATGTAGGAGCATTAGTCAAACCAAGTGACATGATTGTGTACTCATATAGACCATACCTTGTGGTGAAGTCTGTCTTGGTTATATCCTATTCACGAATTTTCAACTAATGATACCCTAATCGATGATAGATCTTAGAGAACACTTGGTCTCCAACTAACTGGTCAAACAAATCGTTGATCATCGGCAAGGGATACTTGTTCTTGATGGTCGCCTCGTTCCATGCACGATAATCGACTACCATTCTCAAGGATTTATCCTTCTTCTCAATCAAGAGAACTGGGGCTCCCTAAGGTGACGAACTTGGGCGAATATACCCTTTGTCTAGTAACTCCTTGATCTTCTTCTTGATTTCTTCTAAATCATTTGCTGGCATCAGATATGGTATCTTGGATATTGGGGCTGTCCCTAGCAATAACTTGATCAAAAATTGAATCTCCCAATCCGGTGGCATGCCTGGCAATTCCTCGAGGAATACATCTGGAAAGTCTTGTACGATTGACACTTCCTCCTGAACAACTCCCGTGAGGGAATTTACGAGTTTACTCTGTGGTGGGCATTGGGAAACGTACTTAATCCGCTTTATCTCTAGGGTGGTGAGCAAAATAGACTTAAGGGCACAATCAATGTTTCCTTCATAGTTGGTCGACATTCCATGCCTAGGATTACATCCAATCCTTGTGACTCTAATACGATGAGGTCGGTGGGAAATTTATGGTTTCCGATGTTGAGGTTCAATGCATGCCATACTATCCCGGTTGTCATCATGCCCTTGGGGAACTGACCTCAATGTGTTGATTGAGGGTTCTAGTTGGTAAACTTTACTTTTCCACAACTACCATCTGGAAAGTCTTGTACGATTGGCACTTCCTGCTGAAGAACTCCCGCGAGGGAATTTACCCGTTTACTCTGTGGTGGGCGTTGGGAAACGTACTTAATCCGCTTTCGCTCTGGGGTGGTGAGCAAAATAGACTTAAGGGAACAATCAATGTTTCCTTCATACTTGGTCAACATTCCATGCCTAGGATTACATCCAATCCGTGTGACTCTAATACGATGAGGTCGGTGGGAAATTTATGGTTTTCGATGTTGAGGTTTAGTGCATGCCATCCTATCCTGGTTGTCATCATGCCCTTGGGGAAATGACCTTAATGTGTTGATTGAGGGTTCTAGTTGGTAGACTTTACTTTTACACAACTACCCTTGATATGAATGAATGTGTTGCACCAGAATCAAAAAGTACTAGTACTGGATGAGAATTTAGCAAAAACTTACCAACCACCTTATCGCGGTGATCATAGACCTCTTCAACATCGATGTGGTTCACCTGAGCTCGGGGAAAAGGATTGGGCTTCTTTGCTGTTGAGTTGGCATTGCCGTTTCCATTTCCCAGCTTGTTCTGGGGACATTCATTGCCATAGTGTCCCATCTTCTAGCACTTGAAGCAGGTGATATGGTTCAGATCCTTCTGAGCTAGAGCGGGATGGTGCTGAGTGTCATTACTTCCATTGCCATTCTTGAAGTTGCCGTCATTGCAGTTGTTCCCATTTCCTCCATGGTTGTGGCCTCCATGGTTATGCACTGGTTGGTTATGGTGGGTGTGTCCTCCAAACTTACCGGATCATGTTCCGGTATTCCCTGAATAGGGGGTATAATGAGGCTTCTGCTGAACTCCAGAATTGAACTTCCCATGTCCGTACTTCCGTTTGCGGTTCTCAATCTACTGTTGTTTGCCCTCCAAGATGAGGGCCTTATCTACCAGCTCCTGGTAGTTGTTGAAGTTGGCCACAGTCAGCTGAATGCTCAACTCATCGTTGAGTCCTTCCATGAAGTTCTCCTGCTTGGCCACATCATCGGCCACATCTCCAGGTGCATATCGGGCGAGCATGCTGAATTCATCAACATACTGAGCAACAGAGCGATTTCCCTGGCGTAAGTTGCGAAACTCACGCTTCTTCAGACTCATGGCTCCAGCTGAGACATGAGCGGTGCGAAAGGCTTGCTTGAACTGCTGCGGGGTATGTGGTGGTGTAGTTCTCCCACCATGCAGCTGCGGGGCCTTCAAGTTGATGTGCAGCAAAGCGCACCTTCTCAGCTTCAATACATCTAGCAGTGATTAGTTCCCTCTCCATCTTGCGGAGCCAATCATCTGCCACAATGGGCTCAACGCTGGTAGAGAAAGTCGGAGGATTCAACCTCAGAAAACGGGTGAGATTGTCGGCCTGGGGTGGATGATGGTTGTTGTTATTGTTCTTGTTCTGAATGATCAACTGCATCAGGGTATTCTGCTGTTGGATCAACTGAGTTAGTTTCGGCTTGAAGTTGGAGGCAGGGTTACGTCTCGGAGGCATCTGGTGTTCTAGAGGGATGGGGTTAGCATAGAACAAGGGTCTAAAGATAAAATACACTACCCATATGAAATGCAACAAACAATTATCAGACCACACATTTATTCATTAATCATCTCAAAATGTTCAAACACGGGGATAGAAGTTTGCGATAACCTAAACATCAGCCTAAACGTTTAACGATAAGATAAATTGGTGGACTTGTCTCCTCAGAAATGCATGGTGATGGTCCGTCAGTAGAGCTTGCTTTGTAGTCCTCCTTGTTGCTGATCAAGAGGGCTACGTCTCCTTCAGGGTGAAGATTTTCGCCCATGTCCAATTCTTCCTACAGATATGCGATGCAAGCCTTCAACTTCTCGATCCTCTCCACTACAAGAAATATGCTCATACATGACGTTTTTTAAGATGTTGTTGATGAATTTGTCATAAATTTATGACGATTTCATCCGAGATCGTCGTAAACCGTTTGAGGGGATCAAATCTACATATAAAGTATGACGATGTGAGTCAAAAACGTCGTAACCGGATAAGATGAGATCGTCTTAACTTTTACGATGATTAAAAAAATGTCGTAACATGTTCTAACTATGTTGACATGTCACTCGTGAGTCCATTCTATCCTACCTCATCCTAGTTTGTGAACCAACCTACTATTCTATCATTTCAAAAATTCTCGAAAAATTCTCATAAATACTTTGAATCATATATTCCCACGGATCGAATAAATTTATCTATTTGTAGTACTTGGAAACTATTTTAAATCACTGATTTTTCAAACCAATCAGAACTCTTCCCACGGATCAATGACATGGCGCCCATCCATCCATCCATCTATCTCACCATCTCACATCCATCCATCTATCTCACCATCTCACATCCATCCATCCATGTATCTACAGAAAAAATATGAAAAAAAGATAACCCCACCCCACCCGCAGCCCAAACACTAGCTCCCAGATCCCATCGACCCCTGCCCCCATCGTCCACATCTCTTCGCTGTCGCCACCTCCTCCCCGTCCCCGCCCCACTTCCTCCCAAACTCATCCCCACCTTGCCGCCGCATTAGCACCCACCTCGCCACCCATGGCCATGGCAGAGAGCAGCGCGCATCTCCGGGAGCCTGGCCTTGCTGCCGGCCGTCGCACCTCCCCTCCCGCAGCCGTTTCCTTCTCCGGTCGTCCCCTCGCAGGTCGCATTTGCTCAGACTACGCACAGGTCCAGCGCCAATCCCTCTCGTCTCGTCTCCCCTCGAGGATCTCGATCTTCCCCCTCCTTCTCCCTCTTCTCCGCACAGCCACCACGGTGCCAGACCTGTTCATGCGCGACTTCCCTTTCCCTTCGCTTCTTGTGGTGGGTGGTGTCGTGCCGTGCGTGCTGGCGGCGCCCTCCCAATCTACTATCTGGCAACACCCAGACCCACTGCGTGATCCATTGCAGCGATATTCGGGCCGTGAGAAGGAGGAGGGACGAGTCCGCACTCGGCACTGGGCAGGGAGGGAGGGAGGGCGAGACCGGGAGAAGGGGGTGAGCGTTCCTATCTTCCTCATCTTGTTTTCCTCCGATGATCCGTCTGTTAGGAACCACGAAGGACTTTCCTTGATGTGGTCGGCTGATGGATGGGTGTTGACATTCGTTGATTATTATTAGTGTTTTCCTTGGTTTTAATTCTCTCGTGTCGTTCGATCAATTAGTCTGTGCTCTGATCTCATACAGACTTGCCCAATTCGGTCCTAGATTGTACCACTAGCATGTTTCCATCGCATGTATGTGATGTGCCGTATGCATCTCTGTGTGTGTTAGTTTGTGCTGGTTTTCTGATTGAAGCATCGAGGGAAAATCATGATGATAGTTCATTCGTATAACTGTTTGGGTGGTGGGGGAATCTGCTGGTTCAACAGTGAATGACTTTGGGCACAAAATAATGCGACTGGTTGGGTACTGAACCTTTTTTGTTTGGATCAGAAGAGCAACAAGGACTCACAAAAGCCTACTAGTATGTTAATAAGCAACTAGCTCAAAATCTTTTGCCCATATGAAGGTTAGGTGGAAAGCTATTGCACACGGCAGCAACAGTTTCCACAACGCATAAGGCAATCTTATTAATAATCCTTGATCTAGCAAGTCACGGTCCGGAAGTGGAAATAAAGGGAAAATATTTTACGATGCAATTCGTTTCTAGTTATATGCAGGTCACCTGTTGTACTAGCATCGTCCCTATGCCATGCTTGTAGGGAAGACAGCCATGATTGAATAAGTAAAACAACAGAATGTCCAGCATCACAACTGCGTCACCAGCCCTTTTGCAGGTATGCAAGCTCATCCTCTTCTCTTATTTCGTACTCATGCAAAGGAGAGGTACAAATCTGGAGATTGGTTTCTCGATCAAGGGAATGACTAGAACATCTATTTTGGGAGTGATGACTTCCAGATTTACCTTTGTTATGTTAACTATATGGGATCTTGACCCAAAGTTCCATAAATTTACACATGCTATGTTAACTGTATAGTGTTGACCCAAAGTTGGAAACTTTTCTTAGTCGTATGTTGGATGGCCAGATCTATGAAAACTTGCAGATTCACCTTTGCTATTTGGAGTGAATTTTTTTTCTGTAGAAGTTATATGGTTTACACTTTATACTCTTATTTTCAAAAAAAATTCACTTGTAATTGCAGGTGGGGAATGAACTAGAGTCAGACTTATAATCTGCTCTGTTGTGTTTAGCAGGACGAGCATGTTGGGTTCCTGCTCTCCTGCTATGACGCACACCTCCGATACGACCAGCGAACCGACACCTTCACCGCCAGGTACCACTCACCACTCATCGATCACTCCACCTCACCTGCCCGAGATCGATGTTCGTAATTTGCTGGTTCATAAGCTGTTTTGATCAATCAGTGATCGATCGAGATATGTACATACAATGGTTTAATGCGTGAAGGCGATCAGAGCGTGGGATATTTTCGTCTTGCTTTCAATTCGTTGATTAATGATGTGTTGTGAACTGTGATAGGTACCCGCCCCACGGCCGGAAGCCGGCCAAGGAGGAGGAGGGCGTGCAATATTATTCTTCAACTTCAATATCTATTGCACTGACTGATATTTTGAATGTGTCAAGGTAAGCGGCTGTTAATCAACCATGTAATTTTTCAACTTAACCAAAGCTTTAGTTAGTTCATTTTTGGATGCAACTCTATATTAGTGAATACCTGCAATAACAATAGAAATTCATTCAAACCATTAGTTGATTGCTTCGTTGGGAATTTCAAGTGAAAAATATAAGCTTCAGACAAACTTTATACTGCTAATAATGTGTAAGTTGAAACATGCCCGATAAGAAAGAACGTATATTATGCCCTATTGCAGTAGGCGCCTGAAAATCTAAAACCAATTAACATATTGAAATAAATTCATCACCCTAAAAGAGAGACCAAACATTTGACTATTTAAGGCATGTTTCAGCAATGCAAGTACTAGAAACATAGACTTTCTGTCTCTAATGAAAAAAAGAGCAATACCATGACTTATTGACATATATCTTTCTTTCTTTCTAAACACTCTTATCTTGATATAAATTCATCACCCTAAAAGCGAATCCATCGGAGCATGCATTGCTCTCGCTGTGGCGGCACGGAACCGAGACATCGATTTGGTCCTTGTCCTAGTCAACCCAGATCTTGTTTCCATCAACCATGGTTTCTGCATTGCTCTGTTCTTTCTTTTGGTGACAGTAACTTCTTACTAACCAATCTATAATTTGGCATCTTCAGGGACATCTTTCCACACGTCACAAATGCATTCTCTCTCAGCATTCCTGGATTTGGTCCCTGATCCATTCCATTTAAGCACCCCAGAGTTCCTAAATTTCCTCACAGGTTTGGCACCATCTCCGTGAATAGCGAGCTGAATTTTAATATGGATATCTTCCCGCCGTGTACTAGTTTCAAGTGAGAAGAATAATGATCATATACAGAGTGTCAAATCAGTGACCTGTCCAAAAAGAACCAAATCATGAGTGAATGAAAATAGAACATAGGCATGGTTTAATTTTGTATGCAATTAGTGCTCATATTGTTTTCACCTTGAATGTTAGGCGATGACGAAACCGATGGTGTCTTGCGTCCAAAGCACGTTCGGTGTGTTCGACAAATCTGTCCAGGAGGTAATAGCAGATATCATATCACACACATCCTTTGGAAGTAGCTACAAGTTAGGAATGGAAGCCTTCTATGCCGAGAAAGAGCTCCAGGCAATCACCATATCCAGTTTACTCAATGTGCAGATATCGTCATGGACAAGCCCGGCGGCGAGGGCGCCCCCAAGCACCAGATGATCGACTGCTACATCCACACCCTCGCCAAGGTCCTCAGAAGGTACCCACCCATCCAATCTCGACCCTGTCGAATTTGTTGCGGGCTTGTATTATCAGAGCTAACCTGTCCTGTTTCTCCTTCCCATAGGGTGTGTCTGAATACATCTTTTGGTTGTGCTACAGGGATTCCGGATAATCTCTTTGTGCTCCCAGATTCCTATATTGACCCTGAACACAAGGACTGTGGAGGTATTTCTTGATATGTTATACATATCCCGCAACCATGTTAAAATCTTGGGGTTGGGGATGATTTAGTAGTAGAAATGGAATCTCGGGAAAATGTTGGGGACGCTTTGATCATTAGGAACTTTATGATAATTACTCGAGTTCTTCTTGTGGTGCGTTATCCGATTTAGAGCCAGACAAGGATCTTGTTGTGATTATTCGATATTGTTCAAGATTTAGGTGTCCAGGCTTGTGCTAATTGAGTCTTGTACTGTACTACTCTATTTGGTATGTGATGGCATATTTTGCACTTTTGCTGCATGTGAAACAATTGTAGGTTCCAACTTTGTTTCGTCAAAGACTAATATTACTCCAGTAGAACCCTCGTGAACCATTGTACTAGTTCGAGTCCCATAGTTGTCAGTATAAAAAGATGTTTTAAAGTGTCAAACTGTTAAAATCTTGGGGTGCTTGGGGATGATTTAGTAGTAGATACGGAATCCCGGGCAAATGGCGGGGACAATTTGCTGTGTTGAACAACCATCTCTTGAGCGCATTGGAACAAGAGTAAACTGTTCAACTAAAACTCCTGACAAAAAGTTACTGTAAAATCAGCAGTGGAATATGCTGCTGTGATTTGGGCCAAGCCCTTTGGCTGAGTAGGAAAATCTAACTAAAGCCATGCCTTCTTTTTTGAAAGTAACTAAAGCCATTCCTTGTGCAAACAAGCTTTGGTGAATCATAATAAGTTAGCACTCGTGTTTACAAGGCAGCAGCACAGGTACTCTGCTAGTATTTGATCAATTTACAGTTCAACCAGGTCGTAATTAAAGATGTCATTTCATATAGAGTGTAAGATTAAAATGCCAATGAGAAATACTAGAACAAAATACCCTTACTAAGAAGCTGAATAAGCCTAATGGCATCCAATTTTCAGAGATTGTGGGCCTAACCTTGAAGCAACTCTAACATTATATTCCATCCTGGGGTGATAGAACTCAGCGAGACCCCAATCAATAAGACGAAGCTGGCGTTTCTCATGATCAATCATGATATTGTGGGGCTTGACATCTTGATGCATGATACCTCGTGAGTGATAAAAATCTAGTGCCTACACAAACACCTGGAAAAAGTTAAAATACCATCAAATCAAATACTTGTTCAGTATGTTGCATCCAGTGTTGGCCACTTAAATAGGGCAAACTTCAGCAAACAGATTTGCTTCACAGAACTATGCCAGTGACATACTGATATGTTTGAATATTGCAAAATAGGTAGTGAATATTGCAAAATAGGTAGTAATATTGTAGGTCGTGTATAACAACCCATGAGATTCTACCAACCCAAACAAAATCAAAGGAAAGAAGCCAAGTATTCTATTTACTACCAATCAGTGTAGTCCGTAGAAAGAGATGTCACTCTTGGTCCACAGAAAACATTAGTAGTATTTTTCGAAATACAGCTATAGAAGAAGGGAGGAAGGCAACAACTATGAAATCCCACTACAGATAAAAAGAATATCATGTATTGGGAAAACATGATTAGACTAAAACAAGCCACAATACTCTACAGTTTGCGGATTGTGCAATATTAAGGCCACAAGCCACAATACTCTACAGCTCATTGGCCCATGAACACGTGACAAGGAGGGGGGTGTGATGTGTACAGGGCCCTCACCCACAAGGAGCCCTTCACCAAAACCATAGTGTCAAATTACCACTCCATCTAAAATAACTTGTTTTGCATAGTGTCAAAATATTCATATGATCTCAAACCTATTTTGATTTGAACTTGGCATATGTTTATGTCCAGTTTCTGTTAATTATCTTGAATGGTGTGGTACCGTGTCTATGCGCGCACAACTTCCTCTCACAAAAAAAACTAAGTGCATGTCTCTCTCATTTTCGTTTGCATTTCTTTTAACATCATCTTCAGGATGAACACAAATCTTTTTTATTTCTAATATTTTTTCTATTTATTTCCTTTTGATTGATTCATGTGTAGTGTAATGTTCTTGTAGGATGACAAGTTGTCGCATCTCGAGCATGTCTCATAGGAGAGTGGAATGAAGTCCATTGTACTGTTGGGATAGTAGCAGATGTGTCATTGTTCTATTGTGCAATTCTATCCGTTCTTGCTATATTCATGTGTAAGGAAATGTATTCATGAGATGAGTTATTGTATTATGTAAATCTGGGAGATGTATTATGTGATGTTATATGATGTATGATTTTAATTCAATTTGGAGTTTTCTTGATTTGAATATGAAATAGTGTTGGATTTAATATTGGAAAAATAATTGGGTTGAAAAGGCCCAACAAATAGAAATGAAACCATGTTCTGGAACAAAAAGTTGCTGAATTCAAAAATGAAAAAAGGCCAAAACTGAAACTGGATCAAATGTATTTGGGCACTAAAAGGCCAGGGCCCAAATTATAATGATAAAAAAATTTGATTTTTTTTACTAATTGTAATGATAAAAGAAATTCGAAAAAAATACTAAAGTGGGTGTAAATAGGCTAAGGCCCAAAAAGAAGCCCAATAAGAAAAAAGCCCAAAACAATAAAACCAGCCCATGTGATCAATTGAAATGGGTTGGGCTGATTTCAACCATGAAGTTTTGATTTCATCGTAATTTTGCCACGTAGGACTGGGTATGATTGCCAACGACGATTTAGGATCGTCGTAAAGGTTACGACGATCCAGGAATCATTGTAAAAGTTACGATGATTTTGATCAAAACGTCGCTGATGTTCATTTGTGACGCTCCGTTTTTTACGCTTGGTTTTTCGTCGTGAGATCGTCGTAAATTAAAAACCGTGATGATGTAGCAACGAAAAAATAGCGTCGTGTATTAGCATATTCCTTGTAGTGCTCCAGGAAGTCCTTCACCTCCAGTTCGTGCTCATAGTGGGCTTCTCGGGCTTCTTCTTCGAGGTCGAGTTCGTGGAGCGTCAGTTGCTTGATCTTGTTTGTGTCCTTGCTTACATGAAGCTCCAGAGTCCCTATGTGTGTCTCCAAGGTCTGGGCATAGGACAAGAGAGCGTCTTTAGTGTTAGTCTTGAGGATTTTTCCATCTGCTCCTCTCTGGGAGACCGTGAATAAATCCGGTGAAATGGGACAACCTTTGTACACCTCCTTGATACGTCCGAGTGCATAGTGAACCATCATGTCCCTTCCGAGAATCCAGCTGGGTGGAATTAACTTGAAGTTCACAGGTTCTGTGCACGGCTCGAAAGTTCTTCCGGGATGTGCACCTCAATCTTGTAGCGTGCATCTGCCAGGTAAGACATGGTAGGTTTCCTAGTGATAGTTGGCAGAGCAATCCTTAGGTCGTTGGCGATCTGCATTAGCTCCTTTCCAAAGGGCATTGTTGCGTCAGGCTGGCAAAACTCTGTCACCTTAACTGGGATGAAGGTGGGCTTCTAGAAAATATTGGAAGATCGGAAAGAAGTCAGAAATGAGCAGAAGAGAAATATAGAAGATTTATAGATATAAGAAAATAGTTTTCTTCCTAAGGCTTTTCCAATCATAGAGGTTACGTCCTACGATCAGTGTGTGCTCTGATACCATATCTGTAGCGACCCAACCTGAAAACGGTCAAGTCTCTGGTGTTTCTGTACCATCCCAAGATCATGCTGGTACACACAGAGTACATCAATGTATATATCGAGAGGTCAATCACACAGCATTATTAATCAGGTCTCATATCGAGTACTTTATTACAATAAAGATTTCAATAAAGAGGCCAAAGGCCAACTCATGAGATAAATAAACGAAGACTAGCGGAAGCTTCAGAAGTAGTTGAGTCCATCCGACTCCAGGGCATATCACCGAGCGTAGATTGTGACCTCACTCCTGGTCGGAAAAGTACTCTGCAACATGACATGTTGCAGCCGTGTAGGTCATCATATTGAATATGCCGGCAAGTCAAAAAAGAGAGAGGTGAAAAAAATATCATCTATGCTATAAGCATATATGGCAGGTGGAGTTGTAAGTTTTTAGCGGAAAACTAAATTTTTCTCCTACAACAAGAGAGGGGCTAAAAGCAAAATTTTACTACATTGTTGGTTGTTAATTAGATGGTTCCACCAACCATATCTCATACCCAAGTTATCAATAATACCCACATCATTAATATTATTTGTGTTGAGAATTCCAAATAATTTCAAATCCTTCGGCTCAAGTTGTCCATGACCGTGGACACGGCTAATCGATTAGGTTTGAGTACTCTGCAGAGTTTTGCACATGTTCCCCATAAGATTTGATCGCCTTCGTTGGAGTCCTCGCACTTCAGGGCGTTTGACAACTGGATAATCAAAACATGGTCTTCCAACGGGTTCCTCTAAGCCACTGTCGATGCCCATCCAATCCTACACTTCTTCTACATCTCGTAGCACCGCCCGTCCAGAGTCACCACCTTGTCTAACCAAACCAGAGCCCATAATGACTTTTTGCTGTCCAGGTAAGCCTTGGGTCTTGAAGAATCCATCCATCTCTTTGAGCCTGGGTGAAGCTTTCCACAAGATGTCATGGCACTTCCCCATGTATCCCTGGTCGTCCGCTGCTTCCCCCAGGGAGCCCATCAAAACCCTCTTTCACCCAGATGTGTGTTGCATGACGAGGCCTTGAAAAGTCTTGAAATCTTTCGGTCTTGATTATTAAATTCTAACAACACACGTGATAAATAGTCATCCAAAACCCCGTCTACTAAAAGCATAGCAAAAATAAAATTATCGTCTCGGGCCAAGTAAAAAGGGTGATGGGTGCCTACCACATGATACTACATCAATATCCAAATTTCCAAGTACCTACTTTGCATGCAATGGGTGGAGGAAGTTGAACTACAATGCATATAAAACCATAGGTAAAATATGATCAACGTGACTTGCCTTGTTGACGACTGTCGAACTCGAGCACTTCTAGATAACAAGCTTTGCACTCTGAATGATCTAACAAAACAATAATTTCACACAATAAGCATCACAACAGCAAGTAAAGAAAATAAAGCAACAAACAAAAAGTAGCTAGAACATAAGAGAACAAAATTGTTCTACAAGAACTAAAACAGAATCTGTTTTGTTGAAAACGCCAAGATAAATTATCCTAAAAATTCTGAAATTAAACCTATTAATATATAAGATCACTAGTGATCAGTAGTAAAAAGAATAAACTCAAAAGCTATTTTTAAACTCCCGGTATTAACAAAACGAGGCTTAAATCAAATCTGTTTAACCTCACAATTTACAAATTCAAACATGGTCAAATTTTAATCTACAGAAACTACATAAAATTTTTCATCCAATGCAAAAGGAATAACCTAATTTGGATTTATAGAATAAAAGTTGAAGCTAAAACAAAACAGCAAGTTTCTGGTTTTTAATAATAGCACCCGAAATAAAATTTGCTAGCTAGTGAACAGGGGTGCTACGTGGCGTGTTGTGAGTGGCTGAGAGGTGTGTGTGTTTTATCCTAACTAGCGGACAGCCTAAAAATAAAGGAAAACCCTTCTGCTAAAAGTAACTTAACAGAAAACCGCGGTTTTTTCTAACTAAACCGAAGGGGTAACTAACCTCTAATCTAGAGCATAGATCGAAGAACCTACGGTTGGCTGCAGGGGTGTCTCTGGCTAGACACTCTGCCGGCCGGAAGTGGTGGGGGCGGTGGGGGTTCTATGGCGACTGGACGAGTCGGCGGAGAGGCTCAATCGGCGGAGGAGCTCCCGGGGCTTCCCTTGGTGGCGGCGGACGGGGCTTGGGGCGACGGGAGGAGAGGGAGCAGCTTGGGGAGCTTCGGCTCCTGGACAGGAAGTCGGACGAGGTGGCGGTGGCGCTGTGGCGATGGATTCGTTGGGGTTTCGTGTGGAACGGAGATAGGGGGACGAGGACTTCTTATATAGGGGCTCGGGTGGGGCTCGGATGGCATGAGCAAGGAGATCGGGTTGGATCCCATTCCTCCGGTGAGGAAACTTCATGTACGTGCAGGGAAGGAAAGAGCTATACGTGAGGAGGAAGAAGAAAAGATACGGGCCAGATTTCCTATGGGCCCATGAGCTAGTTTTCCTATTAAACGTACTATTACCTTTTATGCAAAATTTTGGCACAATTTTTCTTCTGACTTTTTGGGGTGACATGTTACCTCTTCTCTTTCTTGCTTGGAAAGATAATTGTCAGGCATTTTTTTGTGAGTGAAAAATCTTGTGCCAAAAATAAATGCAAATCAAATACCGAAAAAAAATTCAAATGCCACCATCATTCAAATAAAATGCATAGATGCTAAGGTACAATTGTAAAACATTCCAAATTGAAAAATTGGGATGTTACAAGCATGAGCTCAGCTTGCGCTAGGGCCGAGCTACACGCTACTGCCGCCTCGGCTCGCCCTGGCCCCTGTGATACTCTCTACGTGATGCTTCAGTGGCTGAGCACCACTATCATGCCAACGGCTAACCCACCCACCGCTGCGGACGAGCCGGAGGTGGCCCGCTAGCAGCTGCTCACGGAGGCCTACACTCTGGCGTCTCTAAACGCCGGATGGACCTTGCGCAGAGCGAGTACAACTCCTCCTACAGCCTCACCCCGACTGGCGATGAGCCCAGACGGCATGGTGCGGTTTGTACCCGCGGGCGTGTAGTCGCCGACATCCTCGACGGAAAGCTTCCCGTTTATGACAACCCTGCGGCCAACATGAGGGCCGCCCAGGTGGCCCACGAGGAGCTGGCCAACATGGAGGGCTATAAAAGTGTGCAACAAGAACAACACATCCATGACCTCATCGCCGCTGCCAACTCGCTGCGGTGAGTCTCCTTCGGCCAGTTTGGACCTGCGGACGGCCTTCAGCCGCCAGCCGGCCCAACACTCTTCATCCTCCCATGGCTCCGGCCGACGCACTGACGGGAGTCGAGGCGTGCACACCCGGCGCACCGGTGAGCAGCCGACAGGCAACAGCTGGTGTTACAATGCCGATGTGGGCGACGGCTAGTCGGCTCATGACCTCAGAGGCGGGAGTGAGCGCCCTCACGGGCTTCTTCCATTCGGTCTGAGCTCAATTGCCGACTCGGCCCGCACGTCCCTCAAAGCGATAACGACGCTCGGAACCGGATCGATCAGCTTGCCAGTTCGCCCTCCTCGAGGTGGAGGGTTCGATTGGACCTGCATACTTCTTCCCCCGGATCCGCAATGATCCGTTTCCCACTAAATTTGCTCTTCCTCGCGACACCCCGAAGTACAACGGCGCGGGCAAGCCAGAAGACTGGCTGATCGACTACACCATCGAAGTCAGCATAGCGCGGGGCAACAAACGTGTTGCGGTGCGCTACGTCCCCCTCATGTTGACCGGCTCGGCACACACTTCGCTTAAAAACCTTCCGGTCGGTAGAATCAACGCATGGGTGGACTTCGAAGAAGCCTTCATGTGCAACTTCACCAACACCTACAAGCGCCCTGGCCGCCCTTGTGACCTGGCCATGTGCGTCCAGGCGGAGCAGGAGCCACTCCACGACTACCTCACTTGCTGGACCGAGCTACACAACTCATGCGAAGGAGTGCATGAGGTTTAGGCCATCTAGTACTTCATCAAGGGCTCCCGAGACGACACCCTCCTCAAGCACAAGCTCATGCGCTCGGATCTGGCAACACTAGCGGAGCACATGGTCAAGGCGGACAAGCACACCACGGCCGACTCAGTGATGCAGATCAAGGTCACTGCAACCGGCAAGGCCGCCTCGCCGTCGGCTACTCCGCGGCAGACTGCCGGCGCCCGGGGGTAGCAGAACAATAAGCGCAAATCCGATTAGCCGGATCCCTGGTATGGGAGCAAGCACGTAGCCACCACGGAGGAAGAGCAGTCGGCTGCTCAAGCCACCGGCTAGCGCCAGCGTGGCGGCAAAGGCGTGTGGCAGCCGAAGCTCACCTGTGAGCATATGGTCGACGCCCCCTGCAACATGAACAACGGGACAAAGCCGGCTACACATATGCTTTGGCAATGCAGCTTCTCCCAACGGCTAGCCCATGGCGAGGGCCTTTCGGCTATCCACTTCCAGTTTCGCAAGCGTCGTCTCAGCAAGCACCTGCTCCGGCTCTGCCACCCCCAATGATGGTCGTCGCCACGACCTGTTCTCCAATCAGGACAGGGTCTATGTCGTCTTCACGAATGAAGTCAACGACAAGCACAGTGAGCGCCGACACGAGGTGAATGCCACTGTGCCTCGGTCCCGCGGTACATGCCCTGGTCGAAGAAGCCTATTACATGGAGCCGGATTGACCATCTTGTCGTGATGCCGAATCGTGGGAGCTAAGCCCTCGTCCTCGACCCCACCATCACCTCCAAGAGGCTCACCTGTCGGTTCTCGCGGGTGTTGGTCGACGGTGGCAGCAGCATCAACATCCTCTACAGCGACACGCTGCTCAAGCTGGGGCTCAAGGACAAAGACCTCTAGCCGACCCGGACATTGTTCCACGGCATCGTGTCGGGGCAATCCTTCTCCCCCATCGAGAAGATCCAACTCGACCTCCTCTTCAACGACAAGGATCACTTCCGTCGTGAGCCGATATGGTTCGAGGTGGTGGATCTCCAAAACCCCTATCATGCACTCCTAGGCAGGCCCGGCTCGTCAAGCTCATGGCGATCCCGTACTATGCTTACCTCAAGATGAAGATGCTGGGTCCCAAAGGCATCATCACCATATCCAACGACTATAGGAAGTTGATCGAGTGCGCCCGCGATGGCAGCCGGCTGGCCGAGCCAATGGTGAATGAGGAGGAAAAGCATCATCTCGACTGGCTCGTGGCCTAGGCCACTGAGCAGTCGGCCGTGCCGACTCCCCCATCCTAGTCGGCCAGTGAGGAGACTTTCCAGCCGTCTGGAGGTACTAAGCAGGTTCCACTCGACCCGGCCAACCCGAAGTAGTGCATCACCATTGGCACCGCCCTCAGCAGCAAATAGGAAGGCAAGCTCGTCGACTTCCTCCGTGAGAATCGGTACATATTCGCATGGTCCCCCAAGGACATGACTGGTGTTCCGAGGAAGTTCAACGAGCACAAGCTCCATGTGCAACCGGATGTGAAGCCGGTGAAGCAACCCTTGAATCGTTTCTCCGAAGAGAAATGATGCACCCTTGGAGAGGAAATTACCCGGCTGCTCACAGCCGGATTCATCATGGAAGTTTTCCACCCGGAATTGCTAGCCAACCCAGTCCTACTGCTGAAGAAAAACAAGACGTGGCCCGGATCCATTCGCCCTGCCCGGATCAATCACGTGATCGACTCGACGGCCGGCTGCGATTTGCTATCCTTCTTGGACACCTATTCCGGCTACCACGAGATCAAGCTAGATCCGACGGATCATTTGATGACCTCCTTCATGACCCCAATTGGAGCCTACTGCTACGTCACCATGTCGTTCATCTTGAAGAATGCAGGCGCCACCTTCCACCGCAGCATGCAGAAGTGTCTCCTACCCCAAATCAGCAGGAACGTGCATGTCTATGTCGACGACATCATTGTCAAAACCCAAGAAGCACTTCAGCCTCCTCGATGATCTCCAGGATACATTCACCAATTTGCGCAACTTCCAGATCTGGCTCAACCCGGAGAACTTCGTCTTCGGTGTGCCGGCAGGACGACTCCTCGGTTACTTTGTGCCTCCGTGTGGCATTGAAGCCAACTCGAAGAAGATGAGGGTCGTCGAGCGCATGCGCAAGCTGGCGGAGCTCCACGGCGTACAGAAGTTCACCGGCTACCTGGCCTCGCTCAGCAATTTGTCATTCGGCTCGGCGAGAAGGCGTTGCCGCTCTATCAACTCATGAAGAAGACAACCAAGTTCAAGTGGACCTCAAGAGCGTCCTCTCCAGCACGCCTGTCTTGGCTGTGGCGACTGAGAAGGAGCCCATGCTCACGTACATCGCGGCTACTGGTAGCATGCAAGTTGTGAGCGTCGTTCTCGTGGTGGAGCGGCCAGAGGAAGGCAAGACGCTATCGGTTCATCTCCCCATCTACTACCTAAGTGAGGTCCTCTCTGCCTCCAAGTAGAACTACCCCCACTACGAGAAGATGTGCTACGACATATAATTTGCCGCCAAGAAGCTGAAGCAATACTTCCAGGAGCACGACCATCAAGTCCTATCTACTACCTGAGAATTACCTTGGTGATCACGGCTCCGCTTTCAGAGATCATGGGCAACCGGGATGCAACCGGCTGGATCGCCAAGTGCACCGTCGCCATGGCCGACCACGACATCTAGTATGAGCCGTGCACGGCCATCAAGTCCCAGGTGGTGGCCGACTTCGTCGTCGACTGGGCGGAAACCCAGTTCACGCCACCGCCTCTTGATTCCATGTATCTGCGCATGCACTTCGACAGCTCCGAGATGCGAACTGGTTTGGAAGCCAACATTGTTCCGTCTTCCCAAAAGGGGATCATCTCAAATATGCCCTCCAAATCCACTTCGCTGCCTCCAACAACGTAGCCGAATACGAGGCACTCTTCCATGGCCTCTGGCTCGCCAAGGAGATTGGCATCCGCCGGATCCTCAGCTTCGACGACTCGGACCTCGTGGTGCAGCAGGTCTCCGGCGAATGGGACACCAGGGATGCCAACACGTCCAGCTACCTCTTCCTCGTCCAACAACTCACCGGCTCCTTCGAAGTCTGTGAGTTCTATCATGTCCCCCGAGCGGACAAAAAGGCAGCAGATGAACTGGCAAAGATCGGCTCCACCCGGCAGGCGCTCCCAGTCGGCGCCTCCCTATGCAACTGCGCAACCCTTCGATCAAGCCGTCTTCGAAGTCGGCATCCATCTTCGTGCCGGCTGACCCATCTGACCCTACCCTGGACATGGAGGCTCATCCGGGTGCATCCGCGGTGCCTACTCCGGATGGGCTCGCGACGGCCGACTACAGATTTGTAGCCGTCATGGAGAAGGAAGACACGTCCGGCTCCTTCATAGTCCCGGGGGCTGACGAATCCGCCTCCGGGACTCTGATCGGAGACCCATGGCTCCATCTCCTCCGGTCCCTCGGCTCGAGCTGGCTCCGGCTCTGATTTCAGCCCCAACTTGGGCCCAACCCATTCTCGCCTATCTCATGGGCTACATGCTCCCACCAAATGAAGCCGAAGACCGGCAGATCTAGCACCGCTCCACTTCCTACGCCATCGTCAAACGTGAGCTGGTTCGTCGCAGCTCGACACGCATTTTACAACGCTGCGTCGAATCAGACAAGGGACAAGAGATCTTCAAAGACATCCACCAGGGTGAGTGCGGGCACCACGCCGCCTTGAGGACCCTGGTGGACAAGGCCTTTCGGCATGGGTTCTACTCACCAATAGCCTTGGAGGAGGCAAAGCAGCTCGTCGACGAGTGCGAGGGCTGCCAACGCTTGAGCACGCAGAGCCACCTGCCGGCTACGACCCTCAAGACCATCCCCGTCTGGTGGCCTTTCGCCGTTTGGGGGTTTGACATGGTGGGACCATAAAAGACTGCTAGAGGCGGCATGACGCACCTCCTGGTATCGACAAGTTCACCACCTGTCTCGGATCCGTCTAATTCTGCCGCGTCGCCCTCCGACATTGCATCTCCGCCGCGGGTGCCATGTTCGTCTCCACCTCGTTGGCATCCTCGATCTCCTCTGGATTCGACTCTGGCAGGTCGGCGGTCGGCCGGTCGAAGGCCTGGAGCCTGGGAAACAGCTGCCACCTCATTCGGCATCCGACATCAGCCATGAAGCACAACAAGAACACCAAGGGAGAGGGGAGCCGGTGCGTGACTTACCAATGGAGTCGGATGGTCCCAGTCGTATGACATCTTGCCCCATCTCCAATTGTCCTCATCCTTCGGATTGGCGGCGATGAGGTTCACCCGTTGGGCAACCCGATGGGCCCGCAACTCCTTCGTCGAGAGCCGACATGGGTTGTGTCGGCCACTCATCTCGCACATGAGGTGTGGCATGTACTGGAGTGGCTAGATTCGAGGCGACACCATGGTGGCCAGCAGATCCATCGTTGTGACTCCCTCCACAGCGAGCATATGCTCTAGCCGGCTGCAAAACTCATCCACCTCCTTAGCCACAGGAGGCAGCTCTGCTTTCTAGTTAAGCTTCTCAACTAGCAGTCCATCGAAGAAGGCGGGCAGGTTGACGTGGTCGCGTGCCAGGTCGAGGTTTTTCATGTATAAGAACCCCCTCTACCAGTTTTTCATGGAATTCTCTAGAGGGAGCTACGGGAAAGCGATGTGGTGATGCACAAGTGCCGCCCCACAAGAGGTCATTCGCATCCCTGCTGGTGTCCGGATCCTTCATCGATGATTTCTTGAAGAAGAAGATCCGAAGAGGGTGACAAACGCAGCCAACAGCACGATAGTGTTCTTAGTGAACGTTGCATGGGAAACAAACAATTTCCTACGCACACGAAGACCTATCATGGTGATGTCCATCTACGAGTGGGAAGTGTTAAGAAACGCGGTTGATGTAGTGGAGCGTCTTCACGTCCCTCGAACCGTCCCATGAACCGTACCACGATCCATTCCGATCTAGTGCCGAACGGACGGCACCTCCGCGTTCAGCACACGTACAGCTTGACAATGATCTCGGCCTTCTTGATCCAGCAAGCAAGACGGAGAAGTAGATGAGTTCTCCGGCAGCGTGATGGCGCTCTGGTGGTGGTGATGATCTAGTCCTGTAGGGCTCCGCCCGAGCTCCGCAGAAATCCGATCTAGAGGTAAAACTATGTGGTATAGGCTAGAGTTGCACGTGGCAAAGTTGTGTCTCAAAAAGACCTAAACCACCACTATATATAGGAGGGAGGGGAAAGGGCTAGCCTTGAGTCACAAGTCCCTCAAGGTGCGCCGGCTGCTAGGTGGAGGAGGACTCCTCCCCCAATTCGGTTTGGGAAGGAGTCCTCCTCTTCCTTCCCACCTCCCTCTTTCCTTTTCCTTTTTCTTTTCTTTTGGCATTTTATTTACATGGCGCCATGGACCTCTCGGTTTGACTCCACCAGCCCACTAAGGACTTGTGGCACCACCCTAGGGCCTTGGACTCACTCCCGGGTGGGTGTGCCCCTCCCGGTAAACACCCGGAACCCATTCGTTACTCCCGGTACACTCCCGGAATTGCCCAAAAATTTCCGGTGACCAAATGAAACCATCCTATATATCAATCTTCATTTTCGGACCATTCCGGAAACCCTCATGACGTCTGTAATCTCATCCGGGACTCTGAACAACATTCGGTACCCACACATATGACTCAATTATACTAAAACATCATCGAACCGTAAGTGTGCAGACCCTGCGGGTTCGAGAACTAAGCAGACATGACCCGAGAGACTCCTCGGTCAATACCTAATAGCGGGACCTGGATGCCCATATTGGATCCTACATATTCTTCGAAGATCTTATCTGTTGAACCTTAGTGCCAAGGATTCATATAATCCCGTATGTTATTCCATTTGTCCTTCGGTATGTTACTTGCCCGATATTCGATCGTGGGTATCCGCATACCTAATTCAATCTCGTTACCGGCAAGTCTCTTTACTCGTTCCGTAATACAAGATCCCGTGACTTACACTTAGTCACATTGCTTGCAAGGCTTGTGTGTGATGTTGTATTACCGAGTGGGCCCCGAGATACCTCTCCATCACACGGAGTGACAAATCCCAGTCTTGATCCATACTAACTCAACGGACACCTTCGGAGATACTTGTAGAACACCTTTGTAGTCACCCAATTACGTTGCAACGTTTGATGCACACAAGGTATTCCTCCCGTGCTAGTGAGTTATATGATCTCATAGTCAAAGGAATAAATACTTGACACGCAGAAAACAATAGCAATAAAATGACATGATTAATATGCTACATTCATAGTTTGGGTCTAGTCCATCACACGATTCTCCTAATGATGTGATCCAGTTATCAAACAACAACACTTGCACATAGTCACAAAACCTTGACTATCTTGCTCAATTGGCTAGCTAACTAGAGGCTTGCTAGGGACATTGTTTTGTCTATGTATCCACACATGTATCTATGTTTTTATTCAATACAATTATAGCATGGATAATAAACGATTATCTTTGTAACGGGAATATAATAATAACTATATATAATTGCCTCTAGGGCATATTTCCAAGAGTCTCCCACTTGTACTAGAGTCAATAATCTAGTCCACACATCGCCATGCGATTTACATTGTAGTAAATCTAACACCCATACAGTTCTGGTGTTGATCATGTTTTTCCCGTGGAAGAGGTTTAGTCAGCGGGTCTTCTAGATTCAGATCCGTGTGGACTTTGCAAATATTCACTTCCTCTCCTTCGACGTAGTCGCGGATGAGGTTGAAGCGTCGTTTGACGTGTCTGGTCTTCTTGTGAAACCTTGGTTCCTTTGCTAAGGCAATGGCACCAGTGTTGTCACAGAACAGTGTTATTGGATTTAGTGCGCTCGGCACAACTCGAAGATCTGTCATGAACTACTTCATCCAGACACCCTCCTTTGCTGCCTCCGAGGCAGCCATGTACTCCGTTTCACATGTATAATCTGCTACGACGCTTTGCTTGGAATTGCACCAGCTTACGGCAACCCCATTAAGAATAAATACGTATCCGGTTTGCAACTTAGAGTCATCCAGATCAGTGTCAAAGCTTGCGTCGACGTAACCCTTTACGACAAGCTCTTTGTCACCTCCATAAACGAGAAACATTTCCTTAGTCCTTTTCAGGTACTTCAGAATATTCTTGACCGCCGTCCAGTGATCCACTCCTGGATTACTCTGAAACCATCCAGCCATACTTATGGCCAAGCTGACGGCTGGTCTAGTGCAGAGCATTGCGTACATGATAGAACCTATGGCTGAAGCATAGGGGACGAAACTCATTTGTTCTCTATCTTCTGAAGTTGCTGGGCACTGAGTCTTGCTCAATTTTATACCTTGTAACACTGGCAAGAACCCTTTCTTGGATTGTGCCATTTTGAACTTCTTCAAAACTTTATCAAGGTATGTGCTTTGTGGAAGTCCTATGAGGCGTCTCGATCTATCCGTATAGATCTTAATGCCTAGAATGTAAGCAGCTTATCCTAGGCCCTTCATAGAGAAACTTTTATTCAAGTAATCCTTTACGCTCTCCAAAAACTCCATGTTGTTTCCAATCAGCAATATGTCATCCACATATAATATTAGAAACGCCACAGAGCTCCCACTCACTTTCTTGTAAATACAAGATTATCCAACCACTTGTATAAACCCAAATGCTTTGATCACCTCATCAAAGCGCTTATTCCAACTCCGAGATGCTTGCACCAGTCCATAAATGGATCGCTGGAGCTTGCACACTTTGTTAGCATTCTTTGGATCGACAAAACCTTCGGGTTGCATCATATACAACTCTTCCTTAAGAAAACTGATAACCCAAAAGTATAGGGGGTCGCAACAGTTTTCGAGGGTAGAGTATTCAAATGAAATTTATTGATTCCACTCAAGGGGAAGCCAAAGAATATTCTCAAGTATTAGCAGTTGAGTTGTCATTTCAACCACACCTGAACGATTTATTATCTACCGCAAAGTATCAGTAGCAGCGTAGTATGATAGCAACAGTAGCAACAGTAACCAGTAGTAGTAGTGACAGGAGTAGCAGCAAAGTAACATCAGTAGCAATAGAGTAACAGTAGCAGCAGTGACCGCAGTAGCGGCAAAGTAACGTAGCAAGGACCAGTAGGAAAAAGTCGTAGGCATTGGATCGATGATGGATGATTATGCCAGATGCTATTCATCATGCAATAGTTATAACACGGAGAGATATGTAACTAGCTCCAGTTCATCAATGTAATATAGGCATGTATTTCATATGTAGTCATACGTGCTTAGGGAAAAGAACTTGCATGACATCTATCGTCCATCCCTCCCGTGGCAGCGGGGTCTTAATGGAAACTACGGGATATTAAGGTTCTCCATTTAATAAAGAATCGGACCAACGCATTAACACTTAGTGAATACATGAACTCCTCATACTATGGTCATCTCCGAGAGTGGTTCCGGCTATTTTCACTCCGGGGTTGCCGGGTCATAACACATAGTAGTGACTACAACTTGCAAGATAGGATCAAGAACACACATATATTGGCGACAACATAATAGGTTCAGATCTGAAATCATGGCACTCGGGCCCTAGTGACAAGCATTAATCATGGCAAAGTAGTAGCAACATCAATCTCAGAACCTAGTGGATAATAGGGATCAATCCCGTCAAAACTAACTTGATTACATGATAGATCTCATCCAACCCATCACCGTCCAGCAAGCCTACGATGAGATTACTCACGAACGGTGAAGAGCATCATGGAATTGGCGATGAAGGAAGGTTGCTGATGACGATGGCGACGATCTCCCCTCTCCGGAGCCCAGAACGGACTCCAGATCAGCCCTCCAGAGGAAGAAGAGGAGGTGGCGGCGCCACAGTATCGTAAAACGTGATGAACTCTTCTCCTTGATTTTTTTCCTGACGAAAGGGACTAAATAGAGCTGAGATTGGAGGCGGTGGAGCAACGTGGGCCCCACAAGCCTGCCAGGCGCGGCCAGGGGGCCCGCGCCTGGTGGGCTTGTGGGCTCCATGCTCCACTTCCTCCGTTGATTCTCGCGCTAGTATTTTTCATATATTCCACAAAAATTCTCCGTAAATTTTCAGGTCATTCCGAGAACTTTTATTTCTGCGCAAAAACAACACCATGGCAATTCTGCTGAAAACAACATTAGTCCGGGTTAGTTCCATTCAAATCATACAAATTAGAGTCCAAAACAAGGGCAAAAGTGTTTGGAAAAGTAGATACGACAGAGACGTATCAACTCCCCCAAGCTTAAAACCTTGCTTGTCCTCAAGCAATTCAGTTGACAAACTGAAAGAGTCAAAAGAAAAACTTTTACGAACTCTGTTTGATCTTATTGTTGCAACTTTGTCTAACTCATATCTAGAATTTCAGCAAGATCACAAGCTAACCACATAAGCAAATGACATCTAGGTCTCACGCTAAACTCATATCAATGGCATAATCAACTAGCAAGCAATAATACTAAGTTTCAAATGTCAACACTTCAATCAAAACAATCATGAAGCAGTACGAACAGATGGTATCTCGCTAGCTCTTTCTGAGACTGCAAAACATAAATGCAGAGCACCTTCAAAGACCAAGGGCTGACTAAACATTGTAATTCACGGCAAAGAAGATCCAGTCACAGTCATACTCGATCACGGTTAAAAGCAAAGCATAAAAATGACAGAGGTGCTCTCTCATTGGTGATTTTATAAGAAGAGGATGACTCACCAGGAACATAAATAGATAGGCCCTTCGCAGAGGGAAGCATTGATTTGCAGCGGTGCCATAGCTCAAGCTTGGAAGAAAGAGATAATAATTTTGGGTGGCATGCTTCCATTGTCAATGCAATGACCAAGAGTTCTCACCATCTTCCACGCTACACATGCTATAGGCGGTTCCCAAAAAGAAAAGTAAAGTTTTGACTCCCCCACCACCGATCAATCACACTCCACGGCTAGCCGAATACTCGGGTGCCGTCCATACCAACATCAATCCATGGGGAGTTTTGTTTGCAATTATCTTTTCGATTTGATCATGGAACTGGGCATTCCAATTACCGGCCCATTTCTCGTGAATGATAGTGAATAAACATATCGAGGATAACAAGCCTAGCATGGAAGATACTGATAGCCCCCTGTCACCACATGAGTGGTTCGGGCATGCAAAACAGATTATTTCTTGAAGATTTAGAGAGTGGCACAAGCAAATTTACTTGGAACGACAGGTAGATACCGCATATAGGTAGGTATGGTGGACTCATATGGAACAAATTTGGGTTTATGGAAGTGGATGCACAAGCAGTATTCCCGCTTAGTACAAGTGAAGGATAGCAAAAGACTGGGAAGCGGCCAACTAGAGAGTGACAAGAGTCATCAAAATGCATTGAGATTAACCAACAATGAGTGCAAGAATGAGTAGGACATAAATCACCATGAACATGAATATCATAGACGTTATGTTGATTTTGTTTCAACTACATGCATAAACATGCGCCAAGTCAAGCCACTTGAATCATTCAAAGGAGGATACCATCCTATCATACTACATCGTAGTCATCTCAAAATTCATGTTGGCATCCAAGACAAACCATTATAAGCTCCTAGCTAATTAAGCATGGCATCAGAAACTATGATCTCTAAGTTGTCATTGCAAACATGTTTCTCTTACAACAAAGCTCAATCAGGAACGATGAGCTAGTCATATTTACAAAAACAAAATAGATCGAGTTCATACCAGCTTTTCCAGGCTCGGTCACTTCATCATATATCCTTATTATTGCCTTTCACTTGCACGACCGAACGATGTGAACAATAATAAGAGTGCTCGTGCATTGGACTAAGCTGGAATCTGCAAGCAAACACAAAGGAGAAGACAAAGTAATATGGCTCTTTGACAAATAAACAGATATGCATGCGAGAGCCACTAAACATTGTAACCATTGTCTTCTACCTTGACCTAAAGAAAAAGAAAACTATATACATGGGAAAGCTCCCAACAAGAAAAAGAAGAACAAGAAAATATTTTTGGGTTTTCTCAAACTAGACAAACACACGAGAAGAAAACGAGAAAACGAAATAAACTAGCATGGATGATACATTGGCAAAGTGTGAACACAGACTAACAATGTGAAAGTGTAAGCAAGAATATAAAGTCGGTGAGAAACACGTACTCCCCCAAGCTTTGGCTTTTGGCCTAAGTTGGTCTACTCCCAAGGAGGGAAATAACCAGCTCTGGGGTACTCCGGAGTGTACTGAGGGTGCCATTGTTGTGTGAGCTCCTCTGGCTCCCACTGATAAATTGGCGTCTGGTACTCGACTAGTGGCTCGGGCACGGGAACCTGTGGTTGGGCAATGCCCCAATATGCGTAGATGTCCGAGGGCATAATAATGTACCTGCCTATATGAAGATTGAACAAAGAAGGAGCCGGCAAAGTAATAGTCTCACGAGTACCCTGACTAAGTACCAGGTTATAAATCATCCTTCTATTTATATCTCTATCAAGAAAGTCATGGCGAACCATGCTATCATAATCTCGATATCTCTCGGGAAGAAGAATCTCTTCTTCCTCGTCTAGTCTAATGGGTATCTCAAAATGTCTAGCAAGACGAGTAGCATAGATATCTCCATAGACAACACCTTTAGAACGGTTCGTGTTCAACCGTTGAACTACTATAGTGCCCAAGCTATAAGTTTTATCATTATAAAGGGCTTCGTGCAAGACCGCAAGATCTGGAGAGCTAAGGGACCCAGCTTTCCCATGGCCAATCAAACATTTTCCCATGAATAATGAGAAGTACCGAAGCACGGGAAAATGTATGCAAGCAGCTCTAGCACAAGACACTCCTCTCTCCTCTCCTAAAACAATAGTATCTATGAAAACCACCAAGTCCCGTGGACGACGTTCATGAATATCCCCAACATAAGGTAGTTTGTAAACATTGCAAAAATCCCGGAGTGACATGCGCTGGGGGATATCATATAACTTGAACTCAACCATAGGAGGATCCTTCCTTGGATAGAAGTTAAAGCTTTGCACGAAAATATTAGTGAGGAGGAGGTATTGCGGACACTTATCTTCAACGAAGGCGGTAAGGCCCGCGTTCTCCACCAAGTAGTAAAATTCGTCATAATGTCCGGCGGCGCGTAAGAACACATTGCTTGGCCACTCGCATGCTCGAACTTCTGCAACTCGAGGGACCGGATACTTGGGTTTCTTCTTCTCACTTCCATCATCCTTGGAGTCACGGCTTGAAGAGCCTCTTAAGAACCTCCTCATCTTTTCCTTTTTCTATCTCTGAAAATTCTGAAATTTTACTGATTCTAAGGAAAAGTGAACAAGGCTCAACGAAACTCGTAGCAACTACTCCCATAGGTGCCTAGACGCTATATTACGCATCAAAACTACTTTGGACCAGCTAAAATTAGCATGCAAATCTCAAGAACATGGTCACCAAGGCAGCAAAAATATGCGATGTATAAGGCACTAGAGGAAAAACTAATTGGACCAATGGAGGAGTCACTTACCAAGGAGCAATTTCCCCAAAACAGTTTAGTGAATGGTGCTTTGCACAAGGAGATCGAAAATCCCAGCCAAAAGATCAAGAACACGGGTTTGAGCTGCGAAATGATTTTTTCTGGAGGTAGGAGAAGCAGATGGGATCTAGAATAAGTGGAGGGGGTACACGTGGGCCCCACAAGCCTGGTAGGCGCGCCCAGGGGGTACCCACGCCTCCAGGGCTTGTGGCCCACTGGTGCATCCCCCTGACTAGCTCTCTGTCCCAGTATTTTTCAAAAATTCCAGAAAAAATCATACTTGATTTTCACGGCATTCGGAGAACTTTTATTTTCGGGGTACTTTTCTACGGGACGCTGAAAGCAGAAAATAGGGAAAACTAAACTAAATCTATCATTTTTCTTCTAAGCAACCAAAGGTGAAAGATTGGAACAGAGGTTTCTGACTCCTCGATTCATCCATCCCATGGTCATCGAAAGAAATCAGCCAATGAGGTTGATCAAGTCTCCTTGACAAACTTTTTCGAATTGCATAAAAAGGAACGAAATTTTTTCGAATAGTCACTAGGTTACCTCAATGGGGATGTTCATCTCCCAAACAAGCAAATCATACTTCATCTTGACAGTAGGTACAGGGCATTCAAAGCTCCCAATAAGAATCGATGAAGTTTTTTCAATAGCATTGATGCAATGTACTCGATATTGTTTCTTCGGAAAGTGCACTGTATGCTCATTACTGTTGACATGGGGAGTGACATTGCCTTTGTTGCAATCTATAACAGCCCCTGCAGTGTTTAAAAAGGGTCTTCCAAGGATGACCGCCATGGCATCATCCTCGGGAATATCCAGGATAACAAAGTCTGTTAAGATAGTGACATTCGCAACCACAACACGCACATCCTCGAAAATGCCGATAGGGAAAGTAGTTGATTTGTCAACCATTTGCAGAGAGATTTCAGTGGGTGTCAACTTATCCAGTTCAAGTCTATGATAAAGACAGAGAGGCATAACACTAACACCGGCTCCAAGGTCGCATAAAGCAGTTCTAACATAGTTGCCTTTAATGAAGCAAGGTATAGTGGGCACTCCGGGATCACCTAGTTTCTTAGGAGTTCCACCCTTGAAGGTATAATTAGCGAGCATGGTGGAAATCTCAACCTCAGGTATCCTCCTCTTATTAGTCACAATATCCTTCATGTACTTAGCATACGGAGACATTTTGAGCATATCTGTCAAACGCATTAGTAGAAATACATGTCTAATCATTTCAACAAATCGCTCAAAATCCTCATCATCCTTTTTCTTGGATGGTTTTGGAGGAAAGGGCATGGGTTTCTGAACCCATGGTTCCCTTTCTATACCATGCTTCCTAGCAGCGAAGTCATTCTTCTCGTATCTCCTATTCTTAGGTTGTAGGTTATGAAGATGAATAGGTTCAATCTCCACATCCTTATCATTGCTAGGTTGAGCATCAACATGAACATCACTATTGATATTATCATTAGGCTCATGTTCATCACCAAATTGTGTTTCAGCATCAGAGACAGAGACATCGTTTGGAATCTCCGGTGTAACAAAAACAGGGTTGCTAGCGTGCAGGTTCCTATCATCTTTCTTCTTCTTCCTAGGATGACTAGGTGCTTCAGTGCTAACTCCTTGAGAATCTTGTTCAATTCTCTTAGGATGACCCTCAGGATACAAAGGTTCCTGGGTCATTCTACCGCCTCTAGTGACGACTCTAATAGAATTGTCATTCAACACATTGAGCAAGTCATTTTGAGCTTTAAGTACTTGTTCTACCTGAGTAGTAACCATAGAGGCATGTTTACTCAACAACTTAAGATCATTGACGTTTCTGTGCACACAAGCACTTAAATGACTAAGCATACGAGCATTCTGTTCCAATTGTCTGCTAACATAATCATTGAAGCTCTGTTGTTTGGCAACAAAGTTATCAAACTCATCCAGGCATAAGCTAGCAGGTTTATCAAAAGGAATATCACTCTCATTGAATCTATGCAGAGAATTTACCTCTACTACGTGTATCGGGTTATCAAGACCATGGATCTCTTCAATAGGTGGTAGATTTTTGACATCTTCAGATTTAATGCCTTTCTATTTCATAGATTTCTTAGCTTCTTGCATATATTCAGGACTGAGGAATAGAATACCTCTTTTCTTCGGAGTTGGCTTAGGAGGTGCATAGCTTCTTGCATATATAGGGGATCGCAACAGTTTTCGAGGGTAGAGTATTCAACCCAAATTTATTGATTCGACTAAAGGGGAAGCCAAAGAATATTCTCAAGTATTAGCAGTTGAGTTGTCAATTCAACCACACCTGAAAGATTTAGTATCTACAGCGAAGTATCAGTAGTAGAGTAGTATGATAGCAACAGTAGCAACAGTAACCAGTAGCAACAGTGACAGTAGTAGCAGCAAAGTAACAACACTAGCAACAGAGTATTAGTAGCTGCAGTGACAGCAGTAGCGGCAAAGTAACGTAGCCAGGACCAGTAGGAAAAACTCGTAGGCATTGGATCGGTGATGGATGATTATGCTGGATGCTATTCATCATGCAATAGTTATAACACGGAGAGATATGTAACTAGCTCGAGTTCGTCAATGTAATGTAGGCATGTATTCCGTATCTAGTCATACGTGCTTAGGGAAAAGAACTTGCATGACATCTATTGTCCATCCCTCCCGTGGCAGCGGGGTCCTAATGGAAGCTACGGGATATTAAGGTTCTCCTTTTAATAAAGAACCCGACCAACGCATTAACACTTAGTGAATACATGAACTCCTCATACTATGGTCATCTCCGGGGGTGGTTCCGGCTATTGTCACTCCAGGGTTGCCGAGTCATAACACATAGTAGGTGACTACAACTTGCAAGATAGGATCAAGAACACACATATATTGGTGACAACATAATAGGTTACGATCTGAAATCATGGCACTCGGGCCCTAGTGACAAGCATTAAGCATGGCAAAGTAGTAGCAACATCAATCTCAGAACATAGTGGATATAAGGGATCAATCCCCATCAAAACAAACTCGATTAACTTATAGATCTCTTCCAACCCATCACCGTCCAGCAAGCCTACGATGAGATTACTCACGAATGGTGAAGAGCATCATGGAATTGGCGATGAAGGAAGGTTGGTGATGACGATGGCGACGATCTCCCCTCTCCAGAGCCCAGAACGGACTCCAGATCTGCCCTCCAGAGGAAGAACATGAGGTGGCGGCGCCTCCGTATCGTAAAACGTGATGAACTCTTCTCCTTGATTTTTTTTCTGGATGAAAGGGACTAAATAGAGCTGAGATTGGAGGCGGTGGAGCAACGTGGCCCCCGCAAGCCTGCATGGCACGGCCACGGGGCGCGCCTGGTGGGCTTGTGGGCTCCACGCTCCACTTCCTCCGTTGATTCTTGCGCCAGTATTTTTCATATATTCCACAAAAATTCTCCGTAAATTTTCAGGTCATTCCGAGAACTTTTATTTCTACGCAAAAACAACACCATGGCAATTCTGCTGAAAACAGCGTTAGTCCAGGTTAGTTCCATTCAAATCATGCAAATTAGAGTCCAAAACAAGGGCAAAGATTTTGGAAAAGTAGATACGACAGAGACGTATCAAAAACCGTTAAGGAGCGCTGTTTTGACATCCATCTGCCAGATTTCATAATCGAAAAATGCAGCTATTGCTAACATGATTCGGACGGACTTAAGCATCACTACCGGTGAGAACGTCTCATCGTAGTCAACTCCTTGAACTTGTGAAAAACCCTTTGCCACAAGTCAAGCTTTATAAACGGTCACATTATCGTGTCCGTCTTCTTCTTAAAGATCCATTTGTTTTGAATAGCCTTGCAGCCTTCAGGTAGTAATTCCAAAGTCCATACTTTCTTTTCATACATAAATCCTATCTCAGACTTCATGGCCTCCAGCCATTTGTTGGAATCCGGGCCTACCATTACCTCTTCATAATTCGCAGGTTCATTGTTGTCTCAAAACATGATTGATAACACAGGATTACCGTACCACTCAGGAGTAGTACGTGATCTTGTCGACCTGCGAGGTCCGATAGGAAATTGACCCGAAGTTTCATGATCATCATCATTAAGTTCCTCCTCAACCGGCGTCGCAACGACAGGGGTTTCCCCTTGCCATGAGCCACCATCCAGAGGGACTAGAGGTTCGATAACCTCATCAAGTTCTATCTTCCTCCCATTCTATTCTTTCGTGAGAAACTCTTGCTGACGAAAAGCTCCGTTTTTAGCAACGAACACTTTGCCCACGGATTTGAGATAGAAGGTGTACCCAACTGTCTCCTTTGGGTAACCTATGAAGACACACTTTTCCTCTTTGGGTTCCAGCTTTTCAGGCTGAAGCTTTTTGACGTAAGCATCACATCCCAAACTTTGAGAAACGAAAACTTTGGTCTTTTGCCATACCATAGTTCGTATGGTGTCGTCTCAACGGATTTTTATGGTGAATCAAAGTCAAGTGACTCCAAAAGTTCATCGGAATGGAGTTTCTTGATGCGCTTTACACCAATATGACCTAAGCAGTAGTGCCACAAAAACATGGCGTTATCATTGTTAACTCTAACTCTTTTGGTCTCAATGTTATGTATCTGTGTATCATCGCTATCAAGATTTAATATGAACAATACTCTCACATTGGGTGCATGACCATAAAAAATATTACTCATAGAAATAGAACAACCATTATTCTCTGACTTAAACGAGTAACCGCCTCGCAATAAACAAGATCCAGATATAATGTTCATGCTTAACGCACGCACTAAATAACAATTATTTAAGTTCATAACTAATCCTGATGGTAATTGAAGTGAAACTATGCCGACGACGATTGCATCAACCTTCGAACCATTTGCACGCACATCGTCACTTCATCCTTTGCGAGCCTTCGCTTATTCCGCTGTTCCTGTTTCGAGTTGCAAATATGAGCAACAGAACCGGTATCGAATACCCAGGCACTACTACGAGAGCTGGTTAAGTACACATCAATAACATGTATATCAGATATACCTGACTTTTCTTTGGCCGCCTTCTTATCAGCCAGATACTTGGGGCAGTTGCGCTTCAAGTGACCCAGTCCCTTGCAATAATAACACTTTGTTTCAGGCTTAGGTCCTGCCTTGGGTTTTGTTCGTCGGATTGGCAACAGGCTTGTTGCTCTTGTGGGAGTTACCCTTCTTTCCTTTGACATTTCTCTTGAAACCAGTGGTCTTATTGACCATCAACACTTGATGCTCTTTCCGGAGTTCTGACTCTGCGACTTTCAGCATCGCGAATAAATCGTCGGGTGAATTGTTCATCCCTTGCATGTTACAGTTCAACAGAAAGCTCTTGTAGCTTGGTGGCAGTGATTGAAGAATTATGCCAGTGATAGCCTCTTGCGGGAGTTCAATCCCCAGCTCAGCAAGGCGGTTTGAGTACCCAGACATTTTGAGCACATGTTCACTGACAGACGAATTCTCCTCCATCTTGAAAGCATAGAATTTATCGGAGGTCTCATACCTCTCGATCCGGGCGTTCTTCTGAAAGATAAACTTCAACTCCTGGAACATCTCATATGCTCCATGACTCTCAAAGCAACGTTGAAGTCCCGGCTCTAAGCCATACAAGACTGCACATTGAACTACTGTGTAGTCCTCCTTACGTGTTAACCAAGCGTTCTTAACATCTTGGTCACCCATAGCGGGTGGTTCATCTCCTAGCGCAGCATTAAGGACATAATCCTTCTTCCCAGCTTGCATGAGCAACTTAAGATTATGAGCCCAGTCTGCAAAGTTGCTTCCAACATCTTTCAACTTAGCTTTCTCTAGGAACATATTAAAATTCAGGTTGAGCCATTGATATACAACACAAATATTTCAAAGTGGACTTAGACTATGTTCAAGATAATTAGAGTTTAACTAATCAAATTACTTGCTAAACTCCCACTCAAAAAGTACATCTCTCTACTCATTTGAGTGGTACACGATCCAAATTCACTAACTCAAGTCCGATCATCATGTGAGTTGAGAATAGTTTTAGTCGTAAGCATCTCTATGCTAATCATATCAACTATACGATTCATTCTCGACCTTTCGGTCTCATGTGTTCCGAGGCCATGTCTGCACATGCTAGGCTCGTCAAGCTTAACCCGAGTGTTCCGCGTGTGCAACTATTTTGCACCCATTGTATGTGAACATTGAGTCTATCATACCCGATCATCACGTGGTTTGTCGAAACGACGAACTGTAGCAACGGTGCACAGTCGGGGAGAACACAATTTCGTCTTGAAATTTTAGTGAGAGATCACAACAGAATTATGATGGTGTGGATGCAATAAAACAAAAAGAAAAAGATAAATTCATTGGGTTACCTCCCAACAAGCGCTATTGTTTAACGCCCTTAGCTAGGCATAAAAGCGATAGAATCACGTATCGTCGTCTTTGGTGCTCAAACCATAAGCGGCCCTCATCATGGATTCATAAGGAAATCTTATTTTCTTTCTAGGAAAGTGTTCCATGCCCTTCTTTAAAGGAAATTGAAATCTAAAATTCCCTTCCTTCATATCGATGATAGCACCGATAGTCCTTAGGAAAGGTCTACCAAGAATAATAGGGAAAGTAGGATTGCAATCAATGTCAAGCACAATGAAATCCTCGGGTACATAGTTCCTATTTGCAATAATAAGAACATTATTGATCCTTCCCATGGGTTTCTTGACAGTAGAACCCGCAAGATGCAAATTAAGAGAACACTCTTCAAGCTCATTAAAACCCAGAACATCACATAAAGACTTTGGAATCGCGGAAACACTAGCACCCAAATCACACAAAGCATTGCATTCATAGTTTTATATTTTGATTTTGATAGTAGGTTCCCACTCATCATGAAACTTTCTAGGGATAGAGACTTCCAATTCAAGTTTCGCTTCAAGAGGTTTTATCATAGCTTCGACGATGTGATCGGTAAAGGCCTTGTTTTGGCTATAAGCGTGTGGAGAGTTTAGCATGGATTGCATTAGGGAAATGCATTCAATCAAGGAGCAACTATCATAATTGAATTCCTTGAAATCCAAAGTAGTAATTTCATTACTACTCAAAGTTTTAATATCTTCTACTCCACTTTTTATGCTTTTAGCATCAAGATAGATGGACTCTGAATCATTGGGGCTCTGTCAACCAAAGTGGATTCATATCCAGCCCCATCATCATTGGGTTTGACGCAAGAAAACAAAGATTCAATGGGAGTCACACCAAGCACTTTAAGGTCTTCGTGATTCTCATCACGAGTTTCAGGTTTAGCAGCCATTTTATTGACTAAGGTAGCCTCCTTATCAGAAATCTAGCCTACCAACTTTTCAAGATGGGCAAATTGAGAATTTAGCGCAAGGAATTCTTTGGCCATATCATCAACTTCTCTACTCATAAAAGCCAGAAAGGAATTTTTCTCCTTCAGTTCTCCACGAAAGTAACTGTTGTATTCAAACTGTGTAGACATGAAGCCTTTAACACTAGTTTCAGTCTCTTCCAACCTTGCATAGTGAGTACCAAAATCCCTTGGTTGGGCCATGCGAGTTTTAGCAGGCAGACAAGCGGGCAAAGAACAAGCGAGAGAAAAGGGCGAACGAAAAAGGCAAACGAAAAAGGCAAAGATTTTTTTGTAAATTTTTGTTTTTCAGAAGTGGGGGAGTGTGGGGAGCCCAACTAGCAAGTCGAGTTCGCTGTGCCCAGTGACCCCAAGGATCAATGTTCACTGAACACAGATACTAAATAATAGAGTCTTACATCCAAGTACCAAATTATTACATCAAACGACCAAAAGGTCGGGTCCAAGAGCAAGGCCTAAAGCCAAATAAAGGAATACATCGAGTAGCGGAAACTCGTAAGGGCTAAGCGGTGCCCATGCCATCAAGCCTACACCGACAGGCATTCTGACTCGGAAGCGTCCTAGATCGCAGGTCTGTCTCCGACGGCGTACTCATCGCCAAACTCCTGTCCTTCCATGTCTGGTCAATAACATAACCAGTGGCAAGCCAATGAGTACTTTGAATGTACTCGCAAACAGCCCATGACATATATATGGAAATGAATAATAGTAAATTGACAAACTAGAAATTGCATTCATGACAACTAGGTAATGTAGTCACTTACAGACTGCCCAAGGCAATAGGTGACTTACATCAAGCACACATACGCAAATTAAAACGGATACAAGGATACCCTATACTCAGGCACTCTGATTGCCTACGCTAAAACCTACGCGGCGGACTGCTCGGTCTCAAAGGCGGACTCAACAGGATCCTCATCTTCATCAACATCCTCTTCCTTTATAGGAGTGGAAGAAAGAATCTGCACGTCTCAGTGTCTCTTGGGCGAGGTGGCGAAGATCTTAGTGTACTCATCTGTTGTCAGGCAACGACTCTGAAGAGGGACTGCCTGGATGGGTAACACACCACCCCTAGTGGCAACAGCTGCCCTCACTTTAGGTGCGCTTGCCTTCTTTACTTTGTGGTTCTGCGTCTTCTCAGTGTGGAGCAGGCTTTGACTAGGTGCAGCTCTTGGCGAAGCTTGACCGATTCCTTAACCAGGAAGTGTGTCAGGGTGTCTGGCGAGAGACTGAAGTAGGTCTGAAACCTCAGTGGCATCCCATCCTCCGTGGCGGGGCTGAGTGTCCAACTCCCATCCACTCCTTCCTTAATGAAAGGAAGATGACGAGTGACAGGCTCATTAGCCATGTCTGGGAGGATGCTGCGGAATTGCACGAGCGCCTCTCGTGCAGGCGTCTCCACTGCCAACATCAGCTCTCCCATGTGTGGACCTTCGAAGAACCAACCAGACGGGGAGTCATTAGCCTTCACTATCACGTCCACGTGATATTCCTTGGTGTCGGCGTTGACCCAGTGCTCGTGGTAGAGGAAGATGGGCGTGCGTCGTACGTGGCACTTCTCGAGACAATCCACCAGAAGTAGTGGAAAGCCGGTCTCCAGAAGCGTCTCAGGTACAGCAGCCATCTACAAGGCATAGGACAGAAGTCAGGAGGTTGTATGTGCAAGAGTCTTGTGCAAGGCTGGCGTCCTAACGTTCTTGGTTAGCGTCCATGCTATCTAAGGCTTCCTATACTCAGGATGGCTCTGATACCAGTTCTGTGGGGACCCCGACTAGCAAGTCGAGTTCGCCGTGCCCAGTGACCCCAAGGATCAATGTTCACCGAACACAGATACTGAATAATAGAGTCTTACATCCAAGTACCAAATTATTACATCAAACGACCAAAAGGTCGGGTCCAAGAGCAAGGCCTAAAGCCAAATAAAGGAATACATCGAGTAGCGGAAACTCGTAAGGGCTAAGCGGTGCCCATGCCATCAAGCCTACACCTACAGGCATTCTGACTCGGAAGCGTCCTAGATCGCAGGTCCATCTCTGAGGGCGTACTCATCGCCAAACTCCGGTCCTTCCATGTCTGGTCAATAACATAACCAGTGGCAAGCCAATGAGTACTTTGAATGTACTCGCAAACAGCCCATGACATATATATGGTAATGAATAACAGTAACAGATATCTCGAGTGGAATGCGATGTGGTGGTATGATCAAGTAGGTGCAACAAGTTAAAGAGCTAGTTTTGAAGAACAGGTTACAGATATTGACATATCTGTAAAGGGTTGAACACACCGGTTCACCCTATATGCCAAGTCATCGGACTTGTCATAATCTCAAGGTATTAATGAGGGCTAAACCATCCGGGTTTACCCTATATGTCAAGTCACCGAACTTGATCATATTATTGCGATTATCATGATTAGAACAACACCTTTTTAACACCACACACACACACACTTGGTTTATGCGGAAACTCATGATGTAGTTTAAGCAGCACCACCCAACTGTCCTTGACCGTGGACACGACTATTCGAATAGTTTACACTCTGCAGAGGTAGTACGCTGGACCCACGAGAAACGAAATACTTCCGTGTCATCCACGACTCGCGGTATATCACATATACCCGAGGTAAGTATCCGATCATCGTCTTTCCCCTGACGATACTAGACAAAGAGGTCCACTCGATTGGTACCCAGCCCACATGTTGTATGTCTTACGAGCACCGACTCTGGACTGTATCAACCATGCAGGGACCAACGGTGTGCCTGGAACTCATAATAATGGCATAGTCGTCCTTCCTGGCACGACCCCATCACGAGAGTGACACCGATCACTCCCGCCACTAGTAATGTGGCTCTTTGCTAGCACCGACCAGAGTAATCAACAAAGCCCCGTCCCATAAAGGGGTATCGTGGTCGTACTGGGTAAGGTTGGGACGGTCGACACATCATAAATCCAATCCATTTCCGAAACCATACTCACACCAAAATCACCGGTGCATCACTTCACCAAAGGTGATCACCAACTCATTATCACCCTCGGGCATTAGTGGCACCCAACGGGGTTTTCATAAACTCTTTATTTAACTCAACATTATGCTTGAGATGATATGCCTTAACATTACTTGTCAACATGATAATATCATGACCCTCACGGAGTCAAGCTCAATGCAGTGATTATACTCTACGAGTCAACATGACAGTAGCATGATCCTCGTAGATGGTAGGAACAAGCTCATCATATTTGTGCTCCGAGGAGCCATGTAATAACACTACCATAAATGCAAGTGCTTCGGAGAAGCCTTCGGTACCATCACATCGGTGATGAACCGGCATCATGATCACATGCAACAGAAAGTACTTGCTATTCTAGCATGCATCATTTTAATTACTTAAGTCATGGCAAAAGGGCATGCTTGCCTTGGTCAGCTAGGTATCCGGGGTCTTCGAGGTCTTCCGCTCCGGATCCTCCGTCACTCGGTAATTCTACCGTCGAGAAAGGAATAAATAAATACTAGCTTTTACTAAAACAGTTCACAAAGTGCTTTTAAAAAAGTTGCAAGGCTTGAATAAATTCAGGTTATTATTTTGAAAAATGTTCCCTACTGTTTTATTAGCCAAGCATATTTATTTAAAAGCAAACAGAAGCAAACAAGTGCTTTTTAATATCATTTAATTATACCAAAATAGTTTCAGTTATTGATAAATGTCAACTATTATAGAATCAAATACTACTCATTTTTAGAAAAATACTGGTGGAAGAATTTTATTTTTCTACTGGCTAAATCTTTTTATAAAAATCATTAAGTTTGCTGGATTAAAACAAAAGGAAAAGGCCAGGGAAACGGATCCAGCCGGCCTAGCCAGCAGGCCTGGCCACCAGGCGCGCGCGGGCCAGGATCAAACCTGACCTACGGGCCCCTAGGGTCAGCGACAGCGGCTGCGCGCGCTGGCTGCCCCAGGACACCGACAGGTGGGCTCCACCTGTCGGGTCCTTCTCCTACCTCTGGCCAGAGAGGTGGAGATGGACGCCGGCGAGGCTGCCGTTGTCCTCAGGCCTAGCTAGGAACAGGAACGGGTTCCTCGTGCCTCCGCCTACCTGCTCGTGGTCGGGACGTCACCGGAGGTGGTCAGGGTCGCCGGCGACGAGGTGCTTGTGGCGGAAGGGTTTCGGGTTCGTGTTGAACTAGGGGCTAGAGGTATGGATTTTCTCGGGAGAGTTAGGGGAAACGTTCCTGGTGTCGAGGGGAGTGTAATGAGAGGTCGGGCAACGCAGGAGCCGACGTGTAGCCGGAGATCGACCAGAGCTCCGAGGCGGTGGGGCCCCGGTCGATCTCGAGCACCGGGGCTCTACGAGCTCGATTGGGTGGTTAGGGAGTGTCTACTGGTTGTGCTGAAGCTGCTTGGAGGGTGCTGAAGTGTCGGGGGGGTCTATTTATAGGCCAACGACGGTGTCCCGACTCGGGCACGTCGGTGACTCACCGTGGCACGCGTGCAAGCACAGTGAGGTGCTGGCCTGTAAACCACGGGTTCGGGACGTGGTTTAGGGCCTCCTGATGCAACGGTCGCAGAGGGAAAGTGAGTGGGGACGAACTGTAGCGACCGTGCATGCTCGGCCACGTCAGGCGCGCACGGGCACGTGTCGCCTGAGCTCTTGCGTGAGGGGGAGAGGGTACCTGGGGTAGCTTTGCACTGAGGGGCTGTGGTGGGAGTGCTTGGACACTACTAGGGAGGCTGGGACCGGCCGGAGCGTCGGCCCCTTGCGGGTGGCTCTCTGCAGCGCGCCCAGAGCGCAGTTTTGGCATGCCACAGCATGCTGGCTCGCTCTGGGGCACTTGGGACGTGTCCTCCATGTCCTGAGTGTTGCTGGGAGTGTGCCTAGCTGATGCGGTTTAGTGGGAGCTCGAGCGGTCAAGGGAGCAAGGAACACTAGTGTAGCCAGTACTGTCCTGCAGCTTAGATTGGAGTTCTTGTCACTTCTGCTTGGAATTGGGGAGGGGCTGGTTGACTGGGTGCTCAGGGTGTTCTGGTGCTCTAACCCACCAAGTTTGGGGCCTTGACATTGGGTAAAACAGTGGCTAGGAAGGTTTTTACCTTCCTGTCAGTAGGTGTTCGACAATGACTTGGGGTGCTTCCACTCCACCACTATAGATGAAACTTAACAGGTTTGGTCTTGGGGTAAAAACATGGGGTTCCACCAAATATGAGCTCCATTGAACAAGTTTGGTTTTGCAAACTTGAAAATGTCTCAAAGTGACCAGTACTATCCCTTACAAAGGAAGTGTGCTCAAACAGAGTCTCACAAATCCCATTTTTGGTGTCGAGTCCTCATTTGGGGTGTTAAACACCTCTGCAAAGTTTCAGCTCCATTGGAGAAACTTTGCAATGTAGAGTTGTTCCAACTCTACTCTGGACAGAGAGGGTTTTGGGATCTCTAAGTGCACTTACCCACCTTGGATCAAGGTGAGATTTTAGGTGAGCATCTAATATGGTTTGTGAGGGCTCGTGTAATTTTATGGGAATTTACTGAGATACTTTCCTTTGGAAACATCTCAAAAAGCTAAAACAGACATAAATGGTTTTCAGGGTTTTACTCAAATAATATTAATATAAAATAGGGTTTAAAATCTTATGTATGGAAAATATATGTCCTTCTGAGCTTCCATGAATTTACTCAGAATTTTCTAAGGCAGGAAAGAAATTTTCCTTGTGGAATTATCATTACTGGCCTTAGAAATAGACATAGATATAATATAGGAAAATAATATTTTAAATCACCAAATAATGTTTTTAATGAGTGAAAATGATATTAGGATCAGATCACCAACTTTAGTTGGAAATGCCAGTTGGCTTCATGAGCTAGTAGTGTATCCCAACATGATGAAGATGATCTTGATGCAAGAGAAAAAGGGTTTTTGATGAGAGCAAAATAATAAGTTTTTCATGGGTTTGAGTCACCACACAAGCAAGCATACACTCAAACAAGGGTTGACATTGCACTCACAACATTATTTGAAAAAGTTTTAACAAGCTCTGATTTTTGCAACACAGAAAACTTGGGATGAAAAACAGGGTGTGACAGACCTATCCCCCTTACAAGAATCTCGTCCCCGAGATTCCTAAGCTAAGCGTTAAACAACTCGGGAAATTCTGATCAGAGATAGTCTTCACGCTCCCATGTGGCTTCTGCTTCGGTATGGTTGCTCCACTGAACTTTGAAAAACTTGATGGTGCGACTTCTGGTGCAACGCTCTGCTTCGTCCAAAATGCGGATCGGTCTCGCGCGGTAGGTAAGATCCGGTTGAAGGTCAATAGCTTGATGGTCAATGTCCTTGTAAAGATCGGGACGGTTCGGCACTTGCAAACACTTCCTGAGCTGTGACACTTGAAACACGTTTTGCACACCCGAAAGTTCAGGAGGTAGCTCTAACTGATAAGCTACTTCCCCGTGCCTTGCCGTGATCTTGAAGGGTCCAATGAACCTTGGAGCTAGCTTCCCCTTGACGTGGAAACGCTTGGTCCCCTTGAGAGGCGTGACTCGCAAGTAAACTTGGTCTCCGGGAACAAACTCCACGTTTCGGCGGCGAGGGTCCGCATAGCTCTTCTGCCTTGACTTAGCTGCCTCCAAGTTCTCTCGGACAAGCTGAACCGTGTCCCCTGCTTCCTGCAGTGCTTCTTGCCCGAAAACTAGCCCTTCACCGGTTTCGGACCAATTGAGCGGGGTGCGACATTTCCGCCCATATAATGCTTCGAATGGGGCCATTTGAAGACTGGACTGGTAGCTGTTGTTGTAAGAGAACTCAGCAAATGGTAGGCAGTCTTCCCACTTGGCACCATGGGCCAAAACACAAGCGCGGAGCATGTCCTCAAGTATCTGATTTACCCTCTCGGTCTATCCGCCCGTCTGCGGGTGGAAAGCCGTACTGAAGGAGAGTTTGGTTCCGAGAGCTTGTTGAAACTTCTTCCAGAATCTTGAGGTGAACTGCGTGCCGCGGTCGGACACAATCTCTTTGGGGACTCCATGGAGACTCACCACTCGATGAATGTACAGACTGGCCAGCTGGCTGCCGTCGTAAGTGGTGTTAATGGGGATGAAATGGGCCACCTTGGTCAAATGACCAACTATAACCCAAATGGAGTTATGACCCTTATTCCACCAGGTCAACCCGGTGATGAAGTCCATGATGACTTTATCCCACTTCCATTCTGGCACTTGAAGAGGTTGTAGCAATCCAGCTGGTCTTTGGTGTTCAGCCTTGACTCGCTGACATACATCGCATCTAGCGACATAGGAGCCAATTTCCCTCTTCATGCCATGCCACCAGAATCGTTCTCGGATGTCTTGGTACATCTTGGTACCACCTGGATGTATAGAGTACGGTGTGTCATGTGCCTCTTGCAGGATCCAGTCCTTAAGTTCGGCCTTATTGGGTACGCATAAGTGTTTCCCATACCACAATACTCCTTGCTCATCAATCGAGAATCCTGGGGCTTTGCCTTCTCGCACCTTCCTCTTGAGGCCTTCGATACTCTTGTGCCCCTTCTGGGCTTCCTTGATGTCGTCTGCCAGAGTAGGCTTGACTTCGAGGTTGGCCAGGTACCCTGGTTCGACTATCTCAAGTCCTAAGACGTCCATCTCTTCATACAAGGCGGGTAACCTTTCCTTGAGCGCGACGTTCAAGGAGCCTGCCTTCCGGCTCAGGGCATCGGCTACCACGTTCGCCTTGCCGGGATGGTACTGAATGCTGAGGTCGTAATCCTTGATTAACTCAAGCCATCTCCACTGTCTCATGTTCACCTCTCTCTGGGTGAAGATATACTTCAGACTTTTGTGGTCTGTATATATCTCGCATCGCTTTCCAGAAGGTAATGTCGCCACGTCTTCAGAGCATGCACTACTGCTGCTAGCTCGAGATCATGGGTGGCGTAGTTCTCCTCATGCGGTCGCAGTTGCCGTGACAAGTATGCCACGACCCTGCCATCTTACATCAGGACTCCACCGAGCCCAGTTCCCGAGGCCTCACAATATATCCCGAATTCCTTGTTGATGTCTGGGGTAGCCAATACCGGAGCAGTAGTTAGCCTCTTCTTCAACTCCTGGAAGCTCGCTTCACACGCTAGTGTCCACTCGAACTTCCAGTTTTTCTTCAAGAGCTGAGTCATAGGTCGAGCGATGCTGGAGAATCCCTCGACAAACTTGCGGTAGTATCCCGCGAGCCCGAGGAAACTCCTGACATCCTTCACGTCCTTAGGTGATTCCCAGTTGGTCACTGTAGAAATCTTGGACTGATCTACGGCTAACCCACGTGCCGTCAGGGTATGACCCGGAAATCCAACTTCGTTCAGCCAGAACTGAAACTTGCTGAATTTGGCGTAAAGTTGGTGCTCTCGAAGCTTTCCTAGAACTAGCCTCAGGTGTTGCTCATGCTCTTCTTCGGACTTGGAGAAGATTAGTATGTCATCGATGAACACGACGACAAACTTGTCCAAATATTCCATGAATACCTTGTTCATGAGGTACATGAAGTAGGATGGGGCATTTGTCAAACCGAAGGGCATGACTGTGCATTCATACAGACCGTACCGGGTCACGAATGTAGTCTTGGGTATATCTTCTGGTCGGATCTTCAACTGGTAGTATCCCGATCGGAGATCAATCTTGGAAAATACCCTGGCCCCGTTTAACTGGTCAAACAGATCTTCGATCTTGGGAAGCGGTTACTTGTTCTTAATTGTTACTTCATTAAGGGAACGGTAGTCGACGCAGAGTCGAATGGTACCATCCTTCTTTGAAACAAACACAACAGGTGATCCCCAAGGTGACGCACTCGGACGAATGAACCCTTTCCTGAGTTGCTCATCCAGCTGTTTCTTCAGCTCTGCCAACTCCTCGGAACCCATCCTGTAAGGCTTTTTATAAATAGGCCTCAATCCGGGCATAAGCTCAATGATGAACTCAATGTCTCGATCAGGAGGTATTCCGGGTAGCTCGTCAGGAAAGACGTCCGGGTATTCACAGACAATAGGCACTCGATCAAGCTCTACCTCGGAGAGACTGTTGATTCGAGGTGCGTGAGCCGATACTGGTTCAGAGACGAACTTGGCCTTGACCCCTTGGTTGCTTATCATGGTGATGGCTCTGTTGGCACAGTCCAAAAGACTCTGGTGCTTGGCCAACCAATCCATACCGAGGATTACTTCCACACCTTGTGATTTAAGCACAATGAGGTCTGCCAAGAAACTCGTCCCATTGATAACTATCTCGACCCTTCTACACCCTAGGTTGGTCCTTAATACTGCTCCCGGGGTTTGAATTGCCATCTGTCCGTGGAGTAAAGTGGGTTTTAAACCGCATTTCTCCGCAAACCCTTGAGTAACAAAAGAATGCGAAGCACCACAATCAAACAACACTGTTGTTGGCGTTGCGTTGACGAGGAACGTACCTAGAATGCAGTCCGGGTCTTCCTGTGCTTCTTCTGCAGTGATGTGATTGATCCGGCCCCAACCATTGAACTATTGGTTGCGGGGGGCCTGGTTCCTCCCTGGTGCACCTTGAACGGGGTTGGGTGCATTGGGACGCGGTGCGTCGGGCTTCTTGTTGGGGCACTGCCTGGAATAGTGCCCAGTCTGACCACACCCAAAGCAGGTGACTTGCCCTAGAGGGTTGGTCTTGACCCCACCGTTGTTCGGCGGTTTGACTACTGGCTTGACTTTCTGCTGAGGCTGATAATTCTGGCGGAACACTGGGTACTTGTACTGTTGCTGCTGAAAGCTGGGTCTTGTAGGTGCTAACTGCCACGGTCTTGGTCTTGCGTTACCGGGTCCTCCACTGCCTATAAGCTTGCGCTTGCGGGTGTCGTCCATTGCACGACGCTTGTCTTCCAGCATAAGCGCTTTGTTAACCAACTCGCTGAAAGTCTGGCAGTCGCAAACCACCAACTGGTATTGTAGGGACTGCTGTAACCCTTCCATGAAGCGTTCCACCTTAGCGGCCTCAGTGTTAACATCTTCAGGTGTGTACCTTGACAAGAGATTAAACTTCTGCAGGTACTCCTTAACAGTTCCACTGCCCTGCCTCAAGGCTCGGAATTCCCGCTTCTTAATGGTCATCAGTCCAGGCGGAATGTGAGCCGCACGAAATCCTTCCTTGTACATCTCTCACGTGATGACTTGCCCTGCCCGCATGATCTGGAATCCATCCCACCATGCCCTGGCGGTGCCTCCGATACAGTGAGAAGCATAAAGGACCTTCTCATGATCATCAGTGCACTTGACCAGCGCAAGGAGGTCTTCAATGGTGCGAATTCAGTCATCAGCGTCTAGGGGTACAGTCGATTCCGTGAATATGGGGGCGTAGTCCGCATGAACTCAGAAAGAGTAGAGCAACCACCGCCATACTCATTCCGCGGCGGGTTGTCCACCAGGACTTGGGTCAGCTGCTGGATAGCGGCATTGCTGGCTTGACACTCCTCTCGAAGAGCTTGAAGGAATTGAGCCATCGTCAAGTTCTCACGAGGAGGTGGTGGCGGAAGGTCTCTAGGTTGCTCGTGGTGACCTCCAGCATGAGCTTCGCCTTCGGTTCCCTGCAGCGTCCCTGAGGAGTCGGCGTCGGGGTTGCCGAAGGTGCTATTAGGGGTTGCGTTCTCCATCCTGTCATAGAAACAGACAGGTCAAAATGCCACCTTTCTCGGGAGTACAAGGATTTGCTCCTAGTAAGAGGGGAGGTCCAATACGTGCATGTGCCAAGTTTTTAAAACCAAAGTTTTTGACAAACTGGAAATTGCATTCATGACAACTAGGTGACGTAGTCACTTACATTCTGCCCAAGGCAATAGGTGACTTACATCAAGCACATATACGCAAATTAAAACGGATACAAGGAACCCTATACTCGGGCCCTCTGATTGCCTACGCTAAAACCTACGCGGCGGACTGCTCGGTCTCAAAGGCGGACTCAACAGGATCCTCATCTTCATCAACATCCTCTTCCTTTATAGGAGTGGAAGAAAGAATCCGCATGTCTCGGCGTCTCTTGGGCGAGGCGGCGAAGATCTTAGTGTACTCTTCCGCTGTCAGGCAGCGACTCTGAAGAGGGACTGCCCGGATGGGTAACAAACCACCCCTGGTGGCAACAGCTGCCCTCACTTCATGTGTGCTTGCCTTCTTTACTTTGCGGTTCTGCATCTTCTCAGTGTGGAGCAGGCCTTTGACTAGGTGCAGCTCTTGGCGAAGCTTGACTGATTCCTTAACCAGGAAGTGTGTCAGGGTGTCTGGCGAGAGACTGAAGTAGGTCTGAAACCTCAGTGGCATCCCATCCTCCGTGGCAGGGCTGAGTGTCCAACTCCCATCCACTCCTTCCTTAATGAAAGGTAGATGACGAGTGGCAGGCTCATTAGCCATCTCAGGGAGGATGCTGCGGAGTTGCACGAGCGCCTCTCGTGCAGGCGTCTCCACTACCAACATCAGCTCTCCCATCTGTGGTCCTTCAAAGAACCAACTAGACAGGGAGTCATTAGCCTTCACCATCACGTCCACGTGATATCCCTGGGTGTCAGCGTTGACCCAGTGCTCGTGGTAGAGGAAGATGGGCGTGCGTTGTACGTGGCACTTCTCGAGACAATCCACCAGAAGTACTGGAAAGCTGGTCTCCAGAAGCATCCCAGGTACAGCAGCCATCTACAAGGCATAGGAGAGAAGTCAGGAGGTTGTATGTGCAAGAGTCTTGTGCAAGGCTGGCGTCCTAACGTTCTTGGTTAACGTCCATGCTATCTAAGGCTTCCTATAGTCAGCATGGCTCTGATACCAGTTCTGTGGGGACCCCGACTAGCAAGTCGAGTTCGGCGTGCCCAGTGACCCCAAGGATCAATGTTCACTGAACATAGATACTGAATAATAGAGTCTTACATCGAAGTACCAAATTATTACATCAAACGACCAAAAGGTCGGGTCCAAGAGCAAGGCCTAAAGCCAAATAAAGGAATACATCGAGTAGCGAAAACTCGTAAGGGCTAAGCGGTGCCCATGCCATCAAGCCTGCACCGACAGGCATTCTGACTCGGAAGCGTCCTAGATCGCAGGTCCGTCTCCGACGGTGTACTCATCGCCAAACTCCGGTCCTTCCATGTCTGGTCAATAACATAACCAGTGGCAAGCCAATGAGTACTTTGAATGTACTCACAAACAGCCCATGACATATATATGGTAATGAATAACAGTAACAGATATCTCGAGTGGAATGCGATGTGGTGGTATGATCAAGTATGTGCAACAAGTTAAAGAGCTAGTTTTGAAGAACAGGTTACAGATATTGACATATCTGTAAAGGGTTGAACACACCGGTTCACCCCATATGCCAAGTCATCGGACTTGTCATAATCTCAAGGTATTAATGAGGGCTAAACCATCCGGGTTTACCCTATATGTCAAGTCACCGAACTTGATCATATTATTGTGATTATCATGATTATAACAACATCTTTTTAACACCACACACACACACTTGGTTTATGCGGAAACTCAGGACGTAGTTTAAGCAGCACCACCCAATTGTCCTTGACCGTGGACACGGCTATTCGAATAGTTTACACTCTGCAGAGGTAGTACGCTGGACCCACGAGAAACGAAATACTTCCGGGTCATCCACGACTCGCGGTATATCACATATACCCGAGGTAAGTATCTGATCGTCATCTTTCCCTTGACGATACTAGACAAAGAGGTCCACTCGATTGGTACCCAGCCCACATGTTGTACTTCTTACGAGCACCGACTCTGGACTATATCAACCATGCAGGGACCAACGGTGTGCGTGGAACTCATAATAATGGCATAGTCGTCCTACCTGGCACGACCCCATCACGAGAGTAACACCGATCACTCCCGACACTAGTAATGTGGCTCTTTGCTAGCACCGACCACAATAATGAACAAAGGCCCGTCCCATAAAGGGGTATCGTGGTCGTACTGGGTAAGGTTGGGACGGTCGACACATCATAAATCTAATCCATTTCCGAAACCATACTCACACGAAAATCACCGGTGCATCACTTCACCAAAGGTGATCACCAACTCATTATCACCCTCGGGCATTAGTGGCACCCAACGGGGTTTTCATAAACTCTTTATTTAACTCAACATTATGCTTGAGATGATATGCCTTAACATTACTTGTCAACATGACAATATCATGACCCTCACGGAGTCAAGCTCAATGCAGTGATTATACTCTACTAGTCAACATGACAGTAGCATGATCCTCGTAGATGGTAGGATCAAGCTCATCATATTTGTGCTCCGAGGAGCCATGTAATAACACTACCATAAATGCAAGTGCTTCGGAGAAGCCTTCGGTACCATCACATCGGTGATGAACCGGCATTGTGATCACATGCAACGAAAAGTACTTGCTATTCTAGCATGCATCACTTTAATTACTTAAGTCATGGCAAAAGGGCATGCTTGCCTTGGTCAGCTAGGTATCCGGGGTCTTCGAGGTCTTCCGCTCCGGATCCTCCGTCACTCGGTAATTCTACCATCGAGAAAGGAATAAATAAATACTAGCTTTTACTAAAACAGTTCACAAAGTGCTTTTAAAAAAGTTGCAAGGCTTGAATAAATTCAGGTTATTATTTTGAAAAATGTTCCCTACTGTTTTATTAGCTAAGCATATTTATTTAAAAGCAAACAGAAGCAAACAAGTGCTTTTTAACATCATTTTATTATACCAAAATAGTTTCTGTTATTGATAAATGTCAACTATTACAGAATCAAATACTACTCATTTTTAGAAAAATACTGGTGGAAGAATTATATTTTTCTACTGGCTAAATCTTTTTATAAAAATCATTAAGTTTGCTGGATTAAAACAAAAGGAAAAGGCCAGGGAAACAGATCCAGCCGGCCCAACCAGCAGGCCTGGCCACCAGGCGCGCGCGGGCCAGGTTCAAACCTGACCTGCGGGCCCCTTTGGTCAGCGTCAGCGGCTGCGCGCGCTGGCTGCCCCAGGACACCGACAGGTGGGCTCCACCTGTCGGGTCCTTCTCCTACCTCTGATCAGAGAGGTGGAGATGGACGCCGGCGAGGCTGCCTTTGTCCTTAGGCCTAGCTAGGAACGGGAACGGGTTCCTCGTGCTTTCGCCTACCTGCTCGTGTCGGGACATCACCGGAGGTGGTCAGGGTCGCCGGCGACGAGGTGCTCGTGGCGGAAGGGTTTCGGGTTCGTGTTGAACTAGGGGCTAGAGGTATGGATTTGCTCGGGAGAGTTAGGGGAAACGTTCCTGGTGTCGAGGGGAGTGTAATGAGAGGTCGGGCAACGCAGGAGCCGACGTGTAGCCGGAGATCGACCGGAGCTCCGAGGCGGAGGAGCCTCGGTGGATCTCGAGCACCGGGGCTCTGCGAGCTCGATTGGGTGGTTAGGGAGTGTCTACTGGTTGTGCTGAAGCTGCTTGGAGGGTGCCGGAGTGCCGGGGGGGTCTATTTATAGGCCAACGACGGTGTCCCGACTCGGGCACGTCGGTGACTCACCGTGGCACGCGTGCAAGCACAGTGAGGTGCTGGCCGCGAAACTAGGGGTTCGAGACGTGGTTGAGGGCCTCCTGATGCAACGGCCCCAGAGGGAAAGTGAGTGGGCATGAACTGCAGCGACCGTGCATGCTCGGCCGCGTCGGGCACGCACGGGCACGCGTCGCCTGAGCTCTTGCGCGAGGGGGAGAGGGTACCTGGGGTAGCTTTGCACTGAGGGGTTGTCGGGGGAGTGCTTGGACACTACTGGGGAGGCTGGGACCGGCCGGAGCGTTGGCCCCTTGCGGGTGGCTCTCTGCGGCGCGCCCAGAGCGCAGTTTTGGGATGCCACGGCATGCTGGCTCGCTCTGGGGCACTTGGGACGTGTCCTCCATGTCCTGAGTGTTGCTGGGAGTGTGCCTAGCTGCTGTGGTTTAGTGGGAGCTCGAGCTGGTCAAGGGAGCAAGGAACACTAGTGTAGCCAGTACTGTCCTGCAGCTTAGATCGGAGTTCTTGTCACTTGTGCTTGGAATTGGGGAGGGGCTGGTTGACTGGGTGCTCAGGGTGTTCTGGTGCTCTAACCCACCAAGTTTGGGGCCTTGACATTGGGTAAAACAGTGGCTAGGAAGGTTTTTACCTTCCTGTCAGTAGGTGTTCGACAGTGACTTGGGGTGCTTCCACTCCACCACTATAGATGAAACTTAACAGGTTTGGTCTTGGGGTAAAAACATGGGGTTCCACCAAATATGAGCTCCATTGAACAAGTTTGGCTTTGCAAACTTGAAAATGTCTCAAAGTGACCAGTATTGTCCCTTACAAAGGAAGTGTGCTCAAACAGAGTCTCACAAATCCCATTTTTGGTGTCGAGTCCTCATTTGGGGTGTTAAACACCTCTGCAAAGTTTCAGCTCCATTGGAGAAACTTTGCAATGTAGAGTTGTTCCAACTCTACTCTGGACAGAGAGGGTTTTGGGATCTCTAAGTGCACTTACCCACCTTGGATCAAGGTGAGATTTTAGATGAGCACCTAATATGGTTTGGGAGGGCTCCTGTAATTTTATGGGAATTTACTGAGATACTTTCCTTTGGAAACATCTCAAAAAGCTAAAACAGACATAAATGGTTTTCAGGGTTTTACTCAAATAATATTAATATAAAATAGGGTTTAAAATCTTATGTATGGAAAATATATGTCCTTCTGAGCTTCCATGAATTTACTCAGAATTTTCTAAGGCAGGAAAGAAATTTTCCTTGTGGAATTATCATTACTGGCCTTAGAAATAGACATAGATATAAAATAGGAAAATAATATTTTAAATCACCAAATAATGTTTTTAATGAGTGAAAATGATATTAGGATCAGATCACCAACTTTAGTTGGAAGTGCCACTTGGCTTCATGAGCTAGTAGTGTATCCCAACATGATGAAGATGATCTTGATGCAAGAGAAAAAGGGTTTTTGATGAGAGCAAAATAATAAGTTTTTCATGGGTTGAGTCATCACACAAGAAAGCATACACTCAAACAAGGGTTGACATTGCACTCACAACATTACTTGAAAAAGTTTTAACAAGCTCTGATTTTTGCAACACAGAAAACTTGGGATGAAAAACAGGGTGTGACAGGGAGAGGAAAACGAGAGGCAAAAAAGTAATTGCAAGAGATGAGTTTGCGACACTTACTTGGATGAGTTCTTGACTTGGTCCTCCCGAGCAACGGCACCAGAAATTGGCACGTTGACGGGAGACTATTCTTGACTTTGATCCTCCCCGGCAACGGCGCCACAAATCCTTCTGCTACGGCGACAAAAACCTTTCTGTCACCCCTTGAGCTTGCGTTGGTTTTTTCCCTTGAAGAGGAAAGGGCGATGCAGCACAGGAGTAGTAAATATTTCCCTCAGTTGAGAACCAAGGTACCAATCGAGTAGGCGAATCGCGTCAAGTTGAGAGTACCTGCGCAAACACAAAAGAGCTTGCACCCAACGCTATAAAGGGGTTGTCAATCCCTTCAAGATTGATTGCAAAGTGAGATCTGAAGGCGGAAAGTGCAACGAAGTAAAAGTGTAAGGCTGAAAATATGGTGTGGAATAGACCCCGGGGCCATAGTGTTCACTAGAGGCTTCTCTTAATATAGCAAATATTACGGTGGGTGACCAAATTACTGTCGAGCAATTGATAGAACCACGCAAAGTCATGACGATGTCTAAGGCAATGATCATAGATATAGGAATCACGTCCGAGACAAGTAGACCGATACTTTCTGGATCTACTACTATTACTCCACACATCGACCGCTATCCAGCATGCATCTAGTGTATTGAGTTCATGACGAACAGAGTAATGCCTTAAACAAGATGACATGATGTAGAGGAATAATCTCAAACCAATGATGAAAACCCCATCATTTTACCCTTGATGGCAACAACATGATGCGTGCCTCGCTACCCCTTCGGTCACTGGGTGAGGTCACCGCACGGTATGAACCCAAAACCAAGCACTTCTCCCATTGCAAGAATCATAGATCTAGTTGGCCAAACAAAACCCACAACTCGAAGAGAATTACAAGGATATTAAATCATGCATAAGAGAGATCAAAAGAAACTCAAATAAGATTCATAGATAATATGATCATAAATCCACAATTCATCGGATCTCGACAAACACGCAGCAAAAGAAGATTACATCGGATAGATCTCCATGAAGATCATGGAGAACTTTGTATTGAAGATCCAAGAGAGAGAAGAAGCCATCTAGCTACTAGCTCTGGACCCGTATGTCTATGGTAAACTACTCACGCATCATCGAAGAGGTCATGGTGTTGATGAAGAAGCCCTCCGTAATCGAATCCCCCCTCCGGCGGGGCACCAAAACGTGCTCCAGATGGGATCTTGCGGAGACAAAAACTTGCGGCGGCGGAAAAGTACTTTCGATGATCTCCTGATTTTTTCTGGGATTTTAGGGAATATATAGGCGCAAAACATAGGGCAGAGGAGTTCCAGGGGGCCCACAAGCCAGGGAGGCCCGGCCTCCCCCTGGCCGGAGCTAGGGGGCTTGTGGGGTCCCTCGGGACCGCCTGCCTTGGGTCTCAAGTCTCTCGATCTTCTTCTATTTCAGAAAAAATCTTTTCGGGGATTTTATTCCGTTTGTACTCCGTTTCAAATCTTCTCTGAAAAGGGTCAAAAACACGGAAAAAACAGGAACTGGCACTTGGCACTGAGTTAATAAGTTAGTCCCAAAAGAGATATAAAAGGCATACAAAACATCGAAAGTTTGACAAGATAATAGCATGAAACCATCAAAAATTATAGATACGTTGGAGACGTATCAATGATCTACTCCTGCAGGGCTCCGCCCAAGCTCGACAGAAATCCGATCCAGAGGTGGAACTGTGTAGTTTAGGCTAGAGTTGCACGTGGCAAAGTTGTGTCTCAAAAAGCCCTAAAACTCCACTATATATAGGAGGGAGGGGGAGGGGATAGCCTTGAGGCACAAGGCCTCAAGGGTGCGCCGGCGCTAGGGAGGAGGAGGACTCCTCCTTTAGCGAAAATGCTAGACCTACTAAATTTTACTTACGTTTACTAAACCTTCCAACTAATCTAAACATGCCCCCTGATTTTCAGGGGTGGGTCGGCCTCACCCTCCTCTTAATCCAATCAATGATTGCCAAATAAGACTATCCCGTAAACGTACGTAAACATTTACGTAGATGTAGCATTACTCCCTCCTCTAGTTCGGTTTGGGAAGGAGGAGTCCTCCCCTTCCTTCCCACCTCCCTCTTTCCCTTTTCCTTTTCTTTTATATTTGGTATTTTCTTATGTGGCACCATGGGCTCCATGGGCTGACTCCACCAGCCCACTAAGGACTTGTGGCGCCACCCTAGGACCTTGGGCTCACTCACAGGTGGGTGGGCCCCTCCCGGTGAACTCCCGGAACCCATTCATCACTCCCGGTACACTGCCGGAATTGCCCGAATCTTTCCGGTGACCAAATGAAACCATCCTATATATCAATCTTCGTTTTCGGACCATTCCGGAAACCCTCATGATGTCCGTGATCTCATCCGGGACTCCTGACAACTTTCGGTTACCACACATATAACTCAACTATAGTAAAACATCGCCGAACCTTAAGTGTGAAGACCCTGCGGGTTCGAGAACTATGTAGACATGCCCCGAGGCACTCCTCGGTCAATATCCAATAGCGGGACCTGGATGCCCATATTGGATCTTACATATTCTTCGAAGATCTTATCGGTTGAACCTCAGTGTCAAGGATTCATATAATCCCATATGTCATTCCCTTTGTCCTTCAGTATGTTAATTTCCCGAGATTCGATCGTTGGTATCCGCATACCTATTTCAATCTCGTTACTGGCAAGTCTGTTTACTCGTTCCGTAATAGAAGATCCCGTGACTTACCCTTAGTCACATTGCTTGCAAGGCTTGTGTTCGATGATGTATTACCGAGTGGGCCCCGAGATACCTCTCCGTCACAAGGAGTGACAAATCCCAGTCTTGATCCATACTAACTCGATGGACACCTTTGGAGATACCTATAGAACACCTTTATAGTCACCCAGTTACGTTGTGACGTTTGATGCACACAAGGTATTCCTCCGGTGCCAGTGAGTTATATGATCTCATGGTCATAGGAATAAATACTTGACACTCAGAAAACAATAGCAATATAATGACCCGATCAATATGCTACGTTCATAGTTTGGGTCTAGTCCATCACATGATTCTGCTAATGATGTGATCCTATTAGCAAGTGACAACAATTGCATATAGCCAGAAAACCTTGACTATCATTGATCAATTGGCTAGCCAACTAGAGGCTTGCTAGGGACATTGTTTTGTCTATGTATCCTCACATGCATCTATGTTTTCATTCAATACAATTATAGCATGGATAATAAACGATTATCTTTAAACAGGAAATATAATTATTATTATTTATCATTGCCTCTAGGGCATATTTCCAACAGTGATATAGCAAGGAACCCATATTTTCACATGGAAGCAGCTTGCACCTGCAACTAGCAATGCTATAAGAAGGACTGAGCAAGCGGTAACATAGCCAAACAAAGGTTTTCTCGGATGTGGAGGGGGATAGAGGCTCTTAATAGCGATGTTGGGAGGCTTGACATAACATGTGGTAAGCAGCGAGACATAGCGACAGAAATGAGACAACTAGCATGGTAATGATAGTAGCGGTATCTAGGGAAATGATCATCTTGCCTGAGTTCCTGCTTGGAAGAAGAACAAATCCATGAAGTAGACGAACCAACATAGTCGAACGAATCCTCACACTCCAACACGCTTGCGGAACTCTATCGGGAACAAACAATTCGGAAACAACAATCAACACATGATAAACACCACAACTTATGCAAGACATGATGCACAAACACATATGATGCATGTCCGGTTTAATTATACAAGGCAAGCAAATCACAACAATTAATACTACACATTAAATGATGTTCAGTATGCAACGAGTTGCATATTGACGAAACTCCACAGTTGAATCATTTAATTCATTCTCGTTTATTTACACAAAAACTTTAAATGTTGTTAAGCATGGGAAGAGGTGAAGCATAAATAAACTATATATATAAGCATTTTAAATACGGTTGGAAACTACTTAAAGTATTTCCAAAATGACCCCATATGTTAATTTCGGAATTGGTCCAGATCTGAACTAAACATATTTTAGCATTTATTAAATAGCAGAATAAAATGGACCATGTGATTCAATGCGTCATTCTAGTCGATTTACATATATAAATCATCTAAAACAGAGTTACGGTCTACAAGATATGATCAACACAAGATAATACCATGAATGCAAAATGTATGCAAATGACCACCACAAACATTCCCAAACATGGATGCAGAAAGATATTATGAAACTACATGATATTCTAAGCAAGTTTCCTATATGGCATGATCAAAACAGAGCAACGGTTTCACAAATACAATCAATACAAGAAATAGACATAATTTGCCCAAAAATAGCAACATAGCATCTTGCGCACATCAAAATAGCAAGCTACAGGAATCTAAAATGCTCAAACAAGACATGAGGCAGTAGTGGACAAGATGCACAACGACCATATCCTAACGGCAAATTTAATAGAAGCATGGATCCCTAGAAAATGAACTCACAAAATGCCTACTTGAACACAATCTCAAATTTAGTGAAAATATCCGTTTTAGCAGTGCAGTTTTTGTCATGAGGGCATATTGACAGGAAGAAAACACATGCTACAAGTCATAGATTGGCATGAAAATTTACCGCATGGTAGTAGGGATGATGCACTTTAGTTAATTCTACACTAGCAAGCTCTAAATATGCACACATTAATAGCTAGCATCAACACAACATGGCAATCTGAAATAATCAGATTCTCACACATGGAATTATTTTACCCTATCAAATAGGAACATCATCTTAGCATGTTCACATGATAAAAACTACAGCTAAGCATGACATACATGTGTGACACCCTGATTTTTTTTTCAACTTTTTCTTTGAAAAGCTTTGGAGTTTTACTTGCAAATCTACTGGATTTGCAAATCTTTTGAAGCAAGTTGGAATGTGAATCTCTAATTTTTTTTCCAAGAAATGCAAAACCCTCCTCCTCTTGCCAAAACCTGTCTTGGATTAATTTTCAATATTTAATTATTTCCAATAATTCTTTTCTTTACTTGGGGAATTATGGCATCACCATGGGTTGTGAAGCAACCTATAGTTTGGATGCTCTATAAACCCCCAAACTTTTTCCACATCTTCTCATCATCATATGATTCCAAAATTTCCAAAAATATTTCCTTGCCCAATGTAAAATTTTGGCCAGAATAATTATTTCTTTTGTGACCAGAATTGTCCCATTGTGAAGCAACCCTATTTTTCCTATTCAGGAAAGTTCCCAATAAATTTCCCCAGATCCTAGGGATCCAATTTAGCCCCAATATGCAAAAACATCTCAAATTTTGAGCAATAAAGCTCCGTTAAGTTTCTGTTGAATCTGAACCTTTGTGAAGGAAGTGCTAGCTAGGGGTGCACAAATGATCTATAAAGTTTTGGGCATGTATGCACTACCAAATAACACTCCTCCACCAAGTTTCACCATCGGTAGAACTTACATGTGAGTGCCCCAAGCTCATTTCCATTCTGGACCAGAAAGATGATTTGCAAAGGAACTATATTCAATTTTTCTTCAAACCCATTCAAACTTTGCCATTTTTTAGTCTTTCCAATGCTGATAACCCCATACATGTCACCTTGCTCCATATCTATCTCATTTGAGCTCTAGAACCTCCTCAAGTTGGCTGGTAGAACCTGTTGTTCATTAGATCCATCAAACCAGAGGGCAGCTAGTCGAGCCAGTGGCATAGGGAGGCTAGTTGGTCGAAGGACTACCGTGTAGACATGGTGCGCAGGCTTGCGTGGCCTCGTGGTAGCCGCACCCGTGGTGATCATGGTGCTGGCATGCCACACCGCGCGCTCTGTGTGGTTCTAGTGGAAGATGTGCTTGCCCGAGCCGTCTCTCGCTGTCCCACCTTATCCATTGGTGCCAATGTCATCCCTGGTTGCAGTGTGGCACCTCCCGAAACCTCTGGGTTGCCGGAGAGGGCCGCCGCCGCTCCTAGCCAAGCTCCGCCACGGTCAGCACAATGGGCTTCGGACACTGTGATTGTCCGCAAGCCATTAATGGCTCCGGACCCGTCCCGTCGCTCCCTCCTCCATCACCTCACCCCCACGCCACGACAGCCAGCTCGCCGTCCTTGCTCCAGTGGCAAGCCCGAACCTTGCCCCTTCGGGAGAGCTCGGCAGCGCTCGTTGCTGGCCTATATAAGGCACTGCCCGAACCCCTCCTAGCCATCGCCCCTCCCCTCCACCCCTGGATTAGCCCTAGAGACCCCCAGCAAGAGCTAGGAGCTCGTCTCCATCAGCTCTGGCGAAAGGCTCCGCCACGAAATCGCCTCTCTTGCCAGCCGAATCCGAGGCCATCATCGAGTTCCCCTTGTTTCTCTGGTCGTCCTCGAGCCTTCGGTGAGCCAAACCCCTGCCGGAATCGTTGTCGTCGACGACCACCGTAGCTTCCACCCGTTGGAGAAGAACGGGCGATGCCGCCCGTCCACCTCTCGAGGAGCTATGAGTACAGGGGAACCGTCGTCGAGAGCCCGATCCATTCTCGTCATCTCCCAGCCCCACCGCCGTCTCTATCGCCGATGAGCGCCGCCAGTGAGCCGCCCTCCTCTGTTGCCCTCCTCTCTCTATTTTAAAAAGGGCAGGCTCCACCAGCCAGTGTCTGAGGCCCGCGCCCGAAGCGGTAAGTGGAGGCGCCTCCTCTACTTTACGCCTTCGACGTGACCCCTGTTAGGTTTTAGTATTTTTGATTTAATTCCATGTTTGACCAATAACTTGGACCCTTTATAACTTTTTATTCCTAAGTCCAAATCAATTGATTCTTTTTGCATTGAGTTGGTACTAATCCCCTCAAATTTCTCGTAAATTTTGGTATTTTTCCCATACTCACAGAATTTCTGGTTAATAAAAAGGTATTATGTGACATTTTCTTTTCTTTTGTAATTTCAAAATATTTCAGAGGGAAACTTTGGTGAAGACGAGGAGTGTTTGAACTACCCTACTGATCCAGGCAAGCCAGGATACCTATGTGATGTAGTATTTTCATACCATGGCATATTTTCATGCATTATGCCCATTTATTTGCTATAAAATAAATGCATAGTAAATTAATCAATATAAATAATTGCTCATTGTTATAAACCACTATATTTGAAATAACTTAGTGGTTGATCTAGAGTCACATGTCCGGGTTTAACCGTGCAACCATATTTTGCCGGTATGGGGCGGCCGTGACTTGAGTTGATCGCGTGACCTTTCACCGGTACCTCCAAAGAGGGAGGGTTATGCACGCATGCTACCCTAACCAGGTAGGCGATGATAACCCTGCAAGCCCAGTTGAGTTGTTTTGGGCCCGTCCCCGGTTGGGACAGCTTTGTTTGGCCACGACGGTGGCAGGTGTCATGAGCACACAGGTCCACCTAGGGCAGTACTCCGGGGGAGGATAATTACTGGTGGTACGATGAGAGAGTCACGGGTCAGGCATGTTTCGTTGGAGCATTGTTGGTCCACCCGAATGGGATCACGAGGTCAGTGCTCCATGATGTGGGTAAAGTGTGCAACCTCTTGAGAGTGTCAAACCTATTCGAATAGCCATGTCCACGGTATTGGACAGCCCGACCAGACCTCAATAGATAGTCAACCATATCCGTGTTAGTAATGATGGAAGAACTCTTCAAATGATTAGAGATGCTCGATGAATATTCTGGGTGTTGTGAGACAACCCAGACATGAGTAAGTTGATAATTGGTACAATCAGTAATCTTGCTTAATAATTTGCTATATTGATTTCCATGCTATTGTTTGCTGCATTACTTGGTTGCCGTGAGCTTGCGAGTACATTCTAAGTACTCACCTGGCGTATCATGCCAAATGCAGGAGAAGCCGAGCACGGAGGTCCTGATGGTCTGTATTAGGAAGTGTCCACAGCAGTGTCCCTGTGGATGGAGTTGCCGCTATGTTCCGCTACGTCGTAGAAGTACTTAGTAGTCTCGAGGCCCCACTATGTTTCATAAATAATGTAGATACTGTTGCAGCACCGAGGGTGCCTTTGGACTCGCTATCCTTGTAAGATATGTACTTGTAGCCATATGCTATCAATAAAATCAGTCCAGTTCTGTTCCAAGTTGTTGAGTGTTTCCTTTAGACATGATCTCTGGGTTGGAAACACTGGTAATCTGGTTCTCTGAGCTGGCGTGCCACAACATGGAATGGGAAAACAACTAACAACAACTAGGCACAGCATGCTTCAAATCCCTCATTGCACTAATTCCAAAGCGGCATGGTTTGCTTAATTCGAGCTTCACAAAATGGAACTTCACGAAAACAGATTGCAGTTTTTAATTTGATAGCACCTTGGGAGCAACAAATAAGCATGTTAATGATAATTTATAAGGCAATCAGAGGCATGGCATCAAAGTACACATATTATAGAGCATATCTCAAGAAGAAACCACATGCTAAAGGCCTATGGTTTGTGTCGAATCACCCACGAAACATTGAAGAAAATAACAGTTTACATATATTCACAATGCACTTGCAACAGAGATTTGAGCATGTAGATGCAACCCATTATGCATGCTGATGGGGTCATAGTCCTAGGGTAGGGTCATAGGTCTGTCCTATAGGTCCTACCCACGGACTACCCCACACAAAGGACTGGACCTTAAGTATGCCCGGCTGAAGTAAGGTGCCCCCATCATCCAGTCGGTACCAGGCCCAGAATCATCCAGTCGGAGACTAACACTGGGAGGACACCGGGCCTACCGACTGGATACACTCGGTGCATCGTAACCTCTCTGGAGGGAAACTGTCGTACATTTCCGGGTGCATTTACTAGCATTTATAGCATATGTTACCTGTAACGCATGCATTCAATCGCCACTACTCCACCCTTGAATCAGAACCGTTGTGGAGGGCAGCGCACTCTATATAAGCCGCCCTCCCCCACTGGTAATAGGGTTAGAAAAACATTGTACTCCATATTACACTCGGTAACAAGCTCCGAGAGCACTGAGACGTAGGGCTATTACCTCCACCGTAGAGGGGCCTGAACTCATACAACCTCACCATAGCTAGGACTCTGCCCATCTCATTCGTACCCTACACATCTACTGTCAGGCTTACACCCACGACAGTTGGCGCCCACCGTGGGGTAGGCGTTTAAGCGACTTCCGGCGAGTTTGCGACTACTTCCTTTTGTCATGTGTTCCGGTGGAGATTCGAGCATGGATCACCAAATCCTCTTCGGTTCTCTCTCCTTCGTCGTCGACGATTCGGCGGGGCTTCGGGAGGCACCTCTCGACGTCGAGGCGCTTCCCCGTCGCGGGGCCACGCACTTCCTTTCCGGCGCTCGCGGCGTTCTTCTTCTTCAACAATCGGCTCCATTGCCGGCTTGCACCTTCGTCACGCGCCGCAGTAAGCGGTCCCGCAGTCCACGTCTCCAACGTTGGGTGCAACATGCCCGAGCGCGCCAGATCGCGTCCTCTCAGGTGGCAGTTTTGGAGTCTGTTGTGGTCGCCCCACGCTCCCAGTGCTCGGGCTCGGTTCCGACTGAGCTCCCTTCCGAGTACGTGGGTCGTGGGCCTGCAGCAGAAGTACACATGGCCAAGTCCCATGAAGATCCTCGTCGAGCCGACCGAGGTGAAATTGGCGAAGCATCTGGTGCGCGTCGTCCGCCTCGTCGTTCTGCCAGTCGACACACTCGGCGGAGCAACGTGGAGTTGTTCCACACACCTCTCCTCAACCTGGCCGCGGCTGCCCAGATTGCCGATTCCCTCCAGCCGACTGATTCAGAGGCAGGAAGGGGAATCGAGCAAATCCGAGCTCTGTTGCGCACGGCGCAGCAGCAGAATTCGGCAGTCTCCCAGTCACACAATCGGATCCACAATAGTTCCGTCCATGCAAACACGCATCGATCGGTTCACAGCCCTGGTTCTCATCAGTATGGCCGTCGCTCACGCACCCCTCCGCGGGGTGGGCCCTATGGGTCCCGGCATCATGATGATCGGCATTCGGTCGGCGACACTTACGAACCAAGACCTGATGCAAGGGGGCGAATCGCCCAGCAAAGAGTCGACAGGGTTCGAGCCCACCGCGATGGCCGCGATATGGACCGTCCGAGTGGAAGTAGGGCCATCGTGTCCGGCCCCGAGTGTTTTAGTCGAACCATTCGCTCGGCTGATATCCCGCCCAACTTCCGATTGGCTGCGGGAATCGGTAAATTCTCAGGAGAGTCCAAGCCCGAAACATGGCTAGACGACTACCGAGTGGCAGTCCAGATCGGAGGAGGAGACGACCATGTCGCTATGAAGCACCTCCCTCTGATGCTCGATGGCTCGGCCCGAGCTTGGCTGAACCAGTTGGCCCCCTCAAGCATTTACAGTTGGGCAGATCTAGCCCGAGTGTTTATCAGAACCTTCGAAGGGACGTGCAAGGGCCCTGCAGGTCTTGTGGAGCTTCAGCACTGTGTCCAGAAGCCGAATGAGCCCTTGCGCGACTTCATCCAGCGATGGACGACTCTTTACCACATGGTGGAGAACGTCACCGAGCATCAAGCAGTCTGCGCCTTCAAGGCAGGCGTGCGGTACAGAGAACTGTACTTGAAGATCGGTCGAACGAGCGACATCTCCATGAGCAAGATGATGGAGATAGCAACTCGCTATGCAAATGGCAAAGAAGAGGACCGCATCCGGAGCGGCAAACACAAGACAGTCGGCGATGCCGACGTAGGTAACACTCGGAAGCAGAAACAAAAGGTTCCGCCCACACCGCAAGCAGAAGCTGCAGCTGTAACCAGCGCCAAGTTCAAGGGCAAAGGGAAAGCGCAGTTCACCCCCAAGAAGAAGCCTTTCAACAATCCCATCCTAGACCAACCTTGTCCAATCCACACGAAGATGGACGAGGAAGGTAACCCCATATACGCGAAGCACACCACTCGGCAATGCCATCTCCTGATCCAGGGGTTCAGCGAAGGGCAGCCGAGTGAGAAGAATCCCGAGCAAGATGAGGAGGACAAGGAGGATCCGTTCCCCCAAGTCCATGCAACCCTCATGATTTTTGCTGATGTCGAAAGCAAGAGTCGATTGAAGTTGGTGAACAGAGAAGTCAACATGGCCGTTCCGACTGCCCCCAAGTTTCTCAAATGGTCTCAGACTGCGATCACCTTCGACCAGTCGGATCATCCAACACATGTCCCCACCCCAGGAAGGCAGGCTCTGGTCGTTGACCCAGTGGTAGAAGGAGTCCGACTGCGCAAAGTCCTCATGGACGGCGGCAGCGGACTGAATATTATGTACGTCGACACTCTCAAGGGGATGGGCATTCCGATGTCCAGACTCAGCGAGAGCAATATGCAGTTTCACGGAGTCGTCCCAGGACGGAAGGCCAAATCACTCGGCCAGATCGCATTGGAAGTCATCTTCGGCTCTGACAAGAACTTTCGCAAGGAGAAGCTCACGTTTGAGGTGGTGGATTTCCAGAGCGCTTACCATGCAATTCTGGGCCGCCCGGCATACGTGAGTTTCATGGCACGCCCGTGCTATGTGTACTTGAAGTTGAAAATGCCCAGTCCAAAAGGCATTATCACCATCACCGGCAACCGCCAGCGAGCCGAGGAGTGTCTGTAAGAGGGATCAAGGATCGCAGACCAGCAGATGGCTGTACTCGAGCTCGAAGAGTACAAGAAGACAGTCGACCCTGCCGACTTAATGCGCTCAAAGAAGCCAGCTTCTGAGTCCGCGTTCCAGTCGGCGGGAGAGACTAAGAAGATCAGCATCCACCCGACGGACGAGTCTGCCGCCCCGACGAACATCTCCACCACCCTAGATCCTAAATAGGAAGCCGAGCTCACCCAATTCCTCCGTGAAAACTGGGACATCTTCGCATGGAAGCCATCTGACATGCCGGGTGTACCTAGGGAGTTGGCTGAGCACCGACTGCATGTGGATCCCGCTGCTCGGCCCGTCCGAGAGCGCTTGCGCCGGTCCGCCGCACACAAGAGGAAGGCAATCGGAGAAGAGGTGGCTAAGCTGCTAGCTGCCAAATTCATTCGCGAGGTTCACCACTCCGAGTGGCTCGCCAATGTAGTCATGGTGCCCAAGAAGGACAAGTCACTCCGAATGTGCATTGACTTCAAGCACCTCAATAAGGTCTGCCCGAAAGACCATTTTCTGCTCCCCCGCATAGATCAAATTGTCGATTCGACTGCGGGGTGTGAGCGTTTGTCATTTCTTGATGCCTACTCGGGTTATCATCAGATCCGTCTGTATGGTCCCGATGAGTTGAAAACAGCTTTCATCACCCCGTTTGGGTGCTTCTGCTACATCACTATGCCTTTCGATCTGAAGAATGCAGGAGCTACCTTTATGCGCATGATCCAAAAATGTCTCCTCGACCAGATCGGTCGCAATGTGGAGGCATACATGGATGATATCGTAGTCAAGTCACGCAAAGGTTCCGACCTGCTGACTGACTTGGCAGAAACATTCGCCAACCTTCGTAGGTACGATATCAAGCTAAACCCAGCCAAATGTTCATTCGGTGTTCCCAGCGGAAAGTTACTCGGTTTCTTCGTTTCCGAACGAGGGATCGATGTTAACCCCGAAAAGATCGGGACCATCGTCCGAATGGAGAGGCCGGTCAGAATACACGATGTTCAACGACTCACAGGTTGCTTAGCAGCTTTGAGCAGGTTCATCAGTCGACTCGGCGAAAAAGCACTTCCTCTGTACCGACTCATGAAGAAACCAGATACCTTCGAGTGGACAGACGAAGCCCAAGTCGCATTCGACGACCTCAAAGTCCTACTTTCCACCCAGCCGGTTCTTACTGCTTCGCTCAGTAAAGAGCCCCTTCTTCTATATATCGCGGCTACAAATCAAGTCGTCAGTACTGTTCTTACAGTCAAGCGAGAAGAAGAAGGCAAAGCATACAAAGTTCAGCGGCCAGTGTACTACGTCTCCGAAGTCCTGACACCTTCCAAGCAGAGGTATCCCCATTATCAAAAGCTTATCTATGGGATCTATATGACTGCAAAGAAGGTGGCTCATTATTTCCAAGACCACTCGGTATCTGTCGTTTCTGATGCTCCGTTGTCAGAAATTCTCCACAATCGGGACGCATCAGGCCGAGTGGCGAAGTGGGCGATGGAGATGCTGTACTGCGACATCAAGTTCGAGGCCAAGAAAGCTATTAAGTCTCAAGCCCTGGCTGACTTTATAGCGGAATGGGTAGAACAACAGCAACCGACTCACATCTACTCGGCTCATTGGACAATGTTCTTCGATGGGTCTAAGATGTTGAATGGATCCGGCGCTGGTGTTGTGATCATATAACCACAGGGTGACAAGCTCAAGTATGTGCTTCAGATACACTTTGATTGCTCTAACAATGAGGCAGAGTATGAAGCTCTTCTCTATGGATTGCGCATGGCCATCTCACTCGGCGTCCGTCGCCTGATGGTCTACGGCGATTCAGACTTGGTGGTCAACCAAGTGATGAAAGAGTGGGACGTAAGGAACCCCACTATGACAACATACTGCAATGCAGTCAGGAAGCTGGAGAAGAAGTTTGAAGGTCTAGAACTTCATCATGTTCCAAGACTGAAGAACCAAGCAGCGGACGAGTTGGCGAAACTCGGATCCACTCGGAGACCCGTCCCGAGTGATGTCTGCCTCGAGCACCTCCATCTTCCTTCAGTCAAAGAAGATCCCTTCACGGAAGAACCAGTACAACCCAAGAGCACAACAGATCCGACTGAAGTCGATGTGCCTGCTGTGGTTGATCTGGTCACAGAGATTCTGGTAATCATTCCCAATTGGACTGTGCCGATTATGGCATATATCCTGAGACAAGAACTTCCAGAAGATGAAGTCCAAGCCCGGCAAATAGTTCGTAGGTCGAAGGCATTCACTGTCATCGATGGTCAATTGTACAAGGACAGTGTTTCAGGCGTCCTCCAACGTTGCATTTCCCTAGAGGAAGGGCAGTTGATCCTAGAGGATATCCACTCGGGAACCTGCGGCCATCACGCTTCTTCAAGAGCAATCGTCG